>NC_090937.1:264289639-264914639 GCF_040938575.1 Ambystoma mexicanum
TTACAGGCATCCTAGACCCCCTAAAGTCCAGAAAATATTGGTGGCCTAAAAACTGCCAGATAGCTCTGAATATCCCAAAAACATTTGCAGCCTGGAAGCCCAAAAAACCCACATCCCAGACCCCTGCAATTCCCAAAAATATTTTTGGCACAAAAAATGCATCCTATACCCTTGAAAGTTCAGTATATGTTAGCAGCCCAAAAAAAGGCCTAAAAATGCATCTTAGGCTTGCAAAAATGTTCAAAACTTTGAAGGCCCAAAAACGGGGTTTACAGGCATCCTAGACCCCCTAAAGTCCAGAAAATGTTGGTGGCCCAAAAACTGTGCCAGAGAGCTCTACATGTCCCAAAATCGTTTGCAGCCTGAAAGGGACAATAACCCACATCATAGACCACTAAATTCCAAAAATATTTTGGCACAAAAATGCATCCTACACCACTGCAAGTTCAGAATATGTTAGCAGCCCAAAAAAGGCCTTAAAATGCATCTTAGGCCTGCAAAAATGTGGAAAACTTTGAAGGCCCAAAACAGGGGGTTACAGGCATCCTTGACCCCTGAAAGTCCAGAAAATGTTGGTGGCCCAAAAACTGTGCCAGAGAGCTCTGCATGTTCCAAAATCATTTGCAGCCTGAAAGGGGCATTAACACGCATCCTAGACCACTGAAATTCCCAAAACTATTTTTGGCACAAAAAAGCATCCTACACCCCTGAAAGTTCAGTATAGGTTAGCAGCCCAAAAAATGCCTAAAAATGCATCTTAGGCCTGCAAAAATGTTGAAAACTTTGAAGGCCCAAAAAAGTGGTTTACAGGCATCCTAGACCCCCTAAAGTCCAGACAATTTTGGTGGCCCAAAAACTGTGCCAGAGAGCTCTGCATGTCCCAAAATCATTTTCAGCCTGAAAGGGGAATTAACCCTCATCCCAGAACCCTGAAATTCCCAAAAATATTTTTGGCACAAAAAATGCATCCTACACCCTTGAAGGTTCAGTATATGTTAGCAGCCCAAAAAGGCCTAAAAATGCATCTTAGGCTTGCAAAAATGTTCAAAACTTTGAAGGCCCAAAAAAGGGGTTTACAGGCATCCTAGACCCCCTAAAGTCCAGAAAATGTTGGTGGCCTAATAACTGTGCCAGAGAGCTCTGAATATCCCAAAAACATTTGCAGCCTGGAAGGGGCATTAACCCGCATCCCAGACCCCTGAAATTCAAAAATATTTTTGGCACAAAACATGCATCCTACACCCTTGAAAGTTCAGTATATGTTAGCAGCCCAAAAAAGGCCTAAAAATGCATCTTAGGCTTGCAAAAATGTTAAAAACTTTGAAGGCCCAAAAAAGGGGTTTACAGGCATCCTAGACCCCCTAAAGTCTAGAAAATGTTGGTGGCCCAAAAACTGTGCCAGAGAGCTCTGCATGTCGCAAAATCATTTGCAGCCTGAAAGGGGCATTAACCTGCATCAAAGACCACTAAAATTCCCAAAAATATCTTGGCACAAAAAATGCATCCTACACCCTTGAAAGTTCAGTATATGTTAGCAGACCAAAAAAGGCCTAAAAATGCATCTTAGGCTTGCAAAAATGTTGAAAACTTTGAAGGCCCAAAAAAGGGGTTTACAGGCATCGTAGACCCCCGAAAGTCCAGAAAATATTGGTGGCCTAATAACTGTGTCAGATAGCTCTGAATATCCCAAAAACATTTGCAGCCTGAAAGGGGCATTAACCCGCATCCCGGACCCCTGAAATTCCCAAAAATATTTTTGGCACAAAAAATGCATCCTACACCCCTGCAAGTTCAGAATATGTTAGCAGCCAAAAAAAGGCCTTAAAACGCATTTTCGTCCTGCAAAAAGGTTGAAAACTTTGAAGGCCCAAAAAAGTGGTTTACAGGCATCCTAGACCCCCTAAAGTCCAGACAATTTTGGTGGCCCAAAACTGTGCCAGAGAGCTCTGCATGTCCCAAAATCATTTTCAGCCTGAAAGGGGCATTAACCCGCATCCCAGACCCCTGAAATTCCCAAAAATATTTTTGGCACAAAAAATGCATCCTACACCCTTGAAGGTTCAGTATATGTTAGCAGCCCAAAAAAGGCCTAAAAATGCATCTTAGGCTTGCAAAAATGTTCAAAACTTTGAAGGCCCAAAAAAGGGGTTTACAGGCATCCTAGACCCCCTAAAGTCCAGAAAATGTTGGCGGCCCAAAAACTGTGTAAGAGAGCTCTGCATGTCCCAAAAATCATTTGCAGCCTGAAAGGGGCATTAACCCGCATCCCAGACCCCTGAAATTCCCAAAAATATTTTTGCCACAAAAAATGCATCCTACACCCTTGAAAGTTCAGTATATGTTAGCAGCCCAAAAAAGGCCTTAAAATGCATTTTCGTCCTGCAAAAAGGTTGAAAACTTTTACGGCCCAAAAAAGGGGTTTACAAGCATCTTAGACCCCCTAAAGTCCAGAAAATGTTGGTGGCCCAAATACTGTGCCAGACAGCTCTCCATGTCCCAAAATCATTTGCAGCCTGAAAGGGGCATTAACCCGCATCATAGACCACTGAAATTCCCAAAAATATTTTAGCACAAAAAAATGCATACTACACCCCTGTAAGTTCATAATATGTTAGCAGCCCAAAAAAGGCCTTAAAATGCATTTTCGTCCTGCAAAAAGGTTGAAAACTTTGAAGGACCAAAAAAGGGGTTTACAGGCATCCTAGACCCCCTAAAGTCCAGAAAATATTGGTGGCCTAATAACTGTGTCAGATAGCTCTGAATATCCCAAAAACATTTGCAGCCTGAAAGGGGCATTAACCCGCATCCCAGACCCCTGAAATTCCCAAAAATATTTTTGGCACAAAAAATGCATCCTACACCCTTGAAAGTTCGGTATATGTTAGCAGCCCAAAAAAGGCCTAAAAATGCATCTTAGGCCTGCAAAAATGTTCAGAACTTTGAAGGCCCAAAAAAAGGGTTTACAGGCATCCTAGACCCCCCTAAAGTCCAGAAAATGTTGGAGTCCCAAAAACAGTGCCAGAGAGCTCTACATGTCCCTAAATCATTTGCAGCCTGAAAGGGGCATTAACCCGCATCCTAGACCACTGAAATTCCCAAAACTATTTTTGGCACAAAAAATGCATCCTACACCCCTGATAGTTCAGAATATGTTAGCAGCCCAAAAGGCCTTAAATTGCATCTTAGGCCTGCAAAAATGTTGAAAACTTTGAAGGCCCAAAAAAAGTGGTTTACAGGCATCCTAGACCCCCTAAAGTCCAGAAAATATTGGTGGCTTAAAAACTGTGCAAGAGAGAGCTCTGCATGTCCCAAAATCGTTTGCAGCCTGAAAGGGGCATTAACCCGCATCATAGACCACTAAAATTCCCAAAAATATTTTGGCACAAAAAATGCATCCTACACCCCTGCAAGTTCAGAATATGTTAGCAGCCCAAAAAAGGCCTAAAAATGCATCTTAGGCCTGCAAAAATGTTGAAAACTTTGAAGGCTTAAAAAAAGGGGCTTACAGGCATCCTAGACCCCCTAAAGTCCAGAAAATGTTGGTGGCCTAATAACTGTGTCAGATAGCTCTGAATATCCCAAAATCATTTGCAGCCTGAAAGGGGCATTAACCTGCATGCTAGACCACTGAAATTCCCAAAACTATTTTTGGCACAAAAAATGCATCCTACACCCCTGATAGTTCAGAATATGTTAGCAGCCCAAAAGTCCTTAAAATGTATCTTAGGCCTGCAAAAATGTTGAAAACTTTGAAGGCCCAAAAAAGGGGTTTACAGGCATCCTAGAGCCCCTAAAGTCCAGAAAATATTGGTGGCCTAATAACTGTGTCAGATAGCTCTGAATATCCCAAAAACATTTGCAGCCTGAAAGGGGCATTAACCCGCATCCCGGACCCCTGAAATTCCCAAAAATATTTTTGGCAAAAAAAATGCATCCTACACCCTTGAAAGTTCAGTATAGGCTAGCAGCCCAAAAAATGCCTAAAAATGCATCTTAGGCCTGCAAAACTGTTGAAAACTTTGAAGGCCCAAAAAAGTGCTTTACAGGCATCCTAGACCCCCTAAAGTCCAGACAATTTTGATGGCCCAAAAACTGTGCCAGGGAGCTCTGCATGTCCCAAAATCATTTGCAGCCTGAAAGGGGCATTAACCCGCATCCCAGACCCCTGAAATTCCCAAAAATATTTTTGGCACAAAAAATGCATCCTACACCCTTGAAAGTTCAGTATAGGCTAGCAGCCCAAAAAATGCCTAAAAATGCATCTTAGGCCTGCAAAACTGTTGAAAACTTTGAAGGCCCAAAAAAGGATTTACAGGCATCCTAGACCCCCTAAAGTCCAGAAAATGTTGGTGCCCAGAAACTGTGCCAGAGAGCTCTGCATGTCCCAAAATCATTTGCAGCCTGAAAGGGGCATTAACCCACATCATAGACTACTAAAATTCCCAAAAATATTTTGGCACAAAAAATGCATCCTACACCCCTGCAAGTTCATAATATGTTAGCAGCCCAAAAAAGGCCTTAAAATGCATTTTCGGCCTGCAAAAAGGTTGAAAACTTTGAAGGCCCAAAAAAGGGGTTTACAGGCATCCTAGACCCCCTAAAGTCCAGAAAATGTTGGTGGCCCAAAAACTGTGCCAGAGAGCTCTACATGTCCCAAAATCATTTGCAGCCTGAAAGGGGCATTAACCCGCTTCATAGACCACTAAAATTCCCAAAAATACTTTTGGCACAAAAAATGCATCCTACACCCTTGAAAGTTCAGTATATGTTAGCATCCCAAAAAATGCCTAAAAGTGCATCTTAGGCCTGCAAAAATGTTGAAAACTTTGAAGGCCCAAAAAAGGGGTTTACAGGCATCCTAGACCCCTAAAGTCCAGAAAATGTTGGTGGCCGGAAAACTGTGCCAGAGAGCTCTACATGTCCCAAAATCATTTGCAGCCTGAAAGGGGCATTAACCCGCATCATAGAACACTAAAATTCCCAAAAATATTTTGGCACAAAAAATGCATCCTTCACCCTTGAAAGTTCAGTATATGTTAGCATCCCAAAAAAGGCCTTACAATGCATTTTCGGCCGGCAAAAAGGTCGAAAACTTTGAAGGACCAAAAAAGGGGTTTACAGGCATCCTAGACCCCTTAAAGTCCAGAAAATGGTGGTGGCCTAAAAACTGTGTCAGAGAGCTCTACATGTCCCAAAATCATTTGCAGCCTGAAAGGGGCATTAACCCGTTTCATAGACCACTAAAATTCCCAAAAATACTTTTGGCACAAAAAATGCATCCTACACCCTTGAAAGTTCAGTATATGTTAGCATCCCAAAAAATGCCTAAAAGTGCATCTTAGGCCTGCAAAAATGTTGAAAACTTTGAAGGCCCAAAAAAGGGGTTTACAGGCATCCTAGACCCCCTAAAGTCCAGAAAATGTTGGTGGCCGGAAAACTGTGCCAGAGAGCTCTACATGTCCCAAAATCATTTGCAGCCTGAAAGGGGCATTAACCCGCATCATAGAACACTAAAATTCCCAAAAATATTTTGGCACAAAAAATGCATCCTTCACCCTTGAAAGTTCAGTATATGTTAGCATCCCAAAAAAGGCCTTACAATGCATTTTCGGCCGGCAAAAAGGTCGAAAACTTTGAAGGACCAAAAAAGGGGTTTACAGGCATCCTAGACCCCTTAAAGTCCAGAAAATATTGGTGGCCTAATAACTGTGTCAGATAGCTCTGAATATCCCAAAAACATTTGCAGCCTGAAAGGGGCATTAACCCGCATCCCGGACCCCTGAAATTCCCAAAAATATTTTTGGCTCAAAAAATGCATCCTACACCCCTGCAAGCTCATAATATGTTAGCAGCCCAAAAAGGCCTTAAATGCATTTTCGGCCTGCAAAAAGGTTGAAAACTTTGAAGGCCCAAAAAAGGGTTTACAGGCATCCTAGACCCCCTAAAGTCCAGAAAATGTTGGTGGCCCAAAAACTCTGCCAGAGAGCTCTACATGTCCCAAAATCATTTGCAGCCTGAAAGGGGCATTAACCCGCTTCATAGACCACTAAAATTCCCAAAAATAGTTTTGGCACAAAAAATGCATCCTACACCCTTGAAAGTTCTGTATATGTTAGCATCCCAAAAAATGCCTAAAATGCATCTTAGGCCTGCAAAAATGTTGAAAACTTTGAAGGCCCAAAAAAGGGGTTTAGAGGCATCCTAGACCCCCTAAAGTCCAGGCAATTTTGGTGGCCCAAAAACTGTGCCAGAGAGCTCTGCATGTCCCAAAATCATTTTCAGCCTGAAAGGGGCATTAACCCGCATCCCAGACCCCTGAAATTCCCAAAAATATTTTTGGCACAAAAAATGCATCCTACACCCTTGAAGGTTCAGTATATGTTAGCAGCCCAAAAAAGGCCTAAAAATGCATTTTAGGCTTGCAAAAATGTTCAAAACTTTGAAGGCCCAAAAAAGGGGTTTACAGGCATCCTAGACCCCCTAAAGTCCAGAAATATTGGTGGCCTAATAACTGTGTCAGATAGCTCTGAATATCCCAAAAACATTTGCAGCCTGAAAGGGGCATTAACCCGCATCTCGGACCCCTGAAATTCCCAAAAATATTTTTGGCACAAAAAATGCATCCTACACCCCTGCAAGTTCAGAATATGTTAGCAGCCAAAAAAAGGCCTTAAAATGCATTTTCGTCCTGCAAAAAGGTTGAAAACTTTGAAGGCCCAAAAAAGTGGTTTACAGGCATCCTAGACCCCCTAAAGTCCAGACAATTTTGGTGGCCCAAAAACTGTGCCAGAGAGCTCTACATGTCCCAAAATCATTTGCAGCCTGAAAGGGGCATTAACCCGCATCATAGACCACTAAAAGTCCTAAAAATATTTTGGCACAAAAAATGCATCCTACACCCCTGCAAGTTCAGAATATGTTAGCAGCCAAAAAAAGGCCTTAAAATGCATTTTCCTCCTGCAAAAAGGTTGAAAACTTTGAAGGACCAAAAAAGGGGTTTACAGGCATCCTAGACCCCCTAAAGTCCAGAAAATATTGGTGGTCCAAAACTGTGCCAGACAGCTCTCCATGTCCCAAAATCATTTGCAGCCTGAAAGGGGCATTAACCCGCATCCTAGACCACTGAAATTCCCAAAAATACTTTTGGCACAAAAATGCATCCTACACCCCTGCAAGTTCAGAATGTTAGCAGCCCAAAAAAGGCCTTAAAATGCATTTTAGGCCTGCAAAAATGTTGAAAACTTTGAAGGCCCAAAAAAGGGGGTTACAGGCATCCTAGACCCCTTAAAGTCCAGAAAATGTTGGTGGCCCAAAAACTGTGCCAGAGAGCTCTGCATGTCCCAAAATCATGTTCAGCCTGAAAGGGGCATTAACCCGCATCCCAGACCCCTGAAATTCCCAAAAATATTTTTGGCACAAAAAATGCATCCTACACCCTTGAAGGTTCAGTATATATTAGCAGCCCAAAAAAGGCCTAAAAATGCATCTTAGGCTTGCAAAAATGTTCAAAACTTTGAAGGCCCAAAAAAGGGGTTTACAGGCATCCTAGACCCCCTAAAGTCCAGAAAATATTGGCGGCCCAAAAACTGTGCCAGAGAGCTCTACATGTCCCAAAATCATTTGCAGCCTGAAAGGGGCATTAACCCGCATCATAGACCACTAAAAGTCCTAAAAATATTTTGGCACAAAAAATGCATCCTACACCCCTGCAAGTTCAGAATGTTAGCAGCCCAAAAAAGGCCTTAAAATGCATTTTAGGCCTGCAAAAAGGTTGAAACCTTTGAAGGACCAAAAAAGGGGTTTACAGGCATCCTAGACCCCCTAAAGTCCAGAAAATATTGGTGGCCCAAAAACTGTGCCAGAGAGCTCTCCATGTCCCAACATCATTTGCAGCCTGAAAGGGGCATTAACCCACTTCATAGACCCCTAAAATTCCCAAAAATATTTTGGCACAAAAAATGCATCCTACACCCCTGTAAGTTGAGAATATGTTAGCAGCTCAAAAAAGGCCTTAAAATGCATTTTAGGCCTGCAAAAAGGTTGAAACTTTTGAAGGATCAAAAAAGGGGTTTACAGGCATCCTAGACCCCCTAAAGTCCAGAAAATATTGGTGGCCCAAAAACTGTGCCAGAGAGCTCTCTATGTCCCAACATCATTTGCAGCCTGAAAGGGGCATTAACCCACTTCATAGACCCCTAAAATGCCCAAAAATATTTTGGCACAAAAAATGCATCCCACACCCCTGAATATTCAGGATATGTTAGCCCAAAATAGGTTTAAAAATGCATTTTAGGCCTTCAAAAATGTTGAAAACTTTGAAGGTCCAAAAAAGGGGTTTACAGGCATCGTAGACCCCTTAAAGTCCAGAAAATGGTGGTGGCCTGAAAACTGTGTCAGATAGCTCTCAATTACCCAAAAACATTTGCAGCCCGAAAACGGCATTAACCTGCATCCCAGATCCCTGAAATTCCCAAAAATATTTTTGGCACAAAAAAGGCATCCTACACCCCTGAAAGTTCAAAATATGTTAGCAGCCCAAAAAAGGCCTTAAAATGCATTTTAGGCCTGCAAAAATGTTGAAAACTTTGAAGGCCCAAAAAAGGGGTTTACAGGCATCCTAGACCCCCTAAAGTCCAGAAAATGGCAGTGGCCCAAAAACTATGCCAGAGAGATCTGCATGTCCCAAAATCATTTGCAGCCTGAAAGGCTGAAAGGAGCATTAGCCCGAATCCTAGACCAATGAAATTCCCAAAAATACTTTTGGCACAAAAAAATGCATCCTACACCCCTGAAAGTTCAGAATATGTTAGCAGCCCAAAAACGGCCTTAAAATGCATCTTAGACCTGCAAAAAGGTTGAAAAATTTGAAGGCCCAAAAAAGGGGTTTACAGGCATCCTAGACCCCCTAAAGTCCAGAAAATGGCAGTGGCCCAAAAACTGTGCCAGAGAGCTCTGCATGTCCCAAAATCATTTGCAGCCTGAAAGGGGCATTAACCCGCATTTTAGACCACTAAAATTCCCAAAAAAAATGTTAGCACAAAAAATGCATCCTACACCCCTGTAAGTTCATAATATTTTAGCAGCCCAAAAAAGGCCTTAAAATGCATTTTCGGCCTGCAAAAAGGTTGAAAACTTTGAAGGACCAAAAAAGGGGTTTACAGGCATCCTAGACCCCCTAAAGTCCAGAAAATATTGGTGGCCTAAAAACTGCCAGATAGCTCTGAATATCCCAAAAACATTTGCAGCCTGGAAGCCCAAAAAACCCACATCCCAGACCCCTGCAATTCCCAAAAATATTTTTGGCACAAAAAATGCATCCTATACCCTTGAAAGTTCAGTATATGTTAGCAGCCCAAAAAAAGGCCTAAAAATGCATCTTAGGCTTGCAAAAATGTTCAAAACTTTGAAGGCCCAAAAACGGGGTTTACAGGCATCCTAGACCCCCTAAAGTCCAGAAAATGTTGGTGGCCCAAAAACTGTGCCAGAGAGCTCTACATGTCCCAAAATCGTTTGCAGCCTGAAAGGGACAATAACCCACATCATAGACCACTAAAATTCCCAAAAATATTTTGGCACAAAAAATGCATCCTACACCACTGCAAGTTCAGAATATGTTAGCAGCCCAAAAAAGGCCTTAAAATGCATCTTAGGCCTGCAAAAATGTGGAAAACTTTGAAGGCCCAAAACAGGGGGTTACAGGCATCCTTGACCCCTGAAAGTCCAGAAAATGTTGGTGGCCCAAAAACTGTGCCAGAGAGCTCTGCATGTTCCAAAATCATTTGCAGCCTGAAAGGGGCATTAACACGCATCCTAGACCACTGAAATTCCCAAAACTATTTTTGGCACAAAAAAGCATCCTACACCCCTGAAAGTTCAGTATAGGTTAGCAGCCCAAAAAATGCCTAAAAATGCATCTTAGGCCTGCAAAAATGTTGAAAACTTTGAAGGCCCAAAAAAGTGGTTTACAGGCATCCTAGACCCCCTAAAGTCCAGACAATTTTGGTGGCCCAAAAACTGTGCCAGAGAGCTCTGCATGTCCCAAAATCATTTTCAGCCTGAAAGGGGAATTAACCCTCATCCCAGAACCCTGAAATTCCCAAAAATATTTTTGGCACAAAAAATGCATCCTACACCCTTGAAGGTTCAGTATATGTTAGCAGCCCAAAAAAGGCCTAAAAATGCATCTTAGGCTTGCAAAAATGTTCAAAACTTTGAAGGCCCAAAAAAGGGGTTTACAGGCATCCTAGACCCCCTAAAGTCCAGAAAATGTTGGTGGCCTAATAACTGTGCCAGAGAGCTCTGAATATCCCAAAAACATTTGCAGCCTGGAAGGGGCATTAACCCGCATCCCAGACCCCTGAAATTCAAAAAATATTTTTGGCACAAAACATGCATCCTACACCCTTGAAAGTTCAGTATATGTTAGCAGCCCAAAAAAGGCCTAAAAATGCATCTTAGGCTTGCAAAAATGTTAAAAACTTTGAAGGCCCAAAAAAGGGGTTTACAGGCATCCTAGACCCCCTAAAGTCTAGAAAATGTTGGTGGCCCAAAAACTGTGCCAGAGAGCTCTGCATGTCGCAAAATCATTTGCAGCCTGAAAGGGGCATTAACCTGCATCAAAGACCACTAAAATTCCCAAAAATATCTTGGCACAAAAAATGCATCCTACACCCTTGAAAGTTCAGTATATGTTAGCAGACCAAAAAAGGCCTAAAAATGCATCTTAGGCTTGCAAAAATGTTGAAAACTTTGAAGGCCCAAAAAAGGGGTTTACAGGCATCGTAGACCCCCGAAAGTCCAGAAAATATTGGTGGCCTAATAACTGTGTCAGATAGCTCTGAATATCCCAAAAACATTTGCAGCCTGAAAGGGGCATTAACCCGCATCCCGGACCCCTGAAATTCCCAAAAATATTTTTGGCACAAAAAATGCATCCTACACCCCTGCAAGTTCAGAATATGTTAGCAGCCAAAAAAAGGCCTTAAAACGCATTTTCGTCCTGCAAAAAGGTTGAAAACTTTGAAGGCCCAAAAAAGTGGTTTACAGGCATCCTAGACCCCCTAAAGTCCAGACAATTTTGGTGGCCCAAAAACTGTGCCAGAGAGCTCTGCATGTCCCAAAATCATTTTCAGCCTGAAAGGGGCATTAACCCGCATCCCAGACCCCTGAAATTCCCAAAAATATTTTTGGCACAAAAAATGCATCCTACACCCTTGAAGGTTCAGTATATGTTAGCAGCCCAAAAAAGGCCTAAAAATGCATCTTAGGCTTGCAAAAATGTTCAAAACTTTGAAGGCCCAAAAAAGGGGTTTACAGGCATCCTAGACCCCCTAAAGTCCAGAAAATGTTGGCGGCCCAAAAACTGTGTAAGAGAGCTCTGCATGTCCCAAAATCATTTGCAGCCTGAAAGGGGCATTAACCCGCATCCCAGACCCCTGAAATTCCCAAAAATATTTTTGCCACAAAAAATGCATCCTACACCCTTGAAAGTTCAGTATATGTTAGCAGCCCAAAAAAGGCCTTAAAATGCATTTTCGTCCTGCAAAAAGGTTGAAAACTTTTACGGCCCAAAAAAGGGGTTTACAAGCATCTTAGACCCCCTAAAGTCCAGAAAATGTTGGTGGCCCAAATACTGTGCCAGACAGCTCTCCATGTCCCAAAATCATTTGCAGCCTGAAAGGGGCATTAACCCGCATCATAGACCACTGAAATTCCCAAAAATATTTTAGCACAAAAAAATGCATACTACACCCCTGTAAGTTCATAATATGTTAGCAGCCCAAAAAAGGCCTTAAAATGCATTTTCGTCCTGCAAAAAGGTTGAAAACTTTGAAGGACCAAAAAAGGGGTTTACAGGCATCCTAGACCCCCTAAAGTCCAGAAAATATTGGTGGCCTAATAACTGTGTCAGATAGCTCTGAATATCCCAAAAACATTTGCAGCCTGAAAGGGGCATTAACCCGCATCCCAGACCCCTGAAATTCCCAAAAATATTTTTGGCACAAAAAATGCATCCTACACCCTTGAAAGTTCGGTATATGTTAGCAGCCCAAAAAAGGCCTAAAAATGCATCTTAGGCCTGCAAAAATGTTCAGAACTTTGAAGGCCCAAAAAAAGGGTTTACAGGCATCCTAGACCCCCCTAAAGTCCAGAAAATGTTGGAGTCCCAAAAACAGTGCCAGAGAGCTCTACATGTCCCTAAATCATTTGCAGCCTGAAAGGGGCATTAACCCGCATCCTAGACCACTGAAATTCCCAAAACTATTTTTGGCACAAAAAATGCATCCTACACCCCTGATAGTTCAGAATATGTTAGCAGCCCAAAAGGCCTTAAATTGCATCTTAGGCCTGCAAAAATGTTGAAAACTTTGAAGGCCCAAAAAAAGTGGTTTACAGGCATCCTAGACCCCCTAAAGTCCAGAAAATATTGGTGGCTTAAAAACTGTGCAAGAGAGAGCTCTGCATGTCCCAAAATCGTTTGCAGCCTGAAAGGGGCATTAACCCGCATCATAGACCACTAAAATTCCCAAAAATATTTTGGCACAAAAAATGCATCCTACACCCCTGCAAGTTCAGAATATGTTAGCAGCCCAAAAAAGGCCTAAAAATGCATCTTAGGCCTGCAAAAATGTTGAAAACTTTGAAGGCTTAAAAAAAGGGGCTTACAGGCATCCTAGACCCCCTAAAGTCCAGAAAATGTTGGTGGCCTAATAACTGTGTCAGATAGCTCTGAATATCCCAAAATCATTTGCAGCCTGAAAGGGGCATTAACCTGCATGCTAGACCACTGAAATTCCCAAAACTATTTTTGGCACAAAAAATGCATCCTACACCCCTGATAGTTCAGAATATGTTAGCAGCCCAAAAGTCCTTAAAATGTATCTTAGGCCTGCAAAAATGTTGAAAACTTTGAAGGCCCAAAAAAGGGGTTTACAGGCATCCTAGAGCCCCTAAAGTCCAGAAAATATTGGTGGCCTAATAACTGTGTCAGATAGCTCTGAATATCCCAAAAACATTTGCAGCCTGAAAGGGGCATTAACCCGCATCCCGGACCCCTGAAATTCCCAAAAATATTTTTGGCAAAAAAAAATGCATCCTACACCCTTGAAAGTTCAGTATAGGCTAGCAGCCCAAAAAATGCCTAAAAATGCATCTTAGGCCTGCAAAACTGTTGAAAACTTTGAAGGCCCAAAAAAGTGCTTTACAGGCATCCTAGACCCCCTAAAGTCCAGACAATTTTGATGGCCCAAAAACTGTGCCAGGGAGCTCTGCATGTCCCAAAATCATTTGCAGCCTGAAAGGGGCATTAACCCGCATCCCAGACCCCTGAAATTCCCAAAAATATTTTTGGCACAAAAAATGCATCCTACACCCTTGAAAGTTCAGTATAGGCTAGCAGCCCAAAAAATGCCTAAAAATGCATCTTAGGCCTGCAAAACTGTTGAAAACTTTGAAGGCCCAAAAAAGGGATTTACAGGCATCCTAGACCCCCTAAAGTCCAGAAAATGTTGGTGCCCAGAAACTGTGCCAGAGAGCTCTGCATGTCCCAAAATCATTTGCAGCCTGAAAGGGGCATTAACCCACATCATAGACTACTAAAATTCCCAAAAATATTTTGGCACAAAAAATGCATCCTACACCCCTGCAAGTTCATAATATGTTAGCAGCCCAAAAAAGGCCTTAAAATGCATTTTCGGCCTGCAAAAAGGTTGAAAACTTTGAAGGCCCAAAAAAGGGGTTTACAGGCATCCTAGACCCCCTAAAGTCCAGAAAATGTTGGTGGCCCAAAAACTGTGCCAGAGAGCTCTACATGTCCCAAAATCATTTGCAGCCTGAAAGGGGCATTAACCCGCTTCATAGACCACTAAAATTCCCAAAAATACTTTTGGCACAAAAAATGCATCCTACACCCTTGAAAGTTCAGTATATGTTAGCATCCCAAAAAATGCCTAAAAGTGCATCTTAGGCCTGCAAAAATGTTGAAAACTTTGAAGGCCCAAAAAAGGGGTTTACAGGCATCCTAGACCCCCTAAAGTCCAGAAAATGTTGGTGGCCGGAAAACTGTGCCAGAGAGCTCTACATGTCCCAAAATCATTTGCAGCCTGAAAGGGGCATTAACCCGCATCATAGAACACTAAAATTCCCAAAAATATTTTGGCACAAAAAATGCATCCTTCACCCTTGAAAGTTCAGTATATGTTAGCATCCCAAAAAAGGCCTTACAATGCATTTTCGGCCGGCAAAAAGGTCGAAAACTTTGAAGGACCAAAAAAGGGGTTTACAGGCATCCTAGACCCCTTAAAGTCCAGAAAATGGTGGTGGCCTAAAAACTGTGTCAGAGAGCTCTACATGTCCCAAAATCATTTGCAGCCTGAAAGGGGCATTAACCCGTTTCATAGACCACTAAAATTCCCAAAAATACTTTTGGCACAAAAAATGCATCCTACACCCTTGAAAGTTCAGTATATGTTAGCATCCCAAAAAATGCCTAAAAGTGCATCTTAGGCCTGCAAAAATGTTGAAAACTTTGAAGGCCCAAAAAAGGGGTTTACAGGCATCCTAGACCCCCTAAAGTCCAGAAAATGTTGGTGGCCGGAAAACTGTGCCAGAGAGCTCTACATGTCCCAAAATCATTTGCAGCCTGAAAGGGGCATTAACCCGCATCATAGAACACTAAAATTCCCAAAAATATTTTGGCACAAAAAATGCATCCTTCACCCTTGAAAGTTCAGTATATGTTAGCATCCCAAAAAAGGCCTTACAATGCATTTTCGGCCGGCAAAAAGGTCGAAAACTTTGAAGGACCAAAAAAGGGGTTTACAGGCATCCTAGACCCCTTAAAGTCCAGAAAATATTGGTGGCCTAATAACTGTGTCAGATAGCTCTGAATATCCCAAAAACATTTGCAGCCTGAAAGGGGCATTAACCCGCATCATAGACCACTAAAATTCCCAAAAATATTTTGGCACAAAAAATGTATCCTACACCCCTGCAAGTTCATAATATGTTAGCAGCCCAAAAAAGGCCTTAAAATGCATTTTCGGCCTGCAAAAAGGTTGAAAACTTTGAAGGACCAAAAAAGGGGTTTACAGACATCCTAGACCCCCTAAAGTCCAGAAAATATTGGTGGTCCAAAAACTGTGCCAGACAGCTCTCCATGTCCCAAAATCATTTGCAGCCTGAAAGGGGCATTAACCCGCATCCTAGACCACTGAAATTCCCAAAACTATTTTTGGCACAAAAAATGCATCCTACACACCTGATAGTTCAGAATATGTTAGCAGCCCAAAAGGCCTTAAAATGCATCTTAGGCCTGCAAAAATGTTGAAAATGTTGAAAGCCCAAAAAAGGGGTTTACAGACATCCTAGACCCCCTAAAGTCCAGAAAATATTGGTGGTCCAAAAACTGTGCCAGACAGCTCTCCATGTCCCAAAATCATTTGCAGCCTGAAAGGGGCATTAACCCGCATCCTAGACCACTGAAATTCCCAAAAATATTTTGGCACAAAAAATGTATCCTACACCCCTGCAAGTTCATAATATGTTAGCAGCCCAAAAAAGGCCTTAAAATGCATTTTCGGCCTGCAAAAAGGTTGAAAACTTTGAAGGACCAAAAAAGGGGTTTAGACATCCTAGACCCCCTAAAGTCCAGAAAATATTGGTGGTCCAAAAACTGTGCCAGACAGCTCTCCATGTCCCAAAAACATTTGCAGCCTGAAAGGGGCATTAACCCGCATCCCAAACCCCTGAAATTCCCAAAAATATTTTTGGCACAAAAAATGCATCCTACACCCTTGAAAGTTCAGTATATGTTAGCAGCCCAAAAAATGCCTAAAAATGCATCTTAGGCCTGCAAAAATGTTGAAAACTTTGAAGGCCCAAAAAAGGGGTTTAGAGGCATCCTAGACCCCCTAAAGTCCAGAAAATGTTGGTGGCCTAATAACTGTGTCAGATAGCTCTGAATATCCCAAAAACATTTGCAGCCTGGAAGGGGCATTAACCCGCATCCCAGACCCCTGAAATTCAAAAAATATTTTTGGCACAAAACATGCATCCTACACCCTTGAAAGTTCAGTGTATGTTTGCAGCCCAAAAAATGCCTAAAAATGCATCTTAGGTCTGCAAAAATGTTGAAAACTTTGAAGGCCCAAAAAAGGGGTTTACAGGCATCCTAGACCCCCTAAAGTCCAGAAAATATTGGTGGCCTAATAACTGTGTCAGATAGCTCTGAATATCCCAAAAACATTTGCAGCCTGAAAGGGGCATTAACCCGCATCCCAGACCCCTGAAATTCCCAAAAATATTTTTGGCACAAAAAACGCATCCTACACCCTTGAAAGTTCAGTATAGGTTAGCAGCCCAAAAACGGCCTTAAAATGCATCTTAGGCCTGCAAAAATGTTGAAAACTTTGAAGGCCCAAAAAAGTGGTTTACAGGCATCCTAGACCCCCTAAAGTCCAGAAAATTTTGGTGGCCCAAAAACTGTGCCAGAGAGCTCTGCATGTCCCAAAATCATTTGCAGCCTGAAAGGGGCATTAACCCGCATCATAGACCACTAAAATTCCCAAAAATATTTTGGCACAAAAAATGTATCCTACACCCCTGCAAGTTCATAATATGTTAGCAGCCCAAAAAAGGCCTTAAAATGCATTTTCGGCCTGCAAAAAGGTTGAAAACTTTGAAGGACCAAAAAAGGGGTTTACAGACATCCTAGACCCCCTAAAGTCCAGAAAATATTGGTGGTCCAAAAACTGTGCCAGACAGCTCTCCATGTCCCAAAATCATTTGCAGCCTGAAAGGGGCATTAACCCGCATCCTAGACCACTGAAATTCCCAAAACTATTTTTGGCACAAAAAATGCATCCTACACACCTGATAGTTCAGAATATGTTAGCAGCCCAAAAGGCCTTAAAATGCATCTTAGGCCTGCAAAAATGTTGAAAATTTTGAAAGCCCAAAAAAGGGGTTTACAGACATCCTAGACCCCCTAAAGTCCAGAAAATATTGGTGGTCCAAAAACTGTGCCAGACAGCTCTCCATGTCCCAAAATCATTTGCAGCCTGAAAGGGGCATTAACCCGCATCCTAGACCACTGAAATTCCCAAAAATATTTTGGCACAAAAAATGTATCCTACACCCCTGCAAGTTCATAATATGTTAGCAGCCCAAAAAAGGCCTTAAAATGCATTTTCGGCCTGCAAAAAGGTTGAAAACTTTGAAGGACCAAAAAAGGGGTTTAGACATCCTAGACCCCCTAAAGTCCAGAAAATATTGGTGGTCCAAAAACTGTGCCAGACAGCTCTCCATGTCCCAAAATCATTTGCAGCCTGAAAGGGGCATTAACCCGCATCCTAGACCACTGAAATTCCCAAAAATATTTTGGCACAAAAAATGTATCCTACACCCCTGCAAGTTCATAATATGTTAGCAGCCCAAAAAAGGCCTTAAAATGCATTTTCGGCCTGCAAAAAGGTTGAAAACTTTGAAGGACCAAAAAAGGGGTTTAGACATCCTAGACCCCCTAAAGTCCAGAAAATATTGGTGGTCCAAAAACTGTGCCAGACAGCTCTCCATGTCCCAAAAACATTTGCAGCCTGAAAGGGGCATTAACCCGCATCCCAAACCCCTGAAATTCCCAAAAATATTTTTGGCACAAAAAATGCATCCTACACCCTTGAAAGTTCAGTATATGTTAGCAGCCCAAAAAATGCCTAAAAATGCATCTTAGGCCTGCAAAAATGTTGAAAACTTTGAAGGCCCAAAAAAGGGGTTTAGAGGCATCCTAGACCCCCTAAAGTCCAGAAAATGTTGGTGGCCTAATAACTGTGTCAGATAGCTCTGAATATCCCAAAAACATTTGCAGCCTGGAAGGGGCATTAACCCGCATCCCAGACCCCTGAAATTCAAAAAATATTTTTGGCACAAAACATGCATCCTACACCCTTGAAAGTTCAGTGTATGTTTGCAGCCCAAAAAATGCCTAAAAATGCATCTTAGGTCTGCAAAAATGTTGAAAACTTTGAAGGCCCAAAAAAGGGGTTTACAGGCATCCTAGACCCCCTAAAGTCCAGAAAATATTGGTGGCCTAATAACTGTGTCAGATAGCTCTGAATATCCCAAAAACATTTGCAGCCTGAAAGGGGCATTAACCCGCATCCCAGACCCCTGAAATTCCCAAAAATATTTTTGGCACAAAAAACGCATCCTACACCCTTGAAAGTTCAGTATAGGTTAGCAGCCCAAAAACGGCCTTAAAATGCATCTTAGGCCTGCAAAAATGTTGAAAACTTTGAAGGCCCAAAAAAGTGGTTTACAGGCATCCTAGACCCCCTAAAGTCCAGAAAATTTTGGTGGCCCAAAAACTGTGCCAGAGAGCTCTGCATGTCCCAAAATCATTTGCAGCCTGAAAGGGGCATTAACCCGCATCATAGACCACTAAAATTCCCAAAAATATTTTGGCACAAAAAATGTATCCTACACCCCTGCAAGTTCATAATATGTTAGCAGCCCAAAAAAGGCCTTAAAATGCATTTTCGGCCTGCAAAAAGGTTGAAAACTTTGAAGGACCAAAAAAGGGGTTTACAGACATCCTAGACCCCCTAAAGTCCAGAAAATATTGGTGGTCCAAAAACTGTGCCAGACAGCTCTCCATGTCCCAAAATCATTTGCAGCCTGAAAGGGGCATTAACCCGCATCCTAGACCACTGAAATTCCCAAAACTATTTTTGGCACAAAAAATGCATCCTACACACCTGATAGTTCAGAATATGTTAGCAGCCCAAAAGGCCTTAAAATGCATCTTAGGCCTGCAAAAATGTTGAAAATTTTGAAAGCCCAAAAAAGGGGTTTACAGACATCCTAGACCCCCTAAAGTCCAGAAAATATTGGTGGTCCAAAAACTGTGCCAGACAGCTCTCCATGTCCCAAAATCATTTGCAGCCTGAAAGGGGCATTAACCCGCATCCTAGACCACTGAAATTCCCAAAAATATTTTGGCACAAAAAATGTATCCTACACCCCTGCAAGTTCATAATATGTTAGCAGCCCAAAAAAGGCCTTAAAATGCATTTTCGGCCTGCAAAAAGGTTGAAAACTTTGAAGGACCAAAAAAGGGGTTTAGACATCCTAGACCCCCTAAAGTCCAGAAAATATTGGTGGTCCAAAAACTGTGCCAGACAGCTCTCCATGTCCCAAAAACATTTGCAGCCTGAAAGGGGCATTAACCCGCATCCCAAACCCCTGAAATTCCCAAAAATATTTTTGGCACAAAAAATGCATCCTACACCCTTGAAAGTTCAGTATATGTTAGCAGCCCAAAAAATGCCTAAAAATGCATCTTAGGCCTGCAAAAATGTTGAAAACTTTGAAGGCCCAAAAAAGGGGTTTAGAGGCATCCTAGACCCCCTAAAGTCCAGAAAATGTTGGTGGCCTAATAACTGTGTCAGATAGCTCTGAATATCCCAAAAACATTTGCAGCCTGGAAGGGGCATTAACCCGCATCCCAGACCCCTGAAATTCAAAAAATATTTTTGGCACAAAACATGCATCCTACACCCTTGAAAGTTCAGTGTATGTTTGCAGCCCAAAAAATGCCTAAAAATGCATCTTAGGTCTGCAAAAATGTTGAAAACTTTGAAGGCCCAAAAAAGGGGTTTACAGGCATCCTAGACCCCCTAAAGTCCAGAAAATATTGGTGGCCTAATAACTGTGTCAGATAGCTCTGAATATCCCAAAAACATTTGCAGCCTGAAAGGGGCATTAACCCGCATCCCAGACCCCTGAAATTCCCAAAAATATTTTTGGCACAAAAAACGCATCCTACACCCTTGAAAGTTCAGTATAGGTTAGCAGCCCAAAAACGGCCTTAAAATGCATCTTAGGCCTGCAAAAATGTTGAAAACTTTGAAGGCCCAAAAAAGTGGTTTACAGGCATCCTAGACCCCCTAAAGTCCAGAAAATTTTGGTGGCCCAAAAACTGTGCCAGAGAGCTCTGCATGTCCCAAAATCATTTGCAGCCTGAAAGGGGCATTAACCCGCATCATAGACCACTAAAATTCCCAAAAATATTTTGGCACAAAAAATGTATCCTACACCCCTGCAAGTTCATAATATGTTAGCAGCCCAAAAAAGGCCTTAAAATGCATTTTCGGCCT
Organism: Ambystoma mexicanum; assembly: GCF_040938575.1. Classification (NCBI taxonomy): domain Eukaryota; kingdom Metazoa; phylum Chordata; class Amphibia; order Caudata; family Ambystomatidae; genus Ambystoma; species Ambystoma mexicanum. The sequence continues at coordinate 264,309,793 of NC_090937.1, forward strand.
GCAAAAAGGTTGAAAACTTTGAAGGACCAAAAAAGGGGTTTACAGACATCCTAGACCCCCTAAAGTCCAGAAAATATTGGTGGTCCAAAAACTGTGCCAGACAGCTCTCCATGTCCCAAAATCATTTGCAGCCTGAAAGGGGCATTAACCCGCATCCTAGACCACTGAAATTCCCAAAACTATTTTTGGCACAAAAAATGCATCCTACACACCTGATAGTTCAGAATATGTTAGCAGCCCAAAAGGCCTTAAAATGCATCTTAGGCCTGCAAAAATGTTGAAAATTTTGAAAGCCCAAAAAAGGGGTTTACAGACATCCTAGACCCCCTAAAGTCCAGAAAATATTGGTGGTCCAAAAACTGTGCCAGACAGCTCTCCATGTCCCAAAATCATTTGCAGCCTGAAAGGGGCATTAACCCGCATCCTAGACCACTGAAATTCCCAAAAATATTTTGGCACAAAAAATGTATCCTACACCCCTGCAAGTTCATAATATGTTAGCAGCCCAAAAAAGGCCTTAAAATGCATTTTCGGCCTGCAAAAAGGTTGAAAACTTTGAAGGACCAAAAAAGGGGTTTACAGACATCCTAGACCCCCTAAAGTCCAGAAAATATTGGTGGTCCAAAAACTGTGCCAGACAGCTCTCCATGTCCCAAAAACATTTGCAGCCTGAAAGGGGCATTAACCCGCATCCCAGACCCCTGAAATTCCCAAAAATATTTTTGGCACAAAAAATGCATCCTACACCCTTGAAAGTTCAGTATATGTTAGCAGCCCAAAAAATGCCTAAAAATGCATCTTAGGCCTGCAAAAATGTTGAAAACTTTGAAGGCCCAAAAAAGGGGTTTAGAGGCATCCTAGACCCCCTAAAGTCCAGAAAATGTTGGTGGCCTAATAACTGTGTCAGATAGCTCTGAATATCCCAAAAACATTTGCAGCCTGGAAGGGGCATTAACCCGCATCACAGACCCCTGAAATTCAAAAAATATTTTTGGCACAAAACATGCATCCTACACCCTTGAAAGTTCAGTGTATGTTTGCAGCCCAAAAAATGCCTAAAAATGCATCTTAGGTCTGCAAAAATGTTGAAAACTTTGAAGGCCCAAAAAAGGGGTTTACAGGCATCCTAGACCCCCTAAAGTCCAGAAAATATTGGTGGCCTAATAACTGTGTCAGATAGCTCTGAATATCCCAAAAACATTTGCAGCCTGAAAGGGGCATTAACCCGCATCCCAGACCCCTGAAATTCCCAAAAATATTTTTGGCACAAAAAATGCATCCTACACCCCTGCAAGTTCAGAATATGTTAGCAGCCAAAAAAAGGCCTTAAAATGCATTTTCGTCCTGCAAAAAGGTTGAAAACTTTGAATGCCCAAAAAAGTGGTTTACAGGCATCCTAGACCCCCTAAAGTCCAGACAATTTTGGTGGCCCAAAAACTGTGCCAGAGAGCTCTGCATGTCCCAAAATCATTTTCAGTCTGAAAGGGGCATTAACCCGCATCCCAGACCCCTGAAATTCCCAAAAATATTTTTGGCACAAAAAATGCATCCTACACCCTTGAAGGTTCAGTATATGTTAGCAGCCCAAAAAAGGCCTAAAAATGCATCTTAGGCTTGCAAAAATGTTGAAAACTTTGAAGGCCCAAAAAAGGGGTTTACAGGCATCGTAGACCCCCTAAAGTCCAGAAAATATTGGTGGCCTAATAACTGTGTCAGATAGCTCTGAATATCCCAAAAACATTTGCAGCCTGGAAGCCCAAAAAACCCGCATCCCAGACCCCTGCAATTCCCAAAAATATTTTTGGCACAAAAAATGCATCCTATACCTTTGAAAGTTCAGTATATGTTAGCAGCCCAAAAAAGGCCTAAAAATGCATCTTAGGCTTGCAAAAATGTTCAAAACTTTGAAGGCCCAAAAACGGGGTTTACAGGCATCCTAGACCCCCTAAAGTCCAGAAAATGTTGGTGGCCCAAAAACTGTGCCAGAGAGCTCTACATGTCCCAAAATCGTTTGCAGCCTGAAGGGGGCAATAACCCACATCATAGACCACTAAAATTCCCAAAAATATTTTGGCACAAAAAATGCATCCTACAAACACTGCAAGTTCAGAATATGTTAGCAGCCCAAAAAAGGCCTTAAAATGGATCTTAGGCCTGCAAAAATGTTGAAAACTTTGAAGGCCCAAAACAGGGGGTTACAGGCATCCTTGACCCCTGAAAGTCCAGAAAATGTTGGTGGCCCAAAAACTGTGCCAGAGAGCTCTGCATGTTCCAAAATCATTTGCAGCCTGAAAGGGGCATTAACACGCATCCTAGACCACTGAAATTCCCAAAAGTATTTTTGGCACAAAAAATGCATCCTACACCCCTGAAAGTTCAGTATAGGTTAGCAGCCCAAAAAATGCCTAAAAATGCATCTTAGGCCTGCAAAAATGTTGAAAACTTTGAAGGCCCAAAAAAGTGGTTTACAGGCATCCTAGACCCCCTAAAGTCCAGACAATTTTGGTGGCCCAAAAACTGTGCCAGAGAGCTCTGCATGTCCCAAAATCATTTTCAGCCTGAAAGGGGCATTAACCCGCATCCCAGACCCCTGAAATTCCCAAAAATATTTTTGGCACAAAAAATGCGTCCTACACCCTTGAAGGTTCAGTATATGTTAGCAGCCCAAAAAAGGCCTAAAAATGCATCTTAGGCTTGCAAAAATGTTCAAAACTTTGAAGGCCCAAAAAAGGGGTTTACAGGCATCCTAGACCCCCTAAAGTCCAGAAAATGTTGGCGGCCCAAAAACTGTGCCAGAGAGCTCTACATGTCCCAAAATCATTTGCAGCCTGAAAGGGGCATTAACCCGCATCCAAGACCCCTGAAATTCTCAAAAATATTTTTGGCACAAAAAATGCATCCTACACCCTTGAAAGTTCAGTATATGTTAGCAGCCCAAAAAATGCCTAAAAATGCATCTTAGGCCTGCAAAAATGTTGAAAACTTTGAAGGCCCAAAAAAGGGGTTTACAGGCATCCTAGACCCCCTAAAGTCCAGAAAGTGTTGGTGGCCTAATAACTGTGTCAGATAGCTCTGAATATCCCAAAAACATTTGCAGCCTGGAAGGGGCATTAACCCGCATCCCAGACCCCTGAAATGCAAAAAATATTTTTGGCACAAAACATGCATCCTACACCCTTGAAAGTTCAGTATATGTTAGCAGCCCAAAAAAGGCCTAAAAATGCATCTTAGGCTTGCAAAAATGTTAAAAACTTTGAAGGCCCAAAAAAGGGGTTTACAGGCATCCTAGACCCCCTAAAGTCTAGAAAATGTTGGTGGCCCAAAAACTGTGCCAGAGAGCTCTGCATGTCGCAAAATCATTTGCAGCCTGAAAGGGGCATTAACCTGCATCAAAGACCACTAGAATTCCCAAAAATATCTTGGTACAAAAAATGCAGCCTACACCCTTGAAAGTTCAGTATATGTTATCAGCCCAAAAAGGCCTAAAATGCATTTTACGCCTGCAAAAATGTTGAAAACTTTGAAGGCCCAAAAAAGGGGTTTACAGGCATCGTAGACCCCCGAAAGTCCAGAAAATATTGGTGGCCTAATAACTGTGTCAGATAGCTCTGAATATCCCAAAAACATTTGCAGCCTGAAAGGGGCATTAACCCGCATCCCGGACCCCTGAAATTCCCAAAAATATCGTTGGCACAAAAAATGCATCCTACACCCCTGCAAGTTCAGAATATGTTAGCAGCCAAAAAAAGGCCTTAAAACGCATTTTCGTCCTGCAAAAAGGTTGAAAACTTTGAAGGCCCAAAAAAGTGGTTTACAGGCATCCTAGACCCCCTAAAGTCCAGACAATTTTGGTGGCCCAAAAACTGTGCCAGAGAGCTCTGCATGTCCCAAAATCATTTTCAGCCTGAAAGGGGCATTAACCCGCATCCCAGACCCCTGAAATTCCCAAAAATATTTTTGGCACAAAAAATGCATCCTACACCCTTGAAGGTTCAGTATATGTTAGCAGCCCAAAAAAGGCCTAAAATGCATCTTAGGCTTGCAAAAATGTTCAAAACTTTGAAGGCCCAAAAAAGGGGTTTACAGGCATCCTAGACCCCCTAAAGTCCAGAAAATGTTGGCGGCCCAAAAACTGTGCCAGAGAGCTCTACATGTCCCAAAATAATTTTCAGCCTGAAAAAGGGGCATTAACCTGCATCATAGACCACTAAAAGTCCTAAAAATATTTTGGCACAAAAAATGCATCCTACACCCATGATAGTTCAGAATATGTTAGCAGCCCAAAAGTCCTTAAAATATATCTTAGGCCTGCAAAAATGTTGAAAACTTTGAAGGCCCAAAAAAGGGGTTTACAGGCATCGTAGACCCCCTAAAGTCCAGAAAATATTGGTGGCCTAATAACTGTGTCAGAGAGCTCTGCATGTCCCAAAATCATTTGCAGCCTGAAAGGGGCATTAACCCGCATCCCAGACCCCTGAAATTCCCAAAAATATTTTTGGCACAAAAAATGCATCCTACACCCTTGAAAGTTCAGTATATGTTAGCAGCCCAAAAAAGGCCTAAAAATGCATCTTAGGCCTGCAAAAATGTTGAAAACTTTGAAGGCCCAAAAAAGGGATTAACAGGCATCCTATACCCCCTAAAGTCCAGAAAATGTTGGTGGGCCAAAAACTGTGCCAGAGAGCTCTGCATGTCCCAAAATCATTTGCAGCCTGAAAGGGGCATTAACCCGCATCATAGACTACTAAAATTCCCAAAAATATTTTGGCACAAAAAATGCATCCTACACCCCTGCAAGCTCATAATATGTTAGCAGCCCAAAAAAGGCCTTAAATGCATTTTCGGCCTGCAAAAAGGTTGAAAACTTTGAAGGCCCAAAAAAGGGATTTACAGGCATCCTAGAACCCCTAAAGTCCATAAAATGTTGGTGGCCCAAAAACTGTGCCAGAGAGCTCTACATGTCCCAAAATCATTTGCAGCCTGAAAGGGGCATTAACCCGCTTCATAGACCACTCAAATTCCCAAAAATACTTTTGGCACAAAAAATGCATCCTACAGCCTTGAAAGTTCAGTATATGTTAGCATCCCAAAAAATGCCTAAAAATGCATCTTAGGCCTGCAAAAATGTTGAAAACTTTGAAGGCCCAAAAAAGGGGTTTACAGGCATCCTAGACCCCCTAAAGTCCAGAAAATGTTGGCGGCCCAAAAACTGTGCCAGCTCTACATGTCCCAAAATCATTTGCAGCCTGAAAGTGGCATTAACCCGCATCATAGACCACTAAAAGTCCTAAAAATATTTTGGCACAAAAAATGCATCCTACACCCCTGATAGTTCAGAATATGTTAGCAGCCCAAAAGTCCTTAAAATGCATCTTTGGCCTGCAAAAATGTTGAAAACTTTGAAGGCCCAAAAAAGAGGTTTACAGGCATCGTAGACGCCCTAAAGTCCAGAAAATATTGGTGGCCTAATAACTGTGTCAGATAGCTCTGAATATCCCAAAAACATTTGCAGCCTGAAAGGGGCATTAACCCGCATCCCGGACCCCTGAAATTCCCAAAAATATTTTTGGCACAAAAAATGCATCCTACACCCCTGCAATTTCAGAATATGTTAGCAGCCCAAAAAAGGCCTAAAAATGCATCTTAGGCCTTCAAAAATGTTGAAAACTTTGAAGGCCCAAAAAAGGGGGTTACAGGCATCCTAGACCCCTAAAAGTCCAGAAAATGTTGGCGGCCCAAAAACTGTGCCAGAGAGCTCTACATGTCCTAAAATCATTTGCAGCCTGAAAGGGGCATTAACCTGCATCAAAGACCACTAAAATTCCCAAAAATATCTTGGCACAAAAAATGCATCCTACACCCTTGAAAGTTCAGTATATGTTGTCAGCCCAAAAAGGCCTAAAATGCATTTTACGCCTGCAAAAATGTTGAAAACTTTGAAGGCCCAAAAAAGGGGTTTACAGGCATCGTAGACCCCCGAAAGTCCAGAAAATATTGGTGGCCTAATAACTGTGTCAGATAGCTCTGAATATCCCAAAAACATTTGCAGCCTGAAAGGGGCATTAACCCGCATCCCGGACCCCTGAAATTCCCAAAAATATTTTTGGCACAAAAAATGCATCCTACACCCCTGCAAGTTCAGAATATGTTAGCAGCCAAAAAAAGGCCTTAAAACGCATTTTCGTCCTGCAAAAAGGTTGAAAACTTTGAAGGCCCAAAAAAGTGGTTTACAGGCATCCTAGACCCCCTAAAGTCCAGACAATTTTGGTGGCCCAAAAACTGTGCCAGAGAGCTCTGCATGTCCCAAAATCATTTTCAGCCTGAAAGGGGCATTAACCCGCATCCCAGACCCCTGAAATTCCCAAAAATATTTTTGGCACAAAAAATGCATCCTACACCCTTGAAGGTTCAGTATATGTTAGCAGCCCAAAAAAGGCCTAAAAATGCATCTTAGGCTTGCAAAAATGTTCAAAACTTTGAAGGCCCAAAAAAGGGGTTTACAGGCATCCTAGACCCCCTAAAGTCCAGAAAATGTTGGCGGCCCAAAAACTGTGCCAGAGAGCTCTACATGTCCCAAAATAATTTGCAGCCTGAAAGGGGCATTAACCCGCATCATAGACCACTAAAAGTCCTAAAAATATTTTGGCACAAAAAATGCATCCTACACCCATGATAGTTCAGAATATGTTAGCAGCCCAAAAGTCCTTAAAATGCATCTTAGGCCTGCAAAAATGTTGAAAACTTTGAAGGCCCAAAAAAGGGGTTTACAGGCATCGTAGACCCCCTAAAGTCCAGAAAATATTGGTGGCCTAATAACTGTGTCAGAGAGCTCTGCATGTCCCAAAATCATTTGCAGCCTGAAAGGGGCATTAACCTGCATCATAGACCACTGAAATTCCCAAAACTATTTTTGGCACAAAAAATGCATCCTACACCCCTCATAGTTCAGAATATGTTAGCATCCCAAAAAAGGCCTTAAAATGCATTTTCGTCCTGCAAAAAGGTTGAAAACTTTGAAGGACCAAAAAAGGGGTTTACCGGCATTCTAGACCCCTTAAAGTCCAGAAAATGTTGGTGGCCCAAAAACTGTGTAAGAGAGCTCTGCATGTCCCAAAATCATTTGCAGCCTGAAAGGGGCATTAACCCGCATCATAGACCACTGAAATTCCCAAAAATATTTTAGCACAAAAAATGCATCCTACACCCCTGTACGTTCATAATATGTTAGCAGCCAAAAAAGGCCTTAAAATGCATTTTCGGCCTCCAAAAAGGTTGAAAACTTTGAAGGACCAAAAAAGGGGTTTACAGGCATCCTAGACCCCCTAAAGTCCAGAAAATATCGGTGGCCTAAAAACTGTCAGATAGCTCTGAATATCCCAAAAACATTTGCAGCCTGGAAGGGGCATTAACCTGCATCCCAGACCCCTGAAATTCCCAAAAATATTTTTGCCACAAAAAATGCATCCTACACCCTTGAAAGTTCAGTATATGTTAGCAGCCCAAAAAAGGCCTTAAAATGCATTTTCGTCCTGCAAAAAGGTTGAAAACTTTTACGGCCCAAAAAAGGGGTTTACAGGCATCTTAGACCCCCTAAAGTCCAGAAAATGTTGGTGGCCCAAATACTGTGCCAGACAGCTCTCCATGTCCCAAAATCATTTGCAGCCTGAAAGGGGCATTAACCCGCATCATAGACCACTGAAATTCCAAAAAATATTTTAGCACAAAAAATGCATCCTACACCCCTGTAAGTTCATAATATGTTAGCAGCCCAAAAAAGGCCTTAAAATGCATTTTCGTCCTGCAAAAAGGTTGAAAACTTTGAAGGACCAAAAAAGGGGTTTACAGACATCCTAGACCCCCTAAAGTCCAGAAAATATTGGTGGCCTAATAACTGTGTCAGATAGCTCTGAATATCCCAAAAACATTTGCAGCCTGAAAGGGGCATTAACCCGCATCCCAGACCCCTGAAATTCCCAAAAATATTTTTGGCACAAAAAATGCATCCTACACCCTTGAAAGTTCGGTATATGTTAGCAGCCCAAAAAAGGCCTAAAAATGCATCTTAGGCCTGCAAAAATGTTGAAAACTTTGAAGGCCCAAAAAAGGGGTTTACAGGCATCCTAGACCCCCTAAAGTCCAGAAAATATTGGTGGCCCAAAAACTGTGCCAGAGAGCTCTGCATGTCCCAAAAACATTTGCAGCCTGAAAGGGGCATTAACCCGCATCCCAGACCCCTGAAATTCCCAAAAATATTTTTGGCACAAAAAATGCATCCTACACCCTTGAAAGTTCAGTATATGTTAGCAGACCAAAAAAGGCCTAAAATGCATCTTAGGCTTGCAAAAATGTTCAGAACTTTGAAGGCCCAAAAAAAGGGTTTACAGGCATCCTAGACCCCCCTAAAGTCCAGAAAATGTTGGAGTCCCAAAAACAGTGCCAGAGAGCTCTACATGTCCCTAAATCATTTGCAGCCTGAAAGGGGCATTAACCCGCATCCTAGACCACTGAAATTCCCAAAACTATTTTTGGCACAAAAAATGCATCCTACACCCCTGATAGTTCAGAATATGTTAGCAGCCCAAAAGGCCTTAAATTGCATCTTAGGCCTGCAAAAATGTTGAAAACTTTGAAGGCCCAAAAAAAGTGGTTTACAGGCATCCTAGACCCCCTAAAGTCCAGAAAATATTGGTGGCTTAAAAACTGTGCCAGAGAGCTCTGCATGTCCCAAAATCGTTTGCAGCCTGAAAGGGGCATTAACCCGCATCATAGACCACTAAAATTCCCAAAAATATTTTGGCACAAAAAATGCATCCTACACCCCTGCAAGTTCAGAATATGTTAGCAGCCCAAAAAAGGCCTAAAAATGCATCTTAGGCCTGCAAAAATGTTGAAAACTTTGAAGGCCCAAAAAAGGGGCTTACAGGCATCCTAGACCCCCTAAAGTCCAGAAAATGTTGGTGGCCCAGAAACTGTGCCAGAGAGCTCTGCATGTCCCAAAATCATTTGCAGCCTGAAAGGGGCATGAACCCGCATCATAGACTACTAAAATTCCCAAAAATATTTTGGCACAAAAAATGCATCCTACACCCCTGCAAGTTCATAATATGTTAGCAGCCCAAAAAAGGCCTTAAAATGCATTTTCGGCCTGCAAAAAGGTTGAAAACTTTGAAGGCCCAAAAAAGGGGTTTACAGGCATCCTAGACCCCCTAAAGTCCAGAAAATATTGGTGGCCTAATAACTGTGTCAGATAGCTCTGAATATCCCAAAAACATTTGCAGCCTGAAAGGGGCATTAACCCGCATCCCAGACCCCTGAAATTCCCAAAAATATTTTTGGCACAAAAAATGCATCCTACACCCTTGAAAGTTCAGTATATGTTAGCAGACCAAAAAAGGCCTAAAAATGCATCTTAGGCTTGCAAAAATGTTCAGAAGTTTGAAGGCCCAAAAAAGGGGTTTACAGGCATCCTAGACCCCCCTAAAGTCCAGAAAATGTTGGAGTCCCAAAAACAGTGCCAGAGAGCTCTACATGTCCCTAAATCATTTGCAGCCTGAAAGGGGCATTAACCCGCATCCTAGACCACTGAAATTCCCAAAACTATTTTTGGCACAGAAAATGCATCCTACACCCCTGATAGTTCAGAATATGTTAGCAGCCCAAAAGGCCTTAAATTGCATCTTAGGCCTGCAAAAATGTTGAAAACTTTGAAGGCCCAAAAAAAGTGGTTTACAGGCATCCTAGACCCCCTAAAGTCCAGAAAATATTGGTGGCTTAAAAACTGTGCCAGAGAGCTCTGCATGTCCCAAAATCGTTTGCAGCCTGAAAGGGGCATTAACCCGCATCCCAGACCCCTGAAATTCCCAAAAATATTTTTGGCACAAAAAATGCATCCTACACCCTTGAAAGTTCAGTATATGTTAGCAGACCAAAAAAGGCCTAAAAATGCACCTTAGGCTTGCAAAGATGTTCAAAACTTTGAAGGCCCAAAAAAGGGGTTTACAGGCATCCTAGATCCCCTAAAGTCCAGAAAATGTTGGTGGCCCAAAAACTGTGTCAGAGAGCTCTACATGTCCCTAAATCATTTGCAGCCTGAAAGGTGCATTAACCCGCATCATAGACCACTAAAATTCCCAAAAATATTTTGGCACAAAAAATGCATCCTACACCCCTGCAAGTTCAGAATATGTTAGCAGCCCAAAAAAGGCCTTAAAATGCATTTTCGTCCTGCAAAAAGGTTGAAAACTTTGAAGGACCAAAGAAGGGGTACAGGCATCATAGACCCCCTAAAGTCCAGAAAATATTGGTGGTCCAAAAACTGTGCCAGACAGCTCTCCATGTCCCAAAATCATTTGCAGCCTGAAAGGGGCATTGACCCGCATCCTAGACCACTGAAATTCCCAAAACTATTTTTGGCACAAAAAATGCATCATACACCCTTGAAAGTTCAGTATATGTTAGCAGCCCAAAAAAGGCCTAAAAATGCATCTTAGGCCTGCAAAAATGTTGAAAACTTTGAAGGCCCAAAAAAGGGGGTTACATGCATCCTAGACCCCCTAAAGTCCAGAAAATATTAGTGGCCCAAAAACTATGCCAGAGAGCTCTGCATGTCCCAAAAACATTTGCAGCCTGAAAGGGGCATTAACCCGCATCCCAGACCCCTGAAATTCCCAAAAATATTTTTGGCACAGAAAATGCATCCTACACCCATGAAAGTTCAGAATATGTTAGCAGCCCAAAAGGCCTTAAAATGCATCTTAGGCCTGCAAAAATGTTGAAAACTTTGAAGGCCCAAAAAAGTGGTTTACAGGCATCCTAGACCCCCTAATGTACAGAACATTTTGGTGGCCCAAAAACTGTGCCAAAAAGCTCTGCATGTCCCAAAATCATTTGCAGCCTGAAAGGGGCATTAACCCGCATCCCAGACCCCTGAAATTCCCAAAAATATTTTTGGCACAAAAAATGCATCCTACACCCTAGAAAGTTCAGTATATGTTAGCAGCCCAAAAAAGGATTTAAAATACATTTTAGGCCTGCAAAAATGGTGAAAACTTTTACGGCCCAAAAAAAGGGGTTTACAGGCATCTTAGACCCCCTAAAGTCCAGAAAATGTTGGTGGCCCAAAAACTGTGTCAGAGAGCTCTACATGTCCCTAAATCATTTGCAGCCTGAAAGGTGCATTAACCCGCATCATAGACCACTAAAATTCCCAAAAATATTTTGGCACAAAAAATGCATCCTACACCCCTGCAAGTTCAGAATATGTTAGCAGCCCAAAAAAGGCCTTAAAATGCATTTTCGTCCTGCAAAAAGGTTGAAAACTTTGAAGGACCAAAGAAGGGGTACAGGCATCATAGACCCCCTAAAGTCCAGAAAATATTGGTGGTCCAAAAACTGTGCCAGACAGCTCTCCATGTCCCAAAATCATTTGCAGCCTGAAAGGGGCATTGACCCGCATCCTAGACCACTGAAATTCCCAAAACTATTTTTGGCACAAAAAATGCATCCTACACCCTTGAAAGTTCAGTATATGTTAGCAGCCCAAAAAAGGCCTAAAAATGCATCTTAGGCCTGCAAAAATGTTGAAAACTTTGAAGGCCCAAAAAAGGGGGTTACATGCATCCTAGACCCCCTAAAGTCCAGAAAATATTAGTGGCCCAAAAACTATGCCAGAGAGCTCTGCATGTCCCAAAAACATTTGCAGCCTGAAAGGGGCATTAACCCGCATCCCAGACCCCTGAAATTCCCAAAAATATTTTTGGCACAGAAAATGCATCCTACACCCATGAAAGTTCAGAATATGTTAGCAGCCCAAAAGGCCTTAAAATGCATCTTAGGCCTGCAAAAATGTTGAAAACTTTGAAGGCCCAAAAAAGTGGTTTACAGGCATCCTAGACCCCCTAATGTACAGAACATTTTGGTGGCCCAAAAACTGTGCCAGAAAGCTCTGCATGTCCCAAAATCATTTGCAGCCTGAAAGGGGCATTAACCCGCATCCCAGACCCCTGAAATTCCCAAAAATATTTTTGGCACAAAAAATGCATCCTACACCCTTGAAAGTTCAGTATATGTTAGCAGCCCAAAAAAGGATTTAAAATACATTTTAGGCCTGCAAAAATGGTGAAAACTTTTACGGCCCAAAAAAAGGGGTTTACAGGCATCTTAGACCCCCCTAAAGTCCAGAAAATATTGGTGGCCCAAATACTGTGCCAGAGAGCTCTGCATGTCCCAAAATCATTTAAAGCCTGAAAGGGGCATTAACCCGCATCATAGACCACTAAAATTCCCAAAAATATTTTAGCACAAAAAATGCATCCTACACCCCTGTAAGTTCATAATATGTTAGCAGCCCAAAAAAGGCCTTAAAATGCATTTTCGGCCTGCAAAAAGGTTGAAAACTTTAAAGGCCCAAAAAAGGGGTTTACAGGCATCCTAGACCCCCTAAAGTCCAGAAAATGTTGGTGGCCGAAAAACTGTGCCAGAGAGCTCTACATGTCCCAAAATCATTTGCAGCCTGAAAGGGGCATTAACCCGCATCATAGACCACTAAAATTCCCAAAAATATTTTGGCACAAAAAATGCATCCTTCATCCTTGAAAGTTCAGTATATGTTAGCATCCCAAAAAAGGCCTTACAATGCATTTTCGGCCGGCAAAAAGGTTGAAAACTTTGAAGGACCAAAAAAGGGGGTTACAGGCATCCTAGACCCCTTAAAGTCCAGAAAATGGTGGTGGCCTAAAAACTGTGTCAGAGAGCTCTGCATGTCCCAAAATCATTTGCAGCCTGAAAGGGGCATTAACCTGCATCATAGACCACTAAAATTCCCAAAAATATTTTGGCACAAAAAATGCATCCTTCATCCTTGAAAGTTCAGTATATGTTAGCATCCCAAAAAAGGCCTTACAATGCATTTTCGGCCGGCAAAAAGGTTGAAAACTTTGAAGGCCCAAAAAAGGGGTTTACAGGCATCCTAGACCCCCTAAAGTCCAGAAAATAATGGTGGCCTAATAACTGTGTCAGATAGCTCTGAATATCCCAAAACCATTTGCAGCCTGAAAGGGGCATTAACCCGCATCCCAGACACCTGAAATTCCCAAAAATACTTTTGGCGCAAAAAACTCATCCTACACCCTTGAAAGTTCAGTATAGGTTAGCAGCCCAAAAACTGCCTTAAAATGCATCTTAGGCCTGCAAAAATGTTGAAAACTTTGAAGGCCCAAAAAAGTGGTTTACAGGCATCCTAGACCCCCTAAAGTCCAGAAAATTCTGGTGGCCCAAAAACTGTGCCAGACAGCTCTGCATGTCCCAAAATCATTTGCAGCCTGAAAGGGGCATTAACCCGCATCATAGACCACTAAAATTCCCAAAAATATTTTGGCACAAAAAATGTATCCTACACCCCTGCAAGTTCATAATATGTTAGCAGCCCAAAAAAGGCCTTAAAATGCATTTTCGGCCTGCAAAAAGGTTGAAAACTTTGAAGGCCCAAAAAAGGGGTTTACAGGCATCCTAGACCCCCTAAAGTCCAGAAAATAATGGTGGCCTAATAACTGTGTCAGATAGCTCTGAATATCCCAAAAACATTTGCAGCCTGAAAGGGGCATTAACCCGCATCCCAGACCCCTGAAATTCCCAAAAATATTTTTGGCACAAAAAATGCATCCTACACCCTTGAAAGTTCAGTATATGTTAGCAGACCAAAAAAGGCCTAAAAATGCATCTTAGGCTTGCAAAAATGTTCAGAAGTTTGAAGGCCCAAAAAAGGGGTTTACAGGCATCCTAGACCCCCCTAAAGTCCAGAAAATGTTGGAGTCCCAAAAACAGTGCCAGAGAGCTCTACATGTCCCTAAATCATTTGCAGCCTGAAAGGGGCATTAACCCGCATCCTAGACCACTGAAATTCCCAAAACTATTTTTGGCACAGAAAATGCATCCTACACCCCTGATAGTTCAGAATATGTTAGCAGCCCAAAAGGCCTTAAATTGCATCTTAGGCCTGCAAAAATGTTGAAAACTTTGAAGGCCCAAAAAAAGTGGTTTACAGGCATCCTAGACCCCCTAAAGTCCAGAAAATATTGGTGGCTTAAAAACTGTGCAAGAGAGCTCTGCATGTCCCAAAATCGTTTGCAGCCTGAAAGGGGCATTAACCCGCATCATAGACCACTAAAATTCCCAAAAATATTTTGGCACAAAAAATGCATCCTACACCCCTGCAAGTTCAGAATATGTTAGCAGCCCAAAAAAGGCCTAAAAATGCATCTTAGGCCTGCAAAAATGTTGAAAACTTTGAAGGCCCAAAAAAGGGGGTTACAGGCATCCTAGACCCCTTAAAGTCCAGAAAATGTTGGTGGCCCAAAAACTGTGCCAGAGAGCTCTGCATGTCCCAAAATCATTTGCAGCCTGAAAGGGGCATTAACCCGCATCCCAGACCCCTGAAATTCCCAAAAATATTTTTGGCACAAAAAATGCATTCTACACCCTTGAAAGTTCAGTATATGTTAGCAGCCCAAAAAATGCCTAAAAATGCATCTTAGGCCTGCAAAAATGTTGAAAACTTTGAAGGCCCTAAAAAGGGGTTTACAGGCATCCTAGACCCCCTAAAGTCCAGAAAATGTTGGTGGCCTAATAACTGTGTCAGATAGCTCTGAATATCCCAAAAACATTTGCAGCCTGGAAGGGGCATTAACCCGCATCCAAGACGCCTGAAATTCAAAAAATATTTTTGGCACAAAACATGCATCCTACGCCCTTGAAAGTTCAGTGTATGTTTGCAGCCCAAAAAATGCCTAAAAATGCATCTTAGGCCTGCAAAAATGTTGAAAACTTTGAAGGCCCAAAAAAGTGGTTTACAGGCATCCTAGACCCCCTAAAGTCTAGAAAATGTTGGTGGCCCAAAAACTGTGCCAGAGAGCTCTCCATGTCCCAAAATCATTTGCAGCCTGAAATGGGCATTAACCTGCATCAAAGACCACTAAAATTCCCAAAAATATCTTGGCACAAAAAATGCATCCTACACCCTTGAAAGTTCAGTATATGTTATCAGCCCAAAAAAGGCCTAAAATGCATTTTACGCCGGCAAAAATGTTGAAAACTTAGAAGGCCCAAAAAGGGGTTTACAAGCATCCTAGACCTCCTAAAGTCCAGAAAATGTTGTTGGCCCAAAAACTGTGTCAGAGAGCTCTGCATGTCCCAAAATCATTTGAAGCCTGAAAGGGGCATCAACCCGCATGCTAGACCACTGAAATTCCCAAAACTATTTTTGGCACAAAAAATGCATCCTACACCCCTGATAGTTCAGAATATGTTAGCAGCCCAAAAGTCCTTAAAATGTATCTTAGGCCTGCAAAAATGTTGAAAACTTTGAAGGCCCAAAAAAGGGGTTTACAGGCATCCTAGACCCCCTAAAGTCCAGAAAATATTGGTGGCCTAATAACTGTGTCAGATAGCTCTGAATATCCCAAAAACATTTGCAGCCTGAAAGGGGCATTAACCCGCATCCCAGACCCCTGAAATTCCCAAAAATATTTTTGGCACAAAAAATGCATCCTACACCCTTGAAAGTTCAGTATAGGTTAGCAGCCCAAAAAATGCCTAAAAATGTATCTTAGGCCTGCAAAACTGTTGAAAACTTTGAAGGCCCAAAAAAGTGCTTTACAGGCATCCTAGACCCCCTAAAGTCCAGACAATTTTGATGGCCCAAAAACTGTGCCAGAGAGCTCTGCATGTCCCAAAATCATTTGAAGCCTGAAAGGGGCATCAACCCGCATCCCAGACCCCTGAAATTCCCAAAAATATTTTTGGCACAAAAAATGCATCCTACACCCTTGAAAGTTCAGTATATGTTAGTAGCCCAAAAAAGGCCTAAAAATGCATCTTAGGCCTGCAAAAATGTTGAAAACTTTGAAGGCCCAAAAAAGGGATTTACAGGCATCCTAGACCCCCTAAAGTCCAGAAAATGTTGGTGGCCCAAAAACTGTGCCAGAGAGCTCTGCATGTCCCAAAATCATTTGCAGCCTGAAAGGGGCATTAACCCGCATCATAGACTACTAAAATTCCCAAAAATATTTTGGCACAAAAAATGCATCCTACACCCTTGCAAGTTCATAATATGTTAGCAGCCCAAAAAAGGCCTAAAAATGCATCTTAGGCCTGCAAAAATGTTGAAAACTTTGAAGGCCCAAAAAGGGGTTTACAGGCATCCTAGACCCCCTAAAGTCCAGAAAATATTGGTGGCCCAAAAACTGTGCCAGAGAGCTCTGCATGTCCCAAAAACATTTGCAGCCTGAAAGGGGCATCAACCCGCATCCCAGACCCCTGAAATTCCCAAAAATATTTTTGGCACAAAAAATGCATCCTACACCCTTGAAAGTTCAGTATATGTTAGCAGACCAAAAAAGGCCTAAAAATGCATCTTAGGCTTGCAAAAATGTTCAGAACTTTGAAGGCCCAAAAAAAGGGTTTACAGGCATCCTAGACCCCCCTAAAGTCCAGAAAATGTTGGAGTCCCAAAAACAGTGCCAGAGAGCTCTACATGTCCCTAAATCATTTGCAGCCTGAAAGGGGCATTAACCCGCATCCTAGACCACTGAAATTCCCAAAACTATTTTTGGCACAAAAAATGCATCCTACACCCCTGATAGTTCAGAATATGTTAGCAGCCCAAAAGGCCTTAAATTGCATCTTAGGCCTGCAAAAATGTTGAAAACTTTGAAGGCCCAATAAAAGTGGTTTACAGGCATCCTAGACCCCCTAAAGTCCAGAAAATATTGGTGGCTTAAAAACTGTGCCAGAGAGCTCTGCATGTCCCAAAATCGTTTGCAGCCTGAAAGGGGCATTAACCCGCATCATAGACCACTAAAATTCCCAAAAATATTTTGGCACAAAAAATGCATCCTACACCCCTGCAAGTTCAGAATATGTTAGCAGCCCAAAAAAGGCCTAAAAATGCATCTTAGGCCTGCAAAAATGTTGAAAACTTTGAAGGCCCAAAAAAAGGGTTACAGGCATCCTAGACCCCTTAAAGTCCAGAAAATGTTGGTGGCCCAAAAACTGTGCCAGAGAGCTCTGCATGTCCCAAAATCATTTGCAGCCTGAAAGGGGCATTAACCCGCATCCCAGACCCCTGAAATTCCCAAAAATATTTTTGGCACAAAAAATGCATCCTACACCCTTGAAGGTTCAGTATATGTTAGCAGCCCAAAAAATGCCTAAAAATGCATCTTAGGCCTGCAAAAATGTTGAAAACTTTGAAGGCCCAAAAAAGGGGCTTACAGGCATCCTAGACCCCCTAAAGTCCAGAAAATGTTGGTGGCCCAAATACTGTGCCAGACAGCTCTCCATGTCCCAAAATCATTTGCAGCCTGAAAGGGGCATTAACCCGCATCATAGACCACTGAAATTCCCAAAAATATTTTAGCACAAAAAATGCATCCTACACCCCTGTAAGTTCATAATATGTTAGCAGCCCAAAAAAGGCCTAAAAATGCATCTTAGGCCTGCAAAAATGTTGAAAACTTTGAAGGCCCAAAAAGGGGTTTACAGGCATCCTAGACCCCCTAAAGTCCAGAAAATATTGGTGGCCCAAAAACTGTGCCAGAGAGCTCTGCATGTCCCAAAAACATTTGCAGCCTGAAAGGGGCATCAACCCGCATCCCAGACCCCTGAAATTCCCAAAAATATTTTTGGCACAAAAAATGCATCCTACACCCTTGAAAGTTCAGTATATGTTAGCAGACCAAAAAAGGCCTAAAAATGCATCTTAGGCTTGCAAAAATGTTCAGAACTTTGAAGGCCCAAAAAAAGGGTTTACAGGCATCCTAGACCCCCCTAAAGTCCAGAAAATGTTGGAGTCCCAAAAACAGTGCCAGAGAGCTCTACATGTCCCTAAATCATTTGCAGCCTGAAAGGGGCATTGACCCGCATCCTAGACCACTGAAGTTCCCAAAACTATTTTTGGCACAAAAAATGACTCCTACACCCCTGAAAGTTCAAAATATGTTAGCAGCCCAAAAAAGGCCTTAAAATGCATCTTAGGCCTGCAAAAATGTTGAAAACTTTGAAGGCCCAAAAAAGGGGTTTACAGGCATCCCAGACCCCCTAAAGTCCAGAAAGTGTTGGTGGCCCAAATACTGTGCCAGAGAGCTCTGCATGTCCCAAAATCATTTGCAGCCTGAAAGGGGCATTAACCGGCATCCTAGACCACTGAAATTCCCAAAACTATTTTTGGCACAAAAAATTCATCCTACACCCCTGAAAGTTCAGAATATGTTAGCAGCCCAAATGGCCTTAAAATGCATCTTAGGCCTGCAAAAATGTTGAAAACTTTGAAGGCCCAAAAAAGGGGGTTACAGGCATCCTATCCTAGAACCCTTAAAGTCCAGAAAATGTTGGTGGCCCAAAAACTGTGCCAGAGAGCTGTGCATGTCCCAAAATCATTTGCAGCCTGAAAGGGGCATTAACCCGCATCTTAGACCACTGAAATTCCCAAAACTATTTTTGGCACAAAAAATGCATCCTACACCCCTGAACGTTCAGAATATGTTAGCAGCCCGAAAAAGGCCTTAAAATGCATCTTAGGCCTGCAAAAATGTTGAAAACTTTGAAGGCCCAAAAAAGGGGTTTACAGGCATCCCAGACCTCCTAAAGTCCAGAAAATGTTGGTGGCCCAAATACTGTGCCAGAGAGCTCTGCATGTCCCAAAATCATTTGCAGCCTGAAAGGGGCATTAACCCGCATCCTAGACAACTGAAATTCCCAAAACTATTTTTGGCACAAAAAATGCATCCTACACCCCTGAAAGTTCAGAATATGTTAGCAGCCCAAAAGGCCTTAAAATGCATCTTAGGCCTGCAAAAATGTTGAAAACTTTGAAGGCCCAAAAAAGTGGTTTACAGGCATCCTAGACCCCCTAATGTCCAGAACATTTTGGTGGCCCAAAAACTGTGCCAGAAAGCTCTGCCTGTCCCAAAATCATTTGCAGCCTGAAAGGGGCATTAACCCGCATCCCAGACCCCTGAAATTCCCAAAAATATTTTTGGCGCAAAAAATGCATCCTACACCCTTGAAAGTTCAGTATATATTAGCAGCCCAAAAAAGGATTTAAAATACATTTTAGGCCTGCAGAAATGGTGAAAACTTTTACAGCCCAAAAAAATGGGTTTACAGGCATCTTAGACCCCCTAAAGTCCAGAAAATGTTGGTGGCCCAAAAACTGTGCCAGAGAGCTCTGCATGTCCCAAAATCATTTGCAGCTTGAAAGGGGCATTAACCCGCATCCTAGACCACTGAAATTCCCAAAACCATTTTTGGCACAAAAAATGCATCCTACACCCCTGAAAGTTCAGTATATGGTAGCAGCCCAAAAAAGGCCTTAAAATGCATCTTAGGCCTGCAAAAATGTTGAAAACTTTGAAGGCCCAAAAAAGGGGTTTACAGGCATCCTAGACCCCCTAAAGTCCAGAAAATGTTGGTGGCCCAAAAACTGTGCCAGAGAGCTCTGCATGTCCCAAAATCATTTGCAGCCTGAAAGGGGCATTAACCCGCATCCCAGACCCCTGAAATTCCCAAAAATATTTTTGGCACAAAAAATGCATCCTACACCCTTGAAAGTTCAGTATATGTTAGCAGCCCAAAAAAGGCCTAAAAATGCATCTTAGGCTTGCAAAAATGTTCAAAACTTTGAAGGCCCAAAAAAGGGGTTTACAGGCATCCTAGACCCCCTAAAGTCCAGAAAATATTGGTGGCCCAAAAAGTGTGCCAGAGAGCTCTGCATGTCCCAAAAACATTTGCAGCCTGAAAGGGGCATTAACCCGCATCATAGACCACTAAAATTCCCAAAAGAATTTTGCCACAAAAAATGCATCCTACACCCCTGCAAGTTCAGAATATGTTAGCAGCCCAAAAAAGGCCTTAAAATGCATTTTAGTCCTGCAAAAAGGTTGAAAACTTTGAAGGACCAAAAAAGGGGTACAGGCATCCTAGACCCCCTAAAGTCCAGAAAATATTGGTGGTCCAAAAACTGTGCCAGACAGATCTCCATGTCCCAAAATCATTTGCAGCCTGAAAGGGGCATTGACCCGCATCCTAGTCCACTGAAATTCCCAAAAATACTTTTGGCAAAAAAATGCATCCTAGACCCTTGAAAGTTCAGTATATGTTAGCAGCCCAAAAAAGGCCTAAAATGCATCTTAGGCCTGCAAAAATGTTGAAAACTTTGAAGGCCCACCAAAAAAGGGATTTACAGGCATCCTAGACCCCTTAAAGTCCAGAAAATGTTGGTGGCCCAAAAACTGTGCCAGAGAGCTCTGCATGTCCCGAAGTCATTTGCAGCCTGAAAGGGGCATTAACCCGCATCCTAGACCACTGAAATTCCCAAAACTATTTTTGGCACAAAAAATGCATCCTACACCCCTGAAAGTTCAGAATATGTTAGCAGCCCAAAAAAGGCCTAAAAATGCATCTTAGGCTTGCAAAGATGTTGAAAACTTTGAAGGCCCAAAAATGGGGTTTACAGGCATCCGACCCCCTAAAGTCCAGAAAATGTTGGTGGCCCAAAAACTATGCCAGAGAGCTCTACGTGTCCCAAAATCATTTGCAGCCTGAAAGGGGCATTAACCTGCATCTTAGACCACTGAAATTCCCAAAACTATTTTTGGCACAAAAAAGGCATCCCACGCCCTTGAAAGTTCAGAATATGTTAGCACCCCAAAAAAGGCCTTAAAATGCATTTTAGGCCTGCAAAAATGTTGAAAACTTTGAAGGCCCAAAAAAGGGGTTTACAGGCATCCCAGACCCCCTTAAGTCCAGAAAATGTTGGTGGCCCAAAAACTGTGCCAGAGAGCTCTGCATGTCCCAAAATCATTTGCAGCCTGAAAGGGGCATTAACCCGCATCCCAGACCCCTGAAATTCCCAAAAATATTTTTGGCACAAAAAATGCATCCTACACCCTTGAAAGTTCAGTATATGTTAGCAGCCCAAAAAAGGCCTAAAAATGCATCTTAGGCTTGCAAAAATGTTCAAAACCTTGAAGGCCCAAAAAAGGGGTTTACAGGCATCCTAGACCCCCTAAAGTCCAGAAAATTTTGGTGGCCCAAAAACTCTGCCGGAGAGCTCTGCATGTCCCAAAATCATTTGCAGCCTGAAAGGGGCATTAACCCGCATCCTAGACCACTGAAATTCCCAAAAATACTTTTGGCACAAAAAATGCATCCTACACCCTTGAAAGTTCAGTATATGTTAGCAGCCCAAAAAAGGCCTAAAATGCATCTTAGGCCTGCAAAAATGTTGAAAACTTTGAAGGACCAAAAAAGGGGTTTACAGGCATCCCAGACCCCCTAAAGTCCAGAAAATGTTGGTGGCCCAAAAACTGTGCCAGAGAGCTCTGCATGTCCCAAAATCATTTGAAGCCTGAAAGGGGCATTAACCCGCATCCTAGACCACTGAAATTCCCAAAACCATTTTTGGCACAAAAAATGCATCCTACACCCCTGAAAGTTCAGTATATGGTAGCAGCCCAAAAAAGGCCTTAAAATGCATCTTAGGCCTGCAAAAATGTTGAAAACTTTGAAGGCCCAAAAAAGGGGTTTACAGGCATCCTAGACCCCCTAAAGTCCAGAAAATGTTGGTGGCCCAAAAACTGTGCCAGAGAGCTCTGCATGTCCCAAAATCATTTGCAGCCTGAAAGGGGCATTAACCCGCATCATAGACCACTAAAATTCCCAAAAATATTTTGGCACAAAAAATGCATCCTACACCCCTGCCAGTTCATAATATGTTAGCAGCCCAAAAAAGGCCTTAAAATGCATTTTCAGCCTGTAAAAAGGTTGAAAACTTTGAAGGACCAAAAAAGGGGTTCACGGGCATCCTAGCCCCCTAAAGTCCAGAAAATATTGGTGGCCTAACAACTGTCAGATAGCTCTGAATATCCCAAAAACATTTGCAGCCTGGAAGGGGCATTAACCCGCATCCCAGACCACTGAAATTCCCAAAAATATTTTTGGCACAAAAAATGCATTCTACACCCCTGAAAGTGCAGAATATGTTAGCAGCCCAAGAAATGCCTAAAAATGCATCTTAGGCCTGCAAAAATGTTGAAAACTTGGAAGGCCCAAAAAAGGAGTTTACAGGCATCCTAGACCCCCTAAAGTCCAGGAAATGTTGCTGGCCTACAAACTGTGTCAGATAGCTCTGAATATCCCAAAAACATTTGCCTTAAAATGCATCTTAGCCCTGCAAAAATGTTGAAAACTTTGAAGGCCCAAAAAAGGGGTTTACAGGCATCCTAGACCCCCTAAAGTCCAGAAAATGTTGGTGGCCCAAAAACTGTGCCAGAGAGCTCTACATGTCCCAAAATCATTTGCAGCCTGAAAGGGGCATTAACCCACATCATAGACCACTAAAATTCCCAAAAATATTTTGGCACAAAAAATGCATCCTACACCCCTGCAAGTTCATAATATGTTAGCAGCCCAAAAAAGGCCTTAAAATGCATTTTCGGCCTGCAAAAATGTTGAAAACTTTGAAGGCCCAAAAAAGAGGTTTACAGGCATCCTAGACCCCCTAACGTCCAGAAAATATTGGTGGCCTAAAAACTGTCAGATAGCTCTGAATATCCCAAAAACATTTGGAGCCTGGAAGGGGCATTAAACTGCATCCCAGACCCCTGAAATTCCCAAAAATATTTTTGGCACAAAAAAAGCATCCTACACCCTTGAAAGTTCAGTATATGTTAGCAGCCCAAAAAAGGCCTAAAAATGCATCTTAGGCTTGCAAAAATGTTCAAAACTTTGAAGGCCCAAAATAGGGGTTTACAGGCATCCTAGACCCCCTAAAATCCAGAAAATGTTGGTGGCCCAGAAACTGTGCCAGAGAGCTCTGCATGTCCCAAAATCATTTGCAGCCTGAAAGGGTCATTAACCCGCGTCAAAGACCACTAAAATTCCCAAAAATATCTTGGCACAAAAAATGCATCCTACACCCCTGCAAGTTCAGAATATGCTAGCAGCCCAAAAAAGGCCTTAAAATGCATTTTAGGCCTGCAGAAATGTTGAAAACTTTGAAGGCCCAAACAAGGGGTTTACAGGCATCCTAGACCCCCTAAAGTCCAGAAAATGTTGGTGGCCCAAATACTGTGCCAGAGAGCTCTGCATGTCCCAAAATCATTTGCAGCCTGAAAGGGGCATTAACCCGCATCATAGACCACTAAAATTCCCAAAAATATTTTGGCACAAAACATGAATCCTACACCCCTCAAGTTCATAATATGTTAGCAGCCCAAAAAAGGCCTTAAAATTCATTTTCAGCCTGTAAAAAGGTTGAAAACTTTGAAGGACCAAAAAAGGGGTTTACAGGCATCCTAGGCCCCCTAAAGTCCAGAAAATATTGGTGGTCCAAAAACTGTGCCAGAGAGCTCTACATGTCCCAAAATCATTTGCAGCCTGAAAGGGGCATTAACCCGCATCCCAGACCCCTGAAATTCCCAAAAATATTTTTGGCACAAAAAATGCATCCTACACCCTTGAAAGTTCAGTATATGTTAGCAGCCCAAAAAAGGCCTAAAAATGCATCTTAGGCTTGCAAAAATGTTCAAAACTTTGAAGGCCCAAAAAAGGGGTTTACAGGCATCCTAGACCCCCTAAAGTCCAGAAAATTTTGGTGGCCCAAAAACTCTGCCGGAGAGCTCTGCATGTCCCAAAATCATTTGCAGCCTGAGAGGGGCATTAACCCGCATCCTAGACCACTGAAATTCCCAAAAATACTTTTGGCACAAAAAATGCATCCTACACCCTTGAAAGTTCAGTATATGTTAGCAGCCCAAAAAAGGCCTAAAATGCATCTTAGGCCTGCAAAAATGTTGAAAACTTTGAAGGCCCAAAAAAGGGGCTTACAGGCATCCTAGACCCCCTAAAGTCCAGAAAATGTTGGTGGCCCAAATACTGTGCCAGACAGCTCTCCATGTCCCAAAATCATTTGCAGCCTGAAAGGGGCATTAACCCGCATCATAGACCACTGAAATTCCCAAAAATATTTTAGCACAAAAAATGCATCCTACACCCCTGTAAGTTCATAATATGTTAGCAGCCCAAAAAAGGCCTAAAAATGCATCTTAGGCCTGCAAAAATGTTGAAAACTTTGAAGGCCCAAAAAGGGGTTTACAGGCATCCTAGACCCCCTAAAGTCCAGAAAATATTGGTGGCCCAAAAACTGTGCCAGAGAGCTCTGCATGTCCCAAAAACATTTGCAGCCTGAAAGGGGCATCAACCCGCATCCCAGACCCCTGAAATTCCCAAAAATATTTTTGGCACAAAAAATGCATCCTACACCCTTGAAAGTTCAGTATATGTTAGCAGACCAAAAAAGGCCTAAAAATGCATCTTAGGCTTGCAAAAATGTTCAGAACTTTGAAGGCCCAAAAAAAGGGTTTACAGGCATCCTAGACCCCCCTAAAGTCCAGAAAATGTTGGAGTCCCAAAAACAGTGCCAGAGAGCTCTACATGTCCCTAAATCATTTGCAGCCTGAAAGGGGCATTAACCCGCATCCTAGACCACTGAAATTCCCAAAACTATTTTTGGCACAAAAAATGCATCCTACACCCCTGATAGTTCAGAATATGTTAGCAGCCCAAAAGGCCTTAAATTGCATCTTAGGCCTGCAAAAATGTTGAAAACTTTGAAGGCCCAATAAAAGTGGTTTACAGGCATCCTAGACCCCCTAAAGTCCAGAAAATATTGGTGGCCTAATAACTGTGTCAGATAGCTCTGAATATCCCAAAAACATTTGCAGCCTGAAAGGGGCATTAACCCGCATCCCGGACCCCTGAAATTCCCAAAAATATCGTTGGCACAAAAAATGCATCCTACACCCCTGCAAGTTCAGAATATGTTAGCAGCCAAAAAAAGGCCTTAAAATGCATTTTCGTCCTGCAAAAAGGTTGAAAACTTTGAATGCCCAAAAAAGTGGTTTACAGGCATCCTAGACCCCCTAAAGTCCAGACAATTTTGGTGGCCCAAAAACTGTGCCAGAGAGCTCTGCATGTCCCAAAATCATTTTCAGTCTGAAAGGGGCATTAACCCGCATCCCAGACCCCTGAAATTCCCAAAAATATTTTTGGCACAAAAAATGCATCCTACACCCTTGAAGGTTCAGTATATGTTAGCAGCCCAAAAAAGGCCTAAAAATGCATCTTAGGCTTGCAAAAATGTTGAAAACTTTGAAGGCCCAAAAAAGGGGTTTACAGGCATCGTAGACCCCCTAAAGTCCAGAAAATATTGGTGGCCTAATAACTGTGTCAGATAGCTCTGAATATCCCAAAAACATTTGCAGCCTGGAAGCCCAAAAAACCCGCATCCCAGACCCCTGCAATTCCCAAAAATATTTTTGGCACAAAAAATGCATCCTATACCTTTGAAAGTTCAGTATATGTTAGCAGCCCAAAAAAGGCCTAAAAATGCATCTTAGGCTTGCAAAAATGTTGAAAACTTTGAAGGCCCAAAAACGGGGTTTACAGGCATCCTAGACCCCCTAAAGTCCAGAAAATGTTGGTGGCCCAAAAACTGTGCCAGAGAGCTCTACATGTCCCAAAATCGTTTGCAGCCTGAAGGGGGCAATAACCCACATCATAGACCACTAAAATTCCCAAAAATATTTTGGCACAAAAAATGCATCCTACAAACACTGCAAGTTCAGAATATGTTAGCAGCCCAAAAAAGGCCTTAAAATGCATCTTAGGCCTGCAAAAATGTTGAAAACTTTGAAGGCCCAAAACAGGGGGTTACAGGCATCCTTGACCCCTGAAAGTCCAGAAAATGTTGGTGGCCCAAAAACTGTGCCAGAGAGCTCTGCATGTTCCAAAATCATTTGCAGCCTGAAAGGGGCATTAACACGCATCCTAGACCACTGAAATTCCCAAAACTATTTTTGGCACAAAAAATGCATCCTACACCCCTGAAAGTTCAGTATAGGTTAGCAGCCCAAAAAATGCCTAAAAATGCATCTTAGGCCTGCAAAAATGTTGAAAACTTTGAAGGCCCAAAAAAGTGGTTTACAGGCATCCTAGACCCCCTAAAGTCCAGACAATTTTGGTGGCCCAAAAACTGTGCCAGAGAGCTCTGCATGTCCCAAAATCATTTTCAGCCTGAAAGGGGCATTAACCCGCATCCCAGACCCCTGAAATTCCCAAAAATATTTTTGGCACAAAAAATGCGTCCTACACCCTTGAAGGTTCAGTATATGTTAGCAGCCCAAAAAAGGCCTAAAAATGCATCTTAGGCTTGCAAAAATGTTCAAAACTTTGAAGGCCCAAAAAAGGGGTTTACAGGCATCCTAGACCCCCTAAAGTCCAGAAAATGTTGGCGGCCCAAAAACTGTGCCAGAGAGCTCTACATGTCCCAAAATCATTTGCAGCCTGAAAGGGGCATTAACCCGCATCCAAGACCCCTGAAATTCTCAAAAATATTTTTGGCACAAAAAATGCATCCTACACCCTTGAAAGTTCAGTATATGTTAGCAGCCCAAAAAATGCCTAAAAATGCATCTTAGGCCTGCAAAAATGTTGAAAACTTTGAAGGCCCAAAAAAGGGGTTTACAGGCATCCTAGACCCCCTAAAGTCCAGAAAGTGTTGGTGGCCTAATAACTGTGTCAGATAGCTCTGAATATCCCAAAAACATTTGCAGCCTGGAAGGGGCATTAACCCGCATCCCAGACCCCTGAAATGCAAAAAATATTTTTGGCACAAAACATGCATCCTACACCCTTGAAAGTTCAGTATATGTTAGCAGCCCAAAAAAGGCCTAAAAATGCATCTTAGGCTTGCAAAAATGTTAAAAACTTTGAAGGCCCAAAAAAGGGGTTTACAGGCATCCTAGACCCCCTAAAGTCTAGAAAATGTTGGTGGCCCAAAAACTGTGCCAGAGAGCTCTGCATGTCGCAAAATCATTTGCAGCCTGAAAGGGGCATTAACCTGCATCAAAGACCACTAAAATTCCCAAAAATATCTTGGTACAAAAAATGCAGCCTACACCCTTGAAAGTTCAGTATATGTTATCAGCCCAAAAAGGCCTAAAATGCATTTTACGCCTGCAAAAATGTTGAAAACTTTGAAGGCCCAAAAAAGGGGTTTACAGGCATCGTAGACCCCCGAAAGTCCAGAAAATATTGGTGGCCTAATAACTGTGTCAGATAGCTCTGAATATCCCAAAAACATTTGCAGCCTGAAAGGGGCATTAACCCGCATCCCGGACCCCTGAAATTCCCAAAAATATCGTTGGCACAAAAAATGCATCCTACACCCCTGCAAGTTCAGAATATGTTAGCAGCCAAAAAAAGGCCTTAAAACGCATTTTCGTCCTGCAAAAAGGTTGAAAACTTTGAAGGCCCAAAAAAGTGGTTTACAGGCATCCTAGACCCCCTAAAGTCCAGACAATTTTGGTGGCCCAAAAACTGTGCCAGAGAGCTCTGCATGTCCCAAAATCATTTTCAGCCTGAAAGGGGCATTAACCCGCATCATAGACTACTAAAATTCCCAAAAATATTTTGGCACAAAAAATGCATCCTACACCCCTGCAAGCTCATAATATGTTAGCAGCCAAAAAAAGGCCTTAAAACGCATTTTCGTCCTGCAAAAAGGTTGAAAACTTTGAAGGCCCAAAAAAGTGGTTTACAGGCATCCTAGACCCCCTAAAGTCCAGACAATTTTGGTGGCCCAAAAACTGTGCCAGAGAGCTCTGCATGTCCCAAAATCATTTTCAGCCTGAAAGGGGCATTAACCCGCATCCCAGACCCCTGAAATTCCCAAAAATATTTTTGGCACAAAAAATGCATCCTACACCCTTGAAGGTTCAGTATATGTTAGCAGCCCAAAAAAGGCCTAAAATGCATCTTAGGCTTGCAAAAATGTTCAAAACTTTGAAGGCCCAAAAAAGGGGTTTACAGGCATCCTAGACCCCCTAAAGTCCAGAAAATGTTGGCGGCCCAAAAACTGTGCCAGAGAGCTCTACATGTCCCAAAATGATTTTCAGCCTGAAAAAGGGGCATTAACCTGCATCATAGACCACTAAAAGTCCTAAAAATATTTTGGCACAAAAAATGCATCCTACACCCATGATAGTTCAGAATATGTTAGCAGCCCAAAAGTCCTTAAAATGCATCTTAGGCCTGCAAAAATGTTGAAAACTTTGAAGGCCCAAAAAAGGGGTTTACAGGCATCGTAGACCCCCTAAAGTCCAGAAAATATTGGTGGCCTAATAACTGTGTCAGAGAGCTCTGCATGTCCCCAAATCATTTGCAGCCTGAAAGGGGCATTAACCCGCATCCCAGACCCCTGAAATTCCCAAAAATATTTTTGGCACAAAAAATGCATCCTACACCCTTGAAAGTTCAGTATATGTTAGCAGCCCAAAAAAGGCCTAAAAATGCATCTTAGGCCTGCAAAAATGTTGAAAACTTTGAAGGCCCAAAAAAGGGATTAACAGGCATCCTATACCCCCTAAAGTCCAGAAAATGTTGGTGGGCCAAAAACTGTGCCAGAGAGCTCTGCATGTCCCAAAATCATTTGCAGCCTGAAAGGGGCATTAACCCGCATCATAGACTACTAAAATTCCCAAAAATATTTTGGCACAAAAAATGCATCCTACACCCCTGCAAGCTCATAATATGTTAGCAGCCCAAAAAAGGCCTTAAATGCATTTTCGGCCTGCAAAAAGGTTGAAAACTTTGAAGGCCCAAAAAAGGGATTTACAGGCATCCTAGAACCCCTAAAGTCCATAAAATGTTGGTGGCCCAAAAACTGTGCCAGAGAGCTCTACATGTCCCAAAATCATTTGCAGCCTGAAAGGGGCATTAACCCGCTTCATAGACCACTCAAATTCCCAAAAATACTTTTGGCACAAAAAATGCATCCTACAGCCTTGAAAGTTCAGTATATGTTAGCATCCCAAAAAATGCCTAAAAATGCATCTTAGGCCTGCAAAAATGTTGAAAACTTTGAAGGCCCAAAAAAGGGGTTTACAGGCATCGTAGACCCCCGAAAGTCCAGAAAATATTGGTGGCCTAATAACTGTGTCAGATAGCTCTAAATATCCCAAAAACATTTGCAGCCTGAAAGGGGCATTAACCCGCATCCCGGACCCCTGAAATTCCCAAAAATATTTTTGGCACAAAAAATGCATCCTACACCCCTGCAAGTTCAGAATATGTTAGCAGCCAAAAAAAGGCCTTAAAACGCATTTTCGTCCTGCAAAAAGGTTGAAAACTTTGAAGGCCCAAAAAAGTGGTTTACAGGCATCCTAGACCCCCTAAAGTCCAGACAATTTTGGTGGCCCAAAAACTGTGCCAGAGAGCTCTGCATGTCCCAAAATCATTTTCAGCCTGAAAGGGGCATTAACCCGCATCCCAGACCCCTGAAATTCCCAAAAATATTTTTGGCACAAAAAATGCATCCTACACCCTTGAAGGTTCAGTATATGTTAGCAGCCCAAAAAAGGCCTAAAAATGCATCTTAGGCTTGCAAAAATGTTCAAAACTTTGAAGGCCCAAAAAAGGGGTTTACAGGCATCCTAGACCCCCTAAAGTCCAGAAAATGTTGGCGGCCCAAAAACTGTGCCAGAGAGCTCTACATGTCCCAAAATAATTTGCAGCCTGAAAGGGGCATTAACCCGCATCATAGACCACTAAAAGTCCTAAAAATATTTTGGCACAAAAAATGCATCCTACACCCATGATAGTTCAGAATATGTTAGCAGCCCAAAAGTCCTTAAAATGCATCTTAGGCCTGCAAAAATGTTGAAAACTTTGAAGGCCCAAAAAAGGGGTTTACAGGCATCGTAGACCCCCTAAAGTCCAGAAAATATTGGTGGCCTAATAACTGTGTCAGAGAGCTCTGCATGTCCCAAAATCATTTGCAGCCTGAAAGGGGCATTAACCTGCATCATAGACCACTGAAATTCCCAAAACTATTTTTGGCACAAAAAATGCATCCTACACCCCTCATAGTTCAGAATATGTTAGCATCCCAAAAAAGGCCTTAAAATGCATTTTCGTCCTGCAAAAAGGTTGAAAACTTTAAAGGACCAAAAAAGGGGTTTACCGGCATTCTAGACCCCTTAAAGTCCAGAAAATGTTGGTGGCCCAAAAACTGTGTAAGAGAGCTCTGCATGTCCCAAAATCATTTGCAGCCTGAAAGGGGCATTAACCCGCATCATAGACCACTGAAATTCCCAAAAATATTTTAGCACAAAAAATGCATCCTACACCCCTGTACGTTCATAATATGTTAGCAGCCAAAAAAGGCCTTAAAATGCATTTTCGGCCTCCAAAAAGGTTGAAAACTTTGAAGGACCAAAAAAGGGGTTTACAGGCATCCTAGACCCCCTAAAGTCCAGAAAATATCGGTGGCCTAAAAACTGTCAGATAGCTCTGAATATCCCAAAAACATTTGCAGCCTGGAAGGGGCATTAACCTGCATCCCAGACCCCTGAAATTCCCAAAAACATTTTTGCCACAAAAAATGCATCCTACACCCTTGAAAGTTCAGTATATGTTAGCAGCCCAAAAAAGGCCTTAAAATGCATTTTCGTCCTGCAAAAAGGTTGAAAACTTTTACGGCCCAAAAAAGGGGTTTACAGGCATCTTAGACCCCCTAAAGTCCAGAAAATGTTGGTGGCCCAAATACTGTGCCAGACAGCTCTCCATGTCCCAAAATCATTTGCAGCCTGAAAGGGGCATTAACCCGCATCATAGACCACTGAAATTCCAAAAAATATTTTAGCACAAAAAATGCATCCTACACCCCTGTAAGTTCATAATATGTTAGCAGCCCAAAAAAGGCCTTAAAATGCATTTTCGTCCTGCAAAAAGGTTGAAAACTTTGAAGGACCAAAAAAGGGGTTTACAGACATCCTAGACCCCCTAAAGTCCAGAAAATATTGGTGGCCTAATAACTGTGTCAGATAGCTCTGAATATCCCAAAAACATTTGCAGCCTGAAAGGGGCATTAACCCGCATCCCAGACCCCTGAAATTCCCAAAAATATTTTTGGCACAAAAAATGCATCCTACACCCTTGAAAGTTCGGTATATGTTAGCAGCCCAAAAAAGGCCTAAAAATGCATCTTAGGCCTGCAAAAATGTTGAAAACTTTGAAGGCCCAAAAAAGGGGTTTACAGGCATCCTAGACCCCCTAAAGTCCAGAAAATATTGGTGGCCCAAAAACTGTGCCAGAGAGCTCTGCATGTCCCAAAAACATTTGCAGCCTGAAAGGGGCATTAACCCGCATCCCAGACCCCTGAAATTCCCAAAAATATTTTTGGCACAAAAAATGCATCCTACACCCTTGAAAGTTCAGTATATGTTAGCAGCCCAAAAAAGGATTTAAAATACATTTTAGGCCTGCAAAAATGGTGAAAACTTTTACGGCCCAAAAAAAGGGGTTTACAGGCATCTTAGACCCCCCTAAAGTCCAGAAAATATTGGTGGCCCAAATACTGTGCCAGAGAGCTCTGCATGTCCCAAAATCATTTAAAGCCTGAAAGGGGCATTAACCCGCATCATAGACCACTAAAATTCCCAAAAATATTTTAGCACAAAAAATGCATCCTACACCCCTGTAAGTTCATAATATGTTAGCAGCCCAAAAAAGGCCTTAAAATGCATTTTCGGCCTGCAAAAAGGTTGAAAACTTTAAAGGCCCAAAAAAGGGGTTTACAGGCATCCTAGACCCCCTAAAGTCCAGAAAATGTTGGTGGCCGAAAAACTGTGCCAGAGAGCTCTACATGTCCCAAAATCATTTGCAGCCTGAAAGGGGCATTAACCCGCATCATAGACCACTAAAATTCCCAAAAATATTTTGGCACAAAAAATGCATCCTTCATCCTTGAAAGTTCAGTATATGTTAGCATCCCAAAAAAGGCCTTACAATGCATTTTCGGCCGGCAAAAAGGTTGAAAACTTTGAAGGACCAAAAAAGGGGGTTACAGGCATCCTAGACCCCTTAAAGTCCAGAAAATGGTGGTGGCCTAAAAACTGTGTCAGAGAGCTCTGCATGTCCCAAAATCATTTGCAGCCTGAAAGGGGCATTAACCTGCATCATAGACCACTAAAATTCCCAAAAATATTTTGGCACAAAAAATGCATCCTTCATCCTTGAAAGTTCAGTATATGTTAGCATCCCAAAAAAGGCCTTACAATGCATTTTCGGCCGGCAAAAAGGTTGAAAACTTTGAAGGCCCAAAAAAGGGGTTTACAGGCATCCTAGACCCCCTAAAGTCCAGAAAATATTGGTGGCCTAATAACTGTGTCAGATAGCTCTGAATATCCCAAAACCATTTGCAGCCTGAAAGGGGCATTAACCCGCATCCCAGACACCTGAAATTCCCAAAAATACTTTTGGCGCAAAAAACTCATCCTACACCCTTGAAAGTTCAGTATAGGTTAGCAGCCCAAAAACTGCCTTAAAATGCATCTTAGGCCTGCAAAAATGTTGAAAACTTTGAAGGCCCAAAAAAGTGGTTTACAGGCATCCTAGACCCCCTAAAGTCCAGAAAATTTTGGTGGCCCAAAAACTGTGCCAGACAGCTCTGCATGTCCCAAAATCATTTGCAGCCTGAAAGGGGCATTAACCCGCATCATAGACCACTAAAATTCCCAAAAATATTTTGGCACAAAAAATGTATCCTACACCCCTGCAAGTTCATAATATGTTAGCAGCCCAAAAAAGGCCTTAAAATGCATTTTCGGCCTGCAAAAAGGTTGAAAACTTTGAAGGCCCAAAAAAGGGGTTTACAGGCATCCTAGACCCCCTAAAGTCCAGAAAATAATGGTGGCCTAATAACTGTGTCAGATAGCTCTGAATATCCCAAAAACATTTGCAGCCTGAAAGGGGCATTAACCCGCATCCCAGACCCCTGAAATTCCCAAAAATATTTTTGGCACAAAAAATGCATCCTACACCCTTGAAAGTTCAGTATATGTTAGCAGACCAAAAAAGGCCTAAAAATGCATCTTAGGCTTGCAAAAATGTTCAGAAGTTTGAAGGCCCAAAAAAGGGGTTTACAGGCATCCTAGACCCCCCTAAAGTCCAGAAAATGTTGGAGTCCCAAAAACAGTGCCAGAGAGCTCTACATGTCCCTAAATCATTTGCAGCCTGAAAGGGGCATTAACCCGCATCCTAGACCACTGAAATTCCCAAAACTATTTTTGGCACAGAAAATGCATCCTACACCCCTGATAGTTCAGAATATGTTAGCAGCCCAAAAGGCCTTAAATTGCATCTTAGGCCTGCAAAAATGTTGAAAACTTTGAAGGCCCAAAAAAAGTGGTTTACAGGCATCCTAGACCCCCTAAAGTCCAGAAAATATTGGTGGCTTAAAAACTGTGCAAGAGAGCTCTGCATGTCCCAAAATCGTTTGCAGCCTGAAAGGGGCATTAACCCGCATCATAGACCACTAAAATTCCCAAAAATATTTTGGCACAAAAAATGCATCCTACACCCCTGCAAGTTCAGAATATGTTAGCAGCCCAAAAAAGGCCTAAAAATGCATCTTAGGCCTGCAAAAATGTTGAAAACTTTGAAGGCCCAAAAAAGGGGGTTACAGGCATCCTAGACCCCTTAAAGTCCAGAAAATGTTGGTGGCCCAAAAACTGTGCCAGAGAGCTCTGCATGTCCCAAAATCATTTGCAGCCTGAAAGGGGCATTAACCCGCATCCCAGACCCCTGAAATTCCCAAAAATATTTTTGGCACAAAAAATGCATTCTACACCCTTGAAAGTTCAGTATATGTTAGCAGCCCAAAAAATGCCTAAAAATGCATCTTAGGCCTGCAAAAATGTTGAAAACTTTGAAGCCCTAAAAAGGGGTTTACAGGCATCCTAGACCCCCTAAAGTCCAGAAAATGTTGGTGGCCTAATAACTGTGTCAGATAGCTCTGAATATCCCAAAAACATTTGCAGCCTGGAAGGGGCATTAACCCGCATCCAAGACGCCTGAAATTCAAAAAATATTTTTGGCACAAAACATGCATCCTACGCCCTTGAAAGTTCAGTGTATGTTTGCAGCCCAAAAAATGCCTAAAAATGCATCTTAGGCCTGCAAAAATGTTGAAAACTTTGAAGGCCCAAAAAAGTGGTTTACAGGCATCCTAGACCCCCTAAAGTCTAGAAAATGTTGGTGGCCCAAAAACTGTGCCAGAGAGCTCTCCATGTCCCAAAATCATTTGCAGCCTGAAATGGGCATTAACCTGCATCAAAGACCACTAAAATTCCCAAAAATATCTTGGCACAAAAAATGCATCCTACACCCTTGAAAGTTCAGTATATGTTATCAGCCCAAAAAAGGCCTAAAATGCATTTTACGCCGGCAAAAATGTTGAAAACTTAGAAGGCCCAAAAAGGGGTTTACAAGCATCCTAGACCTCCTAAAGTCCAGAAAATGTTGTTGGCCCAAAAACTGTGTCAGAGAGCTCTGCATGTCCCAAAATCATTTGAAGCCTGAAAGGGGCATCAACCCGCATGCTAGACGACTGAAATTCCCAAAACTATTTTTGGCACAAAAAATGCATCCTACACCCCTGATAGTTCAGAATATGTTAGCAGCCCAAAAGTCCTTAAAATGTATCTTAGGCCTGCAAAAATGTTGAAAACTTTGAAGGCCCAAAAAAGGGGTTTACAGGCATCCTAGACCCCCTAAAGTCCAGAAAATATTGGTGGCCTAATAACTGTGTCAGATAGCTCTGAATATCCCAAAAACATTTGCAGCCTGAAAGGGGCATTAACCCGCATCCCAGACCCCTGAAATTCCCAAAAATATTTTTGGCACAAAAAATGCATCCTACACCCTTGAAAGTTCAGTATAGGTTAGCAGCCCAAAAAATGCCTAAAAATGTATCTTAGGCCTGCAAAACTGTTGAAAACTTTGAAGGCCCAAAAAAGTGCTTTACAGGCATCCTAGACCCCCTAAAGTCCAGACAATTTTGATGGCCCAAAAACTGTGCCAGAGAGCTCTGCATGTCCCAAAATCATTTGAAGCCTGAAAGGGGCATCAACCCGCATCCCAGACCCCTGAAATTCCCAAAAATATTTTTGGCACAAAAAATGCATCCTACACCCTTGAAAGTTCAGTATATGTTAGTAGCCCAAAAAAGGCCTAAAAATGCATCTTAGGCCTGCAAAAATGTTGAAAACTTTGAAGGCCCAAAAAAGGGATTTACAGGCATCCTAGACCCCCTAAAGTCCAGAAAATGTTGGTGGCCCAAAAACTGTGCCAGAGAGCTCTGCATGTCCCAAAATCATTTGCAGCCTGAAAGGGGCATTAACCCGCATCATAGACTACTAAAATTCCCAAAAATATTTTGGCACAAAAAATGCATCCTACACCCTTGCAAGTTCATAATATGTTAGCAGCCCAAAAAAGGCCTAAAAATGCATCTTAGGCCTGCAAAAATGTTGAAAACTTTGAAGGCCCAAAAAGGGGTTTACAGGCATCCTAGACCCCCTAAAGTCCAGAAAATATTGGTGGCCCAAAAACTGTGCCAGAGAGCTCTGCATGTCCCAAAAACATTTGCAGCCTGAAAGGGGCATCAACCCGCATCCCAGACCCCTGAAATTCCCAAAAATATTTTTGGCACAAAAAATGCATCCTACACCCTTGAAAGTTCAGTATATGTTAGCAGACCAAAAAAGGCCTAAAAATGCATCTTAGGCTTGCAAAAATGTTCAGAACTTTGAAGGCCCAAAAAAAGGGTTTACAGGCATCCTAGACCCCCCTAAAGTCCAGAAAATGTTGGAGTCCCAAAAACAGTGCCAGAGAGCTCTACATGTCCCTAAATCATTTGCAGCCTGAAAGGGGCATTAACCCGCATCCTAGACCACTGAAATTCCCAAAACTATTTTTGGCACAAAAAATGCATCCTACACCCCTGATAGTTCAGAATATGTTAGCAGCCCAAAAGGCCTTAAATTGCATCTTAGGCCTGCAAAAATGTTGAAAACTTTGAAGGCCCAATAAAAGTGGTTTACAGGCATCCTAGACCCCCTAAAGTCCAGAAAATATTGGTGGCTTAAAAACTGTGCCAGAGAGCTCTGCATGTCCCAAAATCGTTTGCAGCCTGAAAGGGGCATTAACCCGCATCATAGACCACTAAAATTCCCAAAAATATTTTGGCACAAAAAATGCATCCTACACCCCTGCAAGTTCAGAATATGTTAGCAGCCCAAAAAAGGCCTAAAAATGCATCTTAGGCCTGCAAAAATGTTGAAAACTTTGAAGGCCCAAAAAAGGGGGTTACAGGCATCCTAGACCCCTTAAAGTCCAGAAAATGTTGGTGGCCCAAAAACTGTGCCAGAGAGCTCTGCATGTCCCAAAATCATTTGCAGCCTGAAAGGGGCATTAACCCGCATCCCAGACCCCTGAAATTCCCAAAAATATTTTTGGCACAAAAAATGCATCCTACACCCTTGAAGGTTCAGTATATGTTAGCAGCCCAAAAAATGCCTAAAAATGCATCTTAGGCCTGCAAAAATGTTGAAAACTTTGAAGGCCCAAAAAAGGGGCTTACAGGCATCCTAGACCCCCTAAAGTCCAGAAAATGTTGGTGGCCCAAATACTGTGCCAGACAGCTCTCCATGTCCCAAAATCATTTGCAGCCTGAAAGGGGCATTAACCCGCATCATAGACCACTGAAATTCCCAAAAATATTTTAGCACAAAAAATGCATCCTACACCCCTGTAAGTTCATAATATGTTAGCAGCCCAAAAAAGGCCTAAAAATGCATCTTAGGCCTGCAAAAATGTTGAAAACTTTGAAGGCCCAAAAAGGGGTTTACAGGCATCCTAGACCCCCTAAAGTCCAGAAAATATTGGTGGCCCAAAAACTGTGCCAGAGAGCTCTGCATGTCCCAAAAACATTTGCAGCCTGAAAGGGGCATCAACCCGCATCCCAGACCCCTGAAATTCCCAAAAATATTTTTGGCACAAAAAATGCATCCTACACCCATGAAAGTTCAGTATATGTTAGCAGACCAAAAAAGGCCTAAAAATGCATCTTAGGCTTGCAAAAATGTTCAGAACTTTGAAGGCCCAAAAAAAGGGTTTACAGGCATCCTAGACCCCCCTAAAGTCCAGAAAATGTTGGAGTCCCAAAAACAGTGCCAGAGAGCTCTACATGTCCCTAAATCATTTGCAGCCTGAAAGGGGCATTGACCCGCATCCTAGACCACTGAAGTTCCCAAAACTATTTTTGGCACAAAAAATTCATCCTACACCCCTGAAAGTTCAAAATATGTTAGCAGCCCAAATGGCCTTAAAATGCATTTTAGGCCTGCAAAAATGTTGAAAACTTTGAAGGCCCAAAAAAGGGGGTTACAGGCATCCTATCCTAGAACCCTTAAAGTCCAGAAAATGTTGGTGGCCCAAAAACTGTGCCAGAGAGCTCTGCATGTCCCAAAATCATTTGCAGCCTGAAAGGGGCATTAACCCGCATCTTAGACCACTGAAATTCCCAAAACTATTTTTGGCACAAAAAATGCATCCTACACCCCTGAACGTTCAGAATATGTTAGCAGCCCGAAAAAGGCCTTAAAATGCATCTTAGGCCTGCAAAAATGTTGAAAACTTTGAAGGCCCAAAAAAGGGGTTTACAGGCATCCCAGACCTCCTAAAGTCCAGAAAATGTTGGTGGCCCAAATACTGTGCCAGAGAGCTCTGCATGTCCCAAAATCATTTGCAGCCTGAAAGGGGCATTAACCCGCATCCTAGACAACTGAAATTCCCAAAACTATTTTTGGCACAAAAAATGCATCCTACACCCCTGAAAGTTCAGAATATGTTAGCAGCCCAAAAGGCCTTAAAATGCATCTTAGGCCTGCAAAAATGTTGAAAACTTTGAAGGCCCAAAAAAGTGGTTTACAGGCATCCTAGACCCCCTAATGTCCAGAACATTTTGGTGGCCCAAAAACTGTGCCAGAAAGCTCTGCCTGTCCCAAAATCATTTGCAGCCTGAAAGGGGCATTAACCCGCATCCCAGACCCCTGAAATTCCCAAAAATATTTTTGGCACAAAAAATGCATCCTACACCCTTGAAAGTTCAGTATATATTAGCAGCCCAAAAAAGGATTTAAAATACATTTTAGGCCTGCAGAAATGGTGAAAACTTTTACAGCCCAAAAAAATGGGTTTACAGGCATCTTAGACCCCCTAAAGTCCAGAAAATGTTGGTGGCCCAAAAACTGTGCCAGAGAGCTCTGCATGTCCCAAAATCATTTGCAGCTTGAAAGGGGCATTAACCCGCATCCTAGACCACTGAAATTCCCAAAACCATTTTTGGCACAAAAAATGCATCCTACACCCCTGAAAGTTCAGTATATGGTAGCAGCCCAAAAAAGGCCTTAAAATGCATCTTAGGCCTGCAAAAATGTTGAAAACTTTGAAGGCCCAAAAAAGGGGTTTACAGGCATCCTAGACCCCCTAAAGTCCAGAAAATGTTGGTGGCCCAAAAACTGTGCCAGAGAGCTCTGCATGTCCCAAAATCATTTGCAGCCTGAAAGGGGCATTAACCCGCATCCCAGACCCCTGAAATTCCCAAAAATATTTTTGGCACAAAAAATGCATCCTACACCCTTGAAAGTTCAGTATATGTTAGCAGCCCAAAAAAGGCCTAAAAATGCATCTTAGGCTTGCAAAAATGTTCAAAACTTTGAAGGCCCAAAAAAGGGGTTTACAGGCATCCTAGACCCCCTAAAGTCCAGAAAATATTGGTGGCCCAAAAAGTGTGCCAGAGAGCTCTGCATGTCCCAAAAACATTTGCAGCCTGAAAGGGGCATTAACCCGCATCATAGACCACTAAAATTCCCAAAAGAATTTTGCCACAAAAAATGCATCCTACACCCCTGCAAGTTCAGAATATGTTAGCAGCCCAAAAAAGGCCTTAAAATGCATTTTAGTCCTGCAAAAAGGTTGAAAACTTTGAAGGACCAAAAAAGGGGTACAGGCATCCTAGACCCCCTAAAGTCCAGAAAATATTGGTGGTCCAAAAACTGTGCCAGACAGATCTCCATGTCCCAAAATCATTTGCAGCCTGAAAGGGGCATTGACCCGCATCCTAGTCCACTGAAATTCCCAAAAATACTTTTGGCAAAAAAATGCATCCTAGACCCTTGAAAGTTCAGTATATGTTAGCAGCCCAAAAAAGGCCTAAAATGCATCTTAGGCCTGCAAAAATGTTGAAAACTTTGAAGGCCCACCAAAAAAGGGATTTACAGGCATCCTAGACCCCTTAAAGTCCAGAAAATGTTGGTGGCCCAAAAACTGTGCCAGAGAGCTCTGCATGTCCCAAAGTCATTTGCAGCCTGAAAGGGGCATTAACCCGCATCCTAGACCACTGAAATTCCCAAAACTATTTTTGGCACAAAAAATGCATCCTACACCCCTGAAAGTTCAGAATATGTTAGCAGCCCAAAAAAGGCCTAAAAATGCATCTTAGGCTTGCAAAGATGTTGAAAACTTTGAAGGCCCAAAAATGGGGTTTACAGGCATCCGACCCCCTAAAGTCCAGAAAATGTTGGTGGCCCAAAAACTATGCCAGAGAGCTCTACGTGTCCCAAAATCATTTGCAGCCTGAAAGGGGCATTAACCTGCATCTTAGACCACTGAAATTCCCAAAACTATTTTTGGCACAAAAAATGCATCCCACGCCCTTGAAAGTTCAGAATATGTTAGCACCCCAAAAAAGGCCTTAAAATGCATTTTAGGCCTGCAAAAATGTTGAAAACTTTGAAGGCCCAAAAAAGGGGTTTACAGGCATCCCAGACCCCCTTAAGTCCAGAAAATGTTGGTGGCCCAAAAACTGTGCCAGAGAGCTCTGCATGTCCCAAAATCATTTGCAGCCTGAAAGGGGCATTAACCCGCATCCCAGACCCCTGAAATTCCCAAAAATATTTTTGGCACAAAAAATGCATCCTACACCCTTGAAAGTTCAGTATATGTTAGCAGCCCAAAAAAGGCCTAAAAATGCATCTTAGGCTTGCAAAAATGTTCAAAACTTTGAAGGCCCAAAAAAGGGGTTTACAGGCATCCTAGACCCCCTAAAGTCCAGAAAATTTTGGTGGCCCAAAAACTCTGCCGGAGAGCTCTGCATGTCCCAAAATCATTTGCAGCCTGAAAGGGGCATTAACCCGCATCCTAGACCACTGAAATTCCCAAAAATACTTTTGGCACAAAAAATGCATCCTACACCCTTGAAAGTTCAGTATATGTTAGCAGCCCAAAAAAGGCCTAAAATGCATCTTAGGCCTGCAAAAATGTTGAAAACTTTGAAGGCCCAAAAAAGGGGTTTACAGGCATCCCAGACCCCCTAAAGTCCAGAAAATGTTGGTGGCCCAAAAACTGTGCCAGAGAGCTCTGCATGTCCCAAAATCATTTGAAGCCTGAAAGGGGCATTAACCCGCATCCTAGACCACTGAAATTCCCAAAACCATTTTTGGCACAAAAAATGCATCCTACACCCCTGAAAGTTCAGTATATGGTAGCAGCCCAAAAAAGGCCTTAAAATGCATCTTAGGCCTGCAAAAATGTTGAAAACTTTGAAGGCCCAAAAAAGGGGTTCACGGGCATCCTAGCCCCCTAAAGTCCAGAAAATATTGGTGGCCTAACAACTGTCAGATAGCTCTGAATATCCCAAAAACATTTGCAGCCTGGAAGGGGCATTAACCCGCATCCCAGACCACTGAAATTCCCAAAAATATTTTTGGCACAAAAAATGCATTCTACACCCCTGAAAGTGCAGAATATGTTAGCAGCCCAAAAAATGCCTAAAAATGCATCTTAGGCCTGCAAAAATGTTGAAAACTTGGAAGGCCCAAAAAAGGAGTTTACAGGCATCCTAGACCCCCTAAAGTCCAGGAAATGTTGCTGGCCTACAAACTGTGTCAGATAGCTCTGAATATCCCAAAAACATTTGCCTTAAAATGCATCTTAGCCCTGCAAAAATGTTGAAAACTTTGAAGGCCCAAAAAAGGGGTTTACAGGCATCCTAGACCCCCTAAAGTCCAGAAAATGTTGGTGGCCCAAAAACTGTGCCAGAGAGCTCTACATGTCCCAAAATCATTTGCAGCCTGAAAGGGGCATTAACCCGCATCATAGACCACTAAAATTCCCAAAAATATTTTGGCACAAAAAATGCATCCTACACCCCTGCAAGTTCATAATATGTTAGCAGCCCAAAAAAGGCCTTAAAATGCATTTTCGGCCTGCAAAAATGTTGAAAACTTTGAAGGCCCAAAAAAGAGGTTTACAGGCATCCTAGACCCCCTAACGTCCAGAAAATATTGGTGGCCTAAAAACTGTCAGATAGCTCTGAATATCCCAAAAACATTTGGAGCCTGGAAGGGGCATTAAACTGCATCCCAGACCCCTGAAATTCCCAAAAATATTTTTGGCACAAAAAAAGCATCCTACACCCTTGAAAGTTCAGTATATGTTAGCAGCCCAAAAAAGGCCTAAAAATGCATCTTAGGCTTGCAAAAATGTTCAAAACTTTGAAGGCCCAAAATAGGGGTTTACAGGCATCCTAGACCCCCTAAAATCCAGAAAATGTTGGTGGCCCAGAAACTGTGCCAGAGAGCTCTGCATGTCCCAAAATCATTTGCAGCCTGAAAGGGTCATTAACCCGCGTCAAAGACCACTAAAATTCCCAAAAATATCTTGGCACAAAAAATGCATCCTACACCCCTGCAATTTCAGAATATGCTAGCAGCCCAAAAAAGGCCTTAAAATGCATTTTAGGCCTGCAGAAATGTTGAAAACTTTGAAGGCCCAAACAAGGGGTTTACAGGCATCCTAGACCCCCTAAAGTCCAGAAAATGTTGATGGCCCAAATACTGTGCCAGAGAGCTCTGCATGTCCCAAAATCATTTGCAGCCTGAAAGGGGCATTAACCCGCATCATAGACCACTAAAATTCCCAAAAATATTTTGGCACAAAACATGAATCCTACACCCCTCAAGTTCATAATATGTTAGCAGCCCAAAAAAGGCCTTAAAATTCATTTTCAGCCTGTAAAAAGGTTGAAAACTTTGAAGGACCAAAAAAGGGGTTTACAGGCATCCTAGGCCCCCTAAAGTCCAGAAAATATTGGTGGTCCAAAAACTGTGCCAGAGAGCTCTACATGTCCCAAAATCATTTGCAGCCTGAAAGGGGCATTAACCCGCATCCCAGACCCCTGAAATTCCCAAAAATATTTTTGGCACAAAAAATGCATCCTACACCCTTGAAAGTTCAGTATATGTTAGCAGCCCAAAAAAGGCCTAAAAATGCATCTTAGGCTTGCAAAAATGTTCAAAACTTTGAAGGCCCAAAAAAGGGGTTTACAG
This sequence comes from Ambystoma mexicanum, assembly GCF_040938575.1. Taxonomy (NCBI): domain Eukaryota; kingdom Metazoa; phylum Chordata; class Amphibia; order Caudata; family Ambystomatidae; genus Ambystoma; species Ambystoma mexicanum. The sequence goes on from NC_090937.1 coordinate 264,352,143, forward strand.
GCATCCTAGACCCCCTAAAGTCCAGAAAATTTTGGTGGCCCAAAAACTCTGCCGGAGAGCTCTGCATGTCCCAAAATCATTTGCAGCCTGAGAGGGGCATTAACCCGCATCCTAGACCACTGAAATTCCCAAAAATACTTTTGGCACAAAAAATGCATCCTACACCCTTGAAAGTTCAGTATATGTTAGCAGCCCAAAAAAGGCCTAAAATGCATCTTAGGCCTGCAAAAATGTTGAAAACTTTGAAGGCCCAAAAAAGGGGCTTACAGGCATCCTAGACCCCCTAAAGTCCAGAAAATGTTGGTGGCCCAAATACTGTGCCAGACAGCTCTCCATGTCCCAAAATCATTTGCAGCCTGAAAGGGGCATTAACCCGCATCATAGACCACTGAAATTCCCAAAAATATTTTAGCACAAAAAATGCATCCTACACCCCTGTAAGTTCATAATATGTTAGCAGCCCAAAAAAGGCCTAAAAATGCATCTTAGGCCTGCAAAAATGTTGAAAACTTTGAAGGCCCAAAAAGGGGTTTACAGGCATCCTAGACCCCCTAAAGTCCAGAAAATATTGGTGGCCCAAAAACTGTGCCAGAGAGCTCTGCATGTCCCAAAAACATTTGCAGCCTGAAAGGGGCATCAACCCGCATCCCAGACCCCTGAAATTCCCAAAAATATTTTTGGCACAAAAAATGCATCCTACACCCTTGAAAGTTCAGTATATGTTAGCAGACCAAAAAAGGCCTAAAAATGCATCTTAGGCTTGCAAAAATGTTCAGAACTTTGAAGGCCCAAAAAAAGGGTTTACAGGCATCCTAGACCCCCCTAAAGTCCAGAAAATGTTGGAGTCCCAAAAACAGTGCCAGAGAGCTCTACATGTCCCTAAATCATTTGCAGCCTGAAAGGGGCATTAACCCGCATCCTAGACCACTGAAATTCCCAAAACTATTTTTGGCACAAAAAATGCATCCTACACCCCTGATAGTTCAGAATATGTTAGCAGACCAAAAAAGGCCTAAAAATGCACCTTAGGCTTGCAAAGATGTTCAAAACTTTGAAGGCCCAAAAAAGGGGTTTACAGGCACCCTAGATCCCCTAAAGTCCAGAAAATGTTGGTGGCCCAAAAACTGTGTCAGAGAGCTCTACATGTCCCTAAATCATTTGCAGCCTGAAAGGTGCATTAACCCGCATCATAGACCACTAAAATTCCCAAAAATATTTTGGCACAAAAAATGCATCCTACACCCCTGCAAGTTCAGAATATGTTAGCAGCCCAAAAAAGGCCTTAAAATGCATTTTCGTCCTGCAAAAAGGTTGAAAACTTTGAAGGACCAAAGAAGGGGTACAGGCATCATAGACCCCCTAAAGTCCAGAAAATATTGGTGGTCCAAAAACTGTGCCAGACAGCTCTCCATGTCCCAAAATCATTTGCAGCCTGAAAGGGGCATTGACCCGCATCCTAGACCACTGAAATTCCCAAAACTATTTTTGGCACAAAAAATGCATCCTACACCCTTGAAAGTTCAGTATATGTAGCAGCCCAAAAAAGGCCTAAAAATGCATCTTAGGCCTGCAAAAATGTTGAAAACTTTGAAGGCCCAAAAAAGGGGGTTACATGCATCCTAGACCCCCTAAAGTCCAGAAAATATTAGTGGCCCAAAAACTATGCCAGAGAGCTCTGCATGTCCCAAAAACATTTGCAGCCTGAAAGGGGCATTAGCCCGCATCCCAGACCCCTGAAATTCCCAAAAATCTTTTTGGCACAGAAAATGCATCCTACACCCATGAAAGTTCAGAATATGTTAGCAGCCCAAAAGGCCTTAAAATGCATCTTAGGCCTGCAAAAATGTTGAAAACTTTGAAGGCCCAAAAAAGTGGTTTACAGGCATCCTAGACCCCCTAATGTACAGAACATTTTGGTGGCCCAAAAACTGTGCCAGAAAGCTCTGCATGTCCCAAAATCATTTGCAGCCTGAAAGGGGCATTAACCCACATCCCAGACCCCTGAAATTCCCAAAAATATTTTTGGCACAAAAAATGCATCCTACACCCTTGAAAGTTCAGTATATGTTAGCAGCCCAAAAAAGGATTTAAAATACATTTTAGGCCTGCAAAAATGGTGAAAACTTTTACGGCCCAAAAAAAGGGGTTTACAGGCATCTTAGACCCCCTAAAGTCCAGAAAATATTGGTGGCCCAAATACTGTGCCAGAGAGCTCTGCATGTCCCAAAATCATTTAAAGCCTGAAAGGGGCATTAACCCGCATCATAGACCACTAAAATTCCCAAAAATATTTTAGCACAAAAAATGCATCCTACACCCCTGTAAGTTCATAATATGTTAGCAGCCCAAAAAAGGCCTTAAAATGCATTTTCGGCCTGCAAAAAGGTTGAAAACTTTGAAGGCCCAAAAAAGGGGTTTACAGGCATCCTAGACCCCCTAAAGTCCAGAAAATGTTGGTGGCCCAAAAACTGTGCCAGAGAGCTCTACATGTCCCAAAATCATTTGCAGCCTGAAAGGGGCATTAACCCGCTTCATAGACCACTAAAATTCCCAAAAATACTTTTGGCACACAAAATGCATCCTACACCCTTGAAAGTTCAGTATATGTTAGCATCCCAAAAAATGCCTAAAAGTGCATCTTAGGCCTGCAAAAATGTTGAAAACTTTGAAGGCCCAAAAAAGGGGTTTACAGGCATCCTAGACCCCCTGAAGTCCAGAAAATGTTGGTGGCCGAAAAACTGTGCCAGAGAGCTCTACATGTCCCAAAATCATTTGCAGCCTGAAAGGGGCATTAACCCGCATCATAGACCACTAAAATTCCCAAAAATATTTTGGCACAAAAAATGCATCCTTCATCCTTGAAAGTTCAGTATATGTTAGCATCCCAAAAAAGGCCTTACAATGCATTTTCGGCCGGCAAAAAGGTCGAAAACTTTGAAGGACCAAAAAAGGGGGTTACAGGCATCCTAGACCCCTTAAAGTCCAGAAAATGGTGGTGGCCTAAAAACTGTGTCAGAGAGCTCTGCATGTCCCAAAATCATTTGCAGTCTGAAAGGGGCATTAACCTGCATCATAGAACACTGAAATTCCCAAAACTATTTTTGGCACAAAAAATGCATCCTACACCCCTGATAGTTCAGAATATGTTAGCATCCCAAAAAAGGCCTTAAAATGCATCTTAGGCCTGCAAAAATGTTGACAACTTTGAAGGCCCAAAAAAGGGGTTTACAGGCATCCTAGACCCCCTAAAGTCCAGAAAATATTGGTGGCCTAATAACTGTGTCAGATAGCTCTGAATATCCCAAAACCATTTGCAGCCTGAAGGGGGCATTAACCCGCATCCCAGACACCTGAAATTCCCAAAAATACTTTTGGCGCAAAAAACTCATCCTACACCCTTGAAAGTTCAGTATAGGTTAGCAGCCCAAAAACTGCCTTAAAATGCATCTTAGGCCTGCAAAAATGTTGAAAACTTTGAAGGCCCAAAAAAGTGGTTTACAGGCATCCTAGACCCCCTAAAGTCCAGAAAATTTTGGTGGCCCAAAAACTGTGCCAGAGAGCTCTGCATGTCCCAAAATCATTTGCAGCCTGAAAGGGGCATTAACCCGCATCATAGACCACTAAAATTCCCAAAAATATTTTGGCACAAAAAATGTATCCTACACCCCTGCAAGTTCATAATATGTTAGCAGCCCAAAAAAGGCCTTAAAATGCATTTTCGGCCTGCAAAAAGGTTGAAAACTTTGAAGGCCCAAAAAAGGGGTTTACAGGCATCCTAGACCCCCTAAAGTCCAGAAAATAATGGTGGCCTAATAACTGTGTCAGATAGCTCTGAATATCCCAAAAACATTTGCAGCCTGAAAGGGGCATTAACCCGCATCCCAGACCCCTGAAATTCCCAAAAATATTTTTGGCACAAAAAATGCATCCTACACCCTTGAAAGTTCAGTATATGTAGCAGACCAAAAAAGGCCTAAAAATGCATCTTAGGCTTGCAAAAATGTTCAGAAGTTTGAAGGCCCAAAAAAGGGGTTTACAGGCATCCTAGACCCCCCTAAAGTCCAGAAAATGTTGGAGTCCCAAAAACAGTGCCAGAGAGCTCTACATGTCCCTAAATCATTTGCAGCCTGAAAGGGGCATTAACCCGCATCCTAGACCACTGAAATTCCCAAAACTATTTTTGGCACAGAAAATGCATCCTACACCCCTGATAGTTCAGAATATGTTAGCAGCCCAAAAGGCCTTAAATTGCATCTTAGGCCTGCAAAAATGTTGAAAACTTTGAAGGCCCAAAAAAAGTGGTTTACAGGCATCCTAGACCCCCTAAAGTCCAGAAAATATTGGTGGCTTAAAAACTGTGCCAGAGAGCTCTGCATGTCCCAAAATCGTTTGCAGCCTGAAAGGGGCATTAACCCGCATCATAGACCACTAAAATTCCCAAAAATATTTTGGCAAAAAAAATGCATCCTACACCCCTGCAAGTTCAGAATATGTTAGCAGCCCAAAAAAGGCCTAAAAATGCATCTTAGGCCTGCAAAAATGTTGAAAACTTTGAAGGCCCAAAAAAGGGGGTTACAGGCATCCTAGACCCCTTAAAGTCCAGAAAATGTTGGTGGCCCAAAAACTGTGCCAGAGAGCTCTGCATGTCCCAAAATCATTTGCAGCCTGAAAGGGGCATTAACCCGCATCCCAGACCCCTGAAATTCCCAAAAATATTTTTGGCACAAAAAATGCATTCTACACCCTTGAAAGTTCAGTATATGTTAGCAGCCCAAAAAATGCCTAAAAATGCATCTTAGGCCTGCAAAAATGTTGAAAACTTTGAAGGCCCTAAAAAGGGGTTTACAGGCATCCTAGACCCCCTAAAGTCCAGAAAATGTTGGTGGCCTAATAACTGTGTCAGATAGCTCTGAATATCCCAAAAACATTTGCAGCCTGGAAGGGGCATTAACCCGCATCCAAGACCCCTGAAATTCAAAAAATATTTTTGGCACAAAACATGCATCCTACGCCCTTGAAAGTTCAGTGTATGTTTGCAGCCCAAAAAATGCCTAAAAATGCATCTTAGGCCTGCAAAAATGTTGAAAACTTTGAAGGCCCAAAAAAGTGGTTTACAGGCATCCTAGACCCCCTAAAGTCTAGAAAATGTTGGTGGCCCAAAAACTGTGCCAGAGAGCTCTCCATGTCCCAAAATCATTTGCAGCCTGAAATGGGCATTAACCTGCATCAAAGACCACTAAAATTCCCAAAAATATCTTGGCACAAAAAATGCATCCTACACCCTTGAAAGTTCAGTATATGTTATCAGCCCAAAAAAGGCCTAAAATGCATTTTACGCCGGCAAAAATGTTGAAAACTTAGAAGGCCCAAAATGGGGTTTACAAGCATCCTAGACCTCCTAAAGTCCAGAAAATGTTGTTGGCCCAAAAACTGTGTCAGACAGCTCTGCATGTCCCAAAATCATTTGAAGCCTGAAAGGGGCATCAACCCGCATGCTAGACCACTGAAATTCCCAAAACTATTTTTGGCACAAAAAATGCATCCTACACCCCTGATAGTTCAGAATATGTTAGCAGCCCAAAAGTCCTTAAAATGTATCTTAGGCCTGCAAAAATGTTGAAAACTTTGAAGGCCCAAAAAAGGGGTTTACAGGCATCCTAGACCCCCTAAAGTCCAGAAAATATTGGTGGCCTAATAACTGTGTCAGATAGCTCTGAATATCCCAAAAACATTTGCAGCCTGAAAGGGGCATTAACCCGCATCCCAGACCCCTGAAATTCCCAAAAATATTATTGGCACAAAAAATGCATCCTACACCCTTGAAAGTTCAGTATAGGTTAGCAGCCCAAAAAATGCCTAAAAATGTATCTTAGGCCTGCAAAACTGTTGAAAACTTTGAAGGCCCAAAAAAGTGCTTTACAGGCATCCTAGACCCCCTAAAGTCCAGACAATTTTGATGGCCCAAAAACTGTGCCAGAGAGCTCTGCATGTCCCAAAATCATTTGAAGCCTGAAAGGGGCATCAACCCGCATCCCAGACCCCTGAAATTCCCAAAAATATTTTTGGCACAAAAAATGCATCCTACACCCTTGAAAGTTCAGTATATGTTAGCAGACCAAAAAAGGCCTAAAAATGCATCTTAGGCTTGCAAAAATGTTCAGAAGTTTGAAGGCCCAAAAAAGGGGTTTACAGGCATCCTAGACCCCCCTAAAGTCCAGAAAATGTTGGAGTCCCAAAAACAGTGCCAGAGAGCTCTACATGTCCCTAAATCATTTGCAGCCTGAAAGGGGCATTAACCCGCATCCTAGACCACTGAAATTCCCAAAACTATTTTTGGCACAGAAAATGCATCCTACACCCCTGATAGTTCAGAATATGTTAGCAGCCCAAAAGGCCTTAAATTGCATCTTAGGCCTGCAAAAATGTTGAAAACTTTGAAGGCCCAAAAAAAGTGGTTTACAGGCATCCTAGACCCCCTAAAGTCCAGAAAATATTGGTGGCTTAAAAACTGTGCCAGAGAGCTCTGCATGTCCCAAAATCGTTTGCAGCCTGAAAGGGGCATTAACCCGCATCCCAGACCCCTGAAATTCCCAAAAATATTTTTGGCACAAAAAATGCATCCTACACCCTTGAAAGTTCAGTATATGTTAGCAGACCAAAAAAGGCCTAAAAATGCACCTTAGGCTTGCAAAGATGTTCAAAACTTTGAAGGCCCAAAAAAGGGGTTTACAGGCATCCTAGATCTCCTAAAGTCCAGAAAATGTTGGTGGCCCAAAAACTGTGTCAGAGAGCTCTACATGTCCCTAAATCATTTGCAGCCTGAAAGGTGCATTAACCCGCATCATAGACCACTAAAATTCCCAAAAATATTTTGGCACAAAAAATGCATCCTACACCCCTGCAAGTTCAGAATATGTTAGCAGCCCAAAAAAGGCCTTAAAATGCATTTTCGTACTGCAAAAAGGTTGAAAACTTTGAAGGACCAAAGAAGGGGTACAGGCATCATAGACCCCCTAAAGTCCAGAAAATATTGGCGGTCCAAAAACTGTGCCAGACAGCTCTCCATGTCCCAAAATCATTTGCAGCCTGAAAGGGGCATTGACCCGCATCCTAGACCACTGAAATTCCCAAAACTATTTTTGGCACAAAAAATGCATCCTACACCCTTGAAAGTTCAGTATATGTTAGCAGCCCAAAAAAGGCCTAAAAATGCATCTTAGGCCTGCAAAAATGTTGAAAACTTTGAAGGCCCAAAAAAGGGGGTTACATGCATCCTAGACCCCCTAAAGTCCAGAAAATATTAGTGGCCCAAAAACTATGCCAGAGAGCTCTGCATGTCCCAAAAACATTTGCAGCCTGAAAGCGGCATTAACCCGCATCCCAGACCCCTGAAATTCAAAAAAATATTTTTGGCACAGAAAATGCATCCTACACCCATGAAAGTTCAGAATATGTTAGCAGCCCAAAAGGCCTTAAAATGCATCTTAGGCCTGCAAAAATGTTGAAAACTTTGAAGGCCCAAAAAAGTGGTTTACAGGCATCCTAGACCCCCTAATGTACAGAACATTTTGGTGGCCCAAAAACTGTGCCAGAAAGCTCTGCATGTCCCAAAATCATTTGCAGCCTGAAAGGGGCATTAACCCGCATCCCAGACCCCTGAAATTCCCAAAAATATTTTTGGCACAAAAAATGCATCCTACACCGTAGAAAGTTCAGTATATGTTAGCAGCCCAAAAAAGGATTTAAAATACATTTTAGGCCTGCAAAAATGGTGAAAACTTTTACGGCCCAAAAAAAGGGGTTTACAGGCATCTTAGACCCCCTAAAGTCCAGAAAATGTTGGTGGCCCAAAAACTGTGTCAGAGAGCTCTACATGTCCCTAAATCATTTGCAGCCTGAAAGGTGCATTAACCCGCATCATAGACCACTAAAATTCCCAAAAATATTTTGGCACAAAAAATGCATCCTACACCCCTGCAAGTTCAGAATATGTTAGCAGCCCAAAAAAGGCCTTAAAATGCATTTTCGTCCTGCAAAAAGTTTGAAAACTTTGAAGGCCCAAAAAAGGGGTTTACAGGCATCCTAGACCCCCTAAAGTCCAGAAAATGTTGGTGGCCCAAAAACTGTGCCAGAGAGCTCTACATGTCCCAAAATCATTTGCAGCCTGAAAGGGGCATTAACCCGCTTCATAGACCACTAAAATTCCCAAAAATACTTTTGGCACACAAAATGCATCCTACACCCTTGAAAGTTCAGTATATGTTAGCATCCCAAAAATGCCTAAAAGTGCATCTTAGGCCTGCAAAAATGTTGAAAACTTTGAAGGCCCAAAAAAGGGGTTTACAGGCATCCTAGACCCCCTAAAGTCCAGAAAATGTTGGTGGCCGAAAAACTGTGCCAGAGAGCTCTACATGTCCCAAAATCATTTGCAGCCTGAAAGGGGCATTAACCCGCATCATAGACCACTAAAATTCCCAAAAATATTTTGGCACAAAAAATGCATCCTTCATCCTTGAAAGTTCAGTATATGTTAGCATCCCAAAAAAGGCCTTACAATGCATTTTCGGCCGGCAAAAAGGTCGAAAACTTTGAAGGACCAAAAAAGGGGGTTACAGGCATCCTAGACCCCTTAAAGTCCAGAAAATGGTGGTGGCCTAAAAACTGTGTCAGAGAGCTCTGCATGTCCCAAAATCATTTGCAGCCTGAAAGGGGCATTAACCTGCATCATAGAACACTGAAATTCCCAAAACTATTTTTGGCACAAAAAATGCATCCTACACCCCTGATAGTTCAGAATATGTTAGCATCCCAAAAAAGGCCTTAAAATGCATCTTAGGCCTGCAAAAATGTTGACAACTTTGAAGGCCCAAAAAAGGGGTTTACAGGCATCCTAGACCCCCTAAAGTCCAGAAAATATTGGTGGCCTAATAACTGTGTCAGATAGCTCTGAATATCCCAAAACCATTTGCAGCCTGAAAGGGGCATTAACCCGCATCCCAGACACCTGAAATTCCCAAAAATACTTTTGGCGCAAAAAACTCATCCTACACCCTTGAAAGTTCAGTATAGGTTAGCAGCCCAAAAACTGCCTTAAAATGCATCTTAGGCCTGCAAAATTGTTGAAAACTTTGAAGGCCCAAAAAAGTGGTTTACAGGCATCCTAGACCCCCTAAAGTCCAGAAAATTTTGGTGGCCCAAAAACTGTGCCAGAGAGCTCTGCATGTCCCAAAATCATTTGCAGCCTGAAAGGGGCATTAACCCGCATCATAGACCATTAAATTTCCCAAAAATATTTTGGCACAAAAAATGTATCCTACACCCCTGCAAGTTCATAATATGTTAGCAGCCCAAAAAAGGCCTTAAAATGCATTTTCGGCCTGCAAAAAGGTTGAAAACTTTGAAGGCCCAAAAAAGGGGTTTACAGGCATCCTAGACCCCCTAAAGTCCAGAAAATAATGGTGGCCTAATAACTGTGTCAGATAGATCTGAATATCCCAAAAACATTTGCAGCCTGAAAGGGGCATTAACCCGCATCATAGACCACTAAAATTCCCAAAAATATTTTGGCACAAAAAATGCATCCTACACCCCTGCAAGTTCAGAATATGTTAGCAGCCCAAAAAAGGCCTAAAAATGCATCTTAGGCCTGCAAAAATGTTGAAAACTTTGAAGGCCCAAAAAAGGGGGTTACAGGCATCCTAGACCCCTTAAAGTCCAGAAAATGTTGGTGGCCCAAAAACTGTGCCAGAGAGCTCTGCATGTCCCAAAATCATTTGCAGCCTGAAAGGGACATTAACCCGCATCCCAGACCCCTGAAATTCCCAAAAATATTTTTGGCACAAAAAATGCATTCTACACCCTTGAAAGTTCAGTATATGTTAGCAGCCCAAAAAATGCCTAAAAATGCATCTTAGGCCTGCAAAAATGTTAAAAACTTTGAAGGCCCTAAAAAGGGGTTTACAGGCATCCTAGACCCCCTAAAGTCCAGAAAATGTTGGTGGCCTAATAACTGTGTCAGATAGCTCTGAATATCCCAAAAACATTTGCAGCCTGGAAGGGGCATTAACCCGCATCCAAGACCCCTGAAATTCAAAAAATATTTTTGGCACAAAACATGCATCCTACGCCCTTGAAAGTTCAGTGTATGTTTGCAGCCCAAAAAATGCCTAAAAATGCATCTTAGGCCTGCAAAAATGTTGAAAACTTTGAAGGCCCAAAAAAGTGGTTTACAGGCATCCTAGACCCCCTAAAGTCTAGAAAATGTTGGTGGCCCAAAAACTGTGCCAGAGAGCTCTCCATGTCCCAAAATCATTTGCAGCCTGAAATGGGCATTAACCTGCATCAAAGACCACTAAAATTCCCAAAAATATCTTGGCACAAAAAATGCATCCTACACCCTTGAAAGTTCAGTATATGTTATCAGCCCAAAAAAGGCCTAAAATGCATTTTACGCCGGCAAAAATGTTGAAAACTTAGAAGGCCCAAAAAGGGGTTTACAAGCATCCTAGACCTCCTAAAGTCCAGAAAATGTTGTTGGCCCAAAAACTGTGTCAGAGAGCTCTGCATGTCCCAAAATCATTTGAAGCCTGAAAGGGGCATCAACCCGCATGCTAGACCACTGAAATTCCCAAAACTATTTTTGGCACAAAAAATGCATCCTACACCCCTGATAGTTCAGAATATGTTAGCAGCCCAAAAGTCCTTAAAATGTATCTTAGGCCTGCAAAAATGTTGAAAACTTTGAAGGCCCAAAAAAGGGGTTTACAGGCATCCTAGACCCCCTAAAGTCCAGAAAATATTGGTGGCCTAATAACTGTGTCAGATAGCTCTGAATATCCCAAAAACATTTGCAGCCTGAAAGGGGCATTAACCCGCATCCCAGACCCCTGAAATTCCCAAAAATATTTTTGGCACAAAAAATGCATCCTACACCCTTGAAAGTTCAGTATAGGTTAGCAGCCCAAAAAATGCCTAAAAATGTATCTTAGGCCTGCAAAACTGTTGAAAACTTTGAAGGCCCAAAAAGTGCTTTACAGGCATCCTAGACCCCCTAAAGTCCAGACAATTTTGATGGCCCAAAAACTGTGCCAGAGAGCTCTGCATGTCCCAAAATCATTTGAAGCCTGAAAGGGGCATCAACCCGCATCCCAGACCCCTGAAATTCCCAAAAATATTTTTGCCACAAAAAATGCATCCTACACCCTTGAAAGTTCAGTATATGTTAGTTGCCCAAAAAAGGCCTAAAAATGCATCTTAGGCCTGCAAAAATGTTGAAAACTTTGAAGGCCCAAAAAAGGGATTTACAGGCATCCTAGACCCCCTAAAGTCCAGAAAATGTTGGTGGCCCAAAAACTGTGCCAGAGAGCTCTGCATGTCCCAAAATCATTTGCAGCCTGAAAGGGGCATTAACCCGCATCATAGACTACTAAAATTCCCAAAAATATTTTGGCACAAAAAATGCATCCTACACCCCTGCAAGTTCATAATATGTTAGCAGCCCAAAAAAGGCCTTAAAATGCATTTTCGGCCTGCAAAAAGGTTGAAAACTTTGAAGGCCCAAAAAAGGGGTTTACAGGCATCCTAGACCCCCTAAAGTCCAGAAAATGTTGGTGGCTCAAAAACTGTGCCAGAGAGCTCTACATGTCCCAAAATCATTTGCAGCCTGAAAGGGGCATTAACCCGCTTCATAGACCACTAAAATTCCCAAAAATACTTTTGGCACAAAAAATGCATCCTACACCCTTGAAAGTTCAGTATATGTTAGCATCCCAAAAAATGCCTAAAAGTGCATCTTAGGCCTGCAAAAATGTTGAAAACTTTGAAGGCCCAAAAAAGGGGTTTACAGGCATCCTAGACCCCCTAAAGTCCAGAAAATGTTGGTGGCCGAAAAACTGTGCCAGAGAGCTCTACATGTCCCAAAATCATTTCCAGCCTGAAAGGGGCATTAACCCGCATCATAGACCACTAAAATTCCCAAAAATATTTTGGCACAAAAAATGCATCCTTCACCCCTGATAGTTCAGAATATGTTAGCATCCCAAAAAAGGCCTTAAAATGCATCTTAGGCCTGCAAAAATGTTGACAACTTTGAAGGCCCAAAAAAGGGGTTTACAGGCATCCTAGACCCCCTAAAGTTCAGAAAATATTGGTGGCCTAATAACTGTGTCAGATAGCTCTGAATATCCCAAAAACATTTGCAGCCTGAAAGGGGCATTAACCCGCATCCCAGACCCCTGAAATTCCCAAAAATACTTTTGGCACAAAAAACTCATCCTACACCCTTGAAAGTTCAGTATAGGTTAGCAGCCCAAAAACGGCCTTAAAATGCATCTTAGGCCTGCAAAAATGTTGAAAACTTTGAAGGCCCAAAAAAGTGGTTTACAGGCATCCTAGACCCCCTAAAGTCCAGAAAATTTTGGTGGCCCAAAAACTGTGCCAGAGAGCTCTGCATGTCCCAAAATCATTTGCAGCCTGAAAGGGGCATTAACCCGCATCATAGACCACTAAAATTCCCAAAAATATTTTGGCACAAAAAATGTATCCTACACCCCTGCAAGTTCATAATATGTTAGCAGCCCAAAAAAGGCCTTAAAATGCATTTTCGGCCTGCAAAAAGGTTGAAAACTTTGAAGGACCAAAAAAGGGGTTTACAGGCATCCTAGATTCCCTAAAGTCCAGAAAATATTGGTGGTCCAAAAACTGTGCCAGACAGCTCTCCATGTCCCAAAATCATCTGCAGCCTGAAAGGGGCATTAACCCGCATCATAGACCACTAAAATTCCCAAAAATATTTTGGCACAAAAAATGTATCCTACACCCCTGCAAGTTCATAATATGTTAGCAGCCCAAAAAAGGCCTTAAAATGCATTTTCGGCCTGCAAAAAGGTTGAAAACTTTGAAGGACCAAAAAAGGGGTTTACAGGCATCCTAGATTCCCTAAAGTCCAGAAAATATTGGTGGTCCAAAAACTGTGCCAGACAGCTCTCCATGTCCCAAAATCATCTGCAGCCTGAAAGGGGCATTAACCCGCATCCTAGACCACTGACATTCCCAAAAATACTTTTGGCACAAAAAATGCATCCTACACCCTTGAAAGTTCAGTATATGTTAGCAGCCCAAAAAAGGCCTAAAAATGCATCTTAGGCCTGCAAAAGTGTTGAAAACTTTGAAGGCCCAAAAAAGGGGTTTACAGGCATCCTAGACCCCTTAAAGTCCAGAAAATGGTGGTGGCCTAAAAACTGTGTCAGAGAGCTCTGCATGTCCCAAAATCATTTGCAGCCTGAAAGGGGCATTAACCTGCATCATAGACCACTGAAATTCCCAAAACTATTTTTGGCACAAAAAATGCATCCTACACCCATCATAGTTCAGAATATGTTAGCAGCCCAAAAAAGGCCTTAAAATGCATTTTCGGCCTGCAAAAAGGTTGAAAACTTTGAAGGACCAAAAAAGGGGTTTACAGACATCCGAGACCCCCTAAAGTCCAGAAAATATTGGTGGTCCAAAAACTGTGCCAGACAGCTCTCCATGTCCCAAAATCATTTGCAGCCTGAAAGGGGCATTAACCCGCATCCCAGACCCCTGAAATTCCCAAAAATATTTTTGGCACAAAAAATGCATCCTACACCCTTGAAAGTTCAGTATATGTTAGCAGCCCAAAAAATGCCTAAAAATGCATCTTAGGCCTGCAAAAATGTTGAAAACTTTGAAGGCCCAAAAAAGGGGTTTAGAGGCATCCTAGACCCCCTAAAGTCCAGAAAATGTTGGTGGCCTAATAACTGTGTCAGATAGCTCTGAATATCCCAAAAACATTTGCAGCCTGGAAGGGGCATTAACCCGCATCCCAGACCCCTGAAATTCCCAAAAATATTTTTGGCACAAAAAATGCATCCTACACCCCTGCAAGTTCAGAATATGTTAGCAGCCAAAAAAAGGCCTTAAAATGCATTTTCGTCCTGCAAAAAGGTTGAAAACTTTGAAGGCCCAAAAAAGTGGTTTACAGGCATCCTAGACCCCCTAAAGTCCAGACAATTTTGGTGGCCCAAAAACTGTGCCAGAGAGCTCTGCATGTCCCAAAATCATTTTCAGCCTGAAAGGGGCATTAACCCGCATCCCAGACCCCTGAAATTCCCAAAAATATTTTTGGCACAAAAAATGCATCCTACACCCTTGAAGGTTCAGTATATGTTAGCAGCCCAAAAAAGGCTTAAAAATGCATCTTAGGCTTGCAAAAATGTTGAAAACTTTGAAGGCCCAAAAAAGGGGTTTACAGGCATCGTAGACCCTCTAAAGTCCAGAAAATATTGGTGGCCTAATAACTGTGCCAGAGAGCTCTGCATGTCCCAAAATCATTTTCAGCCTGAAAGGGGCATTAACCCGCATCCCAGACCCCTGAAATTCCCAAAAATATTTTTGGCACAAAAAATGCATCCTACACCCTTGAAGGTTCAGTATATGTTAGCAGCCCAAAAAAGGCCTAAAAATGCATCTTAGGCTTGCAAAAATGTTGAAAACTTTGAAGGCCCAAAAAAGGGGTTTACAGGCATCGTAGACCCTCTAAAGTCCAGAAAATGTTGGTGGCCTAATAACTGTGTCAGATAGCTCTGAATATCCCAAAAACATTTGCAGCCTGAAAGGGGCATTAACCCGCATCCCAGACCCCTGAAATTCCCAAAAATATTTTTGGCACAAAAAATGCATCCTACACCCCTGCAAGTTCAGAATATGTTAGCAGCCAAAAAAAGGCCTTGAAATGCATTTTCGTCCTGCACAAATGTTGAAATCTTTGAAGGCCCAAAAAAGTGGTTTACAGGCATCCTAGACCCCCTAAAGTCCAGACAATTTTGGTGGCCCAAAAACTGTGCCAGAGAGCATTGCATGTCCCAAAATCATTTTCAGCCTGAAAGGGGCATTAACCCGCATCCCAGACCCCTGAAATTCCCAAAAATATTTTTGGCACAAAAAATGCATCCTACACCCTTGAAGGTTCAGTATATGTTAGCAGCCCAAAAAAGGCCTAAAAATGCATTTTAGGCTTGCAAAAATGTTGAAAACTTTGAAGGCCCAAAAAAGGGGTTTACAGGCATCGTAGACCCTCTAAAGTCCAGAAAATATTGGTGGCCTAATAACTGTGTCAGATAGCTCTGAATATCCCAAAAACATTTGCAGCCTGAAAGGGGCATTAACCCGCATCCCAGACCCCTGAAATTCCCAAAAATATTTTTGGCACAAAAAATACATCCTACACCCTTGAAAGTTCAGTATATGTTAGCAGACCAAAAAAGGCCTAAAAATGCATCTTAGGCTTGCAAAAATGTTCAGAAGTTTGAAGGCCCAAAAAAGGGGTTTACAGGCATCCTAGACCCCCCTAAAGTCCAGAAAATGTTGGAGTCCCAAAAACAGTGCCAGAGAGCTCTACATGTCCCTAAATCATTTGCAGCCTGAAAGGGGCATTAACCCGCATCCTAGACCACTGAAATTCCCAAAACTATTTTTGGCACAGAAAATGCATCCTACACCCCTGATATTTCAGAATATGTTAGCAGCCCAAAAGGCCTTAAATTGCATCTTAGGCCTGCAAAAATGTTGAAAACTTTGAAGGCCCAAAAAAAGTGGTTTACAGGCATCCTAGACCCCCTAAAGTCCAGAAAATATTGGTGGCTTAAAAACTGTGCCAGAGAGCTCTGCATGTCCCAAAATCGTTTGCAGCCTGAAAGGGGCATTAACCCGCATCATAGACCACTAAAATTCCCAAAAATATTTTGGCACAAAAAATGCATCCTACACCCCTGCAAGTTCAGAATATGTTAGCAGCCCAAAAAAGGCCTAAAAATGCATCTTAGGCCTGCAAAAATGTTGAAAACTTTGAAGGCCCAAAAAAGGGGGTTACAGGCATCCTAGACCCCTTAAAGTCCAGAAAATGTTGGTGGCCCAAAAACTGTGCCAGAGAGCTCTGCATGTCCCAAAATCATTTGCAGCCTGAAAGGGGCATTAACCCGCATCCCAGACCCCTGAAATTCCCAAAAATATTTTTGGCACAAAAAATGCATCCTACACCCTTGAAAGTTCAGTATATGTTAGCAGCCCAAAAAATGCCTAAAAATGCATCTTAGGCCTGCAAAAATGTTGAAAACTTTGAAGGCCCTAAAAAGGGGTTTACAGGCATCCTAGACCCCCTAAAGTCCAGAAAATGTTGGTGGCCTAATAACTGTGTCAGATAGCTCTGAATATCCCAAAACCATTTGCAGCCTGGAAGGGGCATTAACCCGCATCCAAGACCCCTGAAATTCAAAAAATATTTTTGGCACAAAACATGCATCCTACGCCCTTGAAAGTTCAGTGTATGTTTGCAGCCCAAAAAATGCCTAAAAATGCATCTTAGGCCTGCAAAAATGTTGAAAACTTTGAAGGCCCAAAAAAGTGGTTTACAGGCATCCTAGACCCCCTAAAGTCTAGAAAATGTTGGTGGCCCAAAAACTGTGCCAGAGAGCTCTCCATGTCCCAAAATCATTTGCAGCCTGAAATGGGCATTAACCTGCATCAAAGACCACTAAAATTCCCAAAAATATCTTGGCACAAAAAATGCATCCTACACCCTTGAAAGTTCAGTATATGTTATCAGCCCAAAAAAGGCCTAAAATGCATTTTACGCCGGCAAAAATGTTGAAAACTTAGAAGGCCCAAAAAGGGGTTTACAAGCATCCTAGACCTCCTAAAGTCCAGAAAATGTTGTTGGCCCAAAAACTGTGTCAGAGAGCTCTGCATGTCCCAAAATCATTTGAAGCCTGAAAGGGGCATCAACCCGCATGCTAGACCACTGAAATTCCCAAAACTATTTTTGGCACAAAAAATGCATCCTACACCCCTGATAGTTCAGAATATGTTAGCAGCCCAAAAGTCCTTAAAATGTATCTTAGGCCTGCAAAAATGTTGAAAACTTTGAAGGCCCAAAAAAGGGGTTTACAGGCATCCTAGACCCCCTAAAGTCCAGAAAATATTGGTGGCCTAATAACTGTGTCAGATAGCTCTGAATATCCCAAAAACATTTGCAGCCTGAAAGGGGCATTAACCCGCATCCCAGACCCCTGAAATTCCCAAAAATATTTTTGGCACAAAAAATGCATCCTACACCCTTGAAAGTTCAGTATAGGTTAGCAGCCCAAAAAATGCCTAAAAATGTATCTTAGGCCTGCAAAACTGTTGAAAACTTTGAAGGCCCAAAAAAGTGCTTTACAGGCATCCTAGACCCCCTAAAGTCCAGACAATTTTGATGGCCCAAAAACTGTGCCAGAGAGCTCTGCATGTCCCAAAATCATTTGAAGCCTGAAAGGGGCATCAACCCGCATCCCAGACCCCTGAAATTCCCAAAAATATTTTTGGCACAAAAAATGCATCCTACACCCTTGAAAGTTCAGTATATGTTAGTAGCCCAAAAAAGGCCTTAAAATGCATTTTCGGCCTGCAAAAAGGTTGAAAACTTTGAAGGCCCAAAAAAGGGGTTTACAGGCATCCTAGACCCCCTAAAGTCCAGAAAATGTTGGTGGCTCAAAAACTGTGCCAGAGAGCTCTACATGTCCCAAAATCATTTGCAGCCTGAAAGGGGCATTAACCCGCTTCATAGACCACTAAAATTCCCAAAAATACTTTTGGCACAAAAAATGCATCCTACACCCTTGAAAGTTCAGTATATGTTAGTAGCCCAAAAAAGGCCTTAAAATGCATTTTCGGCCTGCAAAAAGGTTGAAAACTTTGAAGGCCCAAAAAAGTGGTTTACAGGCATCCTAGACCCCCTAAAGTCCAGAAAATTTTGGTGGCCCAAAAACTGTGCCAGAGAGCTCTGCATGTCCCAAAATCATTTGCAGCCTGAAAGGGGCATTAACCCGCATCATAGACCACTAAAATTCCCAAAAATATTTTGGCACAAAAAATGTATCCTACACCCCTGCAAGTTCATAATATGTTAGCAGCCCAAAAAAGGCCTTAAAATGCATTTTCGGCCTGCAAAAAGGTTGAAAACTTTGAAGGACCAAAAAAGGGGTTTACAGGCATCCTAGACCCCCTAAAGTCCAGAAAATATTGGTGGTCCAAAAACTGTGCCAGACAGCTCTCCATGTCCCAAAATCATCTGCAGCCTGAAAGGGGCATTAACCCGCATCCTAGACCACTGACATTCCCAAAAATACTTTTGGCACAAAAAATGCATCCTACACCCTTGAAAGTTCAGTATATGTTAGCAGCCCAAAAAAGACCTAAAAATGCATCTTAGGCCTGCAAAAGTGTTGAAAACTTTGAAGGCCCAAAAAAGGGGTTTACAGGCATCCTAGACCCCTTAAAGTCCAGAAAATGGTGGTGGCCTAAAAACTGTGTCAGAGAGCTCTGCATGTCCCAAAATCATTTGCAGCCTGAAAGGGGCATTAACCTGCATCATAGACCACTGAAATTCCCAAAACTATTTTTGGCACAAAAAATGCATCCTACACCCCTCATAGTTCAGAATATGTGAGCAGCCCAAAAAAGGCCTTAAAATGCATTTTCGGCCTGCAAAAAGGTTGAAAACGTTGAAGGACCAAAAAAGGGGTTTACAGACATCCTAGACCCCCTAAAGTCCAGAAAATATTGGTGGTCCAAAAACTGTGCCAGACAGCTCTCCATGTCCCAAAATCATTTGCAGCCTGAAAGGGGCATTAACCCGCATCCCAGACCCCTGAAATTCCCAAAAATATTTTTGGCACAAAAAATGCATCCTACACCCTTGAAAGTTCAGTATATGTTAGCAGCCCAAAAAATGCCTAAAAATGCATCTTAGGCCTGCAAAAATGTTGAAAACTTTGAAGGCCCAAAAAAGGGGTTTAGAGGCATCCTAGACCCCCTAAAGTCCAGAAAATGTTGGTGGCCTAATAACTGCGTCAGATAGCTCTGAATATCCCAAAAACATTTGCAGCCTGGAAGGGGCATTAACCCGCATCCCAGACCCCTGAAATTCCCAAAACTATTTTTGGCACAAAAAATGCATCCTACACCCCTCATAGTTCAGAATATGTTAGCAGCCCAAAAAAGGCCTTAAAATGCATTTTCGGCCTGCAAAAAGGTTGAAAACTTTGAAGGACCAAAAAAGGGGTTTACAGACATCCTAGACCCCCTAAAGTCCAGAAAATATTGGTGGTCCAAAAACTGTGCCAGACAGCTCTCCATGTCCCAAAATCATCTGCAGCCTGAAAGGGGCATTAACCCGCATCCTAGACCACTGACATTCCCAAAAATACTTTTGGCACAAAAAATGCATCCTACACCCTTGAAAGTTCAGTATATGTTAGCAGCCCAAAAAAGGCCTAAAAATGCATCTTAGGCCTGCAAAAGTGTTGAAAACTTTGAAGGCCCAAAAAAGGGGTTTACAGGCATCCTAGACCCCTTAAAGTCCAGAAAATGGTGGTGGCCTAAAAACTGTGTCAGAGAGCTCTGCATGTCCCAAAATCATTTGCAGCCTGAAAGGGGCATTAACCTGCATCATAGACCACTGAAATTCCCAAAACTATTTTTGGCACAAAAAATGCATCCTACACCCCTCATAGTTCAGAATATGTTAGCAGCCCAAAAAAGGCCTTAAAATGCATTTTCGGCCTGCAAAAAGGTTGAAAACTTTGAAGGACCAAAAAAGGGGTTTACAGACATCCTAGACCCCCTAAAGTCCAGAAAATATTGGTGGTCCAAAAACTGTGCCAGACAGCTCTCCATGTCCCAAAATCATTTGCAGCCTGAAAGGGGCATTAACCCGCATCCCAGACCCCTGAAATTCCCAAAAATATTTTTGGCACAAAAAATGCATCCTACACCCTTGAAAGTTCAGTATATGTTAGCAGCCCAAAAAATGCCTAAAAATGCATCTTAGGCCTGCAAAAATGTTGAAAACTTTGAAGGCCCAAAAAAGGGGTTTAGAGGCATCCTAGACCCCCTAAAGTCCAGAAAATGTTGGTGGCCTAATAACTGCGTCAGATAGCTCTGAATATCCCAAAAACATTTGCAGCCTGGAAGGGGCATTAACCCGCATCCCAGACCCCTGAAATTCCCAAAAATATTTTTGGCACAAAAAATGCATCCTACACCCCTGCAAGTTCAGAATATGTTAGCAGCCAAAAAAAGGCCTTAAAATGCATTTTCGTCCTGCAAAAAGGTTGAAAACTTTGAAGGCCCAAAAAAGTGGTTTACAGGCATCCTAGACCCCCTAAAGTCCAGACAATTTTGGTGGCCCAAAAACTGTGCCAGAGAGCTCTACATGTCCCAAAATCATTTGCAGCCTGAAAGGGGCATTAACCCGCATCATAGACCACTAAAAGTCCTAAAAATATTTTGGCACAAAAAATGCATCCTACACCCCTGCAAGTTCAGAATGTTAGCAGCCCAAAAAAGGCCTTAAAATGCATTTTCGTCCTGCACAAATGTTGAAAACTTTGAAGGCCCAAAAAAGTGGTTTACAGGCATCCTAGACCCCCTAAAGTCCAGACAATTTTGGTGGCCCAAAAACTGTGCCAGAGAGCTCTGCATGTCCCAAAATCATTTTCAGCCTGAAAGGGGCATTAACCCGCATCCCAGACCCCTGAAATTCCCAAAAATATTTTTGGCACAAAAAATGCATCCTACACCCTTGAAGGTTCAGTATATGTTAGCAGCCCAAAAAAGGCCTAAAAATGCATCTTAGGCTTGCAAAAATGTTGAAAACTTTGAAGGCCCAAAAAAGGGGTTTACAGGCATCGTAGACCCCCTAAAGTCCAGAAAATATTGGTGGCCTAATAACTGTGTCAGATAGCTCTGAATATCCCAAAAACATTTGCAGCCTGGAAGCCCAAAAAACCCGCATCCCAGACCCCTGCAATTCCCAAAAATATTTTTGGCACAAAAAATGCATCCTACACCCTTGAAAGTTCAGTATATGTTAGCAGCCCAAAAAAGACCTAAAAATGCCTCTTAGGCTTGCAAAAATGTTCAAAACTTTGAAGGCCCAAAAACGGGGTTTACAGGCATCCTAGACCCCCTAAAGTCCAGAAAATGTTGGTGGCCCAAATACTGTGCCAGAGAGCTCTGCATGTCCCAAAATCATTTACAGCCTGAAAGGGGCATTAACCCGCATTATAGACCACTAAAATTCCCAAAAATATTTTAGCACAAAAAATGCATCCTACACCCCTGTAAGTTCATAATATGTTAGCAGCCCAAAAAAGGCCTTAAAATGCATTTTCGTCCTGCAAAAAGGTTGAAAACTTTGAAGGACCAAAAAAGGGGTTTACCGTCATTCTAGACCCCTTAAAGTCCAGAAAATGTTGGTGGCCCAAAAACTGTGTAAGAGAGCTCTGCATGTCCCAAAATCATTTGCAGCCTGAAAGGGGCATTAACCTGCATCATAGACCACTGAAATTCCCAAAAATATTTTAGCACAAAAAATGCATCCTACACCCCTGTACGTTCATAATATGTTAGCAGCCAAAAAAGGCCTTAAAATGCATTTTCGGCCTGCAAAAAGGTTGAAAACTTTGAAGGACCAAAAAAGGGGTTTACAGGCATCCTAGACCCCCTAAAGTCCAGAAAATATCGGTGGCCTAAAAACTGTCAGATAGCTCTGAATATCCCAAAAACATTTGCAGCCTGGAAGGGGCATTAACCCGCATCCCAGACCCCTGAAATTCCCAAAAATATTTTTGCCACAATAAATGCATCCTACACCCTTGAAAGTTCAGTATATGTTAGCAGCCCAAAAAAGGCCTTAAAATGCATTTTCGTCCTGCAAAAAGGTTGAAAACTTTTACGGCCCAAAAAAGGGGTTTACAGGCATCTTAGACCCCCTAAAGTCCAGAAAATGTTGGTGGCCCAAATACTGTGCCAGACAGCTCTCCATGTCCCAAAATCATTTGCAGCCTGAAAGGGGCATTAACCCGCATCATAGACCACTGAAATTCCCAAAAATATTTTAGCACAAAAAATGCATCCTACACCCCTGTAAGTTCATAATATGTTAGCAGCCCAAAAAAGGCCTTAAAATGCATTTTCGTCCTGCAAAAAGGTTGAAAACTTTGAAGGACCAAAAAAGGGGTTTACAGGCATCCTAGACCCCCTAAAGTCCAGAAAATATTGGTGGCCTAATAACTGTGTCAGATAGCTCTGAATATCCCAAAAACATTTGCAGCCTGAAAGGGGCATTAACCCGCATCCCAGACCCCTGAAATTCCCAAAAATATTTTTGGCACAAAAAATGCATCCTACACCCTTGAAAGTTCGGTATATGTTAGCAGCCCAAAAAAGGCCTAAAAATGCATCTTAGGCCTGCAAAAATGTTGAAAACTTTGAAGGCCCAAAAAAGGGGGTTACAGGCATCCTAGACCCCTTAAAGTCCAGAAAATGTTAGTGGCCCAAAAACTGTGCCAGAGAGCTCTGCATGTCCCAAAATCATTTGCAGCCTGAAAGGGGCATTAACCCGCATCCCAGACCCCTGAAATTCCCAAAAATATTTTTGGCACAAAAAATGCATCCTACACCCTTGAAAGTTCAGTATATGTTAGCAGCCCAAAAAATGCCTAAAAATGCATTTTAGGCCTGCAAAAATGTTGAAAACTTTGAAGGCCCTAAAAAGGGGTTTACAGGCATCCTAGACCCCCTAAAGTCCAGAAAATGTTGGTGGCCTAATAACTGTGTCAGATAGCTCTGAATATCCCAAAAACATTTGCAGCCTGGAAGGGGCATTAACCCGCATCCAAGACCCCTGAAATTCAAAAAAATTTTTTGGCACAAAACATGCATCCTACGCCCTTGAAAGTTCAGTGTATGTTTGCAGCCCAAAAAATGCCTAAAAATGCATCTTAGGCCTGCAAAAATGTTGAAAACTTTGAAGGCCCAAAAAAGTGGTTTACAGGCATCCTAGACCCCCTAAAGTCTAGAAAATGTTGGTGGCCCAAAAACTGTGCCAGAGAGCTCTCCATGTCCCAAAATCATTTGCAGCCTGAAATGGGCATTAACCTGCATCAAAGACCACTAAAATTCCCAAAAATATCTTGGCACAAAAAATGCATCCTACACCCTTGAAAGTTCAGTATATGTTATCAGCCCAAAAAAGGCCTAAAATGCATTTTACGCCGGCAAAAATGTTGAAAACTTAGAAGGCCCAAAAAGGGGTTTACAATCATCCTAGACCTCCTAAAGTCCAGAAAATGTTGTTGGCCCGAAAACTGTGTCAGAGAGCTCTGCATGTCCCAAAATCATTTGAAGCCTGAAAGGGGCATCAACCCGCATGCTAGACCACTGAAATGCCCAAAACTATTTTTGGCACAAAAAATGCATCCTACACCCCTGATAGTTCAGAATATGTTAGCAGCCCAAAAGTCCTTAAAATGTATCTTAGGCCTGCAAAAATGTTGAAAACTTTGAAGGCCCAAAAAAGGGGTTTACAGCCATCCTAGACCCCCTAAAGTCCAGAAAATATTGGTGGCCTAATAACTGTGTCAGATAGCTCTGAATATCCCAAAAACATTTGCAGCCTGAAAGGGGCATTAACCCGCATCCCAGACCCCTGAAATTCCCAAAAATATTTTTGGCACAAAAAATGCATCCTACACCCTTGAAAGTTCAGTATAGGTTAGCAGCCCAAAAAATGCCTAAAAATGTATCTTAGGCCTGCAAAACTGTTGAAAACTTTGAAGGCCCAAAAAAGTGCTTTACAGGCATCCTAGACCCCCTAAAGTCCAGACAATTTTGATGGCCCAAAAACTGTGCCAGAGAGCTCTGCATGTCCCAAAATCATTTGAAGCCTGAAAGGGGCATCAACCCGCATCCCAGACCCCTGAAATTCCCAAAAATATTTTTGGCACAAAAAATGCATCCTACACCCTTGAAAGTTCAGTATATGTTAGTAGCCCAAAAAAGGCCTAAAAATGCATCTTAGGCCTGCAAAAATGTTGAAAACTTTGAAGGCCCAAAAAAGGGATTTACAGGCATCCTAGACCCCCTAAAGTCCAGAAAATGTTGGTGGGCCAAAAACTGTGCCAGAGAGCTCTGCATGTCCCAAAATCATTTGCAGCCTGAAAGGGGCATTAACCCGCATCATAGACCACTAAAATTCCCAAAAATATTTTGGCACAAAAAATGCATCCTTCACCCCTGATAGTTCAGAATATGTTAGCATCCCAAAAAAGGCCTTAAAATGCATCTTAGGCCTGCAAAAATGTTGACAACTTTGAAGGCCCAAAAAAGGGGTTTACAGGCATCCTAGACCCCCTAAAGTCCAGAAAATATTGGTGGCCTAATAACTGTGTCAGATAGCTCTGAATATCCCAAAAACATTTGCAGCCTGAAAGGGGCATTAACCCGCATCCCAGACCCCTGAAATTCCCAAAAATACTTTTGGCACAAAAAACTCATCCTACACCCTTGAAAGTTCAGTATAGGTTAGCAGCCCAAAAACGGCCTTAAAATGCATCTTAGGCCTGCAAAAATGTTGAAAACTTTGAAGGCCCAAAAAAGTGGTTTACAGGCATCCTAGACCCCCTAAAGTCCAGAAAATTTTGGTGGCCCAAAAACTGTGCCAGAGAGCTCTGCATGTCCCAAAATCATTTGCAGCCTGAAAGGGGCATTAACCCGCATCATAGACCACTAAAATTCCCAAAAATATTTTGGCACAAAAAATGTATCCTACACCCCTGCAAGTTCATAATATGTTAGCAGCCCAAAAAAGGCCTTAAAATGCATTTTCGGCCTGCAAAAAGGTTGAAAACTTTGAAGGACCAAAAAAGGGGTTTACAGGCATCCTAGACCCCCTAAAGTCCAGAAAATATTGGTGGTCCAAAAACTGTGCCAGACAGCTCTCCATGTCCCAAAATCATCTGCAGCCTGAAAGGGGCATTAACCCGCATCCTAGACCACTGACATTCCCAAAAATACTTTTGGCACAAAAAATGCATCCTACACCCTTGAAAGTTCAGTATATGTTAGCAGCCCAAAAAAGGCCTAAAAATGCATCTTAGGCCTGCAAAAATGTTGAAAACTTTGAAGGCCCAAAAAAGGGGTTTAGAGGCATCCTAGACCCCCTAAAGTCCAGAAAATGTTGGTGGCCTAATAACTGCGTCAGATAGCTCTGAATATCCCAAAAACATTTGCAGCCTGGAAGGGGCATTAACCCGCATCCCAGACCCCTGAAATTCCCAAAACTATTTTTGGCACAAAAAATGCATCCTACACCCCTCATAGTTCAGAATATGTTAGCAGCCCAAAAAAGGCCTTAAAATGCATTTTCGGCCTGCAAAAAGGTTGAAAACTTTGAAGGACCAAAAAAGGGGTTTACAGACATCCTAGACCCCCTAAAGTCCAGAAAATATTGGTGGTCCAAAAACTGTGCCAGACAGCTCTCCATGTCCCAAAATCATCTGCAGCCTGAAAGGGGCATTAACCCGCATCCTAGACCACTGACATTCCCAAAAATACTTTTGGCACAAAAAATGCATCCTACACCCTTGAAAGTTCAGTATATGTTAGTAGCCCAAAAAAGGCCTAAAAATGCATCTTAGGCCTGCAAAAGTGTTGAAAACTTTGAAGGCCCAAAAAAGGGGTTTACAGGCATCCTAGACCCCTTAAAGTCCAGAAAATGGTGGTGGCCTAAAAACTGTGTCAGAGAGCTCTGCATGTCCCAAAATCATTTGCAGCCTGAAAGGGGCATTAACCTGCATCATAGACCACTGAAATTCTCAAAACTATTTTTGGCACAAAAAATGCATCCTACACCCCTCATAGTTCAGAATATGTTAGCAGCCCAAAAAAGGCCTTAAAATGCATTTTCGGCCTGCAAAAAGGTTGAAAACTTTGAAGGACCAAAAAAGGGGTTTACAGACATCCTAGACCCCCTAAAGTCCAGAAAATATTGGTGGTCCAAAAACTGTGCCAGACAGCTCTCCATGTCCCAAAATCATTTGCAGCCTGAAAGGGGCATTAACCCGCATCCCAGACCCCTGAAATTCCCAAAAATATTTTTGGCACAAAAAATGCATCCTACACCCTTGAAAGTTCAGTATATGTTAGCAGCCCAAAAAATGCCTAAAAATGCATCTTAGGCCTGCAAAAATGTTGAAAACTTTGAAGGCCCAAAAAAGGGGTTTAGAGGCATCCTAGACCCCCTAAAGTCCAGAAAATGTTGGTGGCCTAATAACTGCGTCAGATAGCTCTGAATATCCCAAAAACATTTGCAGCCTGGAAGGGGCATTAACCCGCATCCCAGACCCCTGAAATTCCCAAAAATATTTTTGGCACAAAAAATGCATCCTACACCCCTGCAAGTTCAGAATATGTTAGCAGCCAAAAAAAGGCCTTAAAATGCATTTTCGTCCTGCAAAAAGGTTGAAAAATTTGAAGGCCCAAAAAAGTGGTTTACAGGCATCCTAGACCCCCTAAAGTCCAGACAATTTTGGTGGCCCAAAAACTGTGCCAGAGAGCTCTGCATGTCCCAAAATCATTTTCAGCCTGAAAGGGGCATTAACCCGCATCCCAGACCCCTGAAATTCCCAAAAATATTTTTGGCACAAAAAATGCATCCTACACCCTTGAAGGTTCAGTATATGTTAGCAGCCCAAAAAAGGCCTAAAAATGCATCTTAGGCTTGCAAAAATGTTGAAAACTTTGAAGGCCCAAAAAAGGGGTTTACAGGCATCGTAGACCCCCTAAAGTCCAGAAAATATTGGTGGCCTAATAACTGTGTCAGATAGCTCTGAATATCCCAAAAACATTTGCAGCCTGAAAGGGGCATTAACCCGCATCCCAGACCCCTGAAATTCCCAAAAATATTTTTGGCACAAAAAATGCATCCTACACCCCTGCAAGTTCAGAATATGTTAGCAGCCAAAAAAAGGCCTTAAAATGCATTTTCGTCCTGCACAAATGTTGAAAACTTTGAAGGCCCAAAAAAGTGGTTTACAGGCATCCTAGACCCCCTAAAGTCCAGACAATTTTGGTGGCCCAAAAACTGTGCCAGAGAGCTCTGCATGTCCCAAAATCATTTTCAGCCTGAAAGGGGCATTAACCCGCATCCCAGACCCCTGAAATTCCCAAAAATATTTTTGGCACAAAAAATGCATCCTACACCCTTGAAGGTTCAGTATATGTTAGCAGCCCAAAAAAGGCCTAAAAATGCATCTTAGGCTTGCAAAAATGTTGAAAACTTTGAAGGCCCAAAAAAGGGGTTTACAGGCATCGTAGACCCCCTAAAGTCCAGAAAATATTGGTGGCCTAATAACTGTGTCAGATAGCTCTGAATATCCCAAAAACATTTGCAGCCTGGAAGCCCAAAAAACCCGCATCCCAGACCCCTGCAATTCCCAAAAATATTTTTGGCACAAAAAATGCATCCTATACCCTTGAAAGTTCAGTATATGTTAGCAGCCCAAAAAAGACCTAAAAATGCATCTTAGGCTTGCAAAAATGTTCAAAACTTTGAAGGCCCAAAAACGGGGTTTACAGGCATCCTAGACCCCCTAAAGTCCAGAAAATGTTGGTGGCCCAAAAACTGTGCCAGAGAGCTCTACATGTCCCAAAATCGTTTGCAGCCTGAAAGGGGCAATAACCCACATCATAGACCATTAAAATTCCCAAAAATATTTTGGCACAAAAAATGCATCCTACACCACTGCAAGTTCAGAATATGTTAGCAGCCCAAAAAAGGCCTTAAAAAGCATCTTAGGCCTGCAAAAATGTTGAAAACTTTGAAGGCCCAAAACAGGGGGTTACAGGCATCCTTGACCCCTGAAAGTCCAGAAAATGTTGGTGGCCCAAAAACTGTGCCAGAGAGCTCTGCATGTTCCAAAATCATTTGCAGCCTGAAAGGGGCATTAACACGCATCCTAGACCACTGAAATTCCCAAAACTATTTTTGGCACAAAAAATGCATCCTACACCCCTGAAAGTTCAGTATAGGTTAGCAGACCAAAAAATGCCTAAAAATGCATCTTAGGCCTGCAAAAATGTTGAAAACTTTGAAGGCCCAAAAAAGGGGTTTACAGGCATCCTAGACCCCCTAAAGTCCAGAAAATATTGGTGGCCCAAAAACTGTGCCAGAGAGCTCTGCATGTCCCAAAATCATTTTCAACCTGAAAGGGGCATTAACCCGCATCCTAGACCACTGAAATTCCCAAAAATACTTTTGGCACAAAAAATGCATCCTACACCCTTTAAAGTTCAATATATGTTAGCAGCCCAAAAAAGGCCTAAAAATGCATCTTAGGCTTGCAAAAATGTTCAAAACATTGAAGGCCCAAAAAAGGGGTTTACAGGCATCCTAGACCCCTAAAGTCCAGAAAATATTGGTGGTCCAAAAACTGTGCCAGACAGTTCTCCATGTCCCAAAATCATTTGCAGCCTGAAAGGGGCATTAACCCACATCCCAGACCCCTGAAATTCCCAAAAATATTTTTGCCACAATAAATGCATCCTACACCCTTGAAAGTTCAGTATATGTTAGCAGCCCAAAAAAGGCCTTAAAATGCATTTTCGGCCTGCAAAAAGGTTGAAAACTTTGAAGGACCAAAAAAGGGGTTTACAGGCATCCTAGACCCCCTAAAGTCCAGAAAATATCGGTGGCCTAAAAACTGTCAGATAGCTCTGAATATCCCAAAAACATTTGCAGCCTGGAAGGGGCATTAACCCGCATCCCAGACCCCTGAAATTCCCAAAAATATTTTTGCCACAATAAATGCATCCTACACCCTTGAAAGTTCAGTATATGTTAGCAGCCCAAAAAAGGCCTTAAAATGCATTTTCGTCCTGCAAAAAGGTTGAAAACTTTTACGGCCCAAAAAAGGGGTTTACAGGCATCTTAGACCCCCTAAAGTCCAGAAAATGTTGGTGGCCCAAATACTGTGCCAGACAGCTCTCCATGTCCCAAAATCATTTGCAGCCTGAAAGGGGCATTAACCCGCATCATAGACCACTCAAATTCCCAAAAATATTTTAGCACAAAAATGCATCCTACACCCCTGTAAGTTCATAATATGTTAGCAGCCCAAAAAAGGCCTTAAAATGCATTTTCGTCCTGCAAAAAGGTTGAAAACTTTGAAGGACCAAAAAAAGGGTTTACAGGCATCCTAGACCCCCTAAAGTCCAGAAAATATTGGTGGCCTAATAACTGTGTCAGATAGCTCTGAATATCCCAAAAACATTTGCAGCCTGAAAGGGGCATTAACCCGCATCCCAGACCCCTGAAATTCCCAAAAATATTTTTGGCACAAAAAATGCATCCTACACCCTTGAAAGTTCGGTATATGTTTGCAGCCCAAAAAATGCCTAAAAATGCATCTTAGGCCTGCAAAAATGTTGAAAACTTTGAAGGCCCAAAAAAGTGGTTTACAGGCATCCTAGACCCCCTAAAGTCTAGAAAATGTTGGTGGCCCAAAAACTGTGCCAGAGAGCTCTCCATGTCCCAAAATCATTTGCAGCCTGAAATGGGCATTAACCTGCATCAAAGACCACTAAAATTCCCAAAAATATCTTGGCACAAAAAATGCATCCTACACCCTTGAAAGTTCAGTATATGTTATCAGCCCAAAAAAGGCCTAAAATGCATTTTACGCCGGCAAAAATGTTGAAAACTTAGAAGGCCCAAAAAGGGGTTTACAAGCATCCTAGACCTCCTAAAGTCCAGAAAATGTTGTTGGCCCAAAAACTGTGTCAGAGAGCTCTGCATGTCCCAAAATCATTTGAAGCCTGAAAGGGGCATCAACCCGCATGCTAGACCACTGAAATTCCCAAAACTATTTTTGGCACAAAAAATGCATCCTACACCCCTGATAGTTCAGAATATGTTAGCAGCCCAAAAGTCCTTAAAATGTATCTTAGGCCTGCAAAAATGTTGAAAACTTTGAAGGCCCAAAAAAGGGGTTTACAGGCATCCTAGACCCCCTAAAGTCCAGAAAATATTGGTGGCCTAATAACTGTGTCAGATAGCTCTGAATATCCCAAAAACATTTGCAGCCTGAAAGGGGCATTAACCCGCATCCCAGACCCCTGAAATTCCCAAAAATATTTTTGGCACAAAAAATGCATCCTACACCCTTGAAAGTTCAGTATAGGTTAGCAGCCCAAAAAATGCCTAAAAATGTATCTTAGGCCTGCAAAACTGTTGAAAACTTTGAAGGCCCAAAAAAGTGCTTTACAGGCATCCTAGACCCCCTAAAGTCCAGACAATTTTGATGGCCCAAAAACTGTGCCAGAGAGCTCTGCATGTCCCAAAATCATTTGAAGCCTGAAAGGGGCATCAACCCGCATCCCAGACCCCTGAAATTCCCAAAAATATTTTTGGCACAAAAAATGCATCCTACACCCTTGAAAGTTCAGTATATGTTAGTAGCCCAAAAAAGGCCTAAAAATGCATCTTAGGCCTGCAAAAATGTTGAAAACTTTGAAGGCCCAAAAAAGGGATTTACAGGCATCCTAGACCCCCTAAAGTCCAGAAAAT
Source organism: Ambystoma mexicanum (assembly GCF_040938575.1). Classification (NCBI taxonomy): domain Eukaryota; kingdom Metazoa; phylum Chordata; class Amphibia; order Caudata; family Ambystomatidae; genus Ambystoma; species Ambystoma mexicanum. Next base: position 264,382,609 of record NC_090937.1, read on the forward strand.
GTTGGTGGGCCAAAAACTGTGCCAGAGAGCTCTGCATGTCCCAAAATCATTTGCAGCCTGAAAGGGGCATTAACCCGCATCATAGACTACTAAAATTCCCAAAAATATTTTGGCACAAAAAATGCATCCTACACCCCTGCAAGTTCATAATATGTTAGCAGCCCAAAAAAGGCCTTAAAATGCATTTTCGGCCTGCAAAAAGGTTGAAAACTTTGAAGGCCCAAAAAAGGGGTTTACAGGCATCCTAGACCCCCTAAAGTCCAGAAAATGTTGGTGGCTCAAAAACTGTGCCAGAGAGCTCTACATGTCCCAAAATCATTTGCAGCCTGAAAGGGGCATTAACCCGCTTCATAGACCAATAAAATTCCCAAAAATACTTTTGGCACAAAAAATGCATCCTACACCCTTGAAAGTTCAGTATATGTTAGCATCCCAAAAAATGCCTAAAAGTGCATCTTAGGCCTGCAAAAATGTTGAAAACTTTCAAAGGCCCAAAAAAGGGGTTTACAGGCATCCTAGACCCCCTAAAGTCCAGAAAATGTTGGTGGCCGAAAAACTGTGCCAGAGAGCTCTACATGTCCCAAAATCATTTGCAGCCTGAAAGGGGCATTAACCCGCATCATAGACCACTAAAATTCCCAAAAATATTTTGGCACAAAAAATGCATCCTTCACCCCTGATAGTTCAGAATATGTTAGCATCCCAAAAAAGGCCTTAAAATGCATCTTAGGCCTGCAAAAATGTTGACAACTTTGAAGGCCCAAAAAAGGGGTTTACAGGCATCCTAGACCCCCTAAAGTCCAGAAAATATTGGTGGCCTAATAACTGTGTCAGATAGCTCTGAATATCCCAAAAACATTTGCAGCCTGAAAGGGGCATTAACCCGCATCCCAGACCCCTGAAATTCCCAAAAATACTTTTGGCACAAAAAACTCATCCTACACCCTTGAAAGTTCAGTATAGGTTAGCAGCCCAAAAACGGCCTTAAAATGCATCTTAGGCCTGCAAAAATGTTGAAAACTTTGAAGGCCCAAAAAAGTGGTTTACAGGCATCCTAGACCCCCTAAAGTCCAGAAAATTTTGGTGGCCCAAAAACTGTGCCAGAGAGCTCTGCATGTCCCAAAATCATTTGCAGCCTGAAAGGGGCATTAACCCGCATCATAGACCACTAAAATTCCCAAAAATATTTTGGCACAAAAAATGTATCCTACACCCCTGCAAGTTCATAATATGTTAGCAGCCCAAAAAAGGCCTTAAAATGCATTTTCGGCCTGCAAAAAGGTTGAAAACTTTGAAGGACCAAAAAAGGGGTTTACAGGCATCCTAGACCCCCTAAAGTCCAGAAAATATTGGTGGTCCAAAAACTGTGCCAGACAGCTCTCCATGTCCCAAAATCATCTGCAGCCTGAAAGGGGCATTAACCCGCATCCTAGACCACTGACATTCCCAAAAATACTTTTGGCACAAAAAATGCATCCTACACCCTTGAAAGTTCAGTATATGTTAGCAGCCCAAAAAAGGCCTAAAAATGCATCTTAGGCCTGCAAAAGTGTTGAAAACTTTGAAGGCCCAAAAAAGGGATTTACAGGCATCCTAGACCCCCTAAAGTCCAGAAAATGTTGGTGGGCCAAAAACTGTGCCAGAGAGCTCTGCATGTCCCAAAATCATTTGCAGCCTGAAAGGGGCATTAACCCGCATCATAGACTACTAAAATTCCCAAAAATATTTTGGCACAAAAAATGCATCCTACACCCCTGCAAGTTCATAATATGTTAGCAGCCCAAAAAAGGCCTTAAAATGCATTTTCGGCCTGCAAAAAGGTTGAAAACTTTGAAGGCCCAAAAAAGGGGTTTACAGGCATCCTAGACCCCCTAAAGTCCAGAAAATGTTGGTGGCTCAAAAACTGTGCCAGAGAGCTCTACATGTCCCAAAATCATTTGCAGCCTGAAAGGGGCATTAACCCGCTTCATAGACCACTAAAATTCCCAAAAATACTTTTGGCACAAAAAATGCATCCTACACCCTTGAAAGTTCAGTATATGTTAGCATCCCAAAAAATGCCTAAAAGTGCATCTTAGGCCTGCAAAAATGTTGAAAACTTTGAAGGCCCAAAAAAGGGGTTTACAGGCATCCTAGACCCCCTAAAGTCCAGAAAATGTTGGTGGCCGAAAAACTGTGCCAGAGAGCTCTACATGTCCCAAAATCATTTCCAGCCTGAAAGGGGCATTAACCCGCATCATAGACCACTAAAATTCCCAAAAATATTTTGGCACAAAAAATGCATCCTTCACCCCTGATAGTTCAGAATATGTTAGCATCCCAAAAAAGGCCTTAAAATGCATCTTAGGCCTGCAAAAATGTTGACAACTTTGAAGGCCCAAAAAAGGGGTTTACAGGCATCCTAGACCCCCTAAAGTCCAGAAAATATTGGTGGCCTAATAACTGTGTCAGATAGCTCTGAATATCCCAAAAACATTTGCAGCCTGAAAGGGGCATTAACCCGCATCCCAGACCCCTGAAATTCCCAAAAATACTTTTGGCACAAAAAACTCATCCTACACCCTTGAAAGTTCAGTATAGGTTAGCAGCCCAAAAACGGCCTTAAAATGCATCTTAGGCCTGCAAAAATGTTGAAAACTTTGAAGGCCCAAAAAAGTGGTTTACAGGCATCCTAGACCCCCTAAAGTCCAGAAAATTTTGGTGGCCCAAAAACTGTGCCAGAGAGCTCTGCATGTCCCAAAATCATTTGCAGCCTGAAAGGGGCATTAACCCGCATCATAGACCACTAAAATTCCCAAAAATATTTTGGCACAAAAAATGTATCCTACACCCCTGCAAGTTCATAATATGTTAGCAGCCCAAAAAAGGCCTTAAAATGCATTTTCGGCCTGCAAAAAGGTTGAAAACTTTGAAGGACCAAAAAAGGGGTTTACAGGCATCCTAGACCCCCTAAAGTCCAGAAAATATTGGTGGTCCAAAAACTGTGCCAGACAGCTCTCCATGTCCCAAAATCATCTGCAGCCTGAAAGGGGCATTAACCCGCATCCTAGACCACTGACATTCCCAAAAATACTTTTGGCACAAAAAATGCATCCTACACCCTTGAAAGTTCAGTATATGTTAGCAGCCCAAAAAAGGCCTAAAAATGCATCTTAGGCCTGCAAAAATGTTGAAAACTTTGAAGGCCCAAAAAAGGGGTTTAGAGGCATCCTAGACCCCCTAAAGTCCAGAAAATGTTGGTGGCCTAATAACTGTGTCAGATAGCTCTGAATATCCCAAAAACATTTGCAGCCTGGAAGGGGCATTAACCCGCATCCCAGACCCCTGAAATTCCCAAAAATATTTTTGGCACAAAAAATGCATCCTACACCCCTGCAAGTTCAGAATATGTTAGCAGCCAAAAAAAGGCCTTAAAATGCATTTTCGTCCTGCAAAAAGGTTGAAAACTTTGAAGGCCCAAAAAAGTGGTTTACAGGCATCCTAGACCCCCTAAAGTCCAGACAATTTTGGTGGCCCAAAAACTGTGCCAGAGAGCTCTGCATGTCCCAAAATCATTTTCAGCCTGAAAGGGGCATTAACCCGCATCCCAGACCCCTGAAATTCCCAAAAATATTTTTGGCACAAAAAATGCATCCTACACCCTTGAAGGTTCAGTATATGTTAGCAGCCCAAAAAAGGCCTAAAAATGCATCTTAGGCTTGCAAAAATGTTGAAAACTTTGAAGGCCCAAAAAATGGGTTTACAGGCATCGTTGACCCCCTAAAGTCCAGAAAATATTGGTGGCCTAATAACTGTGTCAGATAGCTCTGAATATCCCAAAAACATTTGCAGCCTGAAAGGGGCATTAACCCGCATCCCAGACCCCTGAAATTCCCAAAAATATTTTTGGCACAAAAAATGCATCCTACACCCTTGAAAGTTCAGTATATGTTAGCAGCCCAAAAAATGCCTAAACATGCATTTTAGGCCTGCAAAAATGTTGAAAACTTTGAAGGCCCAAAAAAGGGGTTTAGAGGCATCCTAGACCCCCTAAAGTCCAGAAAATGTTGGTGGCCTAATAACTGTGTCAGATAGCTCTGAATATCCCAAAAACATTTGCAGCCTGGAAGGGGCATTAACCCGCATCCCAGACCCCTGAAATTCCCAAAAATATTTTTGGCACAAAAAATGCATCCTACACCCTTGAAGGTTCAGTATATGTTAGCAGCCCAAAAAAGGCCTAAAAATGCATCTTAGGCTTGCAAAAATGTTGAAAACTTTGAAGGCCCAAAAAAGGGGTTTACAGGCATCGTAGACCCCCTAAAGTCCAGAGAATATTGGTGGCCTAATAACTGTGTCAGATAGCTCTGAATATCCCAAAAACATTTGCAGCCTGGAAGCCCAAAAAACCCGCATCCCAGACCCCTGCAATTCCCAAAAATATTTTTGCCACAAAAAATGCATCCTATACCCTTGAAAGTTCAGTATATGTTAGCAGCCCAAAAAAGACCTAAAAATGCATCTTAGGCTTGCAAAAATGTTCAAAACTTTGAAGGCCCAAAAACGGGGTTTACAGGCATCCTAGACCCCCTAAAGTCCAGAAAATGTTGGTGGCCCAAAAACTGTGCCAGAGAGCTCTACATGTCCCAAAATCGTTTGCAGCCTGAAAGGGGCAATAACCCACATCATAGACCACTAAAATTCCCAAAAATATTTTGGCACAAAAAATGCATCCTACACCACTGCAAGTTCAGAATATGTTAGCAGCCCAAAAAAGGCCTTAAAAAGCATCTTAGGCCTGCAAAAATGTTGAAAACTTTGAAGGCCCAAAACAGGGGGTTACAGGCATCCTTGACCCCTGAAAGTCCAGAAAATGTTGGTGGCCCAAAAACTGTGCCAGAGAGCTCTGCATGTTCCAAAATCATTTGCAGCCTGAAAGGGGCATTAACACGCATCCTAGACCACTGAAATTCCCAAAACTATTTTTGGCACAAAAAATGCATCCTACACCCCTGAAGGTTCAGTATAGGTTAGCAGACCAAAAAATGCCTAAAAATGCATCTTAGGCCTGCAAAAATGTTGAAAACTTTGAAGGCCCAAAAAAGGGGTTTACAGGCATCCTAGACCCCCTAAAGTCCAGAAAATATTGGTGGCCCAAAAACTGTGCCAGAGAGCTCTGCATGTCCCAAAATCATTTTCAGCCTGAAAGGGGCATTAACCCGCATCCTAGACCACTGAAATTCCCAAAAATACTTTTGGCACAAAAAATGCATCCTACACCCTTTAAAGTTCAATATATGTTAGCAGCCCAAAAAAGGCCTAAAAATGCATCTTAGGCTTGCAAAAATGTTCAAAACATTGAAGGCCCAAAAAAGGGGTTTACAGGCATCCTAGACCCCTAAAGTCCAGAAAATATTGGTGGTCCAAAAACTGTGCCAGACAGCTCTCCATGTCCCAAAATCATTTGCAGCCTGAAAGGGGCATTAACCCACATCCCAGACCCCTGAAATTCCCAAAAATATTTTTGGCACAAAAAATGCATCCTACACCCTTGAAAGTTCAGTATATGTTAGCAGACCAAAAAAGGCCTAAAAATGCATCTTAGGCTTGCAAAAATGTTCAGAACTTTGAAGGCCCAAAAAAGGGGTTTACAGGCATCCTAGACCCCCTAAAGTACAGAAAATGTTCGTGGCCCAAATACTGTGCCAGAGAGCTCTGCATGTCCCAAAATCATTTACAGCCTGAAAGGGGCATTAACCCGCATTATAGACCACTAAAATTCCCAAAAATATTTTAGCACAAAAAATGCATCCTACACCCCTGTAAGTTCATAATATGTTAGCAGCCCAAAAAAGGCCTTAAAATGCATTTTCGTCCTGCAAAAAGGTTGAAAACTTTGAAGGACCAAAAAAGGGGTTTACCGGCATTCTAGACCCCTTAAAGTCCAGAAAATGTTGGTGGCCCAAAAACTGTGTAAGAGAGCTCTGCATGTCCCAAAATCATTTGCAGCCTGAAAGGGGCATTAACCCGCATCATAGACCACTGAAATTCCCAAAAATATTTTAGCACAAAAAATGCATCCTACACCCCTGTACGTTCATAATATGTTAGCAGCCAAAAAAGGCCTTAAAATGCATTTTCGGCCTGCAAAAAGGTTGAAAACTTTGAAGGACCAAAAAAGGGGTTTACAGGCATCCTAGACCCCCTAAAGTCCAGAAAATATCGGTGGCCTAAAAACTGTCAGATAGCTCTGAATATCCCAAAAACATTTGCAGCCTGGAAGGGGCATTAACCCGCATCCCAGACCCCTGAAATTCCCAAAAATATTTTTGCCACAATAAATGCATCCTACACCCTTGAAAGTTCAGTATATGTTAGCAGCCCAAAAAAGGCCTTAAAATGCATTTTCGTCCTGCAAAAAGGTTGAAAACTTTTACGGCCCAAAAAAGGGGTTTACAGGCATCTTAGACCCCCTAAAGTCCAGAAAATGTTGGTGGCCCAAATACTGTGCCAGACAGCTCTCCATGTCCCAAAATCATTTGCAGCCTGAAAGGGGCATTAACCCGCATCATAGACCACTGAAATTCCCAAAAATATTTTAGCACAAAAAATGCATCCTACACCCCTGTAAGTTCATAATATGTTAGCAGCCCAAAAAAGGCCTTAAAATGCATTTTCGTCCTGCAAAAAGGTTGAAAACTTTGAAGGACCAAAAAAGGGGTTTACAGGCATCCTAGACCCCCTAAAGTCCAGAAAATATTGGTGGCCTAATAACTGTGTCAGATAGCTCTGAATATCCCAAAAACATTTGCAGCCTGAAAGGGGCATTAACCCGCATCCCAGACCCCTGAAATTCCCAAAAATATTTTTGGCACAAAAAATGCATCCTACACCATTGAAAGTTCGGTATATGTTAGCAGCCCAAAAAAGGCCTAAAAATGCATCTTAGGCCTGCAAAAATGTTGAAAACTTTGAAGGCCCAAAAAAGGGGGTTACAGGCATCCTAGACCCCTTAAAGTCCAGAAAATGTTAGTGGCCCAAAAACTGTGCCAGAGAGCTCTGCATGTCCCAAAATCATTTGCAGCCTGAAAGGGGCATTAACCCGCATCCCAGACCCCTGAAATTCCCAAAAATATTTTTGGCACAAAAAATGCATCCTACACCCTTGAAAGTTCAGTATATGTTAGCAGCCCAAAAAATGCCTAAAAATGCATCTTAGGCCTGCAAAAATGTTCAAAACTTTGAAGGCCCAAAAAAGTGCTTTACAGGCATCCTAGACCCCCTAAAGTCCAGACAATTTTGATGGCCCAAAAACTGTGCCAGAGAGCTCTGCATGTCCCAAAATCATTTGAAGCCTGAAAGGGGCATCAACCCGCATCCCAGACCCCTGAAATTCCCAAAAATATTTTTGGCACAAAAAATGCATCCTACACCCTTGAAAGTTCAGTATATGTTAGTAGCCCAAAAAAGGCCTAAAAATGCATCTTAGGCCTGCAAAAATGTTGAAAACTTTGAAGGCCCAAAAAAGGGATTTACAGGCATCCTAGACCCCCTAAAGTCCAGAAAATGTTGGTGGGCCAAAAACTGTGCCAGAGAGCTCTGCATGTCCCAAAATCATTTGCAGCCTGAAAGGGGCATTAACCCGCATCATAGACTACTAAAATTCCCAAAAATATTTTGGCACAAAAAATGCATCCTACACCCCTGCAAGTTCATAATATGTTAGCAGCCCAAAAAAGGCCTTAAAATGCATTTTCGGCCTGCAAAAAGGTTGAAAACTTTGAAGGCCCAAAAAAGGGGTTTACAGGCATCCTAGACCACCTAAAGTCCAGAAAATGTTGGTGGCTCAAAAACTGTGCCAGAGAGCTCTACATGTCCCAAAATCATTTGCAGCCTGAAAGGGGCATTAACCCGCTTCATAAACCACTAAAATTCCCAAAAATACTTTTGGCACAAAAAATGCATCCTACACCCTTGAAAGTTCAGTATATGTTAGCATCCCAAAAAATGCCTAAAAGTGCATCTTAGGCCTGCAAAAATGTTGAAAACTTTGAAGGCCCAATAAAGGGGTTTACAGGCATCCTAGACCCCCTAAAGTCCAGAAAATGTTGGTGGCCGAAAAACTGTGCCAGAGAGCTCTACATGTCCCAAAATCATTTCCAGCCTGAAAGGGGCATTAACCCGCATCATAGACCACTAAAATTCCCAAAAATATTTTGGCACAAAAAATGCATCCTTCACCCCTGATAGTTCAGAATATGTTAGCATCCCAAAAAAGGCCTTAAAATGCATCTTAGGCCTGCAAAAATGTTGACAACTTTGAAGGCCCAAAAAAGGGGTTTACAGGCATCCTAGACCCCCTAAAGTCCAGAAAATATTGGTGGCCTAATAACTGTGTCAGATAGCTCTGAATATCCCAAAAACATTTGCAGCCTGAAAGGGGCATTAACCCAAATCCCAGACCCCTGAAATTCCCAAAAATACTTTTGGCACAAAAAACTCATCCTACACCCTTGAAAGTTCAGTATAGGTTAGCAGCCCAAAAACGGCCTTAAAATGCATCTTAGGCCTGCAAAAATGTTGAAAACTTTGAAGGCCCAAAAAAGTGGTTTACAGGCATCCTAGACCCCCTAAAGTCCAGAAAATTTTGGTGGCCCAAAAACTGTGCCAGAGAGCTCTGCATGTCCCAAAATCATTTGCAGCCTGAAAGGGGCATTAACCCGCATCATAGACCACTAAAATTCCCAAAAATATTTTGGCACAAAAAATGTATCCTACACCCCTGCAAGTTCATAATATGTTAGCAGCCCAAAAAAGGCCTTAAAATGCATTTTCGGCCTGCAAAAAGGTTGAAAACTTTGAAGGACCAAAAAAGGGGTTTACAGGCATCCTAGACCCCCTAAAGTCCAGAAAATATTGGTGGTCCAAAAACTGTGCCAGACAGCTCTCCATGTCCCAAAATCATCTGCAGCCTGAAAGGGGCATTAACCCGCATCCTAGACCACTGACATTCCCAAAAATACTTTTGGCACAAAAAATGCATCCTACACCCTTGAAAGTTCAGTATATGTTAGCAGCCCAAAAAAGGCCTAAAAATGCATCTTAGGCCTGCAAAAGTGTTGAAAACTTTGAAGGCCCAAAAAAGGGGTTTACAGGCATCCTAGACCCCTTAAAGTCCAGAAAATGGTGGTGGCCTAAAAACTGTGTCAGAGAGCTCTGCATGTCCCAAAATCATTTGCAGCCTGAAAGGGGCATTAACCTGCATCATAGACCACTGAAATTCCCAAAACTATTTTTGGCACAAAAAATGCATCCTACACCCCTCATAGTTCAGAATATGTTAGCAGCCCAAAAAAAGGCCTTAAAATGCATTTTCGGCCTGCAAAAAGGTTGAAAACTTTGAAGTACCAAAAAAGGGGTTTACAGGCATCCTAGACCCCCTAAAGTCCAGAAAATATTGGTGGTCCAAAAACTGTGCCAGACAGCTCTCCATGTCCCAAAATCATTTGCAGCCTGAAAGGGGCATTAACCCGCATCCCAGACCCCTGAAATTCCCAAAAATATTTTTGGCACAAAAAATGCATCCTACACCCTTGAAAGTTCAGTATATGTTAGCAGCCCAAAAAATGCCTAAAAATGCATCTTAGGCCTGCAAAAATGTTGAAAACTTTGAAGGCCCAAAAAAGGGGTTTAGAGGCATCCTAGACCCCCTAAAGTCCAGAAAATGTTGGTGGCCTAATAACTGTGTCAGATAGCTCTGAATATCCCAAAAACATTTGCAGCCTGGAAGGGGCATTAACCCGCATCCCAGACCCCTGAAATTCCCAAAAATATTTTTGGCACAAAAAATGCATCCTACACCCCTGCAAGTTCAGAATATGTTAGCAGCCAAAAAAAGGCCTTAAAATGCATTTTCGTCCTGCAAAAAGGTTGAAAACTTTGAAGGCCCAAAAAAGTGGTTTACAGGCATCCTAGACCCCCTAAAGTCCAGACAATTTTGGTGGCCCAAAAACTTTGCCAGAGAGCTCTGCATGTCCCAAAATCATTTTCAGCCTGAAAGGGGCATTAACCCGCATCCCAGACCCCTGAAATTCCCAAAAATATTTTTGGCACAAAAAATGCATCCTACACCCTTGAAGGTTCAGTATATGTTAGCAGCCCAAAAAAGGCCTAAAAATGCATCTTAGGCTTGCAAAAATGTTGAAAACTTTGAAGGCCCAAAAAAGGGGTTTACAGGCATCGTAGACCCCCTAAAGTCCAGAAAATATTGGTGGCCTAATAACTGTGTCAGATAGCTCTGAATATCCCAAAAACATTTGCAGCCTGAAAGGGGCATTAACCCGCATCCCAGACCCCTGAAATTCCCAAAAATATTTTTGGCACAAAAAATGCATCCTACACCCTTGAAAGTTCAGTATATGTTAGCAGCCCAAAAAATGCCTAAAAATGCATCTTAGGCCTGCAAAAATGTTGAAAAATTTGAAGGCCCAAAAAAGGGGTTTAGAGGCATCCTAGACCCCCTAAAGTCCAGAAAATGTTGGTGGCCTAATAACTGTGTCAGATAGCTCTGAATATCCCAAAAACATTTGCAGCCTGGAAGGGGCATTAACCCGCATCCCAGACCCCTGAAATTCCCAAAAATATTTTTGGCACAAAAAATGCATCCTACACCCCTGCAAGTTCAGAATATGTTAGCAGCCAAAAAAAGGCCTTAAAATGCATTTTCGTCCTGCAAAAAGGTTGAAAACTTTGAAGGCCCAAAAAAGTGGTTTACAGGCATCCTAGACCCCCTAAAGTCCAGACAATTTTGGTGGCCCAAAAACTGTGCCAGAGAGCTCTGCATGTCCCAAAATCATTTTCAGCCTGAAAGGGGCATTAACCCGCATCCCAGACCCCTGAAATTCCCAAAAATATTTTTGGCACAAAAAATGCATCCTACACCCTTGAAGGTTCAGTATATGTTAGCAGCCCAAAAAAGGCCTAAAAATGCATCTTAGGCTTGCAAAAATGTTGAAAACTTTGAAGGCCCAAAAAAGGGGTTTACAGGCATCGTAGACCCCCTAAAGTCCAGAAAATATTGGTGGCCTAATAACTGTGTCAGATAGCTCTGAATATCCCAAAAACATTTGCAGCCTGAAAGGGGCATTAACCCGCATCCCAGACCCCTGAAATTCCCAAAAATATTTTTGGCACAAAAAATGCATCCTACACCCCTGCAAGTTCAGAATAAGTTAGCAGCCAAAAAAAGGACTTAAAATGCATTTTCGTCCTGCACAAATGTTGAAAACTTTGAAGGCCCAAAAAAGTGGTTTACAGGCATCCTAGACCCCCTAAAGTCCAGACAATTTTGGTGGCCCAAAAACTGTGCCAGAGAGCTCTGCATGTCCCAAAATCATTTTCAGCCTGAAAGGGGCATTAACCCGCATCCCAGACCCCTGAAATTCCCAAAAATATTTTTGGCACAAAAAATGCATCCTACACCCTTGAAGGTTCAGTATATGTTAGCAGCCCAAAAAAGGCCTAAAAATGCATCTTAGGCTTGCAAAAATGTTGAAAACTTTGAAGGCCCAAAAAAGGGGTTTACAGGCATCGTAGACCCCCTAAAGTCCAGAAAATATTGGTGGCCTAATAACTGTGTCAGATAGCTCTGAATATCCCAAAAACATTTGCAGCCTGGAAGCCCAAAAAACCCGCATCCCAGACCCCTGCCATTCCCAAAAATATTTTTGGCACAAAAAATGCATCCTATACCCTTGAAAGTTCAGTATATGTTAGCAGCCCAAAAAAGACCTAAAAATGCATCTTAGGCTTGCAAAAATGTTCAAAACTTTGAAGGCCCAAAAACGGGGTTTACAGGCATCCTAGACCCCCTAAAGTCCAGAAAATGTTGGTGGCCCAAAAACTGTGCCAGAGAGCTCTACATGTCCCAAAATCGTTTGCAGCCTGAAAGGGGCAATAACCCACATCATAGACCACTAAAATTCCCAAAAATATTTTGGCACAAAAAATGCCTCCTACACCACTGCAAGTTCAGAATATGTTAGCAGCCCAAAAAAGGCCTTAAAAAGCATCTTAGGCCTGCAAAAATGTTGAAAACTTTGAAGGCCCAAAACAGGGGGTTACAGGCATCCTTGACCCCTGAAAGTCCAGAAAATGTTGGTGGCCCAAAAACTGTGCCAGAGAGCTCTGCATGTTCCAAAATCATTTGCAGCCTGAAAGGGGCATTAACACGCATCCTAGACCACTGAAATTCCCAAAACTATTTTTGGCACAAAAAATGCATCCTACACCCCTGAAAGTTCAGTATAGGTTAGCAGACCAAAAAATGCCTAAAAATGCATCTTAGGCCTGCAAAAATGTTGAAAACTTTGAAGGCCCAAAAAAGGGGTTTACAGGCATCCTAGACCCCCTAAAGTCCAGAAAATATTGGTGGCCCAAAAACTGTGCCAGAGAGCTCTGCATGTCCCAAAATCATTTTCAGCCTGAAAGGGGCATTAACCCGCATCCTAGACCACTGAAATTCCCAAAAATACTTTTGGCACAAAAAATGCATCCTACACCCTTTAAAGTTCAATATATGTTAGCAGCCCAAAAAAGGCCTAAAAATGCATCTTAGGCTTGCAAAAATGTTCAAAACATTGAAGGCCCAAAAAAGGGGTTTACAGGCATCCTAGACCCCTAAAGTCCAGAAAATATTGGTGGTCCAAAAACTGTGCCAGACAGCTCTCCATGTCCCAAAATCATTTGCAGCCTGAAAGGGGCATTAACCCACATCCCAGACCCCTGAAATTCCCAAAAAGATTTTTGGCACAAAAAATGCATCCTACACCCTTGAAAGTTCAGTATATGTTAGCAGACCAAAAAAGGCCTAAAAATGCATCTTAGGCTTGCAAAAATGTTCAGAACTTTGAAGACCCAAAAAAGGGGTTTACAGGCATCCTAGACCCCCTAAAGTCCAGAAAATGTTCGTGGCCCAAATACTGTGCCAGAGAGCTCTGCATGTCCCAAAATCATTTACAGCCTGAAAGGGGCATTAACCCGCATTATAGACCACTAAAATTCCCAAAAATATTTTAGCACAAAAAATGCATCCTACACCCCTGTAAGTTCATAATATGTTAGCAGCCCAAAAAAGGCCTTAAAATGCATTTTCGTCCTGCAAAAAGGTTGAAAACTTTGAAGGACCAAAAAAGGGGTTTACCGGCATTCTAGACCCCTTAAAGTCCAGAAAATGTTGGTGGCCCAAAAACTGTGTAAGAGAGCTCTGCATGTCCCAAAATCATTTGCAGCCTGAAAGGGGCATTAACCCGCATCATAGACCACTGAAATTCCCAAAAATATTTTAGCACAAAAAATGCATCCTACACCCCTGTACGTTCATAATATGTTAGCAGCCAAAAAAGGCCTTAAAATGCATTTTCGGCCTGCAAAAAGGTTGAAAACTTTGAAGGACCAAAAAAGGGGTTTACAGGCATCCTAGACCCCCTAAAGTCCAGAAAATATCGGTGGCCTAAAAACTGTCAGATAGCTCTGAATATCCCAAAAACATTTGCAGCCTGGAAGGGGCATTAACCCGCATCCCAGACCCCTGAAATTCCCAAAAATATTTTTGCCACAATAAATGCATCCTACACCCTTGAAAGTTCAGTATATGTTAGCAGCCCAAAAAAGGCCTTAAAATGCATTTTCGTCCTGCAAAAAGGTTGAAAACTTTTACGGCCCAAAAAAGGGGTTTACAGGCATCTTAGACCCCCTAAAGTCCAGAAAATGTTGGTGGCCCAAATACTGTGCCAGACAGCTCTCCATGTCCCAAAATCATTTGCAGCCTGAAAGGGGCATTAACCCGCATCATAGACCACTGAAATTCCCAAAAATATTTTAGCACAAAAAATGCATCCTACACCCCTGTAAGTTCATAATATGTTAGCAGCCCAAAAAAGGCCTTAAAATGCATTTTCGTCCTGCAAAAAGGTTGAAAACTTTGAAGGACCAAAAAAGGGGTTTACAGGCATCCTAGACCCCCTAAAGTCCAGAAAATATTGGTGGCCTAATAACTGTGTCAGATAGCTCTGAATATCCCAAAAACATTTGCAGCCTGAAAGGGGCATTAACCCGCATCCCAGACCCCTGAAATTCCCAAAAATATTTTTGGCACAAAAAATGCATCCTACACCCTTGAAAGTTCGGTATATGTTAGCAGCCCAAAAAAGGCCTAAAAATGCATCTTAGGCCTGCAAAAATGTTGAAAACTTTGAAGGCCCAAAAAAGGGGGTTACAGGCATCCTAGACCCCTTAAAGTCCAGAAAATGTTGGTGGCTCAAAAACTGTGCCAGAGAGCTCTACATGTCCCAAAATCATTTGCAGCCTGAAAGGGGCATTAACCCGCTTCATAGACCACTAAAATTCCCAAAAATACTTTTGGCACAAAAAATGCATCCTACACCCTTGAAAGTTCAGTATATGTTAGCATCCCAAAAAATGCCTAAAAGTGCATCTTAGGCCTGCAAAAATGTTGAAAACTTTGAAGGCCCAAAAAAGGGGTTTACAGGCATCCTAGACCCCCTAAAGTCCAGAAAATGTTGGTGGCCGAAAAACTGTGCCAGAGAGCTCTACATGTCCCAAAATCATTTCCAGCCTGAAAGGGGCATTAACCCGCATCATAGACCACTAAAATTCCCAAAAATATTTTGGCACAAAAAATGCATCCTTCACCCCTGATAGTTCAGAATATGTTAGCATCCCAAAAAAGGCCTTAAAATGCATCTTAGGCCTGCAAAAATGTTGACAACTTTGAAGGCCCAAAAAAGGGGTTTACAGGCATCCTAGACCCCCTAAAGTCCAGAAAATATTGGTGGCCTAATAACTGTGTCAGATAGCTCTGAATATCCCAAAAACATTTGCAGCCTGAAAGGGGCATTAACCCGCATCCCAGACCCCTGAAATTCCCAAAAATACTTTTGGCACAAAAAACTCATCCTACACCCTTGAAAGTTCAGTATAGGTTAGCAGCCCAAAAACGGCCTTAAAATGCATCTTAGGCCTGCAAAAATGTTGAAAACTTTGAAGGCCCAAAAAAGTGGTTTACAGGCATCCTAGACCCCCTAAAGTCCAGAAAATTTTGGTGGCCCAAAAACTGTGCCAGAGAGCTCTGCATGTCCCAAAATCATTTGCAGCCTGAAAGGGGCATTAACCCGCATCATAGACCACTAAAATTCCCAAAAATATTTTGGCACAAAAAATGTATCCTACACCCCTGCAAGTTCATAATATGTTAGCAGCCCAAAAAAGGCCTTAAAATGCATTTTCGGCCTGCAAAAAGGTTGAAAACTTTGAAGGACCAAAAAAGGGGTTTACAGGCATCCTAGACCCCCTAAAGTCCAGAAAATATTGGTGGTCCAAAAACTGTGCCAGACAGCTCTCCATGTCCCAAAATCATCTGCAGCCTGAAAGGGGCATTAACCCGCATCCTAGACCACTGACATTCCCAAAAATACTTTTGGCACAAAAAATGCATCCTACACCCTTGAAAGTTCAGTATATGTTAGCAGCCCAAAAAAGGCCTAAAAATGCATCTTAGGCCTGCAAAAATGTTGAAAACTTTGAAGGCCCAAAAAAGGGGTTTAGAGGCATCCTAGACCCCCTAAAGTCCAGAAAATGTTGGTGGCCTAATAACTGTGTCAGATAGCTCTGAATATCCCAAAAACATTTGCAGCCTGGAAGGGGCATTAACCCGCATCCCAGACCCCTGAAATTCCCAAAAATATTTTTGGCACAAAAAATGCATCCTACACCCCTGCAAGTTCAGAATATGTTAGCAGCCAAAAAAAGGCCTTAAAATGCATTTTCGTCCTGCAAAAAGGTTGAAAACTTTGAAGGCCCAAAAAAGTGGTTTACAGGCATCCTAGACCCCCTAAAGTCCAGACAATTTTGGTGGCCCAAAAACTGTGCCAGAGAGCTCTGCATGTCCCAAAATCATTTTCAGCCTGAAAGGGGCATTAACCCGCATCCCAGACCCCTGAAATTCCCAAAAATATTTTTGGCACAAAAAATGCATCCTACACCCTTGAAGGTTCAGTATATGTTAGCAGCCCAAAAAAGGCCTAAAAATGCATCTTAGGCTTGCAAAAATGTTGAAAACTTTGAAGGCCCAAAAAATGGGTTTACAGGCATCGTTGACCCCCTAAAGTCCAGAAAATATTGGTGGCCTAATAACTGTGTCAGATAGCTCTGAATATCCCAAAAACATTTGCAGCCTGAAAGGGGCATTAACCCGCATCCCAGACCCCTGAAATTCCCAAAAATATTTTTGGCACAAAAAATGCATCCTACACCCTTGAAAGTTCAGTATATGTTAGCAGCCCAAAAAATGCCTAAACATGCATTTTAGGCCTGCAAAAATGTTGAAAACTTTGAAGGCCCAAAAAAGGGGTTTAGAGGCATCCTAGACCCCCTAAAGTCCAGAAAATGTTGGTGGCCTAATAACTGTGTCAGATAGCTCTGAATATCCCAAAAACATTTGCAGCCTGGAAGGGGCATTAACCCGCATCCCAGACCCCTGAAATTCCCAAAAATATTTTTGGCACAAAAAATGCATCCTACACCCTTGAAGGTTCAGTATATGTTAGCAGCCCAAAAAAGGCCTAAAAATGCATCTTAGGCTTGCAAAAATGTTGAAAACTTTGAAGGCCCAAAAAAGGGGTTTACAGGCATCGTAGACCCCCTAAAGTCCAGAGAATATTGGTGGCCTAATAACTGTGTCAGATAGCTCTGAATATCCCAAAAACATTTGCAGCCTGGAAGCCCAAAAAACCCGCATCCCAGACCCCTGCAATTCCCAAAAATATTTTTGCCACAAAAAATGCATCCTATACCCTTGAAAGTTCAGTATATGTTAGCAGCCCAAAAAAGACCTAAAAATGCATCTTAGGCTTGCAAAAATGTTCAAAACTTTGAAGGCCCAAAAACGGGGTTTACAGGCATCCTAGACCCCCTAAAGTCCAGAAAATGTTGGTGGCCCAAAAACTGTGCCAGAGAGCTCTACATGTCCCAAAATCGTTTGCAGCCTGAAAGGGGCAATAACCCACATCATAGACCACTAAAATTCCCAAAAATATTTTGGCACAAAAAATGCATCCTACACCACTGCAAGTTCAGAATATGTTAGCAGCCCAAAAAAGGCCTTAAAAAGCATCTTAGGCCTGCAAAAATGTTGAAAACTTTGAAGGCCCAAAACAGGGGGTTACAGGCATCCTTGACCCCTGAAAGTCCAGAAAATGTTGGTGGCCCAAAAACTGTGCCAGAGAGCTCTGCATGTTCCAAAATCATTTGCAGCCTGAAAGGGGCATTAACACGCATCCTAGACCACTGAAATTCCCAAAACTATTTTTGGCACAAAAAATGCATCCTACACCCCTGAAAGTTCAGTATAGGTTAGCAGACCAAAAAATGCCTAAAAATGCATCTTAGGCCTGCAAAAATGTTGAAAACTTTGAAGGCCCAAAAAAGGGGTTTACAGGCATCCTAGACCCCCTAAAGTCCAGAAAATATTGGTGGCCCAAAAACTGTGCCAGAGAGCTCTGCATGTCCCAAAATCATTTTCAGCCTGAAAGGGGCATTAACCCGCATCCTAGACCACTGAAATTCCCAAAAATACTTTTGGCACAAAAAATGCATCCTACACCCTTTAAAGTTCAATATATGTTAGCAGCCCAAAAAAGGCCTAAAAATGCATCTTAGGCTTGCAAAAATGTTCAAAACATTGAAGGCCCAAAAAAGGGGTTTACAGGCATCCTAGACCCCTAAAGTCCAGAAAATATTGGTGGTCCAAAAACTGTGCCAGACAGCTCTCCATGTCCCAAAATCATTTGCAGCCTGAAAGGGGCATTAACCCACATCCCAGACCCCTGAAATTCCCAAAAATATTTTTGGCACAAAAAATGCATCCTACACCCTTGAAAGTTCAGTATATGTTAGCAGACCAAAAAAGGCCTAAAAATGCATCTTAGGCTTGCAAAAATGTTCAGAACTTTGAAGGCCCAAAAAAGGGGTTTACAGGCATCCTAGACCCCCTAAAGTACAGAAAATGTTCGTGGCCCAAATACTGTGCCAGAGAGCTCTGCATGTCCCAAAATCATTTACAGCCTGAAAGGGGCATTAACCCGCATTATAGACCACTAAAATTCCCAAAAATATTTTAGCACAAAAAATGCATCCTACACCCCTGTAAGTTCATAATATGTTAGCAGCCCAAAAAAGGCCTTAAAATGCATTTTCGTCCTGCAAAAAGGTTGAAAACTTTGAAGGACCAAAAAAGGGGTTTACCGGCATTCTAGACCCCTTAAAGTCCAGAAAATGTTGGTGGCCCAAAAACTGTGTAAGAGAGCTCTGCATGTCCAAAATCATTTGCAGCCTGAAAGGGGCATTAACCCGCATCATAGACCACTGAAATTCCCAAAAATATTTTAGCACAAAAAATGCATCCTACACCCCTGTACGTTCATAATATGTTAGCAGCCAAAAAAGGCCTTAAAATGCATTTTCGGCCTGCAAAAAGGTTGAAAACTTTGAAGGACCAAAAAAGGGGTTTACAGGCATCCTAGACCCCCTAAAGTCCAGAAAATATCGGTGGCCTAAAAACTGTCAGATAGCTCTGAATATCCCAAAAACATTTGCAGCCTGGAAGGGGCATTAACCCGCATCCCAGACCCCTGAAATTCCCAAAAATATTTTTGCCACAATAAATGCATCCTACACCCTTGAAAGTTCAGTATATGTTAGCAGCCCAAAAAAGGCCTTAAAATGCATTTTCGTCCTGCAAAAAGGTTGAAAACTTTTACGGCCCAAAAAAGGGGTTTACAGGCATCTTAGACCCCCTAAAGTCCAGAAAATGTTGGTGGCCCAAATACTGTGCCAGACAGCTCTCCATGTCCCAAAATCATTTGCAGCCTGAAAGGGGCATTAACCCGCATCATAGACCACTGAAATTCCCAAAAATATTTTAGCACAAAAAATACATCCTACACCCCTGTAAGTTCATAATATGTTAGCAGCCCAAAAAAGGCCTTAAAATGCATTTTCGTCCTGCAAAAAGGTTGAAAACTTTGAAGGACCAAAAAAGGGGTTTACAGGCATCCTAGACCCCCTAAAGTCCAGAAAATATTGGTGGCCTAATAACTGTGTCAGATAGCTCTGAATATCCCAAAAACATTTGCAGCCTGAAAGGGGCATTAACCCGCATCCCAGACCCCTGAAATTCCCAAAAATATTTTTGGCACAAAAAATGCATCCTACACCATTGAAAGTTCGGTATATGTTAGCAGCCCAAAAAAGGCCTAAAAATGCATCTTAGGCCTGCAAAAATGTTGAAAACTTTGAAGGCCCAAAAAAGGGGGTTACAGGCATCCTAGACCCCTTAAAGTCCAGAAAATGTTAGTGGCCCAAAAACTGTGCCAGAGAGCTCTGCATGTCCCAAAATCATTTGCAGCCTGAAAGGGGCATTAACCCGCATCCCAGACCCCTGAAATTCCCAAAAATATTTTTGGCACAAAAAATGCATCCTACACCCTTGAAAGTTCAGTATATGTTAGCAGCCCAAAAAATGCCTAAAAATGCATCTTAGGCCTGCAAAAATGTTCAAAACTTTGAAGGCCCAAAAAAGTGCTTTACAGGCATCCTAGACCCCCTAAAGTCCAGACAATTTTGATGGCCCAAAAACTGTGCCAGAGAGCTCTGCATGTCCCAAAATCATTTGAAGCCTGAAAGGGGCATCAACCCGCATCCCAGACCCCTGAAATTCCCAAAAATATTTTTGGCACAAAAAATGCATCCTACACCCTTGAAAGTTCAGTATATGTTAGTAGCCCAAAAAAGGCCTAAAAATGCATCTTAGGCCTGCAAAAATGTTGAAAACTTTGAAGGCCCAAAAAAGGGATTTACAGGCATCCTAGACCCCCTAAAGTCCAGAAAATGTTGGTGGGCCAAAAACTGTGCCAGAGAGCTCTGCATGTCCCAAAATCATTTGCAGCCTGAAAGGGGCATTAACCCGCATCATAGACTACTAAAATTCCCAAAAATATTTTGGCACAAAAAATGCATCCTACACCCCTGCAAGTTCATAATATGTTAGCAGCCCAAAAAAGGCCTTAAAATGCATTTTCGGCCTGCAAAAAGGTTGAAAACTTTGAAGGCCCAAAAAAGGGGTTTACAGGCATCCTAGACCACCTAAAGTCCAGAAAATGTTGGTGGCTCAAAAACTGTGCCAGAGAGCTCTACATGTCCCAAAATCATTTGCAGCCTGAAAGGGGCATTAACCCGCTTCATAAACCACTAAAATTCCCAAAAATACTTTTGGCACAAAAAATGCATCCTACACCCTTGAAAGTTCAGTATATGTTAGCATCCCAAAAAATGCCTAAAAGTGCATCTTAGGCCTGCAAAAATGTTGAAAACTTTGAAGGCCCAATAAAGGGGTTTACAGGCATCCTAGACCCCCTAAAGTCCAGAAAATGTTGGTGGCCGAAAAACTGTGCCAGAGAGCTCTACATGTCCCAAAATCATTTCCAGCCTGAAAGGGGCATTAACCCGCATCATAGACCACTAAAATTCCCAAAAATATTTTGGCACAAAAAATGCATCCTTCACCCCTGATAGTTCAGAATATGTTAGCATCCCAAAAAAGGCCTTAAAATGCATCTTAGGCCTGCAAAAATGTTGACAACTTTGAAGGCCCAAAAAAGGGGTTTACAGGCATCCTAGACCCCCTAAAGTCCAGAAAATATTGGTGGCCTAATAACTGTGTCAGATAGCTCTGAATATCCCAAAAACATTTGCAGCCTGAAAGGGGCATTAACCCGAATCCCAGACCCCTGAAATTCCCAAAAATACTTTTGGCACAAAAAACTCATCCTACACCCTTGAAAGTTCAGTATAGGTTAGCAGCCCAAAAACGGCCTTAAAATGCATCTTAGGCCTGCAAAAATGTTGAAAACTTTGAAGGCCCAAAAAAGTGGTTTACAGGCATCCTAGACCCCCTAAAGTCCAGAAAATTTTGGTGGCCCAAAAACTGTGCCAGAGAGCTCTGCATGTCCCAAAATCATTTGCAGCCTGAAAGGGGCATTAACCCGCATCATAGACCACTAAAATTCCCAAAAATATTTTGGCACAAAAAATGTATCCTACACCCCTGCAAGTTCATAATATGTTAGCAGCCCAAAAAAGGCCTTAAAATGCATTTTCGGCCTGCAAAAAGGTTGAAAACTTTGAAGGACCAAAAAAGGGGTTTACAGGCATCCTAGACCCCCTAAAGTCCAGAAAATATTGGTGGTCCAAAAACTGTGCCAGACAGCTCTCCATGTCCCAAAATCATCTGCAGCCTGAAAGGGGCATTAACCCGCATCCTAGACCACTGACATTCCCAAAAATACTTTTGGCACAAAAAATGCATCCTACACCCTTGAAAGTTCAGTATATGTTAGCAGCCCAAAAAAGGCCTAAAAATGCATCTTAGGCCTGCAAAAGTGTTGAAAACTTTGAAGGCCCAAAAAAGGGGTTTACAGGCATCCTAGACCCCTTAAAGTCCAGAAAATGGTGGTGGCCTAAAAACTGTGTCAGAGAGCTCTGCATGTCCCAAAATCATTTGCAGCCTGAAAGGGGCATTAACCTGCATCATAGACCACTGAAATTCCCAAAACTATTTTTGGCACAAAAAATGCATCCTACACCCCTCATAGTTCAGAATATGTTAGCAGCCCAAAAAAAGGCCTTAAAATGCATTTTCGGCCTGCAAAAAGGTTGAAAACTTTGAAGGACCAAAAAAGGGGTTTACAGGCATCCTAGACCCCCTAAAGTCCAGAAAATATTGGTGGTCCAAAAACTGTGCCAGACAGCTCTCCATGTCCCAAAATCATTTGCAGCCTGAAAGGGGCATTAACCCGCATCCCAGACCCCTGAAATTCCCAAAAATATTTTTGGCACAAAAAATGCATCCTACACCCTTGAAAGTTCAGTATATGTTAGCAGCCCAAAAAATGCCTAAAAATGCATCTTAGGCCTGCAAAAATGTTGAAAACTTTGAAGGCCCAAAAAAGGGGTTTAGAGGCATCCTAGACCCCCTAAAGTCCAGAAAATGTTGGTGGCCTAATAACTGTGTCAGATAGCTCTGAATATCCCAAAAACATTTGCAGCCTGGAAGGGGCATTAACCCGCATCCCAGACCCCTGAAATTCCCAAAAATATTTTTGGCACAAAAAATGCATCCTACACCCCTGCAAGTTCAGAATATGTTAGCAGCCAAAAAAAGGCCTTAAAATGCATTTTCGTCCTGCAAAAAGGTTGAAAACTTTGAAGGCCCAAAAAAGTGGTTTACAGGCATCCTAGACCCCCTAAAGTCCAGACAATTTTGGTGGCCCAAAAACTTTGCCAGAGAGCTCTGCATGTCCCAAAATCATTTTCAGCCTGAAAGGGGCATTAACCCGCATCCCAGACCCCTGAAATTCCCAAAAATATTTTTGGCACAAAAAATGCATCCTACACCCTTGAAGGTTCAGTATATGTTAGCAGCCCAAAAAAGGCCTAAAAATGCATCTTAGGCTTGCAAAAATGTTGAAAACTTTGAAGGCCCAAAAAAGGGGTTTACAGGCATCGTAGACCCCCTAAAGTCCAGAAAATATTGGTGGCCTAATAACTGTGTCAGATAGCTCTGAATATCCCAAAAACATTTGCAGCCTGAAAGGGGCATTAACCCGCATCCCAGACCCCTGAAATTCCCAAAAATATTTTTGGCACAAAAAATGCATCCTACACCCTTGAAAGTTCAGTATATGTTAGCAGCCCAAAAAATGCCTAAAAATGCATCTTAGGCCTGCAAAAATGTTGAAAAATTTGAAGGCCCAAAAAAGGGGTTTAGAGGCATCCTAGACCCCCTAAAGTCCAGAAAATGTTGGTGGCCTAATAACTGTGTCAGATAGCTCTGAATATCCCAAAAACATTTGCAGCCTGGAAGGGGCATTAACCCGCATCCCAGACCCCTGAAATTCCCAAAAATATTTTTGGCACAAAAAATGCATCCTACACCCCTGCAAGTTCAGAATATGTTAGCAGCCAAAAAAAGGCCTTAAAATGCATTTTCGTCCTGCAAAAAGGTTGAAAACTTTGAAGGCCCAAAAAAGTGGTTTACAGGCATCCTAGACCCCCTAAAGTCCAGACAATTTTGGTGGCCCAAAAACTGTGCCAGAGAGCTCTGCATGTCCCAAAATCATTTTCAGCCTGAAAGGGGCATTAACCCGCATCCCAGACCCCTGAAATTCCCAAAAATATTTTTGGCACAAAAAATGCATCCTACACCCTTGAAGGTTCAGTATATGTTAGCAGCCCAAAAAAGGCCTAAAAATGCATCTTAGGCTTGCAAAAATGTTGAAAACTTTGAAGGCCCAAAAAAGGGGTTTACAGGCATCGTAGACCCCCTAAAGTCCAGAAAATATTGGTGGCCTAATAACTGTGTCAGATAGCTCTGAATATCCCAAAAACATTTGCAGCCTGAAAGGGGCATTAACCCGCATCCCAGACCCCTGAAATTCCCAAAAATATTTTTGGCACAAAAAATGCATCCTACACCCCTGCAAGTTCAGAATAAGTTAGCAGCCAAAAAAAGGACTTAAAATGCATTTTCGTCCTGCACAAATGTTGAAAACTTTGAAGGCCCAAAAAAGTGGTTTACAGGCATCCTAGACCCCCTAAAGTCCAGACAATTTTGGTGGCCCAAAAACTGTGCCAGAGAGCTCTGCATGTCCCAAAATCATTTTCAGCCTGAAAGGGGCATTAACCCGCATCCCAGACCCCTGAAATTCCCAAAAATATTTTTGGCACAAAAAATGCATCCTACACCCTTGAAGGTTCAGTATATGTTAGCAGCCCAAAAAAGGCCTAAAAATGCATCTTAGGCTTGCAAAAATGTTGAAAACTTTGAAGGCCCAAAAAAGGGGTTTACAGGCATCGTAGACCCCCTAAAGTCCAGAAAATATTGGTGGCCTAATAACTGTGTCAGATAGCTCTGAATATCCCAAAAACATTTGCAGCCTGGAAGCCCAAAAAACCCGCATCCCAGACCCCTGCCATTCCCAAAAATATTTTTGGCACAAAAAATGCATCCTATACCCTTGAAAGTTCAGTATATGTTAGCAGCCCAAAAAAGACCTAAAAATGCATCTTAGGCTTGCAAAAATGTTCAAAACTTTGAAGGCCCAAAAACGGGGTTTACAGGCATCCTAGACCCCCTAAAGTCCAGAAAATGTTGGTGGCCCAAAAACTGTGCCAGAGAGCTCTACATGTCCCAAAATCGTTTGCAGCCTGAAAGGGGCAATAACCCACATCATAGACCACTAAAATTCCCAAAAATATTTTGGCACAAAAAATGCCTCCTACACCACTGCAAGTTCAGAATATGTTAGCAGCCCAAAAAAGGCCTTAAAAAGCATCTTAGGCCTGCAAAAATGTTGAAAACTTTGAAGGCCCAAAACAGGGGGTTACAGGCATCCTTGACCCCTGAAAGTCCAGAAAATGTTGGTGGCCCAAAAACTGTGCCAGAGAGCTCTGCATGTTCCAAAATCATTTGCAGCCTGAAAGGGGCATTAACACGCATCCTAGACCACTGAAATTCCCAAAACTATTTTTGGCACAAAAAATGCATCCTACACCCCTGAAAGTTCAGTATAGGTTAGCAGACCAAAAAATGCCTAAAAATGCATCTTAGGCCTGCAAAAATGTTGAAAACTTTGAAGGCCCAAAAAAGGGGTTTACAGGCATCCTAGACCCCCTAAAGTCCAGAAAATATTGGTGGCCCAAAAACTGTGCCAGAGAGCTCTGCATGTCCCAAAATCATTTTCAGCCTGAAAGGGGCATTAACCCGCATCCTAGACCACTGAAATTCCCAAAAATACTTTTGGCACAAAAAATGCATCCTACACCCTTTAAAGTTCAATATATGTTAGCAGCCCAAAAAAGGCCTAAAAATGCATCTTAGGCTTGCAAAAATGTTCAAAACATTGAAGGCCCAAAAAAGGGGTTTACAGGCATCCTAGACCCCTAAAGTCCAGAAAATATTGGTGGTCCAAAAACTGTGCCAGACAGCTCTCCATGTCCCAAAATCATTTGCAGCCTGAAAGGGGCATTAACCCACATCCCAGACCCCTGAAATTCCCAAAAAGATTTTTGGCACAAAAAATGCATCCTACACCCTTGAAAGTTCAGTATATGTTAGCAGACCAAAAAAGGCCTAAAAATGCATCTTAGGCTTGCAAAAATGTTCAGAACTTTGAAGACCCAAAAAAGGGGTTTACAGGCATCCTAGACCCCCTAAAGTCCAGAAAATGTTCGTGGCCCAAATACTGTGCCAGAGAGCTCTGCATGTCCCAAAATCATTTACAGCCTGAAAGGGGCATTAACCCGCATTATAGACCACTAAAATTCCCAAAAATATTTTAGCACAAAAAATGCATCCTACACCCCTGTAAGTTCATAATATGTTAGCAGCCCAAAAAAGGCCTTAAAATGCATTTTCGTCCTGCAAAAAGGTTGAAAACTTTGAAGGACCAAAAAAGGGGTTTACCGGCATTCTAGACCCCTTAAAGTCCAGAAAATGTTGGTGGCCCAAAAACTGTGTAAGAGAGCTCTGCATGTCCCAAAATCATTTGCAGCCTGAAAGGGGCATTAACCCGCATCATAGACCACTGAAATTCCCAAAAATATTTTAGCACAAAAAATGCATCCTACACCCCTGTACGTTCATAATATGTTAGCAGCCAAAAAAGGCCTTAAAATGCATTTTCGGCCTGCAAAAAGGTTGAAAACTTTGAAGGACCAAAAAAGGGGTTTACAGGCATCCTAGACCCCCTAAAGTCCAGAAAATATCGGTGGCCTAAAAACTGTCAGATAGCTCTGAATATCCCAAAAACATTTGCAGCCTGGAAGGGGCATTAACCCGCATCCCAGACCCCTGAAATTCCCAAAAATATTTTTGCCACAATAAATGCATCCTACACCCTTGAAAGTTCAGTATATGTTAGCAGCCCAAAAAAGGCCTTAAAATGCATTTTCGTCCTGCAAAAAGGTTGAAAACTTTTACGGCCCAAAAAAGGGGTTTACAGGCATCTTAGACCCCCTAAAGTCCAGAAAATGTTGGTGGCCCAAATACTGTGCCAGACAGCTCTCCATGTCCCAAAATCATTTGCAGCCTGAAAGGGGCATTAACCCGCATCATAGACCACTGAAATTCCCAAAAATATTTTAGCACAAAAAATGCATCCTACACCCCTGTAAGTTCATAATATGTTAGCAGCCCAAAAAAGGCCTTAAAATGCATTTTCGTCCTGCAAAAAGGTTGAAAACTTTGAAGGACCAAAAAAGGGGTTTACAGGCATCCTAGACCCCCTAAAGTCCAGAAAATATTGGTGGCCTAATAACTGTGTCAGATAGCTCTGAATATCCCAAAAACATTTGCAGCCTGAAAGGGGCATTAACCCGCATCCCAGACCCCTGAAATTCCCAAAAATATTTTTGGCACAAAAAATGCATCCTACACCCTTGAAAGTTCGGTATATGTTAGCAGCCCAAAAAAGGCCTAAAAATGCATCTTAGGCCTGCAAAAATGTTGAAAACTTTGAAGGCCCAAAAAAGGGGGTTACAGGCATCCTAGACCCCTTAAAGTCCAGAAAATGTTAGTGGCCCAAAAACTGTGCCAGAGAGCTCTGCATGTCCCAAAATCATTTGCAGCCTGAAAGGGGCATTAACCCGCATCCCAGACCCCTGAAATTCCCAAAAATATTTTTGGCACAAAAAATGCATCCTACACCCTTGAAAGTTCAGTATATGTTAGCAGCCCAAAAAATGCCTAAAAATGCATCTTAGGCCTGCAAAAATGTTCAAAACTTTGAAGGCCCAAAAAAGGGGTTCACAGGCATCCTAGACCTCCTAAAGTCCAGAAAATATTGGTGGCCTAAAAACTGTGTCAGATAGCTCTGAATATCCCAAAAACATTTGCCTTAAAATGCATCTTAGGCCTGCAAAAATGTTGAAAACTTTGAAGGACCAAAAAAGGGGTTCACAGGCATCCTAGACCCCCTAAAATCCAGAAAATGTTGTTGGCCCAAAAACTGTGCCAGAGAGCTCTCCATGTCCCAAAATCATTTGCAGTCTGAAAGGGGCATTCACCCACATCCTAGACCACTGAAATTCCCAAAAATATTTTTGGCACTAAAAATGCATCCTACAACCCTGAAAGTTCAGAATATGTTAGCATCCCAAAAAAGGCTTTAAAATGCATTTTAGGCCTACAAAAATATTGAAAACTTTGAGGGCCCAAAAAAGGGGTTTACAGGCATCCTAGACCCCCTAATGTCCAGAACATTTTGGTGGCCCAAAAGCTGTGCCAGAAAGCTGTGAATGTCCCAAAATCATTTGCAGCCTGAAAGGGGCATTAATCCGCATCCCAGACCCCTGAAATTCCCAAAAATATTTTGGGCACAAAAAATGCATCCTGCACCCTTGAAAGTTCAGTATATGTTAGCAGCCCAAAAAAGGATTTGAAATACATTTTAGGTCTGCACAAATGGTGAAAACGTTTACGGCCCAAAAAAGGGGTTTACAGGCATCTTAGACCCCCTAAAGTCCAGAAAATGTTGGTGGCCCAAAAACTGTGCCAGCGAGCTCTGCATGTCCAAAATCATTTGCAGCCTGAAAGGGGCATTAACCCGCATCATAGACCACTGAAATTCCCAAAAATATTTTAGCACAAAAAATGCATCCTACACCCCTGTAAATTCATAATATGTTAGCAGCCCAAAAAAGGCCTTAAAATGCATTTTCGTCCTGCAAAAAGGTTGAAAACTTTGAAGGACCAAAAAAGGGGTTTACAGGCATCCTAGACCTCCTAAAGTCCAGAAAATATTGGTGGCCTAATAACTGTGTCAGATAGCTCTGAATATCCCAAAAACATTTGCAGCCTGAAAGGGGCATTAACCCGCATCCCAGACCCCTGAAATTCCCAAAAATATTTTTGGCACAAAAAATGCATCCTACACCCTTGAAAGTTCGGTATATGTTAGCAGCCCAAAAAAGGCCTAAAAATGCATCTTAGGCCTGCAAAAATGTTGAAAACTTTGAAGGCCCAAAAAAGGGGTTTACAGGCATCCTAGACCCCCTAAAGTCCAGAAAATATTGGTGGCCCAAAAACTGTGCCAGAGAGCTCTGCATGTCCCAAAAACATTTGCAGCCTGAAAGGGGCATTAACCCGCATCCCAGACCCCTGAAATTCTCAAAAATATTTTAGCACAAAAAATGCATCCTACACCCCTGATAGTTCAGAATATGTTAGCAGCCCAAAAGGCCTTAAATTGCATCTTAGGCCTGCAAAAATGTTGAAAACTTTGAAGGCCCAAAAAAAGTGGTTTACAGGCATCCTAGACCCCCTAAAGTCCAGAAAATATTGGTGGCTTAAAAACTGTGCCAGAGAGCTCTGCATGTCCCAAAATCGTTTGCAGCCTGAAAGGGGCATTAACCTGCATCATAGACCACTAAAATTCCCAAAAATATTTTGGCACAAAAAATGCATCCTACACCCCTGCAAGTTCAGAATATGTTAGCAGCCCAAAAAAGGCCTAAAAATGCATCTTAGGCCTGCAAAAATGTTGAAAACTTTGAAGGCCCAAAAAAGGGGGTTACAGGCATCCTAGACCCCTTAAAGTCCAGAAAATGTTGGTGGCCCAAAAACTGAGCCAGAGAGCTCTGCATGTCCCAAAAACATTTGCAGCCTGAAAGATGCATTAACCCGCATCATAGACCACTAAAATTCCCAAAAATATTTTGGCACAAAAAATGCATCCTACACCCCTGCAAGTTCAGAATATGTTAGCAGCCCAAAAAAGGCCTAAAAATGCATCTTAGGCCTGCAAAAATGTTGAAAACTTTGAAGGACTAAAAAAGGGGTTTACAGGCATCCTACACCCCCTAAAGTCCAGAAAATATTGGTGGCCCAAAAACTGTGCCAGAGAGCTCTGCATGTCCCAAAAACATTTGCAGCCTGAAAGATGCATTAACCCGCATCATAGACCACTAAAATTCCCAAAAATATTTTGGCACAAAAAATGCATCCTACACCCCTGCAAGTTCAGAATATGTTAGCAGCCCAAAAAAGGCCTTAAAATGCATTTTCGTTCTGCAAAAAGGTTGAAAACTTTGAAGGACCAAAGAAGGGGTACAGGCATCATAGACCCCCTAAAGTCCAGAAAATATTGGTGGTCCAAAAACTGTGCCAGACAGCTCTCCATGTCCCAAAATCATTTGCAGCCTGAAACGGGCATTAACCCGCATCCCAGACCCCTGAAATTCCCAAAAATATTTTTGGCACAAAAAATGCATCCTACACCCTTGAAAGTTCAGTATATGTTAGCAGACCAAAAAAGGCTTAAAAATGCACCTTAGGCTTGCAAAGATGTTCAAAACTTTGAAGGCCCAAAAAAGGGGTTTACAGGCATCCTAGACCCCCTAAAGTCCAGAAAATGTTGGTGGCCCAAAAACTGTGCCAGAGAGCTCTACATGTCCCTAAATCATTTGCAGCCTGAAAGGTGCATTAACCCGCATCATAGACCACTAAAATTCCCAAAAATATTTTGGCACAAAAAATGCATCCTACACCCCTGCAAGTTGAGAATATGTTAGCAGCCCAAAAAAGGCCTTAAAATGCATTTTCGTCCTGCAAAAAGGTTGAAAACTTTGAAGGACCAAAGAAGGGGTACAGGCATCATAGACCCCCTAAAGTCCAGAAAATATTGGTGGTCCAAAAACTGTGCCAGACAGCTCTCCATGTCCCAAAATCATTTGCAGCCTGAAAGGGGCATTGACCCGCATCCTAGACCACTGAAATTCCCAAAACTATTTTTGGCACAAAAAATGCATCCTACACCCTTGAAAGTTCAGTATATGTTAGCAGACCAAAAAAGGCCTAAAAATGCACCTTAGGCTTGCAAAGATGTTCAAAACTTTGAAGGCCCAAAAAAGGGGTTTACAGGCATCCTAGTGTTAAGAAAGGAAGAAGGCCTTGCCTATGGCAAGGGGTAAAGTGCACAGAATTGCACAGGGAACAACTTAAGATCTAACAACGTGCATAAAATACCCAAGACTTGTGAATGTATAACCCAGGAGTGCAAATAAAGTATTACCAATATACAATAAAGGAATGTAGGGTAAACACTTAAGACCTCCTTATAACTGAAAGGAAAGTCTGCAAACTCTTTACCCACTATGCTCTTACAGATACTGACAGCGCTAAACCCACGTAGCGGGCAAGCAAGTACAGATTCTGTGAACTGACACTCTGTAAAATACTGAATAAGGAACATTCAAACAGTACTCACGAGGACCGGAAAGACCACTAGAATGTCAGTAATATCACGAACCCTGTAGATCAAACAGGAACCCAGAAGGCTGTAAAAGCAGAGGGTTAAAGATAACAAAATACATAAAACCTTAGTCAGGGGAAAGTATGAATTGTGATGTTAACTTGTGAGGAAAACAAAAGGGGATACACACTGGAACATGTTACAACAACACCCACACCTAATATTCGATGGAAAGTAAATGCAGAGGTGCAATGGAAAATATGGAATGGACTCTGAATGAAGTAGGATCAGGAGCAGGGGAAACGCTATTACAAAAGGAAACCTTTCCCACCCAACCAAGGGAAAAAGGCAGTAAACAAATACTACAAGGTAAGATTAATGCATCAAGCTCTTCAGTAACCAGGACAGCATAAAGAGACAGAACGCACCGGCAACCTGGGCTGCAACTAAGAGTTAAACACAGAGAAAGGCTGTCTGCAGACAGAGGAAGACAGAAAGGGAATGTCGGAAAGCATAAATCAATTAGCACATTAATCCGAAATCCAGGACAAAGGAACAAGATGCAGGAGCTAAGGAACTGGGCGCAAACGCTAGGAACTGGAACTAGGTACAAGGCACAGAAACCAGGAACAGGGAACAAGGAACAGGAGACTAGTCACAACAGGAACACTGCTACAATGACCAGCGCCGGACTGAAGCAAACTGAGGCTTTTAAAGCTGCTAAACGAGCACACCCCTCAGGCGTGCCGCCTGCTGCACCTGCAGCCACAGGTGTTGCCTATCCTCCACCCAGCCTTGTGCTGCAAGGGAGGAGACGAAGCAGTGAGCCAGGCATTCTGGGAAGCAGGAGGTGAAGCAGTGAGCCAAGGCATTCTGGGAAGCATAGTCATTTGATTTAAGTAACATGCTGGCTGCCAGAGAGGAGATGAAGCAGTAAGCCAGGCATTCTGGGAAGCAGGAGGTGAAGCAGTGAGCCAAGGCATTCCGGGAAACATAGTCATTTGATTTAAGTAACATGCTGGCTGCCAAAAACCTGGAATGGATCCGGAAGGGAAGTAACTTGGAATATAAGCGTTTAATGTTCCCAATTCATCACAACACTGTAGCATAGGATTCGAAGGAAATGTCCAGTAGGGAATAAACCCCAAAACATGCCCCCAAGTGGCAGGAACGGGAGCGAAGGGAGCGAGCCGTGACACTATACCCCCTCCCACGGCCGACTCCAGGCGGCCGTTACTCGCACAAAACGTCCTCTTTCCACGACAGGAGTGCTTCGTCTTCAGAAGTGGCACTGACGGAGACGATGGCCCACGGGCAGAAGCAGAAGGACTGGAATGAATAGAATCAGGCCGCAGTATATAAGAGCCATAGGCAGGTTTTCGGTGAGGAAGAGACTCATGGGTCGAAGAAAGGCATGAAGGACTTGCAGGACCCGAAGCAGAGTTGGAAGGTCCAGGTAACTTAGTCATTGGAAGAGGATATGCATACATCTTTGAGGAGAGAGGCAGGCTGGTGCTACATGCTTTAGACAACGGTAGAAGTTCTGTTAGCCTCACTGCCGAGAGTGGACACACAGGAGGTGAGGAAACAGCAGGTTTCAGGAGATGTTTATGTTCGGAAGAGGAAGGTGGCGGCTGAGGTAGAGATTTGGATACTCTGTCATCCATTTGATTAAAGGCCTGTGGTTGAGGGTGACCAAGGTTCGACTGCATCAGTCCCACGCCTTGGGGACCTGGAAGTCCAATGGGTTGTACGAGGTTGGCACTCGTGGTGTCAGTCATGTAGCCACCTTGTTGCTCATGGAATACAACCGCAGGAACGTTTGGCATACCGATAGGAGTGATATACGCAGTACTTGGCACATCAGGCACATTCGCAGCAGGAGTAATAACGGGCACATTTTGAACCGCAGCAGTAATGTCCTTCCTTTGGCTACTAGCACCCGAATGGTGCAGCAGTTGGGGGGCCGTGCCCGTCCCTTCCTTCAGGCTCATTTGTGATCCGGCAACAAAAAGGCTGTCAAGCGGCTGATCCAAACTGGTCCCCAAATGTGAACCGTCCAGCCCGTTATCCTGGTTGGCTACTTGTTCGATGTCTGGGCCATGGCGGATGGTATCCGTCTCCCAATTGGAACACTCCAGGCAAGTCCAACGGCCTTGCATGTAAGACCCTCCCGAGTCGTGATCCAGCTTGATGTTTCTGGCAGAAGATTCAGACTCAGATGTAGCATATGCGGGAGGTGCTGATTCTACAGTCAAGCAGTTGGGAGTATTAACTTGTGTAAGAGACAGGCCTTCTGGTGATCCTCCTGAAGCATAAGAAGGGCAGATTGGACGTTCATTCGTAAATGGTTGTGATTTAGGAGGTAGCTCTGAAGTAGATGAATCTGCAACATGATCAAACAGAGCAGACAGGTGCACCTCCGATGTTGGCAGCGAGGCTGAACAGGATACAGGTTTTTCATGAACTGAAGCCAAACTAGCAGTAGGCTCTGGGACCGAAGACAGGCACTCAGGGTGTGCTACCGGAGGCTCCGTGGCTGAAGGATAATCCGCTGGATGAGTCACTGTAGCCGAAAACAGGCATGCCAGAGGAAATTCAGAGGCTGAGGGCATGCAAGCTGGAGCCGTCACGTTAGCTGATGACAAACTTGTCGAAGTCTTTGACTCTGACCACGTACATGGTGAAGGCTCTTGAGTGATTGGCAGACATAGCAATTGTTCACTGATTGAAGACACGTTAGACAATGATGACTGCAGAGCCGTGGACTGGATAATCGAAGAGTCAATGGTTGTAGGAGGACAAACAGAAGTCCCAGAAGTCAACAAACACATTTGTGGCTCAGGAATGGAATGCACCTCTAGGGCGGTCGACTCCTTGGCACCAGTAACAAAAGACTGAGCTGTATCCATGCCGTCCCTCTCCTTAGTGGATGACACAGAGTCTCTTCCTTTGTAAGAATCAAATTCAACCAGAGGGATCACCGTAGTAAAGTCTCTGTTAATCAGGATTTCGTCGAATGTCCATTCCTTTGTCTCAACTTCTGAAGGTGGCAGATTAGCAATCAACAGTTCAGGAATCGCCTGCCGGGTCTTTGTTTTAGTATACTGTGGAATGAGTTCATCAAAACAAGAATTATGTACTGTCTTTGATTGTTCATTGTGACATAATTTGGCAGAAGAAGGAATGAACACAGAGGTAGCATCGTTTTCCACATCAGCTTGAATGTTTACTTCAGTCTCAGCAGCTAGATCAAGGGCAGAACCTAAGCCTACGTTAGTGACTGATTCTGTGTATGCCACCATTGTGGATAATGTTTGGGAACCAGAAGTATGTATGTGTTCAAACTCTGAATTATGACTGACTGCTACAGAGGAAATCTTAGGTAAAGGAGTGACTTGTAAATCCTCAACTAATAGCAATTCCTGACAAACGGTAGAACGTTTGTCAGAATCTGTGCTCTGAATAAGTGCTGTGCAAGAAAGAGGACTTTCACTCCCAATAGGTTTTTCATATTGACAAGTATCATGACCTATTAAAACCTCCTCACTCAGAGATTGAACAGTCTTCACTTCATCAACGGATAAAGTTTGAAGTGTAGTCAGAAAAAATCGTAAAGTTTTATTCTCCTCGAGTAAACTGATGTATTCTCGTTTTAACTCCTCAAATTCAGCTTTTAGCATGCCCGGGCTTAACTGTACATCCCTGTCAGTAGGCACAAGGGAAGGCATGGTGACATCAGGGCTAGATCCTACCCTAGTCGTCCGGACGTTTACTGATTGTACATTGTCATTTACTGTTTGCAAGTCTTGTGATCTATACTCTCTCTTACCAACTTGGTCTCTGTTACCCTTAAATAAACTACTGACATCAGACCTCTTGACACTAGGGAATACAGTAAGTACTTGTGCAGAGGAGTAAGTAGTTGACTGAGGGCTGAAAACAGAAGATATGTAATGAACCCCTTCATTCTTTATGTTTGAATCATGAAACTGTTCAATCTGAGGTAAAGCACAACCTGAATCATGGGGTTCAACAACAGATGTACTCGTATTTAGTAAATCTAACAGTGTTTTATTTTCCGCTGCTAAGGCTTGTGCGGACATATCTGGATCAAAATTAAAGACAGAATTAGGATCAGGCAATGTATGATGTGCCACCCAGTGGGTAAAATACTTTGCACGTAAATACCCATTCGTGTCAAGGAGTTCATTTAAGTCAGGAGCAGATTTTTGATTTCCACAGGTAGACTTAGGGGGAACTTTCTGTGCTAACTTGTTAGTGACCTTGCTGCCTTTCTTTCTTAAACTGGCACTATTCAGACGGGAATAATGGCTGGTCATTCTGTTAAGAAAGGAAGAAGGCCTTGCCTATGGCAAGGGGTAAAGTGCACAGAATTGCACAGGGAACAACTTAAGATCTAACAACGTGCATAAAATACCCAAGACTTGTGTATGTATAACCCAGGAGTGCAAATAAAGTATTACCAATATACAATAAAGGAATGTAGGGTAAACACTTAAGACCTCCTTATAACTGAAAGGAAAGTCTGCAAACTCTTTACCCACTATGCTCTTACAGATACTGACAGCGCTAAACCCACGTAGCGGGCAAGCAAGTACAGATTCTGTGAACTGACACTCTGTAAAATACTGAATAAGGAACATTCAAACAGTACTCACGAGGACCGGAAAGACCACTAGAATGTCAGTAATATCACGAACCCTGTAGATCAAACAGGAACCCAGAAGGCTGTAAAAGCAGAGGGTTAAAGATAACAAAATACATAAAACCTTAGTCAGGGGAAAGTATGAATTGTGATGTTAACTTGTGAGGAAAACAAAAGGGGATACACACTGGAACATGTTACAACAACACCCACACCTAATATTCGATGGAAAGTAAATGCAGAGGTGCAATGGAAAATATGGAATGGACTCTGAATGAAGTAGGATCAGGAGCAGGGGAAACGCTATTACAAAAGGAAACCTTTCCCACCCAACCAAGGGAAAAAGGCAGTAAACAAATACTACAAGGTAAGATTAATGCATCAAGCTCTTCAGTAACCAGGACAGCATAAAGAGACAGAACGCACCGGCAACCTGGGCTGCAACTAAGAGTTAAACACAGAGAAAGGCTGTCTGCAGACAGAGGAAGACAGAAAGGGAATGTCGGAAAGCATAAATCAATTAGCACATTAATCCGAAATCCAGGACAAAGGAACAAGATGCAGGAGCTAAGGAACTGGGCGCAAACGCTAGGAACTGGAACTAGGTACAAGGCACAGAAACCAGGAACAAGGAACAAGGAACAGGAGACTAGTCACAACAGGAACACTGCTACAATGACCAGCGCCGGACTGAAGCAAACTGAGGCTTTTAAAGCTGCTAAACGAGCACACCCCTCAGGCGTGCCGCCTGCTGCACCTGCAGCCACAGGTGTTGCCTATCCTCCACCCAGCCTTGTGCTGCAAGGGAGGAGACGAAGCAGTGAGCCAGGCATTCTGGGAAGCAGGAGGTGAAGCAGTGAGCCAAGGCATTCTGGGAAGCATAGTCATTTGATTTAAGTAACATGCTGGCTGCCAGAGAGGAGATGAAGCAGTGAGCCAGGCATTCTGGGAAGCAGGAGGTGAAGCAGTGAGCCAAGGCATTCCGGGAAACATAGTCATTTGATTTAAGTAACATGCTGGCTGCCAAAAACCTGGAATGGATCCGGAAGGGAAGTAACTTGGAATATAAGCGTTTAATGTTCCCAATTCATCACAACACTGTAGCATAGGATTCGAAGGAAATGTCCAGTAGGGAATAAACCCCAAAACATGCCCCCAAGTGGCAGGAACGGGAGCGAAGGGAGCGAGCCGTGACACCTAGACCCCCTAAAGCCCCTAGCAGCCCAAAAAAGGCCTTAAAATGCATTTTCGTCCTGCAAAAAGGTTGAAAACTTTGAAGGACCAAAGAAGGGGTACAGGCATCATAGACCCCCTAAAGTCCAGAAAATATTGGTGGTCCAAAAACTGTGCCAGACAGCTCTCCATGTCCCAAAATCATTTGCAGCCTGAAAGGGGCATTGACCCGCATCCTAGACCACTGAAATTCCCAAAACTATTTTGGCACAAAAAATGCATCCTACACCCTTGAAAGTTCAGTATATGTTAGCAGCCCAAAAAAGGCCTAAAAATGCATCTTAGGCCTGCAAAAATGTTGAAAACTTTGAAGGCCCAAAAAAGGGGGTTACATGCATCCTAGACCCCCTAAAGTCCAGAAAATATTAGTGGCCCAAAAACTATGCCAGAGAGCTCTGCATGTCCCAAAAACATTTGCAGCCTGAAAGGGGCATTAACCCGCATCCCAGACCCCTGAAATTCCCAAAAATATTTTTGGCACAGAAAATGCATCCTACACCCTTGAAAGTTCAGAATATGTTAGCAGCCCAAAAGGCCTTAAAATGCATCTTAGGCCTGCAAAAATGTTGAAAACTTTGAAGGCCCAAAAAAGTGGTTTACAGGCATCCTAGACTCCCTAATGTACAGAACATTTTGGTGGCCCAAAAACTGTGCCAGAAAGCTCTGCATGTCCCAAAATCATTTGCAGCCTGAAAGGGGCATTAACCCGCATCCCAGACCCCTGAAATTCCCAAAAATATTTTTGGCACAAAAAATGCATCCTACACCCTTGAAAGTTCAGTATATGTTAGCAGCCCAAAAAAGGATTTAAAATACATTTTAGGCCTGCAAAAATGGTGAAAACTTTTACGGCCCAAAAAAAGGGGTTTAAAGGCATCTTAGACCCCCTAAAGTCCAGAAAATATTGGTGGCCCAAATACTGTGCCAGAGAGCTCTGCATGTCCCAAAATCATTTAAAGCCTGAAAGGGGCATTAACCCGCATCATAGACCACTAAAATTCCCAAAAATATTTTAGCACAAAAAATGCATCCTACACCCCTGTAAGTTCATAATATGTTAGCAGCCCAAAAAAGGCCTTAAAATGCATTTTCGTCCTGCAAAAAGGTTGAAAACTTCGAAGGACCAAAAAAGGGGTTTACAGGCATCCTAGACCCCCTAAAGTCCAGAAAATATTGGTGGCCTAAAAACTGTCAGATAGCTCTGAATATCCCAAAAACATTTGCAGGCTGGAAGGAGCATTAACCCGCATCCCAGACCCCTGAAATTCCCAAAAATATTTTTGGCACAGAAAATGCATCCTACACCCTTGAAAGTTCAGTATATGTTAGCAGCCCAAAAAAAGGCCTAAAAATGCATCTTAGGCTTGCAAAGATGTTCAAAACTTTGAAGGCCCAAAAAAGGGGTTTACAGGCATCCTAGACCCCCTAAAGTCCAGAAAATGTTGGTGGCCCAAAAACTATGCCAGAGAGCTCTATATGTCCCTAAATCATTTGCAGCCTGAAAGGGGCATTAACCCGCATCATAGACCACTAAAATTCCCAAATATATTTTGGCACAAAAAATGCATCCTACACCCCTGCAAGTTCAGAATATGTTAGCAGACCAAAAAAGGCCTTAAAATGCATTTTCATCCTGCAAAAAGGTTAAAAACTTTGAAGGACCAAAAAAGGGGTACAGGCATCCTAGACCCCCTAAAGTCCAGAAAATATTGGTGGTCCAAAAACTGTGCCAGACAGCTCTCCATGTCCCAAAATCATTTGCAGCCTGAAAGGGGCATTGACCCGCATCCTAGACCACTGAAATTCCCAAAACTATTTTTGGCACAAAAAATGCATCCTACACCCTTGAAAGTTCAGTATATGTTAGCAGCCCAAAAAAGGCCTAAAAATGCATCTTAGGCCTGCAAAAATGTTGAAAACTTTGAAGGCCCAAAAAAGGGGGTTACATGCATCCTAGACCCCCTAAAGTCCAGAAAATATTAGTGGCCCAAAAACTATGCCAGAGAGCTCTGCATGTCCCAAAAACATTTGCAGCCTGAAAGGGGCATTAACCCGCATCCCAGACCCCTGAAATTCCCAAAAATATTTTTGGCACAGAAAATGCATCCTACACCCTTGAAAGTTCAGAATATGTTAGCAGCCCAAAAGGCCTTAAAATGCATCTTAGGCCTGCAAAAATGTTGAAAACTTTGAAGGCCCAAAAAAGTGGTTTACAGGCATCCTAGACTCCCTAATGTACAGAACATTTTGGTGGCCCAAAAACTGTGCCAGAAAGCTCTGCATGTCCCAAAATCATTTGCAGCCTGAAAGGGGCATTAACCCGCATCCCAGACCCCTGAAATTCCCAAAAATATTTTTGGCACAAAAAATGCATCCTACACCCTTGAAAGTTCAGTATATGTTAGCAGCCCAAAAAAGGATTTAAAATACATTTTAGGCCTGCAAAAATGGTGAAAACTTTTACGGCCCAAAAAAAGGGGTTTAAAGGCATCTTAGACCCCCTAAAGTCCAGAAAATATTGGTGGCCCAAATACTGTGCCAGAGAGCTCTGCATGTCCCAAAATCATTTAAAGCCTGAAAGGGGCATTAACCCGCATCATAGACCACTAAAATTCCCAAAAATATTTTAGCACAAAAAAATGCATCCTACACCCCTGTAAGTTCATAATATGTTAGCAGCCCAAAAAAGGCCTTAAAATGCATTTTCGTCCTGCAAAAAGGTTGAAAACTTCGAAGGACCAAAAAAGGGGTTTACAGGCATCCTAGACCCCCTAAAGTCCAGAAAATATTGGTGGCCTAAAAACTGTCAGATAGCTCTGAATATCCCAAAAACATTTGCAGGCTGGAAGGAGCATTAACCCGCATCCCAGACCCCTGAAATTCCCAAAAATATTTTTGGCACAAAAAATGCATCCTACACCCTTGAAAGTTCAGTATATGTTAGCAGCCCAAAAAAAGGCCTAAAATGCATCTTAGGCTTGCAAAGATGTTCAAAACTTTGAAGGCCCAAAAAAGGGGTTTACAGGCATCCTAGACCCCCTTAAGTCCAGAAAATGTTGGTGGCCCAAAAACTATGCCAGAGAGCTCTATATGTCCCTAAATCATTTGCAGCCTGAAAGGGGCATTAACCCGCATCATAGACCACTAAAATTCCCAAATATATTTTGGCACAAAAAATGCATCCTACACCCCTGCAAGTTCAGAATATGTTAGCAGCCCAAAAAAGGCCTTAAAATGCATTTTCATCCTGCAAAAAGGTTGAAAACTTTGAAGGACCAAAAAAGGGGTTTACATGCATCCTAGACCCCCTAAAGTCCAGAAAATATTGGTGGCCTAAAAACTGTCAGATAGCTCTGAATATCCCAAAAACATTTGCAGCATGGAAGGGGCATTAACCCGCATCCCAGACCCCTGAAATTCCCAAAAATATTTTTGGCACAAAAAATGCATCCTACACCCTTGAAAGTTCAGTATATGTTAGCAGCCCAAAAAAGGCCTTAAATGCATTTTCGTCCTGCAAAAAGGTTGAAAACTTTGAAGGCCCAAAAAAGTGGTTTACAGGCATCCTAGACCCCCTAAAGTCCAGAAAATTTTGGTGGCCCAAAAACTGTGCCAGAGAGCTCTGCATGTCCCAAAATCATTTGCAGCCTGAAAGGGGCATTAACCCGCATCCTAGACCACTGAAATTCCCAATAATACTTTTGGCACAAAAAATGCATCCTACACCCTTGAAAGTTCAGTATATGTTAGCAGCCCAAAAAAGGCCTAAAAATGCATCTTAGGCCTGCAAAAATGTTGAAAACTTTGAAGGCCCAAAAAGGGGGTTACAGGCATCCTAGACCCCCTAAAGTCCAGAAAATGTTGGTGGCCCAAAAACTGTGCCAGAGAGCTCTGCATGTCCCAAAATCATTTGCAGCCTGAAAGGGGCATTAACCCGCATCCCAGACCCCTGAAATTCCCAAAAATATTTTTGGCACAAAAAATGCATCCTACACCCTTGAAAGTTCAGAATATGTTAGCAGCCCAAAAGGCCTTAAAATGCATCTTAGGCCTGCAAAAATGTTGAAAACTTTGAAGGCCCAAAAAAGGGGGTTACAGGCATCCTAGACCCCTTAAAGTCCAGAAAATGTTGGTGGCCCAAAAACTGTGCCAGAGAGCTCTGCATGTCCCAAAATCATTTGCAGCCTGAAAGGGGCATTAACCCGCATCCCAGACCCCTGAAATTCCCAAAAATATTTTTGGCACAAAAAATGCATCCTACACCCCTGTAAGTTCACAATATGTTATCAGCCCAAAAAAGGCCTTAAAATGCATTTTCATCCTGCAAAAAGGTTGAAAACTTTGAAGGACCAAAAAAGGGGTTTACATGCATCCTAGACCCCCTAAAGTCCAGAAAATATTGGTGGCCTAAAAACTGTCAGATAGCTCTGAATATCCCAAAAACATTTTCAGCCTGAAAGAGGCATTAACCCGCATCCTAGACCACTGAAATTCCCAAAAATACTTTTGGCACAAAAAATGCATCCTACACCCTTTAAAGTTCAATATATGTTAGCAGCCCAAAAAAGGCCTAAAAATGCATCTTAGGCTTGCAAAAATGTTCAAAACATTGAAGGCCCAAAAAAGGGGTTTACAGGCATCCTAGACCCCTAAAGTCCAGAAAATATTGGTGGTCCAAAAACTGTGCCAGACAGCTCTCCATGTCCCAAAATCATTTGCAGCCTGAAAGGGGCATTAACCCACATCCCAGACCCCTGAAATTCCCAAAAATATTTTTGGCACAAAAAATGCATCCTACACCCTTGAAAGTTCAGTATATGTTAGCAGACCAGAAAAGGCCTAAAAATGCATCTTAGGCTTGCAAAAATGTTCAGAACTTTGAAGGCCCAAAAAAGGGGTTTACAGGCATCCTCGACCCCCTAAAGTCCAGAAAATGTTCGTGGCCCAAATACTGTGCCAGAGAGCTCTGCATGTCCCAAAATCATTTACAGCCTGAAAGGGGCATTAACCGGCATTATAGACCACTAAAATTCCCAAAAATATTTTAGCACAAAAAATGCATCCTACACCCCTGTAAGTTCATAATATGTTAGCAGCCAAAAAAGGCCTTAAAATGCATTTTCGGCCTGCAAAAAGGTTGAAAACTTTGAAGGACCAAAAAAGGGGTTTACAGGCATCCTAGACCCCCTAAAGTCCAGAAAATATCGGTGGCCTAAAAACTGTCAGATAGCTCTGAATATCCCAAAAATATTTGCAGCCTGGAAGGGGCATTAACCCGCATCCCAGACCCCTGAAATTCCCAAAAATATTTTTGCCACAAAAAATGCATCCTACACCCTTGAAAGTTCAGTATATGTTAGCAGCCCAAAAAAGGCCTTAAAATGCATTTTCGTCCTGCAAAAAGGTTGAAAACTTTTACGGCCCAAAAAAGGGGTTTACAGGCATTTTAGACCCCCTAAAGTCCAGAAAATGTTGGTGGCCCAAAAACAGTGCCAGAGAGCTCTACATGTCCCTAAATCATTTGCAGCCTGAAAGGGGCATTAACCCGCATGCTAGACCACTGAAATTCCCAAAACTATTTTTGGCACAAAAAATGCATCCTACACCCCTGATAGTTCAGAATATGTTAGCAGCCCAAAAGGCCTTAAATTGCATCTTAGGCCTGCAAAAATGTTGAAAACTTTGAAGGCCCAAAAAAAGTGGTTTACAGGCATCCTAGACCCCCTAAAGTCCAGAAAATATTGGTGGCTTAAAAACTGTGCCAGAGAGCTCTGCATGTCCCAAAATCGTTTGCAGCCTGAAAGGGGCATTAACCCGCATCATAGACCACTAAAATTCCCAAAAATATTTTGGCACAAAAAATGCATCCTACACCCCTGCAAGTTCAGAATATGTTAGCAGCCCAAAAAAGGCCTAAAAATGCATCTTAGGCCTGCAAAAATGTTGAAAACTTTGAAGGCCCAAAAAAGGGGGTTACAGGCATCCTAGACCCCTTAAAGTCCAGAAAATGTTGGTGGCCCAAAAACTGTGCCAGAGAGCTCTGCATGTCCCAAAATCATTTGCAGCCTGAAAGGGGCATTAACCCGCATCCCAGACCCCTGAAATTCCCAAAAATATTTTTGGCACAAAAAATGTATCCTACACCCTTGAAAGTTCAGTATATGTTAGCAGCCCAAAAAATGCCTAAAAATGCATCTTAGGCCTGCAAAAATGTTGAAAACTTTGAAGGCCCAAAAAAGGGGCTTACAGGCATCCTAGACCCCCTAAAGTCCAGAAAATGTTGGTGGCCTAATAACTGTGTCAGATAGCTCTGAATATCCAAAAAACATTTGCAGCCTAGAAGGGGCATTAACCCGCATCCCAGACCCCTGAAATTCAAAAAATATTTTTGGCACAAAACATGCATCCTACGCCCTTGAAAGTTCAGTGTATGTTTGCAGCCCAAAAAATGCCTAAAAATGCACCTTAGGCCTGCAAAAATGTTGAAAACTTTGAAGGCCCAAAAAAGTGGTTTACAGGCATCCTAGACCCCCTAAAGTCTAGAAAATGTTGGTGGCCCAAAAACTGTGCCGGAGAGCTCTGCATGTCCCAAAATCATTTGCAGCCTGAAAGGGGCATTAACCTGCATCAAAGACCACTAAAATTCCCAAAAATATCTTGGCA
Organism: Ambystoma mexicanum; assembly: GCF_040938575.1. NCBI lineage: Eukaryota > Metazoa > Chordata > Amphibia > Caudata > Ambystomatidae > Ambystoma > Ambystoma mexicanum. The sequence goes on from NC_090937.1 coordinate 264,425,539, forward strand.
CAAAAAATGCATCCTACACCCTTGAAAGTTCAGTATATGTTATCAGCCCAAAAAAGGCCTAAAATGCATTTTACGCCGGCAAAAATGTTGAAAACTTAGAAGGCCCAAAAAGGGGTTTACAAGCATCCTAGACCTCCTAAAGTCCAGAAAATGTTGTTGGCCCAAAAACTGTGCCAGAGAGCTCTGCATGTCCCAAAATCATTTGAAGCCTGAAAGGGGCATCAACCCGCATGCTAGACCACTGAAATTCCCAAAACTATTTTTGGCACAAAAAATGCATCCTACACCCCTGATAGTTCAGAATATGTTAGCAGCCCAAAGGTCCTTAAAATGTATCTTAGGCCTGCAAAAATGTTGAAAACTTTGAAGGCCCAAAAAAGGGGTTTACAGGCATCCTAGACCCCCTAAAGTCCAGAAAATATTGGTGGCCTAATAACTGTGTCAGATAGCTCTGAATATCCCAAAAACATTTGCAGCCTGAAAGGGGCATTAACCCGCATCCCAGACCCCTGAAATTCCCAAAAATATTTTTGGCACAAAAAATGCATCCTACACCCTTGAAAGTTCAGTATAGGCTAGCAGCCCAAAAAATGGCTAAAAATGCATCTTAGGCCTGCAAAACTGTTGAAAACTTTGAAGGCCCAAAAAAGTGCTTTACAGGCATCCTAGACCCCCTAAAGTCCAGACAATTTTGATGGCCCAAAAACTGTGCCAGAGAGCTCTGCATGTCCCAAAATCATTTGCAGCCTGAAAGGGGCATTAACCCGCATCCCAGACCCCTGAAATTCCCAAAAATATTTTTGGCACAAAAAATGCATCCTACACCCTTGAAAGTTCAGTATATGTTAGTAGCCCAAAAAAGGCCTAAAAATGCATCTTAGGCCTGCAAAAATGTTGAAAACTTTGAAGGCCCAAAAAAGGGATTTACAGGCATCCTAGACCCCCTAAAGTCCAGAAAATGTTGGTGGCCCAGAAACTGTGCCAGAGAGCTCTGCATGTCCCGAAATGATTTGCAGCCTGAAAGGGGCATTAACCCGCATCATAGACTACTAAAATTCCCAAAAATATTTTGGCACAAAAAATGCATCCTACACCCCTGCAAGTTCATAATATGTTAGCAGCCCAAAAAAGGCCTTAAAATGCATTTTCGGCCTGCAAAAAGGTTGAAAACTTTGAAGGCCCAAAAAAGGGGTTTACAGGCATCCTAGACCCCCTAAAGTCCAGAAAATGTTGGTGGCCCAAAAACTGTGCCAGAGAGCTCTACATGTCCCAAAATCATTTGCAGCCTGAAAGGGGCATTAACCCGCTTCATAGACCACTAAAATTCCCAAAAATACTTTTGGCACAAAAAATGCATCCTACACCCTTGAAAGTTCAGTATATGTTAGCATCCCAAAAAATGCCTAAAAGTGCATCTTAGGCCTGCAAAAATGTTGAAAACTTTGAAGGCCCAAAAAAGGGGTTTACAGGCATCCTAGACCCCCTAAAGTCCAGAAAATGTTGGTGGCCGGAAAACTGTGCCAGAGAGCTCTACATGTCCCAAAATCATTTGCAGCCTGAAAGGGGCATTAACCCGCATCATAGACCACTAAAATTCCCAAAAATATTTTGGCACAAAAAATGCATCCTTCACCCTTGAAAGTTCAGTATATGTTAGCATCCCAAAAAAGGCCTTACAATGCATTTTCGGCCGGCAAAAAGGTCGAAAACTTTGAAGGACCAAAAAAGGGGTTTACAGGCATCCTAGACCCCTTAAAGTCCAGAAAATGGTGGTGGCCTAAAAACTGTGTCAGAGAGCTCTGCATGTCCCAAAATCATTTGCAGCCTGAAAGGGGCATTAACCTGCATCATAGACCACTGAAATTCCCAAAACTATTTTTGGCACAAAAAATGCATCCTACACCCCTGATAGTTCAGAATATGTTAGCATCCCAAAAAAGGCCTTAAAATGCATCTTAGGCCTGCAAAAATGATGACAACTTTGAAGGCCCAAAAAAGGGGTTTACAGGCATCCTAGACCCCCTAAAGTCCAGAAAATATTGGTGGCCTAATAACTGTGTCAGATAGCTCTTAATATCCCAAAAACATTTGCAGCCTGAAAGGGGCATTAACCCGCATCATAGACCACTAAAATTCCCAAAAATATTTTGGCACAAAAAATGTATCCTACACCCCTGCAAGTTCATAATATGTTAGCAGCCCAAAAAAGGCCTTAAAATGCATTTTCGGCCTGCAAAAAGGTTGAAAACTTTGAAGGACCAAAAAAGGGGTTTACAGGCATCCTAGACCCCCTAAAGTCCAGAAAATATTGGTGGTCCAAAAACTGTGCCAGACAGCTCTCCATGTCCCAAAATCATTTGCAGCCTGAAAGGGGCATTAACCCGCATCCTAGACCACTGAAATTCCCAAAACTATTTTTGGCACAAAAAATGCATACTACACACCTGATAGTTCAGAATATGTTAGCAGCCCAAAAGGCCTTAAAATGCATCTTAGGCCTGCAAAAATGTTGAAAATTTTGAAAGCCCAAAAAAGGGGTTTACAGACATCCTAGACCCCCTAAAGTCCAGAAAATATTGGTGGTCCAAAAACTGTGCCAGACAGCTCTCCATGTTCCAAAATCATTTGCAGCCTGAAAGGGGCATTAACCCGCATCCTAGACCACTGAAATTCCCAAAAATATTTTGGCACAAAAAATGTATCCTACACCCCTGCAAGTTCATAATATGTTAGCAGCCCAAAAAAGGCCTTAAAATGCATTTTCGGCCTGCAAAACGGTTGACAACTTTGAAGGACCAAAAAAGGGGTTTACAGACATCCTAGACCCCCTAAAGTCCAGAAAATATTGGTGGTCCAAAAACTGTGCCAGACAGCTCTCCATGTCCCAAAAACATTTGCAGCCTGAAAGGGGCATTAACCCGCATCCCAGACCCCTGAAATTCCCAAAAATATTTTTGGCACAAAAAATGCATCCTACACCCTTGAAAGTTCAGTATATGTTAGCAGCCCAAAAAATGCCTAAAAATGCATCTTAGGCCTGCAAAAATTTTGAAAACTTTGAAGGCCCAAAAAAGGGGTTTAGAGGCATCCTAGACCCCCTAAAGTCCAGAAAATGTTGGTGGCTTAATAACTGTGTCAGATAGCTCTGAATATCCCAAAAACATTTGCAGCCTGGAAGGGGCATTAACCCGCATCCCAGACCCCTGAAATTCAAAAAATATTTTTGGCACAAAACATGCATCCTACACCCTTGAAAGTTCAGTGTATGTTTGCAGCCCAAAAAATGCCTAAAAATGCATCTTAGGCCTGCAAAAATGTTGAAAACTTTGAAGGCCCAAAAAAGGGGTTTACAGGCATCCTAGACCCCCTAAAGTCCAGAAAATATTGGTGGCCTAATAACTGTGTCAGATAGCTCTGAATATCCCAAAAACATTTGCAGCCTGAAAGGGGCATTAACCTGCATCCCAGACCCCTGAAATTCCCAAAAATATTTTTGGCACAAAAAATGCATCCTACACCCCTGCAAGTTCAGAATATGTTAGCAACCAAAAAAGGCCTTAAAAAGCATTTTCGTCCTGCAAAAAGGTTGAAAACTTTGAAGGCCCAAAAAAGTAGTTTACAGGCATCCTAGACCCCCTAAAGTCCAGACAATTTTGGTGGCCCAAAAACTGTGCCAGAGAGCTCTGCATGTCCCAAAATCATTTTCAGCCTGAAAGGGGCATTAACCCGCATCCCAGACCCCTGAAATTCCCAAAAATATTTTTGGCACAAAAAATGCATCCTACACCCTTGAAGGTTCAGTATATGTTAGCAGCCCAAAACAGGCCTAAAAATGCATCTTAGGCTTGCAAAAATGTTGAAAACTTTGAAGGCCCAAAAAAGGGGTTTACAGGCATCGTAGACCCCCTAAAGTCCAGAAAATAGTGGTGGCCTAATAACTGTGTCAGATAGCTCTGAATATCCCAAAAACATTTGCAGCCTGGAAGCCCAAAAAACCTGCATCCCAGACCCCTGCAATTCCCAAAAATATTTTTGGCACAAAAAATGCATCCTATACCCTTGAAAGTTCAGTATATGTTAGCAGCCCAAAAAAGGCCTAAAAATGCATCTTAGGCTTGCAAAAATGTTCAAAACTTTGAAGGCCCAAAAATGGGGTTTACAGGCATCCTAGACCCCCTAAAGTCCAGAAAATGTTGGTGGCCCAAAAACTGTGCCAGAGAGCTCTACATGTCCCAAAATCGTTTGCAGCCTGAAAGGGGCAATAACCCACATCATAGACCACTAAAATTCCCAAAAATATTTTGGCACAAAAAATGCATCCTACACCACTGCAAGTTCAGAACATGTTAGCAGCCCAAAAAAGGCCTTAAAATGCATCTTAGGCCTGCAAAAATGTTGAAAACTTTGAAGGTCCAAAACAGGGGGTTACAGGCATCCTTGACCCCTGAAAGTCCAGAAAATGTTGGTGGCCCAAAAACTGTGCCAGAGAGCTCTGCATGTTCCAAAATCATTTGCAGCCTGAAAGGGGCATTAACACACATCCTAGACCACTGAAATTCCCAAAACTATTTTTGGCACAAAAAATGCATCCTACACCCCTGAAAGTTCAGTATAGGTTAGCAGCCCAAAAAATGCCTAAAAATGCATCTTAGGCCTGCAAAAATGTTGAAAACTTTGAAGGCCCAAAAAAGTGGTTTACAGGCATCCTAGACCCCCTAAAGTCCAGACAATTTTGGTGGCCCAAAAACTGTGCCAGAGAGCTCTGCATGTCCCAAAATCATTTTCAGCCTGAAAGGGGCATTAACCCGCATCCCAGACCCCTGAAATTCCCAAAAATATTTTTGGCACAAAAAATGCATCCTACACCCTTGAAGGTTCAGTATATGTTAGCAGCCCAAAAAAGGCCTAAAAATGCATCTTAGGCTTGCAAAAATGTTCAAAACTTTGAAGGCCCAAAAAAGGGGTTTACAGGCATCCTAGACCCCCTAAAGTCCAGAAAATGTTGGCGGCCCAAAAACTGTGCCAGAGAGCTCTACATGTCCCAAAATCATTTGCAGCCTGAAAGGGGCATTAACCCGCATCCAAGACCCCTGAAATTCCCAAAAATATTTTTGGCACAAAAAATGCATCCTACACCCTTGAAAGTTCAGTATATGTTAGCAGCCCAAAAAATGCCTAAAAATGCATCTTAGGCCTGCAAAAATGTTGAAAACTTTGAAGGCCCAAAAAAGGGGTTTACAGGCATCCTAGACCCCCTAAAGTCCAGAAAGTGTTGGTGGCCTAATAACTGTGTCAGATAGCTCTGAATATCCCAAAAACATTTGCAGCCTGGAAGGGGCATTAACCCGCATCCCAGACCCCTGAAATGCAAAAAATATTTTTGGCACAAAACATGCATCCTACACCCTTGAAAGTTCAGTATATGTTAGCAGCCCAAAAAAGGCCTAAAAATGCATCTTAGGCTTGCAAAAATGTTAAAAACTTTGAAGGCCCAAAAAAGGGGTTTACAGGCATCCTAGACCCCCTAAAGTCTAGAAAATGTTGGTGGCCCAAAAACTGTGCCAGAGAGCTCTGCATGTCGCAAAATCATTTGCAGCCTGAAAGGGGCATTAACCTGCATCAAAGACCACTAAAATTCCCAAAAATATCTTGGCACAAAAAATGCATCCTACACCCTTGAAAGTTCAGTATATGTTATCAGCCCAAAAAGGCCTAAAATGCATTTTACGCCTGCAAAAATGTTGAAAACTTTGAAGGCCCAAAAAAGGGGTTTACAGGCATCGTAGACCCCCGAAAGTCCAGAAAATATTGGTGGCCTAATAACTGTGTCAGATAGCTCTGACTATCCCAAAAACATTTGCAGCCTGAAAGGGGTATTAACCCGCATCCCGGACCCCTGAAATTCCCAAAAATCTTTTTGGCACAAAAAATGCATCCTACACCCTTGAAAGTTCAGTATATGTTAGCAGCCCAAAAAAGGCCTAAAAATGCATCTTAGGCCTGCAAAAATGTTGAAAACTTTGAAGGCCCAAAAAAGGGATTAACAGGCATCCTAGACCCCCTAAAGTCCAGAAAATGTTGGTGGGCCAAAAACTGTGCCAGAGGGCTCTGCATGTCCCAAAATCATTGGCAGCCTGATAGGGGCATTAACCCGCATCATAGACTACTAAAATTCCCAAAAATATTTTGGCACAAAAAATGCATCCTACACCCCTGCAAGCTCATAATATGTTAGCAGCCCAAAAAAGGCCTTAAATGCATTTTCGGCCTGCAAAAAGGTTGAAAACTTTGAAGGCCCAAAAAAGGGGTTTACAGGCATCCTAGAACCCCTAAAGTCCAGAAAATGTTGGTGGCCCAAAAACTGTGCCAGAGAGCTCTACATGTCCCAAAATCATTTGCAGCCTGAAAGGGGCATTAACCCGCTTCATAGACCACTAAAATTCCCAAAAATACTTTTGGCACAAAAAATGCATCCTACAGCCTTGAAAGTTCAGTATATGTTAGCATCCCAAAAAATGCCTAAAAATGCATCTTAGGCCTGCAAAAATGTTGAAAACTTTGAAGGCCCAAAAAAGGGGTTTACAGGCATCCTAGACCCCCTAAAGTCCAGAAAATGTTGGCGGCCCAAAAACTGTGCCAGCTCTACATGTCCCAAAATCATTTGCAGCCTGAAAGTGGCATTAACCCGCATCATAGACCACTAAAAGTCCTAAAAATATTTTGGCACAAAAAATGCATCCTACACCCCTGATAGTTCAGAATATGTTAGCAGCCCAAAAGTCCTTAAAATGCATCTTAGGCCTGCAAAAATGTTGAAAACTTTGAAGGCCCAAAAAAGGGGTTTACAGGCATCGTAGACCCCCTAAAGTCCAGAAAATATTGGTGGCCTAATAACTGTGTCAGATAGCTCTGAATATCCCAAAAACATTTGCAGCCTGAAAGGGGCATTAACCCGCATCCCGGACCCCTGAAATTCCCAAAAATATTTTTGGCACAAAAAATGCATCCTACACCCCTGCAATTTCAGAATATGTTAGCAGCCCAAAAAAGGCCTAAAAATGCATCTTAGGCCTTCAAAAATGTTGAAAACTTTGAAGGCCCAAAAAAGGGGGTTACATGCATCCTAGACCCCTTAAAGTCCAGAAAATGTTGGCGGCCCAAAAACTGTGCCAGAGATCTCTACATGTCCCAAAATCATTTGCAGCCTGAAAGGGGCATTAACCCGCATCATAGACTACTAAAATTCCCAAAACTATTTTTGGCACAAAAAATGCATCCTACACCCCTGATAGTTCAGAATATGTTAGCAGCCCAAAAGTCCTTAAAATGCATCTTAGGCCTGCAAAAATGTTGAAAACTTTGAAGGCCCAAAAAAGGGGTTTACAGCCATCGTAGACCCCCTAAAGTCCAGAAAATATTGGTGGCCTAATAACTGTGTCAGATAGCTCTGAATATCCCAAAAACATTTGCAGCCTGAAAGGGGCATTAACCCGCATCCCGGACCCCTGAAATTCCCAAAAATATTTTTGGCACAAAAAATGCATCCTACACCCCTGCAAGTTCAGAATATGTTAGCAGCCAAAAAAAGGCCTTAAAATGCATTTTTCGTCCTGCAAAAAGGTTGAAAACTTTGAAGGCCCAAAAAAGTGGTTTACAGGCATCCTAGACCCCCTAAAGTCCAGACAATTTTGGTGGCCCAAAAACTGTGCCAGAGAGCTCTACATGTCCCAAAATCATTTGCAGCCTGAAAGGGGCATTAACCCGCATCATAGACCACTAAAAGTCCTAAAAATATTTTGGCACAAAAAATGCATCCTACACCCCTGCAAGTTCAGAATGTTAGCAGCCCAAAAAAGGCCTTAAAATGCATTTTAGGCCTGCAGAAATGTTGAAAACTTTGAAGGCCCAAAAAAGTGGTTTACAGGCATCCTAGACCCCCTAAAGTCCAGAAAATGTTGGTGGCCGAAAAACTGTGCCAGAGAGCTCTACATGTCCCAAAATCATTTGCAGCCAGAAAGGGGCATTAACCCGCATCATAGACCACTAAAATTCCCAAAAATATTTTGGCACAAAAAATGCATCCTTCACCCGTGAAAGTTCAGTATATGTTAGCATCCCAAAAAAGGCCTTACAATGCATTTTCGGCCGGCAAAAATGTTGAAAACTTTGAAGGACCAAAAAAGGGGTTTACAGGCATCCTAGAACCCCTAAAGTCCAGAAAATGTTGGTGGCACAAAAACTGTGCCAGAGAGCTCTGCGTGTCCCAAAATCATTTGCAGCCTGAAAGGGGCATTAACCCGCATCCCAGACCCCTGAAATTCCCAAAAATATTTTTGGCACAAAAAATGCATCCTACACCCTTGAAGGTTCAGTATATGTTAGCACCCCAAAAAAGTCCTAAAAATGTATCTTAGGCTTGCAAAAATGTTCAAAACTTTGAAGGCCCAAAAAAGGGGTTTACAGGCATCCTAGACCCCCTAAAGTCCAGAAAATGTTGGCGGCCCAAAAACTGTGCCAGAGAGCTCTACATGTCCCAAAATCATTTGCAGCCTGAAAGGGGCATTAACCCGCATCATAGACCACTAAAAGTCCTAAAAATATTTTGGCACAAAAAATGCATCCTACACCCCTGATAGTTCAGAATATGTTAGCAGCCCAAAAGTCCTTAAAATGCATCTTAGGCCTGCAAAAATGTTGAAAACTTTGAAGGCCCAAAAAAGGGGTTTACAGGCATCGTAGACCCCCGAAAGTCCAGAAAATATTGGTGGCCTAATAACTGTGTCAGATAGCTCTGAATATCCCAAAAACATTTGCAGCCTGAAAGGGGCATTAAACCGCATCCCGGACCCCTGAAATTCCCAAAAATATTTTTGGCACAAAAAATGCATCCTACACCCCTGCAAGTTCAGAATATGTTAGCAGCCAAAAAAAGGCCTTAAAATGCATTTTTCGTCCTGCAAAAAGGTTGAAAACTTTGAAGGCCCAAAAAAGTGGTTTACAGGCATCCTAGACCCCCTAAAGTCCAGACAATTTTGGTGGCCCAAAAACTGTGCCAGAGAGCTCTACATGTCCCAAAATCATTTGCAGCCTGAAAGGGGCATTAACCCGCATCATAGACCACTTAAAGTCCTAAAAATATTTTGGCACAAAAAAAGCATCCTACACCCCTGCAAGTTCAGAATGTTAGCAGCCCAAAAAAGGCCTTAAAATGCATTTTAGGCCTGCAAAAATGTTGAAAACTTTGAAGGCCCAAAAAAGGGGGTTACAGGCATCCTAGACCCCTTAAAGTCCAGAAAATGTTGGTGGCCCAAAAACTGTGCCAGAGAGCTCTGCGTGTCCCAAAATCATTTTCAGCCTGAAAGGGGCATTAACCCGCTTCATAGACCACTAAAATTCCCAAAAATATGTTGGCACAAAAAATGCATCCTACACCCCTGTAAGTTGAGAATAAGTTAGCAGCCCAAAAAAGGCCTTAAAATGCATTTTAGGCCTGCAAAAAGGTTGAAACCTTTGAAGGACCAAAAAAGGGGTTTACAGGCATCCTAGACCCCCTAAAGTCCAGAAAATATTGGTGGCCCAAAAACTGTGCCAGAGAGCTCTTCATGTCCCAACATCATGTGCAGCCTGAAAGGGGTATTAACCCGCTTCATAGACCACTAAAATTCCCAAAAATATTTTGGCACAAAAAATGCATCCTACACCCCTGAAAGTTCAGAATATGCTAGCATCCCAAAAAAGGCCTTAAAATGCATCTTAGGCCTGCAAAGATGTTGAAAACTTTGAAGGCCCATAAAAGGGGTTTACAGGCATCGTAGACCCCCTAAAGTCCAGAAAATATTGGTGGCCTAATAACTGTCAGATAGCTCTGAATATCCCAAAAACATTTGCAGCCTGAAAGGGGCATTAACCCGCATCCCGGACCCCTGAAATTCCCAAAAATATTTTTGGCACAAAAAATGCATCCTACACCCCTGCAAGTTCAGAATATGTTAGCAGCCAAAAAAAGGCCTTAAAATGCATTTTAGTCCTGCAAAAAGGTTGAAAACTTTGAAGGCCCAAAAAAGTGGTTTACAGGCATCCTAGACCCCCTAAAGTCCAGACAATTTTGGTGGCCCAAAAACTGTGCCAGAGAGCTCTGCATGTCCCAAAATCATTTTCAGCCTGAAAGGGGCATTAACCCGCATCCCAGACCCCTGAAATTCCCAAAAATATTTTTGGCACAAAAAATGCATCCTACACCCTTGAAGGTTCAGTATATGTTAGCAGCCCAAACAAGGCCTAAAAATGCATCTTAGGCCTGCAAAAATGTTGAAAACTTTGAAGGCCCAAAAAAGGGGTTTACAGGCATCCTAGACCCCCTAAAGTCCAGAAAATATTGGTGGCCTAATAACTGTGTCAGATAGCTCTGAATATCCCAAAAACATTTGCAGCCTGAAAGGGGCATTAACCTGCATCATAGACTACTAAAATTCCCAAAAATATTTTGGCTCAAAAAATGCATCCTACACCCCTGCAAGCTCATAATATGTTAGCAGCCCAAAAAAGGCCTTAAATGCATTTTCGGCCTGCAAAAAGGTTGAAAACTTTGAAGGCCCAAAAAAGGGCTTTACAGGCATCCTAGACCCCCTAAAGTCCAGAAAATGTTGGTGGCCCAAAAACTGTGCCAGAGAGCTCTACATGTCCCAAAATCATTTGCAGCCTGAAAGGGGCATTAACCCGCTTCACAGACCACTAAAATTCCCAAAAATACTTTTGGCACAAAAAATGCATCCTACACCCTTGAAAGTTCTGTATATGTTAGCATCCCAAAAAATGCCTAAAAATGCATCTTAGGCCTGCAAAAATGTTGAAAACTTTGAAGGCCCAAAAAAGGGGTTAACAGGCATCCTAGACCCCCTAAAGTCCAGACAATTTTGGTGGCCCAAAAACTGTGCCAGAGAGCTCTGCATGTCCCAAAATCATTTTCAGCCTGAAAGGGGCATTAACCCGCATCCCAGACCCCTGAAATTCCCAAAAATATTTTTGGCACAAAAAATGCATCCTACACCCTTGAAGGTTCAGTATATGTTAGCAGCCCAAAAAAGGCCTAAAAATGCATTTTAGGCTTGCAAAAATGTTCAAAACTTTGAAGGCCCAAAAAAGGGGTTTACAGGCATCGTAGTCCCCCTAAAGTCTAGAAAATATTGGTGGCCTAATAACTGGGTCAGATAGCTCTGAATATCCCAAAAACATTTGCAGCCTGAAAGGGGCATTAACCCGCATCCCAGACCCCTGAAATTCCCAAAAATATTTTTGGCACAAAAAATGCATCCTACACCCTTGAAAGTTCAGTATAGGTTAGCAGCCCAAAAAATGCCTAAAAATGCATCTTAGGCCTGCAAAACTGTTGAAAACTTTGAAGGCCCAAAAAAGTGCTTTACAGGCATCCTAGACCCCCTAAAGTCCAGACAATTTTGATGGCCCAAAAACTGTGCCAGAGAGCTCTGCATGTCCCAAAATCATTTGCAGCCTGAAAGGGGCATTAACCCGCATCCCAGACCCCTGAAATTCCCAAAAATATTTTTGGCACAAAAAATGCATCCTACACCCTTGAAAGTTCAGTATATGTTAGTAGCCCAAAAAAGGCCTAAAAATGCATTTTAGGCCTGCAAAAATGTTGAAAACTTTGAAGGCCCAAAAAAGTGGTTTACAGGCATCCTAGACCTCCTAAAGTCCAGAAAATTTTGGTGGCCCAAAAACTGTGCCAGAGAGCTCTGCATGTCCCAAAATCATTTGCAGCCTGAAAGGGGCATTAACCCGCATCATAGACCACTAAAATTCCCAAAAATATTTTGGCACAAAAAATGTATCCTACACCCCTGCAAGTTCATAATATGTTAGCAGCCCAAAAAAGGCCTTAAAATGCATTTTCGGCCTGCAAAAAGGTTGAAAACTTTGAAGGACCAAAAAAGGGGTTTACAGACATCCTAGACCCCCTAAAGTCCAGAAAATATTGGTGGTCCAAAAACTGTGCCAGACAGCTCTCCATGTCCCAAAATCATTTGCAGCCTGAAAGGGGCATTAACCCGCATCCTAGACCACTCTAATTCCCAAAACTATTTTTGGCACAAAAAATGCATCCTACACACCTGATAGTTCAGAATATGTTAGCAGCCCAAAAGGCCTTAAAATGCATCTTAGGCCTGCAAAAATGTTGAAAATTTTGAAAGCCCAAAAAAGGGGTTTACAGGCATCCTAGACCCCCTAAAGTCCAGAAAATATTGATGGCCTAATAACTGTGTCAGATAGCTCTGAATATCCCAAAAACATTTGCAGCCTGAAAGGGGCATTAACCCGCATCCCAGACCCCTGAAATTCCCAAAAATATTTTTGGCACAAAAAATGCATCCTACACCCCTGCAAGTTCAGAATATGTTAGCAGCCCAAAAAATGCCTAAAAATGCATCTTAGGCCTGCAAAAATGTTGAAAACTTTGAAGGCCCAAAAAAGGGGTTTAGAGGCAGCCTAGACCCCCTAAAGTCCAGACAATGTTGGTGGCCTAATAACTGTGTCAGATAGCTCTGAATATCCCAAAAACATTTGCAGCCTGAAAGGGGCATTAACCCGCATCCCAGACCCCTGAAATTCCCAAAAATATTTTTGGCACAAAAAATGCATCCTACACCCCTGCAAGTTCAGAATGTTAGCAGCCCAAAAAAGGCCTTAAAATGCATTTTCGTCCTGCAAAAAGGTTGAAAACTTTGAAGGCCCAAAAAAGTGGTTTACAGGCATCCTAGACCCCCTAAAGTCCAGACAATTTTGGTGGCCCAAAAACTGTGCCAGAGAGCTCTGCATGTCCCAAAATCATTTTCAGCCTGAAAGGGGCATTAACCCGCATCATAGACCACTAAAATTCCCAAAAATATTTTTGGCACAAAAAATGCATCCTACACACCTGATAGTTCAGAATATGTTAGCAGCCCAAAAGGCCTTAAAATGCATCTTAGGCCTGCAAAAATGTTGAAAATTTTGAAAGCCCAAAAAAGGGGTTTACAGGCATCCTAGACCCCCTAAAGTCCAGAAAATATTGATGGCCTAATAACTGTGTCAGATAGCTCTGAATATCCCAAAAACATTTGCAGCCTGAAAGGGGCATTAACCCGCATCCCAGACCCCTGAAATTCCCAAAAATATTTTTGGCACAAAAAATGCATCCTACACCCCTGCAAGTTCAGAATATGTTAGCAGCCCAAAAAATGCCTAAAAATGCATCTTAGGCCTGCAAAAATGTTGAAAACTTTGAAGGCCCAAAAAAGGGGTTTAGAGGCAGCCTAGACCCCCTAAAGTCCAGACAATGTTGGTGGCCTAATAACTGTGTCAGATAGCTCTGAATATCCCAAAAACATTTGCAGCCTGAAAGGGGCATTAACCCGCATCCCAGACCCCTGAAATTCCCAAAAATATTTTTGGCACAAAAAATGCATCCTACACCCCTGCAAGTTCAGAATGTTAGCAGCCCAAAAAAGGCCTTAAAATGCATTTTCGTCCTGCAAAAAGGTTGAAAACTTTGAAGGCCCAAAAAAGTGGTTTACAGGCATCCTAGACCCCCTAAAGTCCAGACAATTTTGGTGGCCCAAAAACTGTGCCAGAGAGCTCTGCATGTCCCAAAATCATTTTCAGCCTGAAAGGGGCATTAACCCGCATCATAGACCACTAAAATTCCCAAAAATATTTTGGCACAAAAAATGTATCCTACACCCCTGCAAGTTCATAATATGTTAGCAGCCCAAAAAAGGCCTTAAAATGCATTTTCGGCCTGCAAAAAGGTTGAAAACTTTGAAGGACCAAAAAAGGGGTTTACAGACATCCTAGACCCCCTAAAGTCCAGAAAATATTGGTGGTCCAAAAACTGTGCCAGACAGCTCTCCATGTCCCAAAATCATTTGCAGCCTGAAAGGGGCATTAACCCGCATCCTAGACCACTCTAATTCCCAAAACTATTTTTGGCACAAAAAATGCATCCTACACACCTGATAGTTCAGAATATGTTAGCAGCCCAAAAGGCCTTAAAATGCATCTTAGGCCTGCAAAAATGTTGAAAATTTTGAAAGCCCAAAAAAGGGGTTTACAGGCATCCTAGACCCCCTAAAGTCCAGAAAATATTGATGGCCTAATAACTGTGTCAGATAGCTCTGAATATCCCAAAAACATTTGCAGCCTGAAAGGGGCATTAACCCGCATCCCAGACCCCTGAAATTCCCAAAAATATTTTTGGCACAAAAAATGCATCCTACACCCCTGCAAGTTCAGAATATGTTAGCAGCCCAAAAAATGCCTAAAAATCCATCTTAGGCCTGCAAAAATGTTGAAAACTTTGAAGGCCCAAAAAAGGGGTTTAGAGGCAGCCTAGACCCCCTAAAGTCCAGACAATGTTGGTGGCCTAATAACTGTGTCAGATAGCTCTGAATATCCCAAAAACATTTGCAGCCTGAAAGGGGCATTAACCCGCATCCCAGACCCCTGAAATTCCCAAAAATATTTTTGGCACAAAAAATGCATCCTACACCCCTGCAAGTTCAGAATGTTAGCAGCCCAAAAAAGGCCTTAAAATGCATTTTCGTCCTGCAAAAAGGTTGAAAACTTTGAAGGCCCAAAAAAGTGGTTTACAGGCATCCTAGACCCCCTAAAGTCCAGACAATTTTGGTGGCCCAAAAACTGTGCCAGAGAGCTCTGCATGTCCCAAAATCATTTTCAGCCTGAAAGGGGCATTAACCCGCATCCCAGACCCCTGAAATTCCCAAAAATATTTTTGGCACAAAAAATCCATCCTACACCCTTGAAGGTTCAGTATATGTTAGCAGCCCAAAAAAGGCCTAAAAATGCATCTTAGGCTTGCAAAAATGTTCAAAACTTTGAAGGCCCAAAAACGGGGTTTACAGGCATCCTAGACCCCCTAAAGTCCAGAAAATGTTGGTGGCCCAAAAACTGTGCCAGAGAGCTCTACATGTCCCAAAATCGTTTGCAGCCTGAAAGGGGCAATAACCCACATCATAGACCACTAAAATTCCCAAAAATATTTTGGCACAAAAAATGCATCCTACACCACTGCAAGTTCAGAATATGTTAGCAGCCCAAAAAAGGCCTTAAAATGCATCTTAGGCCTGCAAAAATGTTGAAAACTTTGAAGGCCCAAAACAGGGGGTTACAGGCATCCTTGACCCCTGAAAGTCCAGAAAATGTTGGTGGCCCAAAAACTGTGCCAGAGAGCTCTGCATGTTCCAAAATCATTTGCTGCCTGAAAGGGGCATTAACACGCATCCTAGACCACTGAAATTCCCAAAACTATTTTTGGCACAAAAAATGCATCCTACACCCCTGAAAGTTCAGTATAGGTTAGCAGCCCAAAAAATGCCTAAAAATGCATCTTAGGCCTGCAAAAATGTTGAAAACTTTGAAGGCCCAAAAAAGTGGTTTACAGGCATCCTAGACCCCCTAAAGTCCAGACAATTTTGGTGGCCCAAAAACTGTGCCAGAGAGCTCTACATGTCCCAAAATCATTTGCAGCCTGAAAGGGGCATTAACCCGCATCCAAGACCCCTGAAATACCCAAAAATATTTTTGGCACAAAAAATGCATCCTACACCCTTGAAAGTTCAGTATATGTTAGCAGCCCAAAAAATGCCTAAAAATGCATCTTAGGCCTTCAAAAATGTTGAAAACTTTGAAGGCCCAAAAAAGGGGTTTACAGGCATCCTAGACCCCCTAAAGTCCAGAAAGTGTTGGTGGCCTAATAACTGTGTCAGATAGCTCTGAATATCCCAAAAACATTTGCAGCCTGGAAGGGGCATTAACCCGCATCCCAGACCCCTGAAATTCAAAAAATATTTTTGGCACAAAACATGCATCCTACACCCTTGAAAGTTCAGTATATGTTAGCAGCCCAAAAAAGGCCTAAAAATGCATCTTAGGCCTGCAAAAATGTTGAAAACTTTGAAAGCCCAAAACAGGGGGTTACAGGCATCCTTGACCCCGGAAAGTCCAGAAAATGTTGGTGGCCCAAAAACTGTGCCAGAGAGCTCTGCATGTTCCAAAATCATTTGCAGCCTGAAAGGGGCATTAACACGCATCCTAGACCACTGAAATTCCCAAAACTATTTTTGGCACAAAAAATGCATCCTACACCCCTGAAAGTTCAGTATAGGTTAGCAGCCCAAAAAAGGCCTAAAAATGCATCTTAGGCTTGCAAAAATGTTCAAAACTTTGAAGGCCCAAAAAAGGGGTTTACAGGCATCCTAGACCCCCTAAAGTCCAGAAAATGTTGGCGGCCCAAAAACTGTGCCAGAGAGCTCTACATGTCCCAAAATCATTTGCAGCCTGAAAGGGGCATTAACCCGCATCCAAGACCCCTGAAATTCCCAAAAATATTTTTGGCACAAAAAATGCATCCTACACCCTTGAAAGTTCAGTATATGTTAGCAGCCCAAAAAATGCCTAAAAATGCATCTTGGGCCTGCAAAAATGTTGAAAACTTTGAAGGCCCAAAAAAGGGGTTTACAGGCATCCTAGACCCCCTAAAGTCCAGAAAGTGTTGGTGGCCTAATAACTGTGTCAGATAGCTCTGAATATCCCAAAAACATTTGCAGCCTGGAAGGGGCATTGACCCGCATCCCAGACCCCTGAAATTCAAAAAATATTTTTGGCACAAAACATGCATCCTACACCCTTGAAAGTTCAGTATATGTTAGCAGCCCAAAAAAGGCCTAAAAATGCATCTTAGGCTTGCAAAAATGTTAAAAATTTTGAAGGCCCAAAAAAGGGGTTTACAGGCATCCTAGACCCCCTAAAGTCTAGAAAATGTTGGTGGCCCAAAAACTGTGCCAGAGAGCTCTGCATGTCGCAAAATCATTTGCAGCCTGAAAGGGGCATTAACCTGCATCAAAGACCACTAAAATTCCCAAAAATATCTTGGCACAAAAAATGCATCCTACACCCTTGAAAGTTCAGTATATGTTATCAGCCCAAAAAGGCCTAAAATGCATTTTACGCCTGCAAAAATGTTGAAAACTTTGAAGGCCCAAAAAAGGGGTTTACAGGCATCGTAGATCCCCGAAAGTCCAGAAAATATTGGTGGCCTATTAACTGTGTCAGATAGCTCTGAATATCCCAAAAACATTTGCAGCCTGAAAGGGGCATTAACCCACATCATAGACCACTAAAAGTCCTAAAAATATTTTGGCACAAAAAATGCATCCTACACCCATGATAGTTCAGAATATGTTAGCAGCCCAAAAGTCCTTAAAATGCATCTTAGGCCTGCAAAAATGTTGAAAATTTTGAAGGCCCAAAAAAGGGGTTTACAGGCATCGTAGACCCCCTAAAGTCCAGAAAATATTGGTGGCCTAATAACTGTGTCAGAGAGCTCTGCATGTCCCAAAATCATTTGCAGCCTGAAAGGGGCATTAACCCGCATCCCAGACCCCTGAAATTCCCAAAAATATTTTTGGCACAAAAAATGTATCCTACACCCTTGAAAGTTCAGTATATGTTAGCAGCCCAAAAAAGGCCTAAAAATGCATCTTAGGCCTGCAAAAATGTTGAAAACTTTGAAGGCCCAAAAAAGGGATTAACAGGAATCCTAGACCCCCTAAAGTCCAGAAAATGTTGGTGGGCCAAAAACTGTGCCAGAGAGCTCTGCATGTCCCAAAATCATTTGCAGCCTGAAAGGGGCATTAACCCGCATCATAGACTACTAAAATTCCCAAAAATATTTTGGCTCAAAAAATGCATCCTACACCCCTGCAAGCTCATAATATGTTAGCAGCCCAAAAAAGGCCTTAAATGCATTTTCGGCCTGCAAAAAGGTTGAAAACTTTGAAGGCCCAAAAAAGGGCTTTACAAGCATCCTAGACCCCCTAAAGTCCAGAAAATGTTGGTGGCCCAAAAACTGTGCCAGAGAGCTCTACATGTCCCAAAATCATTTGCAGCCTGAAAGGGGCATTAACCCGCTTCATAGACCACTAAAATTCCCAAAAAAACTTTTGGCACAAAAAATGCATCCTACACCCTTGAAAGTTCTGTATATGTTAGCATCCCAAACAATGCCTAAAAATGCATCTTAGGCCTGCAAAAATGTTGAAAACTTTGAAGGCCCAGAAAAGGGGTTTACAGGCATCCTAGACCCCCTAAAGTCCAGAAAATATTGGTGGCCTAATAACTGTGTCAGATAGCTCTGAATATCCCAAAAACATTTGCAGCCTGAAAGGGGCATTAACCCGCATCCCGGACCCCTGAAATTCCCAAAAATATTTTTGGCACAAAAAATGCATCCTACACCCCTGCAAGTTCAGAATATGTTAGCAGCCCAAAAAAGGCCTAAAAATGCATCTTAGGCCTGCAAAAATGTTGAAAACTTTGAAGGCCCAAAAAAGGGGGTTACAGGCATCCTAGACCCCTTAAAGTCCAGAAAATGTTGGCGGCCCAAAAACTGTGCCAGAGAGCTCTACATGTCCCAAAATCATTTGCAGCCTGAAAGGGGCATTAACCCGCATCATAGACCACTAAAAGTCCTAAAAATATTTTGGCACGAAAAATGTATCCTACACCCCTGATAGTTCAGTATATGTTAGCAGCCCAAAAGTCCTTAAAATGCATCTTAGGCCTGCAAAAATGTTGAAAACTTTGAAGGCCCAAAAAAGGGGTTTACAGGCATCGTAGACCCCCTAAAGTCCAGAAAATATTGGTGGCCTAATAACTGTGTCAGATAGCTCTGAATATCCCAAAAACATTTGCAGCCTGAAAGGGGCATTAACCCGCATCCCGGACCCCTGAAATTCCCAAAAATATTTTTGGCACAAAAAATGCATCCTACACCCCTGCAAGTTCAGAATATGTTAGCAGCCAAAAAAAGGCCTTAAAATGCATTTTTCGTCCTGCAAAAAGGTTATAAACTTTGAAGGCCCAAAAAAGTGGTTTACAGGCATCCTAGACCCCCTAAAGTCCAGAAAATGTTGGTGGCCCAAAAACTGTGCCAGAGAGCTCTACATGTCCCAAAATCATTTGCAGCCTGAAAGGGGCATTAACCCGCTTCATAGACCACTAAAATTCCCAAAAATACTTTTGGCACAAAAAATGCATCCTACACCCTTGAAAGTTCAGTATATGTTAGCATCCCAAAAAATGCCTAAAAGTGCATCTTAGGCCTGCAAAAATGTTGAAAACTTTGAAGGCCCAAAAAAGGGGTTTACAGGCATCCTAGACCCCCTAAAGTCCAGAAAATGTTGGTGGCCGAAAAACTGTGCCAGAGAGCTCTACATGTCCCAAAATCATTTGCAGCCTGAAAGGGGCATTAACCCGCATCATAGACCACTAAAATTCCCAAAAATATGTTGGCACAAAAAATGCATCCTACACCCCTGTAAGTCGAGAATAAGTTAGCAGCCCAAAAAAGGCCTTAAAATGCATTTTAGGCCTGCAAAAAGGTTGAAACCTTTGAAGGACCAAAAAAGGGGTTTACAGGCATCGTAGACCCCCTAAAGTCCAGACAATTTTGATGGCCCAAAAACTGTGCCAGAGAGCTCTGCATGTCCCAAAATCATTTGCAGCCTAAAAGGGGCATTAACCCGCATCCCAGACCCCTGAAATTCCCAAAAATATTTTTGGCACAAAAAATGCATCCTACACCCTTGAAAGTTCAGTATATGTTAGTAGCCCAAAAAAGGCCTAAAAATGCATCTTAGGCCTGCAAAAATGTTGAAAACTTTGAAGGCCCAAAAAAGGGATTTACAGGCATCCTAGACCCCCTAAAGTCCAGAAAATGTTGGTGGCCCAAAAACTGTGCCAGAGAGCTCTGCATGTCCCAAAATCATTTGCAGCCTGAAAGGGGCATTAACCCGCATCATAGACTACTAAAATTCCCAAAAATATTTTGGCACAAAAAATGCATCCTGCACCCCTGCAAGTTCATAATATGTTAGCAGCCCAAAAAAGGCCGTAAAATGCATTTTCGGCCTGCAAAAAGGTTGAAAACTTTGAAGGCACAAAAAAGGGGTTTACAGGCATCCTAGACCCCCTAAATTCCAGAAAATGTTGGTGGGCCAAAAACTGTGCCAGAGAGCTCTACATGTCCCAAAATCATTTGCAGCCTGAAAGGGGCATTAACCCGCTTCATAGACCACTAAAATTCCCAAAAATACTTTTGGCACAAAAAATGCATCCTACACCCTTGAAAGTTCAGTATATGTTAGCATCCCAAAAAATGCCTAAAAGTGCATCTTAGGCCTGCAAAAATGTTGAAAACTTTGAAGGCCCAAAAAAGGGGTTTACAGGCATCCTAGACCCCCTAAAGTCCAGAAAATGTTGGTGGCCGAAAAACTGTGCCAGAGAGCTCTACATGTCCCAAAATCATTTGCAGCCTGAAAGGGGCATTAACCCGCATCATAGACCACTAAAATTCCCAAAAATATTTTGGCACAAAAAATGCATCCTTCACCCTTGAAAGTTCAGTATGTGTTAGCATCCCAAAAAAGGCCTTACAATGCATTTTCGGCCGGCAAAAAGGTCGAAAACTTTGAAGGACCAAAAAAGGGGTTTACAGGCATCCTAGACCCCTTAAAGTCCAGAAAATGGTGGTGGCCTAAAAACTGTGTCAGAGAGCTCTGCATGTCCCAAAATCATTTGCAGCCTGAAAGGGGCATTAACCTGCATCATAGACCATTGAAATTCCCAAAACTATTTTTGGCACAAAAAAATGCATCCTACACCCCTGATAGTTCAGAATATGTTAGCATCCCAAAAAAGGCCTTAAAATGCATCTTAGGCCTGCAAAAATGTTGACAACTTTGAAGGCCCAAAAAAGGGGTTTACAGGCATCCTAGACCCCCTAAAGTCCAGAAAATATTGGTGGCCTAATAACTGTGTCAGATAGCTCTGAATATCCCAAAAACATTTGCAGCCTGAAAGGGGCATTAACCCGCATCCCAGACCCCTGAAATTCCCAAAAATACTTTTGGCACAAAAAACTCATCCTACACCCTTGAAAGTTCAGTATAGGTTAGCAGCCCAAAAACGGCCTTAAAATGCATGTTAGGCCTGCAAAAATGTTGAAAACTTTGAAGGCCCAAAAAAGTGGTTTACAGGCATCCTAGACCCCCTAAAGTCCAGAAAATTTTGGTGGCCCAAAAACTGTGCCAGAGAGCTCTGCATGTCCCAAAATCATTTGCAGCCTGAAAGGGGCATTAACCCGCATCATAGACCACTAAAATTCCCAAAAAAATTTTGGCACAAAAAATGTATCCTACACCCCTGCAAGTTCATAATATGTTAGCAGCCCAAAAAAGGCCTTAAAATGCATTTTCGGCCTGCAAAAAGGTTGAAAACTTTGAAGGACCAAAAAAGGGGTTTACAGGCATCCTAGACCCCTTAAAGTCCAGAAAATGGTGGTGGCCTAAAAACTGTGTCAGAGAGCTCTGCATGTCCCAAAATCATTTGCAGCCTGAAAGGGGCATTAACCTGCATCATAGACCACTGAAATTCCCAAAACTATTTTTGGCACAAAAAATGCATCCTACACCCCTGAAAGTTCAGAATATGCTAGCATCCCAAAAAAGGCCTTAAAATGCATCTTAGGCCTGCAAAGATGTTGAAAACTTTGAAGGCCCAAAAAAGGAGTTTACAGGCATCGTAGACCCCCTAAAGTCCAGACAATTTTGATGGCCCAAAAACTGTGCCAGAGAGCTCTGCATGTCCCAAAATCATTTGCAGCCTGAAAGGGGCATTAACCCGCATCCCAGACCCCTGAAATTCCCAAAAATATTTTTGGCACAAAAAATGCATCCTACACCCTTGAAAGTTCAGTATATGTTAGTAGCCCAAAAAAGGCCTAAAAATGCATCTTAGGCCTGCAAAAATGTTGAAAACTTTGAAGGCCCAAAAAAGGGATTTACAGGCATCCTAGACCCCCTAAAGTCCAGAAAATGTTGGTGGCCCAAAAACTGTGCCAGAGAGCTCTGCATGTCCCAAAATCATTTGCAGCCTGAAAGGGGCATTAACCCGCATCATAGACTACTAAAATTCCCAAAAATATTTTGGCACAAAAAATGCATCCTACACCCCTGCAAGTTCATAATATGTTAGCAGCCCAAAAAAGGCCTTAAAATGCATGTTCGGCCTGCAAAAAGGTTGAAAACTTTGAAGGCCCAAAAAAGGGGTTTACAGGCATCCTAGACCCCCTAAAGTCCAGAAAATGTTGGTGGCCCAAAAACTGTGCCAGAGAGCTCTACATGTCCCAAAATCATTTGCAGCCTGAAAGGGGCATTAACCCGCTTCATAGACCACTAAAATTCCCAAAAATACTTTTGGCACAAAAAATGCATCCTACACCCTTGAAAGTTCAGTATATGTTAGAATCCCAAAAAATGCCTAAAAGTGCATCTTAGGCCTGCAAAAATGTTGAAAACTTTGAAGGCCCAAAAAAGGGGTTTACAGGCATCCTAGACCCCCTAAAGTCCAGGAAATGTTGGTGGCCGAAAAACTGTGCCAGAGAGCTCTACATGTACCAAAATCATTTGCAGCCTGAAAGGGGCATTAACCCGCATCATAGACCACTAAAATTCCCAAAAATATTTTGGCACAAAAAATGCATCCTTCACCCTTGAAAGTTCAGTATATGTTAGCATCCCAAAAAAGGCCTTACAATGCATTTTCGGCCGGCAAAAAGGTCGAAAACTTTGAAGGACCAAAAAAGGGGTTTACAGGCATCCTAGACCCCTTAAAGTCCAGAAAATGGTGGTGGCCTAAAAACTGTGTCAGAGAGCTCTGCATGTCCCAAAATCATTTGCAGCCTGAAAGGGGCATTAACCTGCATCATAGACCACTGAAATTCCCAAAACTATTTTTGGCACAAAAAATGCATCCTACACCCCTGATAGTTCAGAATATGTTAGCATCCCAAAAAAGGCCTTAAAATGCATCTTAGGCCTGCAAAAATGTTGACTACTTTGAAGGCCCAAAAAAGGGGTTTACAGGCATCCTAGACCCCCTAAAGTCCAGAAAATATTGGTGGCCTAATAACTGTGTCAGATAGCTCTGAATATCCCAAAAACATTTGCAGCCTGAAAGGGGCATTAACCCGCATCCCAGACCCCTGAAATTCCCAAAAATACTTTTGGCACAAAAAACTCATCCTACACCCTTGAAAGTTCAGTATAGGTTAGCAGCCCAAAAACTGCCTTAAAATGCATCTTAGGCCTGCAAAAATGTTGAAAACTTTGAAGGCCCAAAAAAGTGGTTTACAGGCATCCTAGACCCCCTAAAGTCCAGAAAATTTTGGTGGCCCAAAAACTGTGCCAGAGAGCTCTGCATGTCCCAAAATCATTTGCAGCCTGAAAGGGGCATTAACCCGCATCATAGACCACTAAAATTCCCAAAAATATTTTGGCACAAAAAATGTATCCTACACCCCTGCAAGTTCATAATATGTTAGCAGCCCAAAAAAGGCCTTAAAATGCATTTTCGGACTGCAAAAAGGTTGAAAACTTTGAAGGCCCAAAAAAGGGGTTTACAGGCATCCTAGACCCCCTAAAGTCCAGAAAATATTGGTGGCCTAATAACTGTGTCAGATAGCTCTGAATATCCCAAAAACATTTGCAGCCTGAAAGGGGCATTAACCCGCATCCCAGACCCCTGAAATTCCCAAAAATATTTTTGGCACAAAAAATGCATCCTACACCCTTGAAAGTTCAGTATATGTTAGCAGCCCAAAAAAGGCCTAAAAATGCATCTTAGGCCTGCAAAAATGTTGAAAACTTTGAAGGCCCAAAAAAGGGGTTTACAGGCATCCTAGACCCCCTAAAGTCCAGGAAATGTTGGTGGCCGAAAAACTGTGCCAGAGAGCTCTACATGTACCAAAATCATTTGCAGCCTGAAAGGGGCATTAACCCGCATCATAGACCACTAAAATTCCCAAAAATATTTTGGCACAAAAAATGCATCCTTCACCCTTGAAAGTTCAGTATATGTTAGCATCCCAAAAAAGGCCTTACAATGCATTTTCGGCCGGCAAAAAGGTCGAAAACTTTGAAGGACCAAAAAAGGGGTTTACAGGCATCCTAGACCCCTTAAAGTCCAGAAAATGGTGGTGGCCTAAAAACTGTGTCAGAGAGCTCTGCATGTCCCAAAATCATTTGCAGCCTGAAAGGGGCATTAACCTGCATCATAGACCACTGAAATTCCCAAAACTATTTTTGGCACAAAAAATGCATCCTACACCCCTGATAGTTCAGAATATGTTAGCATCCCAAAAAAGGCCTTAAAATGCATCTTAGGCCTGCAAAAATGTTGACTACTTTGAAGGCCCAAAAAAGGGGTTTACAGGCATCCTAGACCCCCTAAAGTCCAGAAAATATTGGTGGCCTAATAACTGTGTCAGATAGCTCTGAATATCCCAAAAACATTTGCAGCCTGAAAGGGGCATTAACCCGCATCCCAGACCCCTGAAATTCCCAAAAATACTTTTGGCACAAAAAACTCATCCTACACCCTTGAAAGTTCAGTATAGGTTAGCAGCCCAAAAACTGCCTTAAAATGCATCTTAGGCCTGCAAAAATGTTGAAAACTTTGAAGGCCCAAAAAAGTGGTTTACAGGCATCCTAGACCCCCTAAAGTCCAGAAAATTTTGGTGGCCCAAAAACTGTGCCAGAGAGCTCTGCATGTCCCAAAATCATTTGCAGCCTGAAAGGGGCATTAACCCGCATCATAGACCACTAAAATTCCCAAAAATATTTTGGCACAAAAAATGTATCCTACACCCCTGCAAGTTCATAATATGTTAGCAGCCCAAAAAAGGCCTTAAAATGCATTTTCGGACTGCAAAAAGGTTGAAAACTTTGAAGGCCCAAAAAAGGGGTTTACAGGCATCCTAGACCCCCTAAAGTCCAGAAAATATTGGTGGCCTAATAACTGTGTCAGATAGCTCTGAATATCCCAAAAACATTTGCAGCCTGAAAGGGGCATTAACCCGCATCCCAGACCCCTGAAATTCCCAAAAATATTTTTGGCACAAAAAATGCATCCTACACCCTTGAAAGTTCAGTATATGTTAGCAGCCCAAAAAAGGCCTAAAAATGCATCTTAGGCCTGCAAAAATGTTGAAAACTTTGAAGGCCCAAAAAAGGGGTTTACAGGCATCCTAGACCCCCTAAAGTCCAGAAAATATTGGTGGCCCAAAAACTGTGCCAGAGAGCTCTGCATGTCCCAAAAACATTTGCAGCCTGAAAGGGGCATTAACCCGCATCCCAGACCCCTGAAATTCCCAAAAATATTTTTGGCACAAAAAATGCATCCTACACCCTTGAAAGTTCAGTATATGTTAGCAGACCAAAAAAGGCCTAAAAATGCATCTTAGGCTTGCAAAAATGTTCAGAACTTTGAAGGCCCAAAAAAGGGGTTTACAGGCATCCTAGACCCCCCTAAAGTCCAGAAAATGTTGGAGTCCCAAAAACAGTGCCAGAGAGCTCTACATGTCCCTAAATCATTTGCAGCCTGAAAGGGGCATTAACCCGCATCCTAGACCACTGAAATTCCCAAAACTATTTTTGGCACAAAAAATGCATCCTACACCCCTGATAGTTTAGAATATGTTAGCAGCCCAAAAGGCCTTAAATTGCATCTTAGGCCTGCAAAAATGTTGAAAACTTTGAAGGCCCAAGAAAAGTGGTTTACAGGCATCCTAGACCCCCTAAAGTCCAGAAAATATTGGTGGCTTAAAAACTGTGCCAGAGAGCTCTGCATGTCCCAAAATCGTTTGCAGCCTGAAAGGGGCATTAACCCGCATCATAGACCACTAAAATTCCCAAAAATATTTTGGCACAAAAAATGCATCCTACGCCCTTGAAAGTTCAGTGTATGTTTGCAGCCCAAAAAAGGCCTAAAAATGCATCTTAGGCCTGCAAAAATGTTGAAAACTTTGAAGGCCCAAAAAAGGGGGTTACAGGCATCCTAGACCCCCTAAAGTCTAGAAAATGTTGGTGGCCCAAAAACTGTGCCAGAGAGCTCTGCATGTCCCAAAATCATTTGCAGCCTGAAAGGGGCATTAACCCGCATCCCGGACCCCTGAAATTCCCAAAAATATTTTTGGCACAAAAAATGCATCCTACACCCCTGCAAGTTCAGAATATGTTAGCAGCCAAAAAAAGGCCTTAAAATGCATTTTAGTCCTGCAAAAAGGTTGAAAACTTTGAAGGCCCAAAAAAGTGGTTTACAGGCATCCTAGACTCCCTAAAGTCCAGACAATTTTGGTGGCCCAAAAACTGTGCCAGAGAGCTCTGCATGTCCCAAAATCATTTTCAGCCTGAAAGGGGCATTAACCCGCATCCCAGACCCCTGAAAGTCCCAAAAATATTTTTGGCACAAAAAATGCATCCTACACCCTTGAAGGTTCAGTATATGTTAGCAGCCCAAAAAAGGCCTAAAAATGCATCTTAGGCCTGCAAAAATGTTGAAAACTTTGAAGGCCCAAAAAAGGGGATTACAGGCATCCTAGACCCCCTAAAGTCCAGAAAATATTGGTGGCCTAATAACTGTGTCAGATAGCTCTGAATATCCCAAAAACATTTGCAGCCTGAAAGGGGCATTAACCCGCATCATAGACTACTAAAATTCCCAAAAATATTTTGGCTCAAAAAATGCATCCTACACCCCTGCAAGCTCATAATATGTTAGCAGCCCAAAAAAGGCCTTAAATGCATTTTCGGCCTGCAAAAAGGTCGAAAACTTTGAAGGCCCAAAAAAGGGCTTTACAGGCATCCTAGACCCCCTAAAGTCCAGAAAATGTTGGAGGCCCAAAAACTGTGCCAGAGAGCTCTACATGTCCCAAACTCATTTGCAGCCTGAAAGGGGCATTAACCCGCTTCAAAGACCACTAAAATTCCCAAAAATACTTTTGGCACAAAAAATGCATCCTACACCCTTGAAAGTTCTGTATATGTTAGCATCCCAAAAAATGCCTAAAAATGCATCTTAGGCCTGCAAAAATGTTGAAAACTTTGAAGGCCCAAAAACGGGGTTTACAGGCATCCTAGACCCCCTAAAGTCCAGAAAATATTGGTGGCCTAATAACTGTGTCAGATATAGCTCTGAATATCCCAAAAACATTTGCAGCCTGAAAGGGGCATTAACCCGCTTCATAGACCACAAAAATTCCCAAAAATATTTTGGCACAAAAAATGCATCCTACACCCCTGAAAGTTCAGAATATGCTAGCAGCCCAAAAAAGGCCTTAAAATGCATCTTAGGCCTGCAAAGATGTTGAAAACTTTGAAGGCCCAAAAAAGGGGTTTACAGGCATCGTAGACCCCCTAAAGTCCAGACAATTTTGATGGCCCAAAAACTGTGCCAGAGAGCTCTGCATGTCCCAAAATCATTTGCAGCCTGAAAGGGGCATTAACCCGCATCCCAGACCCCTGAAATTCCCAAAAATATTTTTGGCACAAAAAATGCATCCTACACCCTTGAAAGTTCAGTATATGTTAGTAGACCAAAAAAGGCCTAAAAATGCATCTTAGGCCTGCAAAAATGTTGAAAACTTTGAAGGCCCAAAAAAGGGATTTACAGGCATCCTAGACCCCCTAAAGTCCAGAAAATATTGGTGGCCTAATAACTGTGTCAGATAGCTCTGAATATCCCAAAAACATTTGCAGCCTGAAAGGGGCATTAACCCGCATCATAGACTACTAAAATTCCCAAAAATATTTTGGCTCAAAAAATGCATCCTACACCCCTGCAAGCTCATAATATGTTAGCAGCCCAAAAAAGGCCTTAAATGCATTTTCGGCCTGCAAAAAGGTCGAAAACTTTGAAGGCCCAAAAAAGGGCTTTACAGGCATCCTAGACCCCCTAAAGTCCAGAAAATGTTGGAGGCCCAAAAACTGTGCCAGAGAGCTCTACATGTCCCAAACTCATTTGCAGCCTGAAAGGGGCATTAACCCGCTTCATAGACCACTAAAATTCCCAAAAATACTTTTGGCACAAAAAATGCATCCTACACCCTTGAAAGTTCTGTATATGTTAGCATCCCAAAAAATGCCTAAAAATGCATCTTAGGCCTGCAAAAATGTTGAAAACTTTGAAGGCCCAAAAACGGGGTTTACAGGCATCCTAGACCCCCTAAAGTCCAGAAAATATTGGTGGCCTAATAACTGTGTCAGATATAGCTCTGAATATCCCAAAAACATTTGCAGCCTGAAAGGGGCATTAACCCGCTTCATAGACCACAAAAATTCCCAAAAATATTTTGGCACAAAAAATGCATCCTACACCCCTGAAAGTTCAGAATATGCTAGCAGCCCAAAAAAGGCCTTAAAATGCATCTTAGGCCTGCAAAGATGTTGAAAACTTTGAAGGCCCAAAAAAGGGGTTTACAGGCATCGTAGACCCCCTAAAGTCCAGACAATTTTGATGGCCCAAAAACTGTGCCAGAGAGCTCTGCATGTCCCAAAATCATTTGCAGCCTGAAAGGGGCATTAACCCGCATCCCAGACCCCTGAAATTCCCAAAAATATTTTTGGCACAAAAAATGCATCCTACACCCTTGAAAGTTCAGTATATGTTAGTAGACCAAAAAAGGCCTAAAAATGCATCTTAGGCCTGCAAAAATGTTGAAAACTTTGAAGGCCCAAAAAAGGGATTTACAGGCATCCTAGACCCCCTAAAGTCCAGAAAATGTTGGTGGCCCAAAAACTGTGCCAGAGAGCTCTGCATGTCCCAAAATCATTTGCAGCCTGAAAGGGGCATTAACCCGCATCATAGACTACTAAAATTCCCAAAAATATTTTGGCACAAAAAATGCATCCTACACCCCTGCAAGTTCATAATATGTTAGCAGCCCAAAAAAGGCCTTAAAATGCATTTTCGGCCTGCAAAAAGGTTGAAAACTTTGAAGGCCCAAAAAAGGGGTTTACAGGCATCCTAGACCCCCTAAAGTCCACAAAATGTTGGTGGCCCAAAAACTGTGCCAGAGAGTTCTACATGTCCCAAAATCATGTGCAGCCTGAAAGGGGCATTAACCCGCTTCATAGACCACTAAAATTCCCAAAAATACTTTTGGCACAAAAAATGCATCCTACACCCTTGAAAGTTCAGTATATGTTAGCATCCCAAAAAATGCCTAAAAGTGCATCTTAGGCCTGCAAAAATGTTGAAAACTTTGAAGGCCCAAAAAAGGGGTTTACAGGCATCCTAGACCCCCTAAAGTGCAGAAAATGTTGGTGGCCGAAAAACTGTGCCAGAGAGCTCTACATGTCCCAAAATCATTTGCAGCCTGAAAGGGGCATTAACCCGCATCATAGACCACTAAAATTCCCAAAAATATTTTGGCACAAAAAATGCATCCTTCACCCTTGAAAGTTCAGTATATGTTAGCATCCCAAAAAAGGCCTTACAATGCATTTTCGGCCGGCAAAAAGGTCGAAAACTTTGAAGGACCAAAAAAGGGGTTTACAGGCATCCTAGACCCCTTAAAGTCCAGAAAATGGTGGTGGCCTAAAAACTGTGTCAGAGAGCTCTGCATGTCCCAAAATCATTTGCAGCCTGAAAGGGGCATTAACCTGCATCATAGACCACTGAAATTCCCAAAACTATTTTTGGCACAAAAAATGCATCCTACACCCCTGATAGTTCAGAATATGTTAGCATCCCAAAAAAGGCCTTAAAATGCATCTTAGGCCTGCAAAAATGTTGACAACTTTGAAGGCCCAAAAAAGGGGTTTACAGGCATCCTAGACCCCCTAAAGTCCAGAAAATATTGGTGGCCTAATAACTGTGTCAGATAGCTCTGAATATCCCAAAAACATTTGCAGCCTGAAAGGGGCATTAACCCGCATCCCAGACCCCTGAAATTCCCAAAAATACTTTTGGCACAAAAAACTCATCCTACACCCTTGAAAGTTCAGTATAGGTTAGCAGCCCAAAAACGGCCTTAAAATGCATCTTAGGCCTGCAAAAATGTTGAAAACTTCGAAGGCCCAAAAAAGTGGTTTACAGGCATCCTAGACCCCCTAAAGTCCAGAAAATTTTGGTGGCCCAAAAACTGTGCCAGAGAGCTCTGCATGTCCCAAAATCATTTGCAGCCTGAAAGGGGCATTAACCCGCATCATAGACCACCAAAATTCCCAAAAATATTTTGGCACAAAAAATGTATCCTACACCCCTGCAAGTTCATAATATGTTAGCAGCCCAAAAAAGGCCTTAAAATGCATTTTCGGCCTGCAAAAAGGTTGAAAACTTTGAAGGACCAAAAAAGGGCTTTACAGGCATCCTAGAACCCCTAAAGTCCAGAAAATATTGGTGGTCCAAAAACTGTGCCAGACAGCTCTCCATGTCCCAAAATCATCTGCAGCCTGAAAGGGGCATTAACCCGCATCCTAGACCACTGACATTCCCAAAAATACTTTTGGCACAAAAAATGCATCCTACACCCTTGAAAGTTCAGTATATGTTAGCAGCCCAAAAAAGGCCTAAAAATGCATCTTAGGCCTGCAAAAGTGTTGAAAACTTTGAAGGCCCAAAAAAGGGGTTTACAGGCATCCTAGACCCCTTAAAGTCCAGAAAATGGTGGTGGCCTAAAAACTGTGTCAGAGAGCTCTGCATGTCCCAAAATCATTTGCAGCCTGAAAGGGGCATTAACCCGCATCCCAGACCCCTGAAATTCCCAAAAATATTTTTGGCACAAAAAATGCATCCTACACCCTTGAAAGTTCAGAATATGCTAGCATCCCAAAAAAGGCCTTAAAATGCATCTTAGGCCTGCAAAGATGTTGAAAACTTTGAAGGCCCAAAAAAGGGGTTTACAGGCATCGTAGACCCCCTAAAGTCCAGACAATTTTGATGGCCCAAAAACTGTGCCAGAGAGCTCTGCATGTCCCAAAATCATTTGCAGCCTGAAAGGGGCATTAACCCGCATCCCAGACCCCTGAAATTCCCAAAAATATTTTTGGCACAAAAAATGCATCCTACACCCTTGAAAGTTCAGTATATGTTAGTAGCCCAAGAAAGGCCTAAAAATGCATCTTAGGCCTGCATAAATGTTGAAAACTTTGAAGGCCCAAAAAAGGGATTTACAGGCATCCTAGACCCCCTAAAGTCCAGAAAATGTTGGTGGCCCAAAAACTGTGCCAGAGAGCTCTGCATGTCCCAAAATCATTTGCAGCCTGAAAGGGGCATTAACCCGCATCATAGACTACTAAAATTCCCAAAAATATTTTGGCACAAAAAATGCATCCTACACCCCTGCAAGTTCATAATATGTTAGCAGCCCAAAAAAGGCCTTAAAATGCATTTTCGGCCTGCAAAAAGGTTGAAAACTTTGAAGGCCCAAAAAAGGGGTTTACAGGCATCCTAGACCCCCTAAAGTCCAGAAAATGTTGGTGGCCCAAAAACTGTGCCAGAGAGCTCTACATGTCCCAAAATCATTTGCAGCCTGAAAGGGGCATTAACCCGCTTCATAGACCAGTAAAATTCCCAAAAATACTTTTGGCACAAAAAATGCATCCTACACCCTTGAAAGTTCAGTATATGTTAGCATCCCAAAAAATGCCTAAAAGTGCATCTTAGGCCTGCAAAAATGTTGAAAACTTTGAAGGCCCAAAAAAGGGGTTTACAGGCATCCTAGACCCCCTAAAGTCCAGAAAATGTTGGTGGCCGAAAAACTGTGCCAGAGAGCTCTACATGTCCCAAAATCATTTGCAGCCTGAAAGGGGCATTAACCCGCATCATAGACCACTAAAATTCCCAAAAATATTTTGGCACAAAAAATGCATCCTTCACCCTTGAAAGATATGTTAGCATCCCAAAAAAGGCCTTAAAATGCATCTTAGGCCTGCAAAAATGTTGACAACTTTGAAGGCCCAAAAAAGGGGTTTACAGGCATCCTAGACCCCCTAAAGTCCAGGAAATATTGGTGGCCTAATAACTGTGTCAGATAACTCTGAATATCCCAAAAACATTTGCAGCCTGAAAGGGGCATTAACCCGCATCCCAGACCCCTGAAATTCCCAAAAATACTTTTGGCACAAAAAACTCATCCTACACCCTTGAAAGTTCAGTATAGGTTAGCAGCCCAAAAACTGCCTTAAAATGCATCTTAGGCCTGCAAAAATGTTGAAAACTTTGAAGGCCCAAAAAAGTGGTTTACAGGCATCCTAGACCCCCTAAAGTCCAGAAAGTTTTGGTGGCTCAAAAACTGTGCCAGAGACCTCTGCATGTCCCAAAATCATTTGCAGCCTGAAAGGGGCATTAACCCGCATCCCAGACCCCTGAAATTCCCAAAAATATTTTTGGCACAAAAAATGCATCCTACACCCTTGAAAGTTCGGTATATGTTAGCAGCCCAAAAAAGGCCTAAAAATGCATCTTAGGCCTGCAAAAATGTTGAAAACTTTGAAGGCCCAAAAAAGGGGTTTACAGGCATCCTAGACCCCCTAAAGTCCAGAAAATATTGGTGGCCTAATAACTGTGTCAGATAGCTCTGAATATCCCAAAAACATTTGCAGCCTGAAAGGGGCATTAACCCGCATCCCAGACCCCTGAAATTCCCAAAAATATTTTTGGCACAAAAAATGCATCCTACACCCTTGAAAGTTCGGTATATGTTAGCAGCCCAAAAAAGGCCTAAAAATGCATCTTAGGCCTGCAAAAATGTTGAAAACTTTGAAGGCCCAAAAAAGGGGTTTACAGGCATCCTAGACTCCCTAAAGTCCAGAAAATATTGGTGGCCCAAAAACTGTGCCAGAGAGCTCTGCATGTCCCAAAAACATTTGCAGCCTGAAAGGGGCATTAACCGGCATCCCAGACCCCTGAAATTCCCAAAAATATTTTTGGCACAAAAAATGCATCCTACACCCTTGAAAGTTCGGTATATGTTAGCAGCCCAAAAAAGGCCTAAAAATGCATCTTAGGCCTGCAAAAATGTTGAAAACTTTGAAGGCCCAAAAAAGGGGTTTACAGGCATCCTAGACCCCCTAAAGTCCAGAAAATATTGGTGGCCCAAAAACTGTGCCAGAGAGCTCTGCATGTCCCAAAAACATTTGCAGCCTGAAAGGGGCATTAACCCGCATCCCAGACCCCTGAAATTCCCAAAAATATTTTTGGCACAAAAAATGCATCCTACACCCTTGAAAGTTCAGTATATGTTAGCAGACCAAAAAAGGCCTAAAAATGCATCTTAGGCTTGCAAAAATGTTCAGAACTTTGAAGGCCCAAAAAAGGGGTTTACAGGCATCCTAGACCCCCCTAAAGTCCAGAAAATGTTGGAGTCCCAAAAACAGTGCCAGAGAGCTCTACATGTCCCTAAATCATTTGCAGCCTGAAAGGGGCATTAACCCGCATCCTAGACCACTGAAATTCCCAAAACTATTTTTGGCACAAAAAATGCATCCTACACCCCTGATAGTTCAGAATATGTTAGCAGCCCAAAAGGCCTTAAATTGCATCTTAGGCCTGCAAAAATGTTGAAAACTTTGAAGGCCCAAAAAAAGTGGTTTACAGGCATCCTAGACCCCCTAAAGTCCAGAAAATATTGGTGGCTTAAAAACTGTGCCAGAGAGCTCTGCATGTCCCAAAATCGTTTGCAGCCTGAAAGGGGCATTAACCCGCATCATAGACCACTAAAATTCCCAAAAATATTTTGGCACAAAAAATGCATCCTACACCCCTGCAAGTTCAGAATATGTTAGCAGCCCAAAAAAGGCCTAAAAATGCATTTTAGGCCTGCAAAAATGTTGAAAACTTTGAAGGCCCAAAAAAAGGGGGTTACAGGCATCCTAGACCCCTTAAAGTCCAGAAAATGTTGGTGGCCCAAAAACTGTGCCAGAGAGCTCTGCATGTCCCAAAATCATTTGCAGCCTGAAAGGGGCATTAACCCGCATCCCAGACCCCTGAAATTCCCAAAAATACTTTTGGCACAAAAAACTCATCCTACACCCTTGAAAGTTCAGTATAGGTTAGCAGCCCAAAAACTGCCTTAAAATGCATCTTAGGCCTGCAAAAATGTTGAAAACTTTGAAGGCCCAAAAAAGTGGTTTACAGGCATCCTAGACCCCCTAAAGTCCAGAAAGTTTTGGTGGCCCAAAAACTGTGCCAGAGACCTCTGCATGTCCCAAAATCATTTGCAGCCTGAAAGGGGCATTAACCCGCATCCCAGACCCCTGAAATTCCCAAAAATATTTTTGGCACAAAAAATGCATCCTACACCCTTGAAAGTTCGGTATATGTTAGCAGCCCAAAAAAGGCCTAAAAATGCATCTTAGGCCTGCAAAAATGTTGAAAACTTTGAAGGCCCAAAAAAGGGGTTTACAGGCATCCTAGACCCCCTAAAGTCCAGAAAATATTGGTGGCCTAATAACTGTGTCAGATAGCTCTGAATATCCCAAAAACATTTGCAGCCTGAAAGGGGCATTAACCCGCATCCCAGACCCCTGAAATTCCCAAAAATATTTTTGGCACAAAAAATGCATCCTACACCCTTGAAAGTTCGGTATATGTTAGCAGCCCAAAAAAGGCCTAAAAATGCATCTTAGGCCTGCAAAAATGTTGAAAACTTTGAAGGCCCAAAAAAGGGGTTTACAGGCATCCTAGACTCCCTAAAGTCCAGAAAATATTGGTGGCCCAAAAACTGTGCCAGAGAGCTCTGCATGTCCCAAAAACATTTGCAGCCTGAAAGGGGCATTAACCCGCATCCCAGACCCCTGAAATTCCCAAAAATATTTTTGGCACAAAAAATGCATCCTACACCCTTGAAAGTTCGGTATATGTTAGCAGCCCAAAAAAGGCCTAAAAATGCATCTTAGGCCTGCAAAAATGTTGAAAACTTTGAAGGCCCAAAAAAGGGGTTTACAGGCATCCTAGACCCCCTAAAGTCCAGAAAATATTGGTGGCCCAAAAACTGTGCCAGAGAGCTCTGCATGTCCCAAAAACATGTGCAGCCTGAAAGGGGCATTAACCCGCATCCCAGACCCCTGAAATTCCCAAAAATATTTTTGGCACAAAAAATGCATCCTACACCCTTGAAAGTTCAGTATATGTTAGCAGACCAAAAAAGGCCTAAAAATGCATCTTAGGCTTGCAAAAATGTTCAGAACTTTGAAGGCCCAAAAAAGGGGTTTACAGGCATCCTAGACCCCCCTAAAGTCCAGAAAATGTTGGAGTCCCAAAAACAGTGCCAGAGAGCTCTACATGTCCCTAAATCATTTGCAGCCTGAAAGGGGCATTAACCCGCATCCTAGACCACTGAAATTCCCAAAACTATTTTTGGCACAAAAAATGCATCCTACACCCCTGATAGTTCAGAATATGTTAGCAGCCCAAAAGGCCTTAAATTGCATCTTAGGCCTGCAAAAATGTTGAAAACTTTGAAGGCCCAAAAAAAGTGGTTTACAGGCATCCTAGACCCCCTAAAGTCCAGAAAATATTGGTGGCTTAAAAACTGTGCCAGAGAGCTCTGCATGTCCCAAAATCGTTTGCAGCCTGAAAGGGGCATTAACCCGCATCATAGACCACTAAAATTCCCAAAAATATTTTGGCACAAAAAATGCATCCTACACCCCTGCAAGTTCAGAATATGTTAGCAGCCCAAAAAAGGCCTAAAAATGCATTTTAGGCCTGCAAAAATGTTGAAAACTTTGAAGGCCCAAAAAAGGGGGTTACAGGCATCCTAGACCCCTTAAAGTCCGGAAAATGTTGGTGGCCCAAAAACTGTGCCAGAGAGCTCTGCATGTCCCAAAATCATTTGCAGCCTGAAAGGGGCATTAACCCGCATCCCAGACCCCTGAAATTCCCCAAAATATTTTTGGCACAAAAAATGCATCCTACACCCTTGAAAGTTCAGTATATGTTAGCAGCCCAAAAAATGCCTAAAAATGCATCTCAGGCCTGCAAAAATGTTGAAAACTTTGAAGGCCCTAAAAAGGGGTTTACAGGCATCCTAGACCCCCTAAAGTCCAGAAAATGTTGGTGGCCTAATAACTGTGTCAGATAGCTCTGAATATCCCAAAAACATTTGCAGCCTGGAAGGGGCATTAACCCGCATCAAAGACCCCTGAAATTCAAAAAATATTTTTGGCACAAAACATGCATCCTACGCCCTTGAAAGTTCAGTGTATGTTTGCAGCCCAAAAAATGCCTAAAATGCATCTTAGGCCTGCAAAAATGTTGAAAACATTGAAGGCCCAAAAAAGTGGTTTACAGGCATCCTAGACCCCCTAAAGTCTAGAAAATGTTGGTGGCCCAAAAACTGTGCCAGAGAGCTCTGCATGTCCCAAAATCATTTGAAGCCTGAAAGGGGCATTAACCCGCATCCTAGACCACTGAAATTCCCAAAACTATTTTTTCCACAAAAAATGCATCCTACACCCCTGATAGTTCAGAATATGTTAGCAGCCCAAAAGCCCTTAAAATGTATCTTAGGCCTGCAAAAATGTTGAAAACTTTGAAGGCCCAAAAAAGGGGTTTACAGGCATACTAGACCCCCTAAAGTCCAGAAAATATTGGTGGCCTAATAACTGTGTCAGATAGCTCTGAATATCCCAAAAACATTTGCAGCCTGAAAGGGCCATTAACCCGCATCGCAGACCCCTGAAATTCCCAAAAATATTTTTGGCACAAAAAATGCATCCTACACCCTTGAAAGTTCAGTATAGGTTAGCAGCCCAAAAAATGCCTAAAAATGCATCTTAGGCCTGCAAAACTGTTGAAAACTTTGAAGGCCCAAAAAAGTGCTTTACAGGCATCCTAGACCCCCTAAAGTCCAGACAATTTTGATGGCCCAAAAACTGTGCCAGAGAGCTCTGCATGTCCCAAAATCATTTGCAGCCTGAAAGGGGCATTAACCCGCATCCCAGACCCCTGAAATTCCCAAAAATATTTTTGGCACAAAAAATGCATCCTACACCCTTGAAAGTTCAGTATAGGTTAGCAGCCCAAAAAATGCCTAAAAATGCATCTTAGGCCTGCAAAACTGTTGAAAACTTTGAAGGCCCAAAAAAGTGCTTTACAGGCATCCTAGACCCCCTAAAGTCCAGACAATTTTGATGGCCCAAAAACTGTGCCAGAGAGCTCTGCATGTCCCAAAATCATTTGCAGCCTGAAAGGGGCATTAACCCGCATCCCAGACCCCTGAAATTCCCAAAAATATTTTGGCACAAAAAATGCATCCTACACCCCTGCAAGTTCATAATATGTTAGCAGCCCAAAAAAGGCCTTAAAATGCATTTTCGGCCTGCAAAAAGGTTGAAAACTTTGAAGGCCCAAAAAAGGGGTTTACAGGCATCCTAGACCCCCTAAAGTCCAGAAAATGTTGGTGGCCCAAAAACTGTGCCAGAGAGCTCTACATGTCCCAAAATCATTTGCAGCCTGAAAGGGGCATTAACCCGCTTCATAGACCACTAAAATTCCCAAAAATACTTTTGGCACAAAAAATGCATCCTACACCCTTGAAAGTTCAGTATATGTTAGCATCCCAAAAAATGCCTAAAAGTGCATCTTAGGCCTGCAAAAATGTTGAAAACTTTGAAGGCCCAAAAAAGGGGTTTACAGGCATCCTAGACCCCCTAAAGTCCAGAAAATGTTGGTGGCCGAAAAACTGTGCCAGAGAGCTCTACATGTCCCAAAATCATTTGCAGCCTGAAAGGGGCATTAACCCGCATCATAGACCACTAAAATTCCCAAAAATATTTTGGCACAAAAAATGCATCCTTCACCCTTGAAAGTTCAGAATATGTTAGCATCCCAAAAAAGGCCTTAAAATGCATCTTAGGCCTGCAAAAATGTTGACAACTTTGAAGGCCCAAAAAAGGGGTTTACAGGCATCCTAGACCCCCTAAAGTCCAGAAAATATTGGTGGCCTAATAACTGTGTCAGATAGCTCTGAATATCCCAAAAACATTTGCAGCCTGAAAGGGGCATTAACCCGCATCCCAGACCCCTGAAATTCCCAAAAATACTTTTGGCACAAAAAACTCATCCTACACCCTTGAAAGTTCAGTATAGGTTAGCAGCCCAAAAACTGCCTTAAAATGCATCTTAGGCCTGCAAAAATGTTGAAAACTTTGAAGGCCCAAAAAAGTGGTTTACAGGCATCCTAGACCCCCTAAAGTCCAGAAAGTTCTGGTGGCCCAAAAACTGTGCCAGAGAGCTCTGCATGTCCCAAAATCATTTGCAGCCTGAAAGGGGCATTAACCCGCATCCCAGACCCCTGAAATTCCCAAAAATATTTTTGGCACAAAAAATGCATCCTACACCCTTGAAAGTTCGGTATATGTTAGCAGCCCAAAAAAGGCCTAAAAATGCATCTTAGGCCTGCAAAAATGTTGAAAACTTTGAAGGCCCAAAAAAGGGGTTTACAGGCATCCTAGACCCCCTAAAGTCCAGAAAATATTGGTGGCCTAATAACTGTGTCAGATAGCTCTGAATATCCCAAAAACATTTGCAGCCTGAAAGGGGCATTAACCCGCATCATAGACCAGTAAAATTCCCAAAAATATTTTGGCACAAAAAATGTATCCTACACCCCTGCAAGTTCATAATATGTTAGCAGCCCAAAAAAGGCCTTAAAATGCATTTTCGGCCTGCAAAAAGGTTGAAAACTTTGAAGGCCCAAAAAAGGGGTTTACAGGCATCCTAGACCCCCTAAAGTCCAGAAAATATTGGTGGCCTAATAACTGTGTCAGATAGCTCTGAATATCCCAAAAACATTTGCAGCCTGAAAGGGGCATTAACCCGCATCCCAGACCCCTGAAATTCCCAAAAATATTTTTGGCACAAAAAATGCATCCTACACCCTTGAAAGTTCGGTATATGTTAGCAGCCCAAAAAAGGCCTAAAAATGCATCTTAGGCCTGCAAAAATGTTGAAAACTTTGAAGGCCCAAAAAAGGGGTTTACAGGCATCCTAGACCCCCTAAAGTCCAGAAAATATTGGTGGCCCAAAAACTGTGCCAGAGAGCTCTGCATGTCCCAAAAACATTTGCAGCCTGAAAGGGGCATTAACCCGCATCCCAGACCCCTGAAATTCCCCAAAATATTTTTGGCACAAAAAATGCATCCTACACCCTTGAAAGTTCAGTATATGTTAGCAGCCCAAACAATGCCTAAAAATGCATCTCAGGCCTGCAAAAATGTTGAAAACTTTGAAGGCCCTAAAAAGGGGTTTACAGGCATCCTAGACCCCCTAAAGTCCAGAAAATGTTGGTGGCCCAAAAACTGTGCCAGAGAGCTCTACATGTCCCAAAATCATTTGCAGCCTGAAAGGGGCATTAACCCGCTTCATAGACCACTAAAATTCCCAAAAATACTTTTGGCACAAAAAATGCTCCTACACCCTTGAAAGTTCAGTATATGTTAGCATCCCAAAAAATGCCTAAAAGTGCATCTTAGGCCTGCAAAAATGTTGAAAACTTTGAAGGCCCAAAAAAGGGGTTTACAGGCATCCTAGACCCCCTAAAGTCCAGAAAATGTTGGTGGCCGAAAAACTGTGCCAGAGAGCTCTACATGTCCCAAAATCATTTGCAGCCTGAAAGGGGCATTAACCCGCATCATAGACCACTAAAATTCCCAAAAATATTTTGGCACAAAA
Organism: Ambystoma mexicanum; assembly: GCF_040938575.1. Taxonomy (NCBI): domain Eukaryota; kingdom Metazoa; phylum Chordata; class Amphibia; order Caudata; family Ambystomatidae; genus Ambystoma; species Ambystoma mexicanum. The sequence goes on from NC_090937.1 coordinate 264,465,133, forward strand.
AATGCATCCTTCACCCTTGAAAGTTCAGAATATGTTAGCATCCCAAAAAAGGCCTTAAAATGCATCTTAGGCCTGCAAAAATGTTGACAACTTTGAAGGCCCAAAAAAGGGGTTTACAGGCATCCTAGACCCCCTAAAGTCCAGAAAATATTGGTGGCCTAATAACTGTGTCAGATAGCTCTGAATATCCCAAAAACATTTGCAGCCTGAAAGGGGCATTAACCCGCATCCCAGACCCCTGAAATTCCCAAAAATACTTTTGGCACAAAAAACTCATCCTACACCCTTGAAAGTTCAGTATAGGTTAGCAGCCCAAAAACTGCCTTAAAATGCATCTTAGGCCTGCAAAAATGTTGAAAACTTTGAAGGCCCAAAAAAGTGGTTTACAGGCATCCTAGACCCCCTAAAGTCCAGAAAGTTTTGGTGGCCCAAAAACTGTGCCAGAGAGCTCTGCATGTCCCAAAATCATTTGCAGCCTGAAAGGGGCATTAACCCGCATCCCAGACCCCTGAAATTCCCAAAAATATTTTTGGCACAAAAAATGCATCCTACACCCTTGAAAGTTCGGTATATGTTAGCAGCCCAAAAAAGGCCTAAAAATGCATCTTAGGCCTGCAAAAATGTTGAAAACTTTGAAGGCCCAAAAAAGAGGTTTACAGGCATCCGAGACCAACTAAAGTCCAGAAAATATTGGTGGCCTAATAACTGTGTCAGATAGCTCTGAATATCCCAAAAACATTTGCAGCCTGAAAGGGGCATTAACCCGCATCATAGACCACTAAAATTCCCAAAAATATTTTGGCACGAAAATGTATCCTACACCCCTGCAAGTTCATAATATGTTAGCAGCCCAAAAAAGGCCTTAAAATGCATTTTCGGCCTGCAAAAAGGTTGAAAACTTTGAAGGCCCAAAAAAGGGGTTTACAGGCATCCTAGACCCCCTAAAGTCCAGAAAATATTGGTGGCCTAATAACTGTGTCAGATAGCTCTGAATATCCCAAAAACATTTGCAGCCTGAAAGGGGCATTAACCCGCATCCCAGACCCCTGAAATTCCCAAAAATATTTTTGGCACAAAAAATGCATCCTACACCCTTGAAAGTTCGGTATATGTTAGCAGCCCAAAAAAGGCCTAAAAATGCATGTTAGGCCTGCAAAAATGTTGAAAACTTTGAAGGCCCAAAAAAGGGGTTTACAGGCATCCTAGACCCCCTAAAGTCCAGAAAATATTGGTGGCCCAAAAACTGTGCCAGAGAGCTCTGCATGTCCCAAAAACATTTGCAGCCTGAAAGGGGCATTAACCCGCATCCTAGACCACTGAAATTCCCAAAACTATTTTTGGCACAAAAAATGCATCCTACACCCCTGATAGTTCAGAATATGTTAGCAGCCCAAAAGGCCTTAAATTGCATCTTAGGCCTGCAAAAATGTTGAAAACTTTGAAGGCCCAAAAAAAATGGTTTACAGGCATCCTAGACCCCCTAAAGTCCAGAAAATATTGGTGGCTTAAAAACTGTGCCAGAGAGCTCTGCATGTCCCAAAATCGTTTGCAGCCTGAAAAGGGCATTAACCCGCATCATAGACCACTAAAATTCCCAAAAATATTTTGGCACAAAAAATGCATCCTACACCCCTGCAAGTTCAGAATATGTTAGCAGCCCAAAAAAGGCCTAAAAATGCATCTTAGGCCTGCAAAAATGTTGAAAACTTTGAAGGCCCAAAAAAGGGGGTTACAGGCATCCTAGACCCCCTAAAGTCCAGAAAATTTTGGTGGCCCAAAAACTGTGCCAGAGAGCTCTGCATGTCCCAAAATCATTTGCAGCCTGAAAGGGGCATTAACCCGCATCCCAGACCCCTGAAATTCCCAAAAATATTTTTGGCACAAAAAATGCATCCTACACCCTTGAAAGTTCAGTATATGTTAGCAGCCCAAAAAATGCCTAAAAATGTATCTCAGGCCTGCAAAAATGTTGAAAACTTTGAAGGCCCAAAAAAGGGGTTTACAGGCATCCTAGACCCCCTAAAGTCCAGAAAATGTTGGTGGCCTAATAACTGTGTCAGATAGCTCTGAATATCCCAAAAACATTTGCAGCCTGAAAGGGGCATTAACCTGCATCAAAGACCACTAAAATTCCCAAAAATATCTTGGCACAAAAAATGCATCCTACACCCTTGAAAGTTCAGTGTATGTTTGCAGCCCAAAAAATGCCTAAAAATGCATCTTAGGCCTGCAAAAATGTTGAAAACTTTGAAGGCCCAAAAAAGTGGTTTACAGGCATCCTAGACCCCCTAAAGTCTAGAAAATGTTGGTGGCCCAAAAACTGTGCCAGAGAGCTCTGCATGTCCCAAAATCATTTGCAGCCTGAAAGGGGCATTAACCTGCATCAAAGACCACTAAAATTCCCAAAAATATCTTGGCACAAAAAATGCATCCTACACCCTTGAAAGTTCAGTATATGTTATCAGCCCAAAAAAGGCCTAAAATGCATTTTACGCCGGCAAAAATGTTGAAAACTTAGAAGGCCCAAAAAGGGGTTTACAAGCATCCTAGACCTCCTAAAGTCCAGAAAATGTTGTTGGCCCAAAAACTGTGCCAGAGAGCTCTGCATGTCCCAAAATCATTTGAAGCCTGAAAGGGGCATCAACCCGCATGCTAGACCACTGAAATTCCCAAAACTATTTTTTCCACAAAAAATGCATCCTACACCCCTGATAGTTCAGAATATGTTAGCAGCCCAAAAGTCCTTAAAATGTATCTTAGGCCTGCAAAAATGTTGAAAACTTTGAAGGCCCAAAAAAGGGGTTTACAGGCATCCTAGACCCCCTAAAGTCCAGAAAATATTGGTGGCCTAATAACTGTGTCAGATAGCTCTGAATATCCCAAAATCATTTGCAGCCTGAAAGGGGCATTAACCCGCATCCCAGACCCCTGAAATTCCCAAAAATATTTTTGGCACAAAAAATGCATCCTACACCCTTGAAAGTTCGGTATAGGTTAGCAGCCCAAAAAATGCCTAAAAATGCATCTTAGGCCTGCAAAACTGTTGAAAACTTTGAAGGCCCAAAAAAGTGCTTTACAGGCATCCTAGACCCCCTAAAGTCCAGACAATTTTGATGGCCCAAAAACTGTGCCAGAGAGCTCTGCATGTCCCAAAATCATTTGCAGCCTGAAAGGGGCATTAACCCGCATCCCAGACCCCTGAAATTCCCAAAAATATTTTTGGCACAAAAAATGCATCCTACACCCTTCAAAGTTCAGTATATGTTAGTAGCCCAAAAAAGGCCTAAAAATGCATCTTAGGCCTGCAAAAATGTTGAAAACTTTGAAGGCCCAAAAAAGGGATTTACAGGCATCCTAGACCCCCTAAAGTCCAGAAAATGTTGGTGGCCCATAAACTGTGCCAGAGAGCTCTGCATGTCCCAAAATCATTTGCAGCCTGAAAGGGGCATTAACCCGCATCATAGACTACTAAAATTCCCAAAAATATTTTGGCACAAAAAATGCATCCTACACCCCTGCAAGTTCATAATATGTTAGCAGCCCAAAAAAGGCCTTAAAATGCATTTTCGGCCTGCAAAAAGGTTGAAAACTTTGAAGGCCCAAAAAAGGGGTTTACAGGCATCCTAGACCCCCTAAAGTCAAGAAAATGTTGGTGGCCCAAAAACTGTGCCAGAGAGCTCTACATGTCCCAAAATCATTTGCAGCCTGAAAGGGGCATTAACCCGCTTCATAGACCACTAAAATTCCCAAAAATACTTTTGGCACAAAAAATGCATCCTACACCCTTGAAAGTTCAGTATATGTTAACATCCCAAAAAATGCCTAAAAGTGCATCTTAGGCCTGCAAAAATGTTGAAAACTTTGAAGGCCCAAAAAAGGGGTTTACAGGCATCCTAGACCCCCTAAAGTCCAGAAAATATTGGTGGCCTAATAACTGTGTCAGATAGCTCTGAATATCCCAAAAACATTTGCAGCCTGAAAGGGGCATTAACCCGCATCCCAGACCCCTGAAATTCCCAAAAATACTTTTGGCACAAAAAACTCATCCTACACCCTTGAAAGTTCAGTATAGGTTAGCAGCCCAAAAACGGCCTTAAAATGCATCTTAGGCCTGCAAAAATGTTGAAAACTTTGAAGGCCCAAAAAAGTGGTTTACAGGCATCCTAGACCCCCTAAAGTCCAGAAAATGTTGGTGGCCCAAAAACTGTGCCAGAGAGCTCTGCATGTCCCAAAATCATTTGCAGCCTGAAAGGGGCATTAACCCGCATCATAGACCACTAAAATTCCCAAAAATATTTTGGCACAAAAAATGTATCCTACACCCCTTCAAGTTCATAATATGGTAGCAGCCCAAAAAAGGCCTTAAAATGCATTTTCGGCCTGCAAAAAGGTTGAAAACTTTGAAGGACCAAAAAAGGGGTTTACAGGCATCCTAGACCCCCTAAAGTCCAGAAAATATTGGTGGTCCAAAAACTGTGCCAGACAGCTCTCCATGTCCCAAAATCATCTGCAGCCTGAAAGGGGCATTAACCCGCATCCTAGACCACTGACATTCCCAAAAATACTTTTGGCACAAAAAATGCATCCTACACCCTTGAAAGTTCAGTATATGTTAGCAGCCCAAAAAAGGCCTAAAAATGCATCTTAGGCCTGCAAAAGTGTTGAAAACTTTGAAGGCCCAAAAAAGGGGTTTACAGGCATCCTAGACCCCTTAAAGTCCAGAAAATGGTGGTGGCCTAAAAACTGTGTCAGAGAGCTCTGCATGTCCCAAAATCATTTGCAGCCTGAAAGGGGCATTAACCTGCATCATAGACCACTGAAATTCCCAAAACTATTTTTGGCACAAAAAATGCATCCTACACCCCTCATAGTTCAGAATATGTTAGCAGCCCAAAAAAGGCCTTAAAATGCATTTTCGGCCTGCAAAAAGGTTGAAAACTTTGAAGGACCAAAAAAGGGGTTTACAGACATCCTAGACCCCCTAAAGTCCAGAAAATATTGGTGGTCCAAAAACTGTGCCAGAGAGCTCTCCATGTCCCAAAATCATTTGCAGCCTGAAAGGGGCATTAACCTGCATCCTAGACCACTGAAATTCCCAAAACTATTTTTGGCACAAAAAATGCATCCTACACACCTGATAGTTCAGAATATGTTAGCAGCCCAAAAGGCCTTAAAATGCATCTTAGGCCTGCAAAAATGTTGAACATTTTGAAAGCCCAAAAAAGGGGTTTACAGGCATCCTAGACCCCCTAAAGTCCAGAAAATATTGGTGGCCTAATAACTGTGTCAGATAGCTCTGAATATCCCAAAAACATTTGCAGCCTGAAAGGGGCATTAACCCGCATCCCAGACCCCTGAAATTCCCAAAAATATTTTTGGCACAAAAAATGCATCCTACACCCTTGAAAGTTCAGTATATGTTAGCAGCCCAAAAAAGGCCTTAAAATGCATTTTCGGCCTGCAAAAAGGTTGAAAACTTTGAAGGCCCAAAAAAGGGGTTTACAGGCATCCTAGACCCCCTAAAGTCCAGAAAATGTTGGTGGCCCAAAAACTGTGCCAGAGAGCTCTACATGTCCCAAAATCATTTGCAGCCTGAAAGGGGCATTAACCCGCTTCATAGACCACTAAAATTCCCAAAAATACTTTTGGCACAAAAAATGCATCCTACACCCTTGAAAGTTCAGTATATGTTAGCATCCCAAAAAATGCCTAAAAGTGCATCTTAGGCCTGCAAAAATGTTGAAAACTTTGAAGGCCCAAAAAAGGGGTTTACAGGCATCCTAGGCCCCCTAAAGTCCAGAAAATGTTGGTGGCCGAAAAACTGTGCCAGAGAGCTCTACATGTCCCAAAATCATTTGCAGCCTGAAAGGGGCATTAACCCGCATCATAGACCACTAAAATTCCCAAAAATATTTTGGCACAAAAAATGCATCCTTCACCCTTGAAAGTTCAGAATATGTTAGCATCCCAAAAAAGGCCTTAAAATGCATCTTAGGCCTGCAAAAATGTTGACAACTTTGAAGGCCCAAAAAAGGGGTTTACAGGCATCCTAGACCCCCTAAAGTCCAGAAAATATTGGTGGCCTAATAACTGTGTCAGATAGCTCTGAATATCCCAAAAACATTTGCAGCCTGAAAGGGGCATTAACCCGCATCCCAGACCCCTGAAATTCCCAAAAATACTTTTGGCACAAAAAACTCATCCTACACCCTTGAAAGTTCAGTATAGGTTAGCAGCCCAAAAACTGCCTTAAAATGCATCTTAGGCCGGCAAAAATGTTGAAAACTTTGAAGGCCCAAAAAAGTGGTTTACAGGCATCCTAGACCCCCTAAAGTCCAGAAAGTTTTGGTGGCCCAAAAACTGTGCCAGAGAGCTCTGCATGTCCCAAAATCATTTGCAGCCTGAAAGGGGCATTAACCCGCATCCCAGACCCCTGAAATTCCCAAAAATATTTTTGGCACAAAAAATGCATCCTACACCCTTGAAAGTTCGGTATATTTTAGCAGCCCAAAAAAGGCCTAAAAATGCATCTTAGGCCTGCAAAAATGTTGAAAACTTTGAAGGCCCAAAAAAGGGGTTTACAGGCATCCTAGACCCCCTAAAGTCCAGAAAATTTTGGTGGCCTAATAACTGTGTCAGATAGCTCTGAATATCCCAAAAACATTTGCAGCCTGAAAGGGGCATTAACCCGCATCATAGACCACTAAAATTCCCAAAAATATTTTGGCACAAAAAATGTATCCTACACCCCTGCAAGTTCATAATATGTTAGCAGCCCAAAAAAGGCCTTAAAATGCATTTTCGGCCTGCAAAAAGGTTGAAAACTTTGAAGGCCCAAAAAAGGGGTTTACAGGCATCCTAGACCCCCTAAAGTCCAGAAAATATTGGTGGCCTAATAACTGTGTCAGATAGCTCTGAATATCCCAAAAACATTTGCAGCCTGAAAGGGGCATTAACCCGCATCCCAGACCCCTGAAATTCCCAAAAATATTTTTGGCACAAAAAATGCATCCTACACCCTTGAAAGTTCGGTATATGTTAGCAGCCCAAAAAAGGCCTAAAAATGCATCTTAGGCCTGCAAAAATGTTGAAAACTTTGAAGGCCCAAAAAAGGGGTTTACAGGCATCCTAGACCCCCTAAAGTCCAGAAAATATTGGTGGCCCAAAAACTGTGCCAGAGAGCTCTGCATGTCCCAAAAACATTTGCAGCCTGAAAGGGGCATTAACCCGCATCCTAGACCACTGAAATTCCCAAAACTATTTTTGGCACAAAAAATGCATCCTACACCCGTGATAGTTCAGAATATGTTAGCAGCCCAAAAGGCCTTAAATTGCATCTTAGGCCTGCAAAAATGTTGAAAACTTTGAAGGCCCAAAAAAAATGGTTTACAGGCATCCTAGACCCCCTAAAGTCCAGAAAATATTGGTGGCTTAAAAACTGTGCCAGAGAGCTCTGCATGTCCCAAAATCGTTTGCAGCCTGAAAGGGGCATTAACCCGCATCATAGACCACTAAAATTCCCAAAAATATTTTGGCACAAAAAATGCATCCTACACCCCTGCAAGTTCAGAATATGTTAGCAGCCCAAAAAAAGGCCTAAAAATGCATCTTAGGCCTGCAAAAATGTTGAAAACTTTGAAGGCCCAAAAAAGGGGGTTACAGGCATCCTAGACCCCTTAAAGTCCAGAAAATGTTGGTGGCCCAAAAACTGTGCCAGAGAGCTCTGCATGTCCCAAAATCATTTGCAGCCTGAAAGGGGCATTAACCCGCATCCCAGACCCCTGAAATTCCCAAAAATATTTTTGGCACAAAAAATGCATCCTACACCCTTGAAAGTTCAGTATATGTTAGCAGCCCAAAAAATGCCTAAAAATGTATCTCAGGCCTGCAAAAATGTTGAAAACTTTGAAGGCCCAAAAAAGGGGTTTACAGGCATCCTAGACCCCCTAAAGTCCAGAAAATGTTGGTGGCCTAATAACTGTGTCAGATAGCTCTGAATATCCCAAAAACATTTGCAGCCTGGAAGGGGCATTAACCCGCATCAAAGACCCCTGAAATTCAAAAAATATTTTTGGCACAAAACATGCATCCTACGCCCTTGAAAGTTCAGTGTATGTTTGCAGCCCAAAAAATGCCTAAAAATGCATCTTAGGACTGCAAAAATGTTGAAAACTTTGAAGGCCCAAAAAAGTGGTTTACAGGCATCCTAGACCCCCTAAAGTCTAGAAAATGTTGGTGGCCCAAAAACTGTGCCAGAGAGCTCTGCATGTCCCAAAATCATTTGCAGCCTGAAAGGGGCATTAACCTGCATCAAAGACCACTAAAATTCCCAAAAATATCTTGGCACAAAAAATGCATCCTACACCCTTGAAAGTTCAGTATATGTTATCAGCCCAAAAAAGGCCTAAAATGCATTTTATGCCGGCAAAAATGTTGAAAACTTAGAAGGCCCAAAAAGGGGTTTACAAGCATCCTAGACCTCGTAAAATCCAGAAAATGTTGTTGGCCCAAAAACTGTGCCAGAGAGCTCTGCATGTCCCAAAATCATTTGAAGCCTGAAAGGGGCATCAACCCGCATGCTAGACCACTGAAATTCCCAAAACTATTTTTTCCACAAAAAATGCATCCTACACCCCTGATAGTTCAGAATATGTTAGCAGCCCAAAAGTCCTTAAAATGTATCTTAGGCCTGCAAAAATGTTGAAAACTTTGAAGGCCCAAAAAAGGGGTTTACAGGCATCCTAGACCCCCTAAAGTCCAGAAAATATTGGTGGCCTAATAACTGTGTCAGATAGCTCTGAATATCCCAAAAACATTTGCAGCCTGAAAGGGGCATTAACCCGCATCCCAGACCCCTGAAATTCCCAAAAATATTTTTGGCACAAAAAATGCATCCTACACCCTTGAAAGTTCAGTATAGGTTAGCAGCCCAAAAAATGCCTAAAAATGCATCTTAGGCCTGCAAAACTGTTGAAAACTTTGAAGGCCCAAAAAAGTGCTTTACAGGCATCCTAGACCCCCTAAAGTCCAGACAATTTTGATGGCCCAAAAACTGTGCCAGAGAGCTCTGCATGTCCCAAAATCATTTGCAGCCTGAAAGGGGCATTAACCCGCATCCCAGACCCCTGAAATTCCCAAAAATATTTTTGGCACAAAAAATGCATCCTACACCCTTCAAAGTTCAGTATATGTTAGTAGCCCAAAAAAGGCCTAAAAATGCATCTTAGGCCTGCAAAAATGTTGAAAACTTTGAAGGCCCAAAAAAGGGATTTACAGGCATCCTAGACCCCCTAAAGTCCAGAAAATGTTGGTGGCCCATAAACTGTGCCAGAGAGCTCTGCATGTCCCAAAATCATTTGCAGCCTGAAAGGGGCATTAACCCGCATCATAGACTACTAAAATTCCCAAAAATATTTTGGCACAAAAAATGCATCCTACACCCCTGCAAGTTCATAATATGTTAGCAGCCCAAAAAAGGCCTTAAAATGCATTTTCGGCCTGCAAAAAGGTTGAAAACTTTGAAGGCCCAAAAAAGGGGTTTACAGGCATCCTAGACCCCCTAAAGTCAAGAAAATGTTGGTGGCCCAAAAACTGTGCCAGAGAGCTCTACATGTCCCAAAATCATTTGCAGCCTGAAAGGGGCATTAACCCGCTTCATAGACCACTAAAATTCCCAAAAATACTTTTGGCACAAAAAATGCATCCTACACCCCTCATAGTTCAGAATATGTTAGCAGCCCAAAAAAGGCCTTAAAATGCATTTTCGGCCTGCAAAAAGGTTGAAAACTTTGAAGGACCAAAAAAGGGGTTTACAGACATCCTAGACCCCCTAAAGTCCAGAAAATATTGGTGGTCCAAAAACTGTGCCAGAGAGCTCTCCATGTCCCAAAATCATTTGCAGCCTGAAAGGGGCATTAACCTGCATCCTAGACCACTGAAATTCCCAAAACTATTTTTGGCACAAAAAATGCATCCTACACACCTGATAGTTCAGAATATGTTAGCAGCCCAAAAGGCCTTAAAATGCATCTTAGGCCTGCAAAAATGTTGAAAATTTTGAAAGCCCAAAAAAGGGGTTTACAGGCATCCTAGACCCCCTAAAGTCCAGAAAATATTGGTGGCCTAATAACTGTGTCAGATAGCTCTGAATATCCCAAAAACATTTGCAGCCTGAAAGGGGCATTAACCCGCATCCCAGACCCCTGAAATTCCCAAAAATATTTTTGGCACAAAAAATGCATCCTACACCCTTGAAAGTTCAGTATATGTTAGCAGCCCAAAAAATGCCTAAAAATGCATCTTAGGCCTGCAAAAATGTTGAAAACTTTGAAGGCCCAAAAAAGGGGTTTAGAGGCATCCTAGACCCCCTAAAGTCCAGAAAATGTTGGTGGCCTAATAACTGTGTCAGATAGCTCTGAATATCCCAAAAACATTTGCAGCCTGGAAGGGGCATTAACCCGCATCCCAGACCCCTGAAATTCCCAAAAATATTTTTGGCACAAAAAATGCATCCTACACCCCTGCAAGTTCAGAATATGTTAGCAGCCAAAAAAAGGCCTTAAAATGCATTTTCGTCCTGCAAAAAGGTTGAAAACTTTGAAGGCCCAAAAAAGTGGTTTACAGGCATCCTAGACCCCCTAAAGTCCAGACAATTTTGGTGGCCCAAAAACTGTGCCAGAGAGCTCTGCATGTCCCAAAATCATTTTCAGCCTGAAAGGGGCATTAACCCGCATCCCAGACCCCTGAAATTCCCAAAAATATTTTTGGCACAAAAAATGCATCCTACACCCTTGAAGGTTCAGTATATGTTAGCAGCCCAAAAAAGGCCTAAAAATGCATCTTAGGCTTGCAAAAATGTTGAAAACTTTGAAGGCCCAAAAAAGGGGTTTACAGGCATCGTAGACCCCCTAAAGTCCAGAAAATATTGGTGGCCTAATAACTGTGTCAGATAGCTCTGAATATCCCAAAAACATTTGCAGCCTGGAAGCCCAAAAAACCCGCATCCCAGACCCCTGCAATTCCCAAAAATATTTTTGGCACAAAAAATGCATCCTATACCCTTGAAAGTTCAGTATATGTTAGCAGCCCAAAAAAGACCTAAAAATGCATCTTAGGCTTGCAAAAATGTTCAGAACTTTGAAGGCCCAAAAACGGGGTTTACAGGCATCCTAGACCCCCCTAAAGTCCAGAAAATGTTGGAGGCCCAAAAACTGTGCCAGAGAGCTCTACATGTCCCTAAATCATTTGCAGCCTGAAAGGGGCATTAACCCGCATCCTAGACCACTGAAATTCCCAAAACTATTTTTGGCACAAAAAATGCATCCTACACCCCTGCAAGTTCAGAATATGTTAGCAGCCCAAAAAAGGCCTAAAAATGCATCTTAGGCCTGCAAAAATGTTGAAAACTTTGAAGGCCCAAAAAAGGGGGTTACAGGCATCCTAGACCCCTTAAAGTCCAGAAAATGTTGGTGGCCCAAAAACTGTGCCAGAGAGCTCTGCATGTCCCAAAATCATTTGCAGCCTGAAAGGGGCATTAACCCGCATCCCAGACCCCTGAAATTCCCAAAAATATTTCTGGCACAAAAAATGCATCCTACACCCTTGAAAGTTCAGTATATGTTAGCAGCCCAAAAAATGCCTAAAAATGCATCTTAGGCCTGCAAAAATGTTGAAAACTTTGAAGGCTAAAAAAAGGGGTTTACAGGCATCCTAGACCCCCTAAAGTCCAGAAAATGTTGGTGGCCTAATAACTGTGTCAGATAGCTCTGAATATCCGAAAAACATTTGCAGCCTGGAAGGGGCATTAACCCGCATCCAAGACCCCTGAAATTCAAAAAATATTTTTGGCACAAAACATGCATCCTAAGCCCTTGAAAGTTCAGTGTATGTTTGCAGCCCAAAAAATGCCTAAAAATGCATCTTAGGCCTGCAAAAATGTTGAAAACTTTGAAGGCCCAAAAAAGTGGTTTACAGGCATCCTAGACCCCCTAAAGTCTAGAAAATGTTGGTGGCCCAAAAACTGTGCCAGAGAGCTCTGCATGTCCCAAAATCATTTGCAGCCTGAAAGGGGCATTAACCTGCATCAAAGACCACTAAAATTCCCAAAAATATCTTGGCACAAAAAATGCATCCTACACCCTTGAAAGTTCAGTATATGTTATCAGCCCAAAAAAGGCCTAAAATGCATTTTACGCCGGCAAAAATGTTGAAAACTTAGAAGGCCCAAAAAGGGGATTACAAGCATCCTAGACCTCCTAAAGTCCAGAAAATGTTGTTGGCCCAAAAACTGTGCCAGAGAGCTCTGCATGTCCCAAAATCATTTGAAGCCTGAAAGGGGCATCAACCCGCATGCTAGACCACTGAAATTCCCAAAACTATTTTTGGCACAAAAAATGCATCCTACACCCGTGATAGTTCAGAATATGTTAGCAGCCCAAAAGTCCTTAAAATGTATCTTAGGCCTGCAAAAATGTTGAAATCTTTGAAGGCCCAAAAAAGGGGTTTACAGGCATCCTAGACCCCCTAAAGTCCAGAAAATATTGGTGGCCTAATAACTGTGTCAGATAGCTCTGAATATCCCAAAAACATTTGCAGCCTGAAAGGGGCATTAACCCGCATCGCAGACCCCTGAAATTCCCAAAAATATTTTTGGCACAAAAAATGCATCCTACACCCTTGAAAGTTCAGTATAGGTTAGCAGCCCAAAAAATGCCTAAAAATGCATCTTAGGCCTGCAAAACTGTTGAAAACTTTGAAGGCCCAAAAAAGTGCTTTACAGGCATCCTAGACCCCCTAAAGTCCAGACAATTTTGATGGCCCAAAAACTGTGCCAGAGAGCTCTGCATGTCCCAAAATCATTTGCAGCCTGAAAGGGGCATTAACCCGCATCCCAGACCCCTGAAATTCCCAAAAATATTTTTGGCACAAAAAATGCATCCTACACCCTTGAAAGTTCAGTATATGTTAGTAGCCCAAAAAAGGCCTAAAAATGCATCTTAGGCCTGCAAAAATGTTGAAAACTTTGAAGGCCCAAATAAGGGGTTTACAGGCATCCTAGACCCCCTAAAGTCCAGAAAATGTTGGTGGCCCAAAAACTGTGCCAGAGAGCTCTACATGTCCCAAAATCATTTGCAGCCTGAAAGGGGCATTAACCCGCTTCATAGACCACTAAAATTCCCAAAAATACTTTTGGCACAAAAAATGCATCCTACACCCTTGAAAGTTCAGTATATGTTAGCATCCCAAAAAATGCCTAAAAGTGCATCTTAGGCCTGCAAAAATGTTGAAAACTTTGAAGGCCCAAAAAAGGGGTTTACAGGCATCCTAGACCCCCTAAAGTCCAGAAAATGTTGGTGGCCGAAAAACTGTGCCAGAGAGCTCTACATGTCCCAAAATCATTTGCAGCCTGAAAGGGGAATTAACCCGCATCATAGACCACTAAAATTCCCAAAAATATTTTGGCACAAAAAATGCATCCTTCACCCTTGAAAGTTCAGTATATGTTAGCATCCCAAAAAAGGCCTTACAGTGCATTTTCGGCCGGCAAAAAGGTCGAAAACTTTGAAGGACCAAAAAAGGGGTTTACAGGCATCCTAGACCCCTTAAAGTCCAGAAAATGGTGGTGGCCTAAAAACTGTGTCAGAGAGCTCTGCATGTCACAAAATCATTTGCAGCCTGAAAGGGGCATTAACCTGCATCATAGACCACTGAAATTCCCAAAACTATTTTTGGCACAAAAAATGCATCCTACACCCCTGATAGTTCAGAATATGTTAGCATCCCAAAAAAGGCCTTAAAATGCATCTTAGGCCTGCAAAAATGTTGACAACTTTGAAGGCCCAAAAAAGGGGTTTACAGGCATCCTAGACCCCCTAAAGTCCAGAAAATATTGGTGGCCTAATAACTGTGTCAGATAGCTCTGAATATCCCAAAAACATTTGCAGCCTGAAAGGGGCATTAACCCGCATCCCAGACCCCTGAAATTCCCAAAAATACTTTTGGCACAAAAAACTCATCCTACACCCTTGAAAGTTCAGTATAGGTTAGCAGCCCAAAAACGGCCTTAAAATGCATCTTAGGCCTGCAAAAATGTTGAAAACTTTGAAGGCCCAAAAAAGTGGTTTACAGGCATCCTAGACCCCCTAAAGTCCAGAAAATTTTGGTGGCCCAAAAACTGTGCCAGAGAGCTCTGCATGTCCCAAAATCATTTGCAGCCTGAAAGGGGCATCAACCCGCATGCTAGACCACTGAAATTCCCAAAACTATTTTTGGCACAAAAAATGCATCCTACACCCGTGATAGTTCAGAATATGTTAGCAGCCCAAAAGTCCTTAAAATGTATCTTAGGCCTGCAAAAATGTTGAAAACTTTGAAGGCCCAAAAAAGGGGTTTACAGGCATCCTAGACCCCCTAAAGTCCAGAAAATATTGGTGGCCTAATAACTGTGTCAGATAGCTCTGAATATCCCAAAAACATTTGCAGCCTGAAAGGGGCATTAACCCGCATCGCAGACCCCTGAAATTCCCAAAAATATTTTTGGCACAAAAAATGCATCCTACACCCTTGAAAGTTCAGTATAGGTTAGCAGCCCAAAAAAGGCCTAAAAATGCATCTTAGGCTTGCAAAAATGTTGAAAACTTTGAAGGCCCAAAAAAGGGGTTTACAGGCATCGTAGACCCCCTAAAGTCCAGAAAATATTGGTGGCCTAATAACTGTGTCAGATAGCTCTGAATATCCCAAAAACATTTGCAGCCTGGAAGCCCAAAAAACCCGCATCCCAGACCCCTGCAATTCCCAAAAATATTTTTGGCACAAAAAATGCATCCTATACCCTTGAAAGTTCAGTATATGTTAGCAGCCCAAAAAAGACCTAAAAATGCATCTTAGGCTTGCAAAAATGTTCAGAACTTTGAAGGCCCAAAAACGGGGTTTACAGGCATCCTAGACCCCCCTAAAGTCCAGAAAATGTTGGAGGCCCAAAAACTGTGCCAGAGAGCTCTACATGTCCCTAAATCATTTGCAGCCTGAAAGGGGCATTAACCCGCATGCTAGACCACTGAAATTCCCAAAACTATTTTTGGCACAAAAAATGCATCCTACACCCGTGATAGTTCAGAATATGTTAGCAGCCCAAAAGTCCTTAAAATGTATCTTAGGCCTGCAAAAATGTTGAAAACTTTGAAGGCCCAAAAAAGGGGTTTACAGGCATCCTAGACCCCCTAAAGTCCAGAAAATATTGGTGGCCTAATAACTGTGCCAGAGAGCTCTGCATGTCCCAAAATCATTTTCAGCCTGAAAGGGGCATTAACCCGCATCCCAGACCCCTGAAATTCCCAAAAATATTTTTGGCACAAAAAATGCATCCTACACCCTTGAAGGTTCAGTATATGTTAGCAGCCCAAAAAAGGCCTAAAAATGCATCTTAGGCTTGCAAAAATGTTGAAAACTTTGAAGGCCCAAAAAAGGGGTTTACAGGCATCGTAGACCCCCTAAAGTCCAGAAAATATTGGTGGCCTAATAACTGTGTCAGATAGCTCTGAATATCCCAAAAACATTTGCAGCCTGGAAGCCCAAAAAACCCGCATCCCAGACCCCTGCAATTCCCAAAAATATTTTTGGCACAAAAAATGCATCCTATACCCTTGAAAGTTCAGTATATGTTAGCAGCCCAAAAAAGACCTAAAAATGCATCTTAGGCTTGCAAAAATGTTCAGAACTTTGAAGGCCCAAAAACGGGGTTTACAGGCATCCTAGACCCCCCTAAAGTCCAGAAAATGTTGGAGGCCCAAAAACTGTGCCAGAGAGCTCTACATGTCCCTAAATCATTTGCAGCCTGAAAGGGGCATTAACCCGCATCCTAGACCACTGAAATTCCCAAAACTATTTTTGGCACAAAAAATGCATCCTACACCCCTGCAAGTTCAGAATATGTTAGCAGCCCAAAAAAGGCCTAAAAATGCATCTTAGGCCTGCAAAAATGTTGAAAACTTTGAAGGCCCAAAAAAGGGGGTTACAGGCATCCTAGACCCCTTAAAGTCCAGAAAATGTTGGTGGCCCAAAAACTGTGCCAGAGAGCTCTGCATGTCCCAAAATCATTTGCAGCCTGAAAGGGGCATTAACCCGCATCCCAGACCCCTGAAATTCCCAAAAATATTTCTGGCACAAAAAATGCATCCTACACCCTTGAAAGTTCAGTATATGTTAGCAGCCCAGAAAATGCCTAAAAATGCATATTAGGCCTGCAAAAATGTTGAAAACTTTGAAGGCTAAAAAAAGGGGTTTACAGGCATCCTAGACCCCCTAAAGTCCAGAAAATGTTGGTGGCCTAATAACTGTGTCAGATAGCTCTGAATATCCGAAAAACATTTGCAGCCTGGAAGGGGCATTAACCCGCATCCAAGACCCCTGAAATTCAAAAAATATTTTTGGCACAAAACATGCATCCTAAGCCCTTGAAAGTTCAGTGTATGTTTGCAGCCCAAAAAATGCCTAAAAAGGCATCTTAGGCCTGCAAAAATGTTGAAAACTTTGAAGGCCCAAAAAAGTGGTTTACAGGCATCCTAGACCCCCTAAAGTCTAGAAAATGTTGGTGGCCCAAAAAATGTGCCAGAGAGCTCTGCATGTCCCAAAATCATTTGAAGCCTGAAAGGGGCATCAACCCGCATGCTAGACCACTGAAATTCCCAAAACTATTTTTGGCACAAAAAATGCATCCTACACCCGTGATAGTTCAGAATATGTTAGCAGCCCAAAAGTCCTTAAAATGTATCTTAGGCCTGCAAAAATGTTGAAATCTTTGAAGGCCCAAAAAAGGGGTTTACAGGCATCCTAGACCCCCTAAAGTCCAGAAAATATTGGTGGCCTAATAACTGTGTCAGATAGCTCTGAATATCCCAAAAACATTTGCAGCCTGAAAGGGGCATTAACCCGCATCGCAGACCCCTGAAATTCCCAAAAATATTTTTGGCACAAAAAATGCATCCTACACCCTTGAAAGTTCAGTATAGGTTAGCAGCCCAAAAAATGCCTAAAAATGCATCTTAGGCCTGCAAAACTGTTGAAAACTTTGAAGGCCCAAAAAAGTGCTTTACAGGCATCCTAGACCCCCTAAAGTCCAGACAATTTTGATGGCCCAAAAACTGTGCCAGAGAGCTCTGCATGTCCCAAAATCATTTGCAGCCTGAAAGGGGCATTAACCCGCATCCCAGACCCCTGAAATTCCCAAAAATATTTTTGGCACAAAAAATGCATCCTACACCCTTGAAAGTTCAGTATATGTTAGTAGCCCAAAAAAGGCCTAAAAATGCATCTTAGGCCTGCAAAAATGTTGAAAACTTTGAAGGCCCAAAAAAGGGGTTTACAGGCATCCTAGACCCCCTAAAGTCCAGAAAATGTTGGTGGCCCAAAAACTGTGCCAGAGAGCTCTACATGTCCCAAAATCATTTGCAGCCTGAAAGGGGCATTAACCCGCTTCATAGACCACTAAAATTCCCAAAAATACTTTTGGCACAAAAAATGCATCCTACACCCTTGAAAGTTCAGTATATGTTAGCATCCCAAAAAATGCCTAAAAGTGCATCTTAGGCCTGCAAAAATGTTGAAAACTTTGAAGGCCCAAAAAAGGGGTTTACAGGCATCCTAGACCCCCTAAAGTCCAGAAAATGTTGGTGGCCGAAAAACTGTGCCAGAGAGCTCTACATGTCCCAAAATCATTTGCAGCCTGAAAGGGGAATTAACCCGCATCATAGACCACTAAAATTCCCAAAAATATTTTGGCACAAAAAATGCATCCTTCACCCTTGAAAGTTCAGTATATGTTAGCATCCCAAAAAAGGCCTTACAATGCATTTTCGGCCGGCAAAAAGGTCGAAAACTTTGAAGGACCAAAAAAGGGGTTTACAGGCATCCTAGACCCCTTAAAGTCCAGAAAATGGTGGTGGCCTAAAAACTGTGTCAGAGAGCTCTGCATGTCACAAAATCATTTGCAGCCTGAAAGGGGCATTAACCTGCATCATAGACCACTGAAATTCCCAAAACTATTTTTGGCACAAAAAATGCATCCTACACCCCTGATAGTTCAGAATTTGTTAGCATCCCAAAAAAGGCCTTAAAATGCATCTTAGGCCTGCAAAAATGTTGACAACTTTGAAGGCCCAAAAAAGGGGTTTACAGGCATCCTAGACCCCCTAAAGTCCAGAAAATATTGGTGGCCTAATAACTGTGTCAGATAGCTCTGAATATCCCAAAAACATTTGCAGCCTGAAAGGGGCATTAACCCGCATCCCAGACCCCTGAAATTCCCAAAAATACTTTTGGCACAAAAAACTCATCCTACACCCTTGAAAGTTCAGTATAGGTTAGCAGCCCAAAAACGGCCTTAAAATGCATCTTAGGCCTGCAAAAATGTTGAAAACTTTGAAGGCCCAAAAAAGTGGTTTACAGGCATCCTAGACCCCCTAAAGTCCAGAAAATTTTGGTGGCCCAAAAACTGTGCCAGAGAGCTCTGCATGTCCCAAAATCATTTGCAGCCTGAAAGGGGCATCAACCCGCATGCTAGACCACTGAAATTCCCAAAACTATTTTTGGCACAAAAAATGCATCCTACACCCGTGATAGTTCAGAATATGTTAGCAGCCCAAAAGTCCTTAAAATGTATCTTAGGCCTGCAAAAATGTTGAAAACTTTGAAGGCCCAAAAAAGGGGTTTACAGGCATCCTAGACCCCCTAAAGTCCAGAAAATATTGGTGGCCTAATAACTGTGTCAGATAGCTCTGAATATCCCAAAAACATTTGCAGCCTGAAAGGGGCATTAACCCGTATCGCAGACCCCTGAAATTCCCAAAAATATTTTTGGCACAAAAAATGCATCCTACACCCTTGAAAGTTCAGTATAGGTTAGCAGCCCAAAAAATGCCTAAAAATGCATCTTAGGCCTGCAAAACTGTTGAAAACTTTGAAGGCCCAAAAAAGTGCTTTACAGGCATCCTAGACCCCCTAAAGTCCAGACAATTTTGATGGCCCAAAAACTGTGCCAGAGAGCTCTGCATGTCCCAAAATCATTTGCAGCCTGAAAGGGGCATTAACCCGCATCCCAGACCCCTGAAATTCCCAAAAATATTTTTGGCACAAAAAATGCATCCTACACCCTTGAAAGTTCAGTATATGTTAGTAGCCCAAAAAAGGCCTAAAAATGCATCTTAGGCCTGCAAAAATGTTGAAAACTTTGAAGGCCCAAAAAAGGGGTTTACAGGCATCCTAGACCCCCTAAAGTCCAGAAAATGTTGGTGGCCCAAAAACTGTGCCAGAGAGCTCTACATGTCCCAAAATCATTTGCAGCCTGAAAGGGGCATTAACCCGCTTCATAGACCACTAAAATTCCCAAAAATACTTTTGGCACAAAAAATGCATCCTACACCCTTGAAAGTTCAGTATATGTTAGCATCCCAAAAAAGGCCTTACAATGCATTTTCGGCCGGCAAAAAGGTCGAAAACTTTGAAGGACCAAAAAAGGGGTTTACAGGCATCCTAGACCCCTTAAAGTCCAGAAAATGGTGGTGGCCTAAAAACTGTGTCAGAGAGCTCTGCATGTCACAAAATCATTTGCAGCCTGAAAGGGGCATTAACCTGCATCATAGACCACTGAAATTCCCAAAACTATTTTTGGCACAAAAAATGCATCCTACACCCCTGATAGTTCAGAATATGTTAGCATCCCAAAAAAGGCCTTAAAATGCATCTTAGGCCTGCAAAAATGTTGACAACTTTGAAGGCCCAAAAAAGGGGTTTACAGGCATCCTAGACCCCCTAAAGTCCAGAAAATATTGGTGGCCTAATAACTGTGTCAGATAGCTCTGAATATCCCAAAAACATTTGCAGCCTGAAAGGGGCATTAACCCGCATCCCAGACCCCTGAAATTCCCAAAAATACTTTTGGCACAAAAAACTCATCCTACACCCTTGAAAGTTCAGTATAGGTTAGCAGCCCAAAAACGGCCTTAAAATGCATCTTAGGCCTGCAAAAATGTTGAAAACTTTGAAGGCCCAAAAAAGTGGTTTACAGGCATCCTAGACCCCCTAAAGTCCAGAAAATTTTGGTGGCCCAAAAACTGTGCCAGAGAGCTCTGCATGTCCCAAAATCATTTGCAGCCTGAAAGGGGCATTAACCCGCATCATAGACCACTAAAATTCCCAAAAATATTTTGGCACAAAAAATGTATCCTACACCCCTGCAAGTTCATAATATGTTAGCAGCCCAAAAAAGGCCTTAAAATGCATTTTCGGCCTGCAAAAAGGTTGAAAACTTTGAAGGACCAAAAAAGGGGTTTACAGGCATCCTAGACCCCCTAAAGTCCAGAAAATATTGGTGGTCCAAAAACTGTGCCAGACAGCTCTCCATGTCCCAAAATCATCTGCAGCCTGAAAGGGGCATTAACCCGCATCCTAGACCACTGACATTCCCAAAAATACTTTTGGCACAAAAAATGCATCCTACACCCTTGAAAGTTCAGTATATGTTAGCAGCCCAAAAAAGGCCTAAAAATACATCTTAGGCCTGCAAAAGTGTTGAAAACTTTGAAGGCCCAAAAAAGGGGTTTACAGGCATCCTAGACCCCTTAAAGTCCAGAAAATGGTGGTGGCCTAAAAACTGTGTCAGAGAGCTCTGCATGTCCCAAAATCATTTGCAGCCTGAAAGGGGCATTAACCTGCATCATAGACCACTGAAATTCCCAAAAGTATTTTTGGCACAAAAAATGCATCCTACACCCCTCATAGTTCAGAATATGTTAGCATCCCAAAAAAGGCCTTAAAATGCATCTTAGGCCTGCAAAAATGTTGACAACTTTGAAGGCCCAAAAAAGGGGTTTACAGGCATCCTAGACCCCATAAAGTCCAGAAAATATTGGTGGCCTAATAACTGTGTCAGATAGCTCTGAATATCCCAAAAACATTTGCAGCCTGAAAGGGGCATTAACCCGCATCCCAGACCCCTGAAATTCCCAAAAATATTTTTGGCACAAAAAACGCATCCTACACCCTTGAAAGTTCAGTATAGGTTAGCAGCCCAAAAACGGCCTTAAAATGCATCTTAGGCCTGCAAAAATGTTGAAAACTTTGAAGGCCCCAAAAAAGTGGTTTACAGGCATCCTAGACCCCCTAAAGTCCAGAACATTTTGGTGGCCCAAAAACTGTGCCAGAGAGCTCTGCATGTCCCAAAATCATTTGCAGCCTGAAAGGGGCATTAACCCGCATCATAGACCACTAAAATTCCCAAAAGTATTTTGGCACAAAAAATGTATCCTACACCCCTGCAAGTTCATAATATGTTAGCAGCCCAAAAAAGGCCTTAAAATGCATTTTCGGCCTGCAAAAAGGTTGAAAACTTTGAAGGACCAAAAAAGGGGTTTACAGACATCCTAGACGCCCTAAAGTCCAGAAAATATTGGTGGTCCAAAAACTGTGCCAGACAGCTCTCCATGTCCCAAAATCATTTGCAGCCTGAAAGGGGCATTAACCCGCATCCTAGACCACTGAAATTCCCAAAACTATTTTTGGCACAAAAAATGCATCCTACACACCTGATAGTTCAGAATATGTTAGCAGCCCAAAAGGCCTTAAAATGCATTTTAGGCCTGCAAAAATGTTGAAAATTTTGAAAGCCCAAAAAAGGGGTTTACAGGCATCCTAGACCCCCTAAAGTCCAGAAAATATTGGTGGCCTAATAACTGTGTCAGATAGCTCTGAATATCCCAAAAACATTTGCAGCCTGAAAGGGGCATTAACCCGCATCCCAGATCCCTGAAATTCCCAAAAATATTTTTGGCACAAAAAATGCATCCTACACCCTTGAAAGTTCAGTATATGTTAGCAGCCCAAAAAATGCCTAAAAATGCATCTTAGGCCTGCAAAAATGTTGAAAACTTTGAAGGCCCAAAAAAGGGGTTTAGAGGCATCCTAGACCCCCTAAAGTCCAGAAAATGTTGGTGGCCTAATAACTGTGTCAGATAGCTCTGAATATCCCAAAAACATTTGCAGCCTGAAAGGGGCATTAACCCGCATCCCAGACCCCTGAAATTCCCAAAAATATTTTTGGCACAAAAAATGCATCCTACACCCCTGCAAGTTCAGAATATGTTAGCAGCCAAAAAAAGGCCTTAAAATGCATTTTCGTCCTGCAAAAAGGTTGAAAACTTTGAAGGCCCAAAAAAGTGGTTTACAGGCATCCTAGACCCCCTAAAGTCCAGACAATTTTGGTGGCCCAAAAACTGTGCCAGAGAGCTCTGCATGTCCCAAAATCATTTTCAGCCTGAAAGAGGCATTAACCCGCATCCCAGACCCCTGAAATTCCCAAAAATATTTTTGGCACAAAAAATGCATCCTACACCCTTGAAGGTTCAGTATATGTTAGCAGCCCAAAAAAGGCCTAAAAATGCATCTTAGGCTTGCAAAAATGTTGAAAACTTTGAAGGCCCAAAAAAGGGGTTTACAGGCATCGTAGACCCCCTAAAGTCCAGAAAATATTGGTGGCCTTATAACTGTGTCAGTTAGCTCTGAATATCCCAAAAACATTTGCAGCCTGGAAGCCCAAAAAACCTGCATCCCAGACCCCTGCAATTCCCAAAAATATTTTTGGCACAAAAAATGCATCCTATACCCTTGAAAGTTCAGTATATGTTAGCAGCCCAAAAAAGACCTAAAAATGCATCTTAGGCTTGCAAAAATGTTCAAAACTTTGAAGGCCCAAAAACGGGGTTTACAGGCATCTTAGACCCCCTAAAGTCCAGAAAATGTTGGTGGCCCAAAAACTGTGCCAGAGAGCTCTACATGTCCCAAAATCGTTTGCAGCCTGAAAGGGGCAATAACCCACATCATAGACCACTAAAATCCCCAAAAATATTTTGGCACAAAAAATGCATCCTACACCACTGCAAGTTCAGAATATGTTAGCAGCCCAAAAAAGGCCTTAAAATGCATCTTAGGCCTGCAAAAATGTTGAAAACTTTGAAGGCCCAAAACAGGGGGTTACAGGCATCCTTGACCCCTGAAAGTCCAGAAAATGTTGGTGGCCCAAAAACTGTGCCAGAGAGCTCTGCATATTCCAAAATCATTTGCAGCCTGAAAGGGGCATTAACACGCATCCTAGACCACTGAAATTCCCAAAACTATTTTTGGCACAAAAAATGCATCCTACACCCCTGAAAGTTCAGTATAGGTTAGCAGCCCAAAAAATGTCTAAAAATGCATCTTAGGCCTGCAAAAATGTTGAAAACTTTGAAGGCCCAAAAAAGTGGTTTACAGGCATCCTAGACCCCCTAAAGTCCAGACAATTTTGGTGGCCCAAAAACTGTGCCAGAGAGATCTGCATGTCCCAAAATCATTTTCAGCCTGAAAGGGGCATTAACCCGCATCCCAGACCCCTGAAATTCCCAAAAATATTTTTGGCACAAAAAATGCATCCTACACCCTTGAAGGTTCAGTATATGTTAGCAGCCCAAAAAAGGCCTAAAAATGCATCTTAGGCTTGCAAAAATGTTCAAAACTTTGAAGGCCCAAAAAAGGGGTTTACAGGCATCCTAGACCCCCTAAAGTCCAGAAAGTGTTGGTGGCCTAATAACTGTGTCAGATAGCTCTGAATATCCCAAAAACATTTGCAGCCTGGAAGGGGCATTAACCCGCATCCCAGACCCCTGAAATTCAAAAAATATTTTTGGCACAAAAAATGCATCCTACACCCTTGAAGGTTCAGTATATGTTAGCAGCCCAAAAAAGGCCTAAAAATGCATCTTAGGCTTGCAAAAATGTTCAAAACTTTGAAGGCCCAAAAAAGGGGTTTACAGGCATCCTAGACCCCCTAAAGTCCAGAAAATGTTGGCGGCCCAAAAACTGTGCCAGAGAGCTCTACATGTCCCAAAATAATTTGCAGCCTGAAAGGGGCATTAACCCGCATCATAGACTACTAAAATTCCCAAAAATATTTTGGCACAAAAAATGCATCCTACACCCCTGCAAGCTCATAATATGTTAGCAGCCCAAAAAAGGCCTTAAATGCATTTTCGGCCTGCAAAAAGGTTGAAAACTTTGAAGGCCCAAAAAAGGGGTTTACAGGCATCCTAGAACCCCTAAAGTCCAGAAAATGTTGGTGGCCCAAAAACTGTGCCAGAGAGCTCTACATGTCCCAAAATCATTTGCAGCCTGAAAGGGGCACTAACCCGCTTCATAGACCACTAAAATTCCCAAAAATACTTTTGGCACAAAAAATGCATCCTACAGCCTTGAAAGTTCAGTATATGTTAGCATCCCAAAAAATGCCTAAAAATGCATCTTAGGCCTGCAAAAATGTTGAAAACTTTGAAGGCCCAAAAAAGGGGTTTACAGGCATCCTAGACCCCCTAAAGTCCAGAAAATCTTGGCGGCCCAAAAACTGTGCCAGCTCTACATGTCCCAAAATCATTTGCAGCCTGAAAGGGGCATTAACCCGCATCATAGACCACTAAAAGTCCTAAAAATATTTTGGCACAAAAAATGCATCCTACACCCCTGATAGTTCAGAATATGTTAGCAGCCCAAAAGTCCTTAAAATGCATCTTAGGCCTGCAAAAATGTTGAAAACTTTGAAGGCCCAAAAAAGGGGTTTACAGGCATCGTAGACCCCCTAAAGTCCAGAAAATATTGGTGGCCTAATAACTGTGTCAGATAGCTCTGAATATCCCAAAAACATTTGCAGCCTGAAAGGGGCATTAACCCGCATCCCGGACCCCTGAAATTCCCAAAAATATTTTTGGCACAAAAAATGTATCCTACACCCCTGCAAGTTCAGAATATGTTAGCAGCCAAAAAAAGGCCTTAAAATGCATTTTCGTCCTGCAAAAAGGTTGAAAACTTTGAAGGCCCAAAAAAGTGGTTTACAGGCATCCTAGACCCCCTAAAGTCCAGAAAATTTTGGTGGCCCAAAAACTGTGCCAGAGAGCTCTACATGTCCCAAAATCATTTGCAGCCTGAAAGGGGCATTAACCCGCATCATAGACCACTAAAAGTCCTAAAAATATTTTGGCACAAAAAATGCATCCTATACCCCTGCAAGTTCAGAATGTTAGCAGCCCAAAAAAGGCCTTAAAATGCATTTTAGGCCTGCAAAAATGTTGAAAACTTTGAAGGCCCAAAAAAGGGGGTTACAGGCATCCTAGACCCCTTAAAGTCCAGAAAATGTTGGTGGCCCAAAAACTGTGCCAGAGAGCTCTGCATGTCCCAAAATCATTTTCAGCCTGAAAGGGGCATTAACCCGCATCCCAGACCCCTGAAATTCCCAAAAATATTTTTGGCACAAAAAATGCATCCTACACCCTTGAAGGTTCAGTATATGTTAGCAGCCCAAAAGTCCTTAAAATGCATCTTAGGCCTGCAAAAATGTTGAAAACTTTGAAGGCCCAAAAAAGGGGTTTACAGGCATCGTAGACCCCCTAAAGTCCAGAAAATATTGGTGGCCTAATAACTGTGTCAGATAGCTCTGAATATCCCAAAAACATGTGCAGCCTGAAAGGGGCATTAACCCGCATCCCGGACCCCTGAAATTCCCAAAAATATTTTTGGCACAAAAAATGCATCCTACACCCCTGCAAGTTCAGAATATGTTAGCAGCCAAAAAAAAGGCCTTAAAATGCATTTTTCGTCCTGCAAAAATGTTCAGAACTTTGAAGGCCCAAAAAAGGGGTTTACAGGCATCCTAGACCCCCCTAAAGTCCAGACAATTTTGGTGGCCCAAAAACTGTGCCAGAGAGCTCTACATGTCCCAAAATCATTTGCAGCCTGAAAGGGGCATTAACCCGCATCATAGACCACTAAAAGTCCTAAAAATATTTTGGCACAAAAAATGCATCCTACACCCCTGCAAGTTCAGAATGTTAGCAGCCCAAAAAAGGCCTTAAAATGCATTTTAGGCCGGCAAAAATGTTGAAAACTTTGAAGGCCCAAAAAAGGGGGTTACAGGCATCCTAGACCCCCTAAAGTCCAGAAAATATTGGTGGCCTAATAACTGTCAGATAGCTCTGAATATCCCAAAAACATTTGCAGCCTGAAAGGGGCATTAACCCGCATCCCGGACACCTGAAATTCCCAAAAATATTTTTGGCACAAAAAATGCATCCTACACCCCTGCAAGTTCAGAATATGTTAGCTGCCAAAAAAGGCCTAAAAACGCATCTTAGGCTTGCAAAAATGTTGAAAACTTTGAAGGCCCAAAAAAGGGGTTTACAGGCATCGTAGACCCCCTAAAGTCCAGAAAATATTGATGGCCCAAAAACTGTGCCAGAGAGCTCTGCATGTCCCAAAATCATTTGCAGCCTGAAAGGGGCATTAACCCGCATCCCAGACCCCTGAAATTCCCCAAAATATTTTTGCCACAAAAAATGCATCCTACACCCTTGAAAGTTCAGTATATGTTAGCAGCCCAAAAAAGGCCTTAAAATGCATTTTCGTCCTGCAAAAAGGTTGAAAACTTTTAGGGCCCAAAAAAGGGATTTACAGGCATCTTAGACCCCCTAAAGTCCAGAAAATGTTGGTGGCCCAAATACTGTGCCAGACAGCTCTCCATGTCCCAAAATCATTTGCAGCCTGAAAGGGGCATTAACCCGCATCATAGACCACTGAAATTCCCAAAAATATTTTAGCACAAAAAATGCATCCTACACCCCTGTAAGTTCATAATATGTTAGCAGCCCAAAAAACGCCTTAAAATGCATTTTCGTCCTGCAAAAAGGTTGAAAACTTTGAAGGACCAAAAAAGGGGTTTACAGGCATCCTAGACCCCCTAAAGTCCAGAAAATGTTGGTGGCCCAAAAACTGTGCCAGAGAGCTCTGCATGTCCCAAAATCATTTGCAGCCTGAAAGGGGCATTAACCCGCATCATAGACCACTGAAATTCCCAAAAATATTTTAGCACAAAAAAATGCATCCTACACCCCTGTAAGTTCATAATATGTTAGCAGCCAAAAAAGGCCTTAAAATGCATTTTCGGCCTGCAAAAAGGTTGAAAACTTTGAAGGCCCAAAAAAGGGGTTTACAGGCATCGTAGACCCCCTAAAGTCCAGAAAATATTGGTGGCCTAATAACTGTGTCAGATAGCTCTGAATATCACAAAAACATTTGCAGCCTGAAAGGGGCATTAACCCGCATCCCAGACCCCTGAAATTCCCAAAAATATTTTTGGCACAAAAAATGCATCCTACACCCGTGAAAGTTCGGTATATGTTAGCAGCCCAAAAAAGGCCTAAAAATGCATCTTAGGCCTGCAAAAATGTTGAAAACTTTGAAGGCCCAAAAAAGGGGTTTACAGGCATCCTAGACCCCCTAAAGTCCAGAAAATATTGGTGGCCCAAAAACTGTGCCAGAGAGCTCTGCATGTCCCAAAAACATTTGCACCCTGAAAGGGGCATTAACCCGCATCCCAGACCCCTGAAATTCCCAAAAATATTTTTGGCACAAAAAATGCATCCTACACCCTTGAAAGTTCAGTATATGTTAGCAGACCAAAAAAGGCCTAAAAATGCATTTTAGGCTTGCAAAAATGTTCAGAACTTTGAAGGCCCAAAAAAGGGGGTTACAGGCATCCTAGACCCCCTAAAGTCCAGAAAATATTGGTGGCCCAAAAACTGTGCCAGAGAGTTCTTCATGTCCCAACATCATGTGCAGCCTGAAAGGGGCATTAACCCGCTTCATAGACCACTAAAATTCCCAAAAATATTTTGGCACAAAAAATGCATCCTACACCCCTGAAAGTTCAGAATATGCTAGCATCCCAAAAAAGGCCTTAAAATGCATCTTAGGCCTGCAAAGATGTTGAAAACTTTGAAGGCCCAAAAAAGGGGTTTACAGGCATCGTAGACCCCCTAAAGTCCAGAAAATATTGGTGGCCTAATAACTGTCAGATAGCTCTGAATATCCCAAAAACATTTGCAGCCTGAAAGGGGCATTAACCCGCATTCCGGACCCCTGAAATTCCCAAAAATATTGTTGGCACAAAAAATGCATCCTACACCCCTGCAAGTTCAGAATATGTTAGCTGCCAAAAAAGGCCTAAAAATGCATCTTAGGCTTGCAAAAATGTTGAAAACTTTGAAGGCCCAAAAAAGGGGTTTACAGGCATCGTAGACCCCCTAAAGTCCAGAAAATATTGATGGCCCAAAAACTGTGCCAGAGAGCTCTGCATGTCCCAAAATCATTTGCAGCCTGAAAGGGGCATTAACCCGCATCCCAGACCCCTGAAATTCCCAAAAATATTTTTGCCACAAAAAATGCATCCTACACCCTTGAAAGTTCAGTATATGTTAGCAGCCCAAAAAAGGCCTTAAAATGCATTTTCGTCCTGCAAAAAGGTTGAAAACTTTTACGGCCCAAAAAAGGGATTTACAGGCATCTTAGACCCCCTAAAGTCCAGAAAATGTTGGTGGCCCAAATACTGTGCCAGACAGCTCTCTATGTCCCAAAATCATTTGCAGCCTGAAAGGGGCATTAACCCGCATCATAGACCACTGAAATTCCCAAAAATATTTTAGCACAAAAAATGCATCCTACTCCCCTGTAAGTTCATAATATGTTAGCAGCCCAAAAAAGGCCTTAAAATGCATTTTCGTCCTGCAAAAAGGTTGAAAACTTTGAAGGACCAAAAAAGGGGTTTACAGGCATCCTAGACCCCCTAAAGTCCAGAAAATGTTGGTGGCCCAAAAACTGTGCCAGAGAGCTCTGCATGTCCCAAAATCATTTGCAGCCTGAAAGGGGCATTAACCCGCATCATAGACCACTGAAATTCCCAAAAATATTTTAGCACAAAAAAATGCATCCTACACCCCTGTAAGTTCATAATATGTTAGCAGCCAAAAAAGGCCTTAAAATGCATTTTCGGCCTGCAAAAAGGTTGAAAACTTTGAAGGCCCAAAAAAGGGGTTTACAGGCATCGTAGACCCCCTAAAGTCCAGAAAATATTGGTGGCCTAATAACTGTGTCAGATAGCTCTGAATATCACAAAAACATTTGCAGCCTGAAAGGGGCATTAACCCGCATCCCAGACCCCTGAAATTCCCAAAAATATTTTTGGCACAAAAAATGCATCCTACACCCTTGAAAGTTCGGTATATGTTAGCAGCCCAAAAAAGGCCTAAAAATGCATCTTAGGCCTGCAAAAATGTTGAAAACTTTGAAGGCCCAAAAAAGGGGTTTACAGGCATCCTAGACCCCCTAAAGTCCAGAAAATATTGGTGGCCCAAAAACTGTGCCAGAGAGCTCTGCATGTCCCAAAAACATTTGCACCCTGAAAGGGGCATTAACCCGCATCCCAGACCCCTGAAATTCCCAAAAATATTTTTGGCACAAAAAATGCATCCTACACCCTTGAAAGTTCAGTATATGTTAGACCAAAAAAGGCCTAAAAATGCATTTTAGGCTTGCAAAAATGTTCAGAACTTTGAAGGCCCAAAAAAGGGGTTTACAGGCATCCTAGACCCCCCTAAAGTCCAGAAAATGTTGGAGTCCCAAAAACAGTGCCAGAGAGCTCTACATGTCCCTAAATCATTTGCAGCCTGAAAGGGGCATTAACCCGCATCCTAGACCACTGAAATTCCCAAAACTATTTTTGGCACAAAAAATGCATCCTACACCCCTGATAGTTCAGAATATGTTAGCAGCTCAAAAGGCCTTAAATTGCATCTTAGGCCTGCAAAAATGTTGAAAACTTTGAAGGCCCAAAAAAAGTGGTTTACAGGCATCCTAGACCCCCTAAAGTCCAGAAAATATTGGTGGCTTAAAAACTGTGCCAGAGAGCTCTGCATGTCCCAAAATCGTTTGCAGCCTGAAAGGGGCATTAACCCGCATCATAGACCACTAAAATTCCCAAAAATATTTTGGCACAAAAAATGCATCCTACACCCCTGCAAGTTCAGAATATGTTAGCAGCCCAAAAAAGGCCTAAAAATGCATCTTAGACCTGCAAAAATGTTGAAAACTTTGAAGGCCCAAAAAAGGGGGCTACAGGCATCCTAGACCCCTTAAAGTCCAGAAAATGTTGGTGGCCCAAAAACTGTGCCAGAGAGCTCTGCATGTCCCAAAATCATTTGCAGCCTGAAAGGGGCATTAACCCGCATCCCAGACCCCTGAAATTCCCAAAAATATTTTTGGCACAAAAAATGCATCCTACACCCTTGAAAGTTCAGTATATGTTAGCAGCCCAAAAAATGCCTAAAAATGCATTTTACGCCGGCAAAAATGTTGAAAACTTAGAAGGCCCAAAAAGGGGTTTACAAGCATCCTAGACCTCCTAAAGTCCAGAAAATGTTGTTGGCCCAAAAACTGTGCCAGAGAGCTCTGCATGTCCCAAAATCATTTGAAGCCTGAAAGGGCCATAAACCCGCATGCTAGACCACTGAAATTCCCAAAACTATTTTTGGCACAAAAAATGCATCCTACACCCCTGATAGTTCAGAATATGTTAGCATCCCAAAAGTCCTTAAAATGTATCTTAGGCCTGCAAAAATGTTGAAAACTTTGAAGGCCCAAAAAAGGGGTTTACAGGCATCCTAGACCCCCTAAAGTCCAGAAAATATTGGAGGCCCAAAAACTGTGCCAGAGAGCTCTGCATGTCCCAAAAACATTTGCACCCTGAAAGGGGCATTAACCCGCATCCCAGACCCCTGAAATTCTCAAAAATATTTTTGGCACAAAAAATGCATCCTACACCCTTGAAAGTTCAGTATATGTTAGCAGACCAAAAAAGGCCTAAAAATGCATTTTAGGCTTGCAAAAATGTTCAGAACTTTGAAGGCCCAAAAAAGGGGTTTACAGGCATCCTGGACCCCCTAAAGTCCAGACAATTTTGGTGGCCCAAAAACTGTGCCAGAGAGCTCTACATGTCCCAAAATCATTTGCAGCCTGAAAGGGGCATTAACCCGCATCATAGACCACTAAAAGTCCTAAAAATATTTTGGCACAAAAAATGCATCCTACACCCCTGCAAGTTCAGAATGTTAGCAGCCCAAAAAAGGCCTTAAAATGCATTTTAGGCCTGCAAAAATGTTGAAAACTTTGAAGGCCCAAAAAAGGGGGTTACAGGCATCCTAGACCCCCTAAAGTCCAGAAAATATTGGTGGCCCAAAAACTGTGCCAGAGAGTTCTTCATGTCCCAACATCATGTGCAGCCTGAAAGGGGCATTAACCCGCTTCATAGACCACTAAAATTCCCAAAAATATTTTGGCACAAAAAATGCATCCTACACCCCTGAAAGTTCAGAATATGCTAGCATCCCAAAAAAGGCCTTAAAATGCATCTTAGGCCTGCAAAGATGTTGAAAACTTTGAAGGCCCAAAAAAGGGGTTTACAGGCATCGTAGACCCCCTAAAGTCCAGAAAATATTGGTGGCCTAATAACTGTCAGATAGCTCTGAATATCCCAAAAACATTTGCAGCCTGAATGGGGCATTAACCCGCATCCCGGACCCCTGAAATTCCCAAAAATATTGTTGGCACAAAAAATGCATCCTACACCCCTGCAAGTTCAGAATATGTTAGCTGCCAAAAAAGGCCTAAAAATGCATCTTAGGCTTGCAAAAATGTTGAAAACTTTGAAGGCCCAAAAAAGGGGTTTACAGGCATCGTAGACCCCCTAAAGTCCAGAAAATATTGATGGCCCAAAAACTGTGCCAGAGAGCTCTGCATGTCCCAAAATCATTTGCAGCCTGAAAGGGGCATTAACCCGCATCCCAGACCCCTGAAATTCCCAAAAATATTTTTGCCACAAAAAATGCATCCTACACCCTTGAAAGTTCAGTATATGTTAGCAGCCCAAAAAAGGCCTTAAAATGCATTTTCGTCCTGCAAAAAGGTTGAAAACTTTTACGGCCCAAAAAAGGGATTTACAGGCATCTTAGACCCCCTAAAGTCCAGAAAATGTTGGTGGCCCAAATACTGTGCCAGACAGCTCTCTATGTCCCAAAATCATTTGCAGCCTGAAAGGGGCATTAACCCGCATCATAGACCACTGAAATTCCCAAAAATATTTTAGCACAAAAAATGCATCCTACTCCCCTGTAAGTTCATAATATGTTAGCAGCCCAAAAAAGGCCTTAAAATGCATTTTCGTCCTGCAAAAAGGTTGAAAACTTTGAAGGACCAAAAAAGGGGTTTACAGGCATCCTAGACCCCCTAAAGTCCAGAAAATGTTGGTGGCCCAAAAACTGTGCCAGAGAGCTCTGCATGTCCCAAAATCATTTGCAGCCTGAAAGGGGCATTAACCCGCATCATAGACCACTGAAATTCCCAAAAATATTTTAGCACAAAAAAATGCATCCTACACCCCTGTAAGTTCATAATATGTTAGCAGCCAAAAAAGGCCTTAAAATGCATTTTCGGCCTGCAAAAAGGTTGAAAACTTTGAAGGCCCAAAAAAGGGGTTTACAGGCATCGTAGACCCCCTAAAGTCCAGAAAATATTGGTGGCCTAATAACTGTGTCAGATAGCTCTGAATATCACAAAAACATTTGCAGCCTGAAAGGGGCATTAACCCGCATCCCAGACCCCTGAAATTCCCAAAAATATTTTTGGCACAAAAAACACCCTTGAAAGTTCGGTATATGTTAGCAGCCCAAAAAAGGCCTAAAAATGCATCTTAGGCCTGCAAAAATGTTGAAAACTTTGAAGGCCCAAAAAAGGGGTTTACAGGCATCCTAGACCCCCTAAAGTCCAGAAAATATTGGTGGCCCAAAAACTGTGCCAGAGAGCTCTGCATGTCCCAAAAACATTTGCACCCTGAAAGGGGCATTAACCCGCATCCCAGACCCCTGAAATTCCCAAAAATATTTTTGGCACAAAAAATGCATCCTACACCCTTGAAAGTTCAGTATATGTTAGCAGACCAAAAAAGGCCTACAAATGCATTTTAGGCTTGCAAAAATGTTCAGAACTTTGAAGGCCCAAAAAAGGGGTTTACAGGCATCCTAGACCCCCCTAAAGTCCAGAAAATGTTGGAGTCCCAAAAACAGTGCCAGAGAGCTCTACATGTCCCTAAATCATTTGCAGCCTGAAAGGGGCATTAACCCGCATCCTAGACCACTGAAATTCCCAAAACTATTTTTGGCACAAAAAATGCATCCTACACCCCTGATAGTTCAGAATATGTTAGCAGCTCAAAAGGCCTTAAATTGCATCTTAGGCCTGCAAAAATGTTGAAAACTTTGAAGGCCCAAAAAAAGTGGTTTACAGGCATCCTAGACCCCCTAAAGTCCAGAAAATATTGGTGGCTTAAAAACTGTGCCAGAGAGCTCTGCATGTCCCAAAATCGTTTGCAGCCTGAAAGGGGCATTAACCCGCATCATAGACCACTAAAATTCCCAAAAATATTTTGGCACAAAAAATGCATCCTACACCCCTGCAAGTTCAGAATATGTTAGCAGCCCAAAAAAGGCCTAAAAATGCATCTTAGGCCTGCAAAAATGTTGAAAACTTTGAAGGCCCAAAAAAGGGGGCTACAGGCATCCTAGACCCCTTAAAGTCCAGAAAATGTTGGTGGCCCAAAAACTGTGCCAGAGAGCTCTGCATGTCCCAAAATCATTTGCAGCCTGAAAGGGGCATTAACCCGCATCCCAGACCCCTGAAATTCCCAAAAATATTTTTGGCACAAAAAATGCATCCTACACCCTTGAAAGTTCAGTATATGTTAGCAGCCCAAAAAATGCCTAAAAATGCATTTTACGCCGGCAAAAATGTTGAAAACTTAGAAGGCCCAAAAAGGGGTTTACAAGCATCCTAGACCTCCTAAAGTCCAGAAAATGTTGTTAGCCCAAAAACTGTGCCAGAGAGCTCTGCATGTCCCAAAATCATTTGAAGCCTGAAAGGGCCATAAACCCGCATGCTAGACCACTGAAATTCCCAAAACTATTTTTGGCACAAAAAATGCATCCTACACCCCTGATAGTTCAGAATATGTTAGCATCCCAAAAGTCCTTAAAATGTATCTTAGGCCTGCAAAAATGTTGAAAACTTTGAAGGCCCAAAAAAGGGGTTTACAGGCATCCTAGACCCCCTAAAGTCCAGAAAATATTGGTGGCCTAATAACTGTGTCAGATAGCTCTGAATATCCCAAAAACATTTGCAGCCTGAAAGGGGCATTAACCCACATCCCAGACCCCTGAAATTCCCAAAAATATTTTTGGCACAAAAAATGCATCCTACACCCTTGAAAGTTCAGTATAGGTTAGCAGCCCAAAAAATGCCTAAAAATGCATCTTAGGCCTGCAAAACTGTTGAAAACTTTGAAGGCCCAAAAAAGTGCTTTACAGGCATCCTAGACCCCCTAATGTCCAGACAATTTTGATGGCCCAAAAACTGTGCCAGAGAACTCTGCATGTCCCAAAATCATTTGCAGCCTGAAAGGGGCATTAACCCGCATCCCAGACCCCTGAAATACCCAAAAATATTTTTGGCACAAAAAATGCATCCTACACCCTTGAAAGTTCAGTATATGTTAGTAGCCCAAAAAAGGCCTAAAAATGCATCTTAGGCCTGCAAAAATGTTGAAAACTTTGAAGGCCCAAAAAAGGGATTTACAGGCATCCTAGACCCCCTAAAGTCCAGAAAATGTTGGTGGCCCAAAAACTGTGCCAGAGAGCTCTGCATGTCCCAAAATCATTTGCAGCCTGAAAGGGGCATTAACCCGCATCATAGACTACTAAAATGCCCAAAAATATTTTGGCACAAAAAATGCATCCTACACCCCTGCAAGTTCATAATATGTTAGCAGCCCAAAAAAGGCCTTAAAATGCATTTTCGGCCTGCAAAAAGGTTGAAAACTTTGAAGGCCCAAAAAAGGGGTTTACAGGCATCCTAGACCCCCTAAAGTCCAGAAAATGTTGGTGGCCCAAAAACTGTGCCAGAGAGCTCTACATGTCCCAAAATCATTTGCAGCCTGAAAGGGGCATTAACCCGCTTCATAGACCACTAAAATTCCCAAAAATACTTTTGGCACAAAAAATGCATCCTACACCCTTGAAAGTTCAGTATATGTTAGCATCCCAAAAAAGGCCTTACAATGCATTTTCGGCCGGCAAAAAGGTCGAAAACTTTGAAGGACCAAAAAAGGGGTTTACAGGCATCCTAGACCCCTTAAAGTCCAGAAAATGGTGGTGGCCTAAAAACTGTGTCAGAGAGCTCTGCATGTCCCAAAATCATTTGCAGCCTGAAAGGGGCATTAACCTGCATCATAGACCACTGAAATTCCCAAAACTATTTTTGGCACAAAAAATGCATCCTACACCCCTGATAGTTCAGAATATGTTAGCATCCCAAAAAAGGCCTTAAAATGCATCTTAGGCCTGCAAAAATGTTGACAACTTTGAAGGCCCAAAAAAGGGGTTTACAGGCATCCTAGACCCCCTAAAGTCCAGAAAATTTTGGTGGCCCAAAAACTGTGCCAGAGAGCTCTGCATGTCCCAAAATCATTTGCAGCCTGAAAGGGGCATTAACCCGCATCATAGACCACTAAAATTCCCAAAAATATTTTGGCACAAAAAATGTATCCTACACCCCTGCAAGTTCATAATATGTTATCAGCCCAAAAAAGGCCTAAAATGCATTTTACGCCGGCAAAAATGTTGAAAACTTAGAAGGCCCAAAAAGGGGTTTACAAGCATCCTAGACCTCCTAAAGTCCAGAAAATGTTGTTGGCCCAAAAACTGTGCCAGAGAGCTCTGCATGTCCCAAAATCATTTGAAGCCTGAAAGGGGCATTAACCCGCATGCTAGACCACTGAAATTCCCAAAACTATTTTTGGCAGAAAAAATGCATCCTACACCCCTTATAGTTCAGAATATGTTAGCAGCCCAAAAGTCCTTAAAATGCATCTTAGGCCTGCAAAAATGTTGAAAACTTTGAAGGCCCAAAAAAGGGGTTTACAGGCATCCCTAAAGTCCAGAAAATGTTGGTGGGCCAAAAACTGTGCCAGAGAGCTCTGCATGTCCCAAAATCATTTGCAGCCTGAAAGGGGCATTAACCCGCATCATAGACTACTAAAATTCCCAAAAATATTTTGGCACAACAAATGCATCCTACACCCCTGCAAGTTCATAATATGTTAGCAGCCCAAAAAAGGCCTTAAAATGCATTTTCGGCCTGCAAAAAGGTTGAAAACTTTGAAGGCCCAAAAAAGGGGTTTACAGGCATCCTAGACCCCCTAAAGTCCAGAAAATGTTGGTGGCCCAAAAACTGTGCCAGAGAGCTCTACATGTCCCAAAATCGTTTGCAGCCTGAAAGGGGCATTAACCCGCTTCATAGACCACTAAAATTCCCAAAAATACCTTTGGCACAAAAAATGCATCCTACACCCTTGAAAGCTCAGTATATGTTAGCAGCCCAAAAAAGGCCTAAAAATGCATCTTAGGCCTGCAAAAATAGTGAAAACTTTGAAGGCCCAAAAAAGGGGGTTACAGGCATCCTAGACCCCTTAAAGTCCAGAAAATGTTGGTGGCCCAAAAACTGTGCCAGAGAGCTCTGCATGTCCCAAAATCATTTGCAGCCTGAAAGGGGCATTAACCCGCATCCCAGACCCCTGAAATTCCCAAAAATATTTTTGGCACAAAAAATGCATCCTACACCCTTGAAAGTTCAGTATATGTTAGCAGCACAAAAAAGGCCTAAAAATGCATTTTAGGCCTGCACAAATGTTGAAAACTTTGAAGGACCAAAAAAGGGGTTTACAGGCATCCTAGACCCCCTAAAGTCCAGAAAATGTTGGTGGCCCAAAAACTGTGCCAGAGAGCTCTGCATGTCCAAAAATCATTTGCAGCCTGAAAGGGGCATTAACCCGCATCATAGACGCCTAAAATTCCCAAAAATATTTTGGCACAAAAAATGCATCCTACACCCCTGCAAGTTCATAATATGTTAGCAACCCAAAAAAGGCCTTAAAATGCATTTTTCGGCCTGCAAAAAGGTTGAAAACTTTGAAGGACCAAAAAAAGGGGTTTACAGGCATCCTAGACCCCCTAAAGTCCAGAAAATATTGGTGGCCTAACAATTGTCAGATAGCTCTGAATATCCCAAAAACATTTGCAGCCTGGAAGGGGCATTAACCCGCATCCCAGACCCCTGAAATTCCCAAAAATATTTTTGGCACAAAAAATGCATCCTACAACCCTGAAAGTTCAGAATATGTTAGCAGCCCAAAAAAGTCCTTAAAATGCATCTTAGGCCTGAAAAAATGTTGAAAACTTTGAAGGCCCAAAAAAGGGGTTTACAGGCATCCTAGACCCCCTAAAGTCCAGAAAATGTTGGTGGCCCAAAAACTGTGCCAGAGAGCTCTGCATGTCCCAAAATCATTTGCAGCCTGAAAGGGGCATTAACCCACATCATAGACCACTAAAATTCCCAAAAATATTTTAGCACAAAAAATGCATCCTACATCCCTGCAAGTTCATAATATGTTAGCAGCCCAAAAAAGGCCTTAATATGCATTTTCGGCCTGCAAAAATGTTGAAAACTTTGAAGGCCCAAAAAAGGGGTTTACAGGCATCCTAGACCCCCTAAAGTCCAGAAAATGTTGGTGGCCTAAAAACTGTGCCAGAGAGCTCTGCATGTCCCAAAATCATTTGCAGCCTGAAAGGGGCATTAACCCGCATCCTAGACCACTGAAATTCCCAAAACTATTTTTGGCACAAAAAATGCATCCTACACCCCTGCAAGTTCATAATATGTTAGCAACCCAAAAAAGGCCTTAAAATGCATTTTTCGGCCTGCAAAAAGGTTGAAAACTTTGAAGTACCAAAAAAAGGGGTTTACAGGCATCCTAGACCCCCTAAAGTCCAGAAAATATTGGTGGCCTAACAATTGTCAGATAGCTCTGAATATCCCAAAAACATTTGCAGCCTGGAAGGGGCATTAACCCGCATCCCAGACCCCTGAAATTCCCAAACATATTTTTGGCACAAAAAATGCATCCTACACCCCTGAAAGTTCAGAATATGTTAGCAGCCCAAAAAAGGCCTTAAAATGCATCTTAGGCCTGAAAAAATGTTGAAAACTTTGAAGGCCCAAAAAAGGGGTTTACAGGCATCCTAGACCCCCTAAAGTCCAGAAAATGTTGGTGGCCCAAAAACTGTGCCAGAGAGCTCTGCATGTCCCAAAATCATTTGCAGCCTGAAAGGGGCATTAACCCACATCATAGACAACTAAAATTCCCAAAAATATTTTAGCACAAAAAATGCATCCTACACCCCTGCAAGTTCATAATATGTTAGCAGCCCAAAAAAGGCCTTAATATGCATTTTCGGCCTGCAAAAATGTTGAAAACTTTGAAGGCCCAAAAAAGGGGTTTACAGGCATCCTAGACCCCCTAAAGTCCAGAAAATGTTGGTGGCCTAAAAACTGTGCCAGAGAGCTCTGCATGTCCCAAAATCATTTGCAGCCTGAAAGGGGCATTAACCCGCATCCTAGACCACTGAAATTCCCAAAACTATTTTTGGCACAAAAAATGCATCCTACACCCCTGAAAGTTCAGAATATGTTAGCAGCCCAAATGGCCTTAAATTGCATCTTAGGCCTGCAAAAATGTTGAAAACTTTGAAGGCCCAAAAAAAGTGGTTTACAGGCATCCTAGACCCCCTAAAGTCCAGAAAATGTTGGTGGCCCAAAAACTGTGCCAGAGCGCTCTGCATGTCCCAAAATCATTTGCAGCCTGAAAGGGGCATTAACCCGCATCCCAGACCCCTGAAATTCCCAAAAATATTTTTGGCACAAAAAATGCATCCTACACCCTTGAAAGTTCAGTATATGTTAGCAGCCCAAACAAAGCCTAAAAATGCATCTTAGGCCTGCAAAAATGTTGAAAACTTTGAAGGCCCAAAAAAGTGGTTTACAGGCATCCTAGACCCCCTAAAGTCTAGAAAATGTTGGTGGCCCAAAAACTGTGCCAGAGAGCTCTGCATGTCCCAAAATCATTTGCAGCCTGAAAGGGGCATTAACCTGCATCAAAGACCACTAAAATTCCCAAAAATATCTTGGCACAAAAAATGCATCCTACACCCTTGAAAGTTCAGTATATGTTATCAGCCCAAAAAAGGCCTAAAATGCATTTTACGCCAGCAAAAATGTTGAAAACTTAGAAGGCCCAAAAAGGGGTTTACAAGCATCCTAGACCTCCTAAAGTCCAGAAAATGTTGTTGGCCCAAAAACTGGGCCAGAGAGCTCTGCATGTCCCGAAATCATTTGAATCCTGAAAGGGGCATCAACCCGCATGCTAGACCACTGAAATTCCCAAAACTATTTTTGGCACAAAAAATGCATCCTACACCCCTGATAGTTCAGAATATGTTAGTAGCCCAAAAGTCCTTAAAATGTATCTTAGGCCTGCAAAAATGTTGAAAACTTTGAAGGCCCAAAAAAGGGGTTTACAGGCATCCTAGACCCCCTAAAGTCCAGAAAATATTGGTGGCCTAATAACTGTGTCAGATAGCTCTGAATATCCCAAAAACATTTGCAGCCTGAAAGGGGCATTAATCCGCATCCCAGACCCCTGAAATTCCCAAAAATATTTTTGGCACAAAAAATGCATCCTACACCCTTGAAAGTTCAGTATAGGTTAGCAGCCCAAAAAATGCCTAAAAATGCATCTTAGGCCTGCAAAACTGTTGAAAACTTTGAAGGCCCAAAAAAGTGCTTTACAGGCATCCTAGACCCCCTAAAGTCCAGACAATTTTGATGGCCCAAAAACTGTGCCAGAGAGCTCTGCATGTCCCAAAATCATTTGCAGCCTGAAAGGGGCATTAACCCGCATCCCAGACCCCTGAAATTCCCAAAAATATTTTTGGCACAAAAAATGCATCCTACACCCTTGAAAGTTCAGTATATGTTAGTAGCCCAAAAAAGGCCTAAAAATGCATCTTAGGCCTGCAAAAATGTTGAAAACTTTGAAGGCCCAAAAAAGGGATTTACAGGCATCCTAGACCCCCTAAAGTCCAGAAAATGTTGGTGGCCCAAAAACTGTGCCAGAGAGCTCTGCATGTCCCAAAATCATTTGCAGCCTGAAAGGGGCATTAACCCGCATCATAGACTACTAAAATTCCCAAAAATATTTTGGCACAAAAAATGCATCCTACACCCCTGCAAGTTCATAATATGTTAGCAGCCCAAAAAAGGCCTTAAAATGCATTTTCGGCCTGCAAAAATGTTGAAAACTTAGAAGGCCCAAAAAGGGGTTTACAAGCTTCCTAGACCTCCTAAAGTCCAGAAAATGTTGTTGGCCCAAAAACTGTGCCAGAGAGCTCTGCATGTCCCAAAATCATTTGAATCCTGAAAGGGGCATCAACCCGCATGCTAGACCACTGAAATTCCCAAAACTATTTTTGGCACAAAAAATGCATCCTACACCCCTGATAGTTCAGAATATGTTAGTAGCCCAAAAGTCCTTAAAATGTATCTTAGGCCTGCAAAAATGTTGAAAACTTTGAAGGCCCAAAAAAGGGGTTTACAGGCATCCTAGACCCCCTAAAGTCCAGAAAATATTGGTGGCCTAATAACTGTGTCAGATAGCTCTGAATATCCCAAAAACATTTGCAGCCTGAAAGGGGCATTAACCCGCATCCCAGACCCCTGAAATTCCCAAAAATATTTTTGGCACAAAAAAATGCATCCTACACCCTTGAAGGTTCAGTATATATTAGCAGCCCAAAAAAGGCCTAAAAATGCTTCTTAGGCTTGCAAAAATGTTCAAAACTTTGAAGGCCCAAAAAAGGGGTTTACAGGCATCCTAGACCCCCTAAAGTCCAGAAAATATTGGTGGTCCAAAAACTGCGCCAGAGAGATCTGCATGTCCCAAAATCATTTGCAGCCTGAAAGGGGCATTAACACGCATTATAGACCACTGAAATTCCCAAAACTATTTTTGGCACAAAAAAATGCATCCTACAAACCTGAAAGTTCAGAATATGTTAGCAGCCCAAAAGGCCTTAAAATGCATCTTATGCCTGCAAAAATGTTGAAAATTTTGAAGGCCCAAAAAAGGGGTTTACAGGCATCCTAGACACCCTAAAGTCCAGAAAATATTGGTGGCCTAATAACTGTGTCAGAAAGCTCTGAATATCCCAAAAACATTTGCAGCCTGAAAGGGGCATTAACCCGCATCCCGGACCCCTGAAATTCCCAAAAATATTTTTGGCACAAAAAATGCATCCTACACCCCTGCAAGTTCAGAATATGTTAGCAGCCAAAAAAAGGCCTTAAAATGCATTTTCGTCCTGCAAAAAGGTTGAAAACTTTGAAGGCCCAAAAAAGGGGTTTACAGGCATCCTAGACCCCCTAAAGTCCAGACAATTTTGGTGGCCCAAAAACTGTGCCAGAGAGCTCTGCATGTCCCAAAATCATTTTCAGCCTGAAAGGGGCATTAACCCGCATCCCAGACCCCTGAAATTCCCAAAAATATTTTTGGCACAAAAAATATATCCTACACCCTTGAAGGTTCAGTATATGTTAGCAGCCCAAAAAAGGCCTAAAAATGCATCTTAGGCTTGCAAAAATGTTCAAAACTTTGAAGGCCCAAAAAAGGGGTTTACAGGCATCCTAGACCCCCTAAAGTCCAGAAAATGTTGGCAGCCCAAAAACTGTGCCAGAGAGCTCTACATGTCCCAAAATCATTTGCAGCCTGAAAGGGGCATTAACCCGCATCATAGACCACTAAAAGTCCTAAAAA
Organism: Ambystoma mexicanum; assembly: GCF_040938575.1. Classification (NCBI taxonomy): domain Eukaryota; kingdom Metazoa; phylum Chordata; class Amphibia; order Caudata; family Ambystomatidae; genus Ambystoma; species Ambystoma mexicanum. The sequence goes on from NC_090937.1 coordinate 264,506,840, forward strand.
TATTTTGGCACAAAAAATGCATCCTACACCCCTGATAGTTCAGAATATGTTAGCAGCCCAAAAGTCCTTAAAATGCATCTTAGGCCTGCAAAAATGTTGAAAACTTTGAAGGCCCAAAAAAGGGGTTTACAGGCATCGTAGACCCCCTAAAGTCCAGAAAATATTGGTGGCCTAATAACTGTGTCAGATAGCTCTGAATATCCCAAAAACATTTGCAGCCTGAAAGGGGCATTAACCCGCATCATAGACCACTAAAAGTCCTAAAAATATTTTGGCACAAAAAATGCATCCTACACCCCTGCAAGTTCAGAATATGTTAGCAGCCAAAAAAAGGCCTTAAAATGCATTTTCGTCCTGCAAAAAGGTTGAAAACTTTGAAGGCCCAAAAAAGGGGGTTACAGGCATCCTAGACCCCTTAAAGTCCAGAAAATGTTGGTGGCCCAAAAACTGTGCCAGAGAGCTCTGCGTGTCCCAAAATCATTTTCAGCCTGAAAGGGGCATTAACCCGCATCCCAGACCCCTGAAATTCCCAAAAATATTTTTGGGACAAAAAATGCATCCTACACCCTTGAAGGTTCAGTATATGTTAGCAGCCCAAAAAAGGCCTAAAAATGCATCTTAGGCTTGCAAAAATGTTCAAAACTTTGAAGGCCCAAAAAAGGGGGTTACAGGCATCCTAGACCCCTTAAAGTCCAGAAAATGTTGGTGGCCCAAAAACTGTGCCAGAGAGCTCTGCATGTCCCAAAATCATTTGCAGTCTAAAAGGGACATTAACCCGCTTCATAGACCACTAAAATTCCCAAAAATATGTTGGCACAAAAAATGCATCCTACACCCCTGTAAGTTGAGAATAAGTTAGCAGCCCAAAAAAGGCCTTAAAATGCATTTTAGGCCGCAAAAAGGTTGAAACCTTTGAAGGACCAAAAAAGAGGTTTACAGGCATCCTAGACCCCCTAAAGTCCAGAAAATATTGGTGGCCCAAAAACTGTGCCAGAGAGCTCTTCATGTCCCAACATCATGTGCAGCCTGAAAGGGGCATTAACCCGCTTCATAGACCACTAAAATTCCCAAAAATATTTTGGCACAAAAAATGTATCCTACACCCCTGAAAGTTCAGAATATGCTAGCATCCCAAAAAAGGCCTTAAAATGCATCTTAGGCCTGCAAAAATGTTGAAAACTTTGAAGGCCCAAAAAAGGGGTTTACAGGCATCGTAGACCCCCTAAAGTCCAGAAAATATTGGTGGCCTAATAACTGTCAGATAGCTCTGAATATCCCAAAAACATTTGCAGCCTGAAAGGGGCATTAACCCGCATCCCGGACCCCTGAAATTCCCAAAAATATTTTTGGCACAAAAAATGCATCCTACACCCCTGCAAGTTCAGAATATGTTAGCAGCCAAAAAAAGGCCTTAAAATGCATTTTCGTCCTGCAAAAAGGTTGAAAACTTTGAAGGCCCAAAAAAGTGGTTTACAGGCATCCTAAACCCTCTAAAGTCCAGACAATTTTGGTGGCCCAAAAACTGTGCCAGAGAGCTCTGCATGTCCCAAAATCATTTTCAGCCTGAAAGGGGCATTAACCCGCATCCCAGACCCCTGAAATTCCCAAAAATATTTTTGGCACAAAAAATGCATCCTACACCCTTGAAGGTTCAGTATATGTTAGCAGCCCAAAAAAGGCCTAAAAATGCATCTTAGGCTTGCAAAAATGTTGAAAACTTTTAAGGCCCAAAAAAGGGGTTTACATGCAACGTAGACCCCCTAAAGTCCAGAAAATATTGGTGGCCTAATAACTGTGTCAGATAGCTCTGAATATCCCAAAAACATTTGCAGCCTGAAAGGGGCATTAACCCGCATCCCAGACCCCTGAAATTCCCAAAAATATTTTTGGCACAAAAAATGCATCCTTCACCCTTGAAAGTTCAGTATAGGTTAGCAGCCCAAAAAATGCCTAAAAATGCATCTTAGGCCTGCAAAAATGTTGAAAACTTTGAAGGCCCAAAAAAATGGTTTACAGGCATCCTAGACCCCCTAAAGTCCAGAAAATGTTGGTGGGCCAAAAACTGTGCCAGAGAGCTTTGCATGTCCCAAAATCATTTGCAGCCTGAAAGGGGCATTAACCCGCATCATAGACTACTAAAATTCCCAAAAATATTTTGGCTCAAAAAATGCATCCTACACCCCTGCAAGCTCATAATATGTTAGCAGCCCAAAAAAGACCTTAAATGCATTTTCGGCCTGCAAAAAGGTTGAAAGCTTTGAAGGCCCAAAAAAGGGGTTTACAGGCATCCTAGACCCCCTAAAGTCCAGAAAATGTTGGTGGCCCAAAAACTGTGCCAGAGAGCTCTACATGTCCCAAAATCATTTGCAGCCTGAAAGGGGCATTAACCCGCTTCATAGACCACTAAAATTCCCAAAAATACTTTTGGCACAAAAAATGCATCCTACACCCTTGAAAGTTCTGTATATGTTAGCATCCCAAAAAATGCCTAAAAATGCATCTTAGGCCTGCAAAAATGTTGAAAACTTTGAAGGCCCAAAAAAGGGGTTTACAGGCATCCTAGACCCCCTAAAGTCCAGACAATTTTGGTGGCCCAAAAACTGTGCCAGAGAGCTCTGCATGTCCCAAAATCATTTTCAGCCTGAAAGGGGCATTAACCCGCATCCCAGACCCCTGAAATTCCCAAAAATATTTTTGGCACAAAAAATGCATCCTACACCCTTGAAGGTTCAGTATATGTTAGCAGCCCAAAAAAGGCCTAAAAATGCATCTTAGGCTTGCAAAAATGTTAAAAACTTTGAAGGCCCAAAAAAGGGGTTTACAGGCATCCTAGGCCCCCTAAAGTCCAGAAAATGTTGGCGGCCCAAAAACTGTGCCAGAGAGCTCTACATGTCCCAAAATCATTTGCAGCCTGAAAGGGGCATTAACCCGCATCATAGACCACTAAAAGTCCTAAAAATATTTTGGCACAAAAAATGCATCCTTCACCCTTGAAAGTTCAGTATAGGTTAGCAGCCCAAAAAATGCCTAAAAATGCATTTTAGGCCTGCAAAAATGTTGAAAACTTTGAAGGCCCAAAAAAATGGTTTACAGGCATCCTAGACCCCCTAAAGTCCAGACAATTTTGATGGCCCAGAAAATGTGCCAGAGAGCTCTGCATGTCCCAAAATCATTTGCAGCCTGAAAGGGGCATTAACCCGCATCCCAGACCCCTGAAATTCCCAAAAATATTTTTGGCACAAAAAATGCATCCTACACCCTTGAAAGTTCAGTATATGTTAGCAGCCCAAAAAAGGCCTAAAAATGCATCTTAGGCCTGCAAAAATGTTGAAAACTTTGAAGGCCCAAAAAAGGAATTTACAGGCATCCTAGACCCCCTAAAGTCCAGAAAATGTTGGTGGGCCAAAAACTGTGCCAGAGAGCTCTGCATGTCCCAAAATCATTTGCAGCCTGAAAGGGGCATTAACCCGCATCATAGACTACTAAAATTCCCAAAAATATTTTGGCTCAAAAAATGCATCCTACACCCCTGCAAGCTCATAATATGTTAGCAGCCCAAAAAAGGCCTTAAATGCATTTTCGGCCTGCAAAAAGGTTGAAAACTTTGAAGGCCCAAAAAAGGGGTTTACAGGCATCCTAGACCCCCTAAAGTCCAGAAAATATTGGTGGCCTAATAACTGTGTCAGATAGCTCAGAATATCCCAAAAACCTTTGCAGCCTGAAAGGCGCATTAACCCGCATCATAGACCACTAAAAGTCCTAAAAATATTTTGGCACAAAAAATGCATCCTACACCCCTGCAAGTTCAGAATATGTTAGCAGCCAAAAAAAGGCCTTAAAATGCATTTTCCTCCTGCAAAAAGGTTGAAAACTTTGAAGGACCAAAAAAGGGGTTTACAGGCATCCTAGACCCCCTAAAGTCCAGAAAATATTGATGGTCCAAAAACTGTGCCAGACAGCTCTCCATGTCCCAAAATCATTTGCAGCCTGAAAGGGGCATTAACCCGCATCCTAGACCACTGAAATTCCCAAAAATACTTTTGGCACAAAAATGCATCCTACACCCCTGCAAGTTCAGAATGTTAGCAGCCCAAAAAAGGCCTTAAAATGCATTTTAGGCCTGCAAAAATGTTGAAAACTTTGAAGGCCCAAAAAAGGGGGTTACAGGCATCCTAGACCCCTTAAAGTCCAGAAAATGTTGGTGGCCCAAAAACTCTGCCAGAGAGCTCTGCATGTCCCAAAATCATTTTCAGCCTGAAAGGGGCATTAACCCGCATCCCAGACCCCTGAAATTCCCAAAAATATTTTTGGCACAAAAAATTCATCCTACACCCTTCAAGTAGTTTTACAAAGGTAGCGGGCGCCCCTCTCTCGCAAGAACAGACATGATAACCTGTTCAGTGGTTATTAACCACTTGAGAGTTCGCAGCCACTGCTTTTACTCACTGTGCCTTTCACAGATGTGAAATATCCATTTGCATATCAGTCTTTGTCCTGCCCAGGGGCAGTCCAGCACCGAAATACAATGGCAATTCCAATCTGAACGAGAGTACCACCAGCAACCCCATACACGTGTTTCACCCTTGTTGGGGATCATCAGTGAGGTGAAGCTGATGCCTCTCTAAGCACAGTGAGAGGGAGCTTCACCTCACTGATGATCCCCAACAAGGGTGAAACACGTGTATGGGGTTGCTGGTGGTACTCTCGTTCAGATTGGTATTGCCATTGTATTTCGGTGCTGGACTGCCCCTGGGCAGGACAAAGACTGATATGCAAATGGATATTTCCCATCTGTGAAAGGCACAGTGAGTAAAAGCAGTGGCTGCAAACTCTCAAGTGGTTAATAACCACTGAACAGGTTATCATGTCTGTTCTTGCGAGAGAGGGGCGCCCGCTACCTTTGTAAAACTAATTGTTAAGGAACCTGGGATTGGTAACCCTAGGTCTCCTGGGGGCAACCAGACGTGGTCTCCCTCTCACTGTGCTTAGAGAGGCATCAGCTTCACCTCACTGATGATCCCCAACAAGGGTGAAACACGTGTATGGGGTTGCTGGTGGTACTCTCGTTCAGATTGGTATTGCCATTGTATTTCGGTGCTGGACTGCCCCTGGGCAGGACAAAGACTGATATGCAAATGGATATTTCCCATCTGTGAAAGGCACAGTGAGTAAAAGCAGTGGCTGCGAACTCTCAAGTGGTTAATAACCACTGAACAGGTTATCATGTCTGTTCTTGCGAGAGAGGGGCGCCCGCTACCTTTGTAAAACTAATTGTTAAGGAACCTGGGATTGGTAACCCTAGGTCTCCTGGGGGCAACCAGACGTGGTCTCCCTCTCACTGTGCTTAGAGAGGCATCAGCTTCACCTCACTGATGATCCCCAACAAGGGTGAAACACGTGTATGGGGTTGCTGGTGGTACTCTCGTTCAGATTGGTATTGCCATTGTATTTCGGTGCTGGACTGCCCCTGGGCAGGACAAAGACTGATATGCAAATGGATATTTCCCATCTGTGAAAGGCACAGTGAGTAAAAGCAGTGGCTGCGAACTCTCAAGTGGTTAATAACCACTGAACAGGTTATCATGTCTGTTCTTGCGAGAGAGGGGCGCCCGCTACCTTTGTAAAACTAATTGTTAAGGAACCTGGGATTGGTAACCCTAGGTCTCCTGGGGGCAACCAGACGTGGTCTCCCTCTCACTGTGCTTAGAGAGGCATCAGCTTCACCTCACTGATGATCCCCAACAAGGGTGAAACACGTGTATGGGGTTGCTGGTGGTACTCTCGTTCAGATTGGTATTGCCATTGTATTTCGGTGCTGGACTGCCCCTGGGCAGGACAAAGACTGATATGCAAATGGATATTTCCCATCTGTGAAAGGCACAGTGAGTAAAAGCAGTGGCTGCGAACTCTCAAGTGGTTAATAACCACTGAACAGGTTATCATGTCTGTTCTTGCGAGAGAGGGGCGCCCGCTACCTTTGTAAAACTAATTGTTAAGGAACCTGGGATTGGTAACCCTAGGTCTCCTGGGGGCAACCAGACGTGGTCTCCCTCTCACTGTGCTTAGAGAGGCATCAGCTTCACCTCACTGATGATCCCCAACAAGGGTGAAACACGTGTATGGGGTTGCTGGTGGTACTCTCGTTCAGATTGGTATTGCCATTGTATTTCGGTGCTGGACTGCCCCTGGGCAGGACAAAGACTGATATGCAAATGGATATTTCCCATCTGTGAAAGGCACAGTGAGTAAAAGCAGTGGCTGCGAACTCTCAAGTGGTTAATAACCACTGAACAGGTTATCATGTCTGTTCTTGCGAGAGAGGGGCGCCCGCTACCTTTGTAAAACTAATTGTTAAGGAACCTGGGATTGGTAACCCTAGGTCTCCTGGGGGCAACCAGACGTGGTCTCCCTCTCACTGTGCTTAGAGAGGCATCAGCTTCACCTCACTGATGATCCCCAACAAGGATGAAACACGTGTATGGGGTTGCTGGTGGTACTCTCGTTCAGATTGGTATTGCCATTGTATTTCGGTGCTGGACTGCCCCTGGGCAGGACAAAGACTGATATGCAAATGGATATTTCCCATCTGTGAAAGGCACAGTGAGTAAAAGCAGTGGCTGCGAACTCTCAAGTGGTTAATAATCACTGAACAGGTTATCATGTCTGTTCTTGCGAGAGAGGGGCGCCCGCTACCTTTGTAAAACTAATTGTTAAGGAACCTGGGATTGGTAACCCTAGGTCTCCTGGGGGCAACCAGACGTGGTCTCCCTCTCACTGTGCTTAGAGAGGCATCAGCTTCACCTCACTGATGATCCCCAACAAGGGTGAAACACGTGTATGGGGTTGCTGGTGGTACTCTCGTTCAGATTGGTATTGCCATTGTATTTCGGTGCTGGACTGCCCCTGGGCGGGACAAAGACTGATATGCAAATGGATATTTCCCATCTGTGAAAGGCACAGTGAGTAAAAGCAGTGGCTGCGAACTCTCAAGTGGTTAATAACCACTGAACAGGTTATCATGTCTGTTCTTGCGAGAGAGGGGCGCCCGCTACCTTTGTAAAACTAATTGTTAAGGAACCTGGGATTGGTAACCCTAGGTCTCCTGGGGGCAACCAGACGTGGTCTCCCTCTCACTGTGCTTAGAGAGGCATCAGCTTCACCTCACTGATGATCCCCAACAAGGGTGAAACACGTGTATGGGGTTGCTGGTGGTACTCTCGTTCAGATTGGTATTGCCATTGTATTTCGGTGCTGGACTGCCCCTGGGCAGGACAAAGACTGATATGCAAATGGATATTTCCCATCTGTGAAAGGCACAGTGAGTAAAAGCAGTGGCTGCGAACTCTCAAGTGGTTAATAACCACTGAACAGGTTATCATGTCTGTTCTTGCGAGAGAGGGGCGCCCGCTACCTTTGTAAAACTAATTGTTAAGGAACCTGGGATTGGTAACCCTAGGTCTCCTGGGGGCAACCAGACGTGGTCTCCCTCTCACTGTGCTTAGAGAGGCATCAGCTTCACCTCACTGATGATCCCCAACAAGGGTGAAACACGTGTATGGGGTTGCTGGTGGTACTCTCGTTCAGATTGGTATTGCCATTGTATTTCGGTGCTGGACTGCCCCTGGGCAGGACAAAGACTGATATGCAAATGGATATTTCCCATCTGTGAAAGGCACAGTGAGTAAAAGCAGTGGCTGCGAACTCTCAAGTGGTTAATAACCACTGAACAGGTTATCATGTCTGTTCTTGCGAGAGAGGGGCGCCCGCTACCTTTGTAAAACTAATTGTTAAGGAACCTGGGATTGGTAACCCTAGGTCTCCTGGGGGCAACCAGACGTGGTCTCCCTCTGACTGTGCTTAGAGAGGCATCAGCTTCACCTCACTGATGATCCCCAACAAGGGTGAAACACGTGTATGGGGTTGCTGGTGGTACTCTCGTTCAGATTGGTATTGCCATTGTATTTCGGTGCTGGACTGCCCCTGGGCAGGACAAAGACTGATATGCAAATGGATATTTCCCATCTGTGAAAGGCACAGTGAGTAAAAGCAGTGGCTGCGAACTCTCAAGTGGTTAATAACCACTGAACAGGTTATCATGTCTGTTCTTGCGAGAGAGGGGCGCCCGCTACCTTTGTAAAACTAATTGTTAAGGAACCTGGGATTGGTAACCCTAGGTCTCCTGGGGGCAACCAGACGTGGTCTCCCTCTCACTGTGCTTAGAGAGGCATCAGCTTCACCTCACTGATGATCCCCAACAAGGGTGAAACACGTGTATGGGGTTGCTGGTGGTACTCTCGTTCAGATTGGTATTGCCATTGTATTTCGGTGCTGGACTGCCCCTGGGCAGGACAAAGACTGATATGCAAATGGATATTTCCCATCTGTGGAAGGCACAGTGAGTAAAAGCAGTGGCTGCGAACTCTCAAGTGGTTAATAACCACTGAACAGGTTATCATGTCTGTTCTTGCGAGAGAGGGGCGCCCGCTACCTTTGTAAAACTAATTGTTAAGGAACCTGGGATTGGTAACCCTAGGTCTCCTGGGGGCAACCAGACGTGGTCTCCCTCTCACTGTGCTTAGAGAGGCATCAGCTTCACCTCACTGATGATCCCCAACAAGGGTGAAACACGTGTATGGGGTTGCTGGTGGTACTCTCGTTCAGATTGGTATTGCCATTGTATTTCGGTGCTGGACTGCCCCTGGGCAGGACAAAGACTGATATGCAAATGGATATTTCCCATCTGTGAAAGGCACAGTGAGTAAAAGCAGTGGCTGCGAACTCTCAAGTGGTTAATAACCACTGAACAGGTTATCATGTCTGTTCTTGCGAGAGAGGGGCGCCCGCTACCTTTGTAAAACTACACCCTTCAAGGTTCAGTATATATTAGCAGCCCAAAAAAGGCCTAAAAATGCTTCTTAGGCTTGCAAAAATGTTCAAAACTTTGAAGGCCCAAAAAAGGGGTTTACAGGCATCCTAGACCCCTGCAAGTCATAATATGTTAGCCCAAAAAGGCCTTAAAAGGCATTTTCCGCCTGCGAAAATGTTGAAAACTTTGAAGGCCCAAAAAGGGGTTTACAGGCATCCTAGACCCCGTAAAGTCCAGAAAATGCTGGTGGCCCAAAAACTGTGCCAGAGAGCTCTGCATGTCCCAAAATCATTTGCAGGCTGAAAGGGGCATTAACCCGCATCATAGACCACTGAAATTCCCAAAACTATTTTTGGCACTATAAATGCATCCTACACCCCTGAAAGTTCAGAATATGTCAGCATCCCAAAAAAGGATTTAAAATACATTTTAGGCCTGCAAAAATGGTGAAAACTTTTACAGCCCAAAAAAGGGGTTTACAGGCATCCTAGACCACCTAAAGTCCAGAAAATGTTGGTGGCCCTAAAACTGTGCCAGAGAGCTCTGCATGTCCCAAAATCATTTGCAGCCTGAAAGGGGCATTAACTCTCATCATAGACCACCAATATTCCCAAAAATATTTTGGCACAAAAAATGCATCCTACACCCCTGCAAGTTCAGAATATGTTAGCAGCCCAAAAAAGGCCTTAAAATGCATGTTCGGCCTGCAAAAAGGTTGAAAACTTTGAAGGACCAAAAAAGGGGTTTACAGGCATCCTAGACCCCCTAAAGTCCAGAAAATATTGGTGGCCTAAAAACTGTCAGATAGCTCTGAATATGCCAAAATCATTTGCAGGCTGAAAGGGGCATTAACCCGCATCATAGACCACTGAAATTCCCAAAACTATTTTTGGCACTATAAATGCATCCTACACCCCTGAAAGTTCAGAATATGTCAGAATCCCAAAAAAGGCCTAAAAATGCATCTTAGGCTTGCAAAAATGTTCAAAACTTTGAAGGCCCAAAAAAGGGGTTTACAGGCATCCTAGACCCCTTAAAGTCCAGAAAATGTTGGTGACCCAAAAACTGTGCCAGAGAGCTCTGCATGTCCCAAAATCATTTGCAGCTTGAAAGGGGCATTAACCCGCATCCTAGGCCACTGAAATTCCCAAAACTATTTTTGGCACAAAAAATGCATCCTACACCCCTGATAGTTCAGAATATGTTAGCAGCCCAAAAGGCCTTAAAATGCATCTTAGGCCTGCAAAAATTTTGAAAACTTTGAAGGCCCAAAAAAGGGGTTTACAGGCATCCTAGACCCCCTAAAGTCCAGAATAAATTGGTGGCCTAATAACTGTGTCAGATAGCTCTGAATATCCCAAAAACATTTGCAGCCTGATAGGGGCATTAACCCACATCCCAGACCCCTGAAATTCCCAAAAATATTTTTGGCACAAAAAATGCATCCTGCACCCCTGAAAGTTCAGAATATGTTAACAGCCCAAAAAATGGCTAAAAACGCATCTTAGGCCTGCAAAAATGTTGAAAACTTTGAAGGCCCAAAAAAGGGAATTACAGGCATCCTAAACCCCCTAAACTCCAGAAAATGTTGGTGGCCCAAAAACTGTGCCAGAGAGCTCTGCATGTCCCAAAATCATTTGCAGTCTGAAAGGGGCATTAACCCGCATCATAGACCACTGAAATTCCCAAAACTATTTTTGGCACTAAAAATGCATCCTACACCCCTGAAAGTTCAGAATATGTTAGCATCCCAAAAAAGGATTTAAAATACATTTTAGGCCTGCAAAAATGGTGAAAACTTTTACGGCCCAAAAAAGGGGTTTACAGGCATCCTAGACCACCTAAAGTCCAGACAATGTTGGTGGCCCAAAAACTGTGCCAGAGAGCTCTGCATGTCCCAAAATCATTTGCAGCCTGAAAGGGGCATTAACTCTCATCATAGACCACCAAAATTCCCAAAAATATTTTGGCACAAAAAATGCATCCTACACCCCTGCAAGTTCAGAATATGTTAGCAGCCCAAAAAAGGCCTTAAAATGCATGTTCGGCCTGCAAAAAGGTTGAAAACTTTGAAGGACCAAAAAAGGGGTTTACAGGCATCCTAGACCCCCTAAAGTCCAGAAAAAATTGGTGGCCTAATAACTGTGTCAGATAGCTCTGAATATCCCAAAAACATTTGCAGACTGATAGGGGCATTAACCCACATTCCAGACCCCTGAAATTCCCAAAAATATTTTTGGCACAAAAAATGCATCCTACACCCCTGAAAGTTCAGAATATGTTAACAGCCCAAAAAATGCCTAAAAACGCATCTTAGGCCTGCAAAAATGTTGAAAACGTTGAAGGCCCAAAAAAGGGGTTTACAGGCATCCTAGACCCCCTAAAGTCCAGAAAATGTTGGTGGCCCAAAAACTGTGCCAGAGAGCTCTGCATGTCCCAAAATCATTTGCAGCCTGAAAGGGGCATTAACCCGCATCATAGACCACTAAAATTCCCAAAAATATTTTGGCACAAAAAATGCATCCTACACCCTTGAAAGTTCAGTATATGTTAGCAGCCCAAAAAAGGCCTAAAAATGCATCTTAGGCCTGCAAAAATGTTGAAAACTTTGAAGGCCCAAAAAAGGGGTTAACAGGCATCCTAGACCCCATAAAGTCCAGAAAATGTTGGTGGCCCAAAAACTGTGCCAGAGAGCTCTGCATGTCCCAAAATCATTTGCAGCCTGAAAGGGGCATTAACCCGCATCATAGACCACTGAAATTCCCAAAACTATTTTTGGCACTAAAAATGCATCCTACACCCTTGAAAGTTCAGAATATGTTAGCATCCCAAAAAAGGATTTAAAATACATTTTAGGCCTGCAAAAATGGTGAAAACTTTTACGGCCCAAAAAAGGGGTTTACAGGCATCCTAGACCACCTAAAGTCCAGAAAATGTTGGTGGCCCAAAAACTGTGCCAGAGAGCTCTGCATGTCCCAAAATCAATTGCAGCCTGAAAGGGGCATTAACTCGCATCATAGACCACCAAAATTCCCAAAAATATTTTGGCACAAAAAATGCATCCTACACCCCTGCAAGTTCAGAATATGTTAGCAGCCCAAAAAAGGCCTTAAAATGCATTTTCGCCCTGCAAAAAGGTTGAAAACTTTGAAGGACCAAAAAAGGGGTTTACAGGCATCCTAGACCCCCTAAAGTCCAGAAAATATTGGTGGTCCAAAAACTGTGCCGGACAGCTCTCCATGTCCCAAAATCATTTGCAGCCTGAAAGGGGCATTAACCCGCATCCTAGACCACTGAAATTCCCAAAAATACCTTTGGCACAAAAAATGCATCCTACACCCTTGAAAGTTCAGTATATGTTAGCAGCCAAAAAAAGGCCTAAAAATGCATCTTAGGCGTGCAAAAATGTTGAAAACTTTGAAGGGCCAAAAAAGGGGGTTACATGCATCCTAGACCCCCTAAAGTCCAGAAAATATTGGTGGTCCAAAATCTGTGCCAGACAGCTCTCCATGTCACAAAATCATTTGCAGCCTGAAAGGGGCATTTACCCGCATCCTAGACCACTGAAATTCCCAAAAATACTTTTGGCATAAAAAATGCATCCTACGCCCTTGAAAGTTCAGAATATGTTAGCACCCCAAAAAAGGCCTTAAAATGCATTTTAGGCCTGCAAAAATGTTGAAAACTTTGAAGGCCCAAAAAAGGGGTTTACAGGCATCCTAGACCCCCTAAAGTCCAGAAAATGTTGGTGGCCCAAAATCTGTGCCAGAGAGCTCTCCATGTCACAAAATCATTTGCAGCCTGAAATGGGCATTTACCCGCATCCCAGACCCCTGAAATTCCCAAAAATATTTTGGCACAAAAAATGCATCCTACACCCCTGCAAGTTCATAATATGTTAGCAGCCCAAAAAAGGCCTTAAAATGCATCTTAGGCTTGCAAAAATGTTCAAAACTTTGAAGGCCCAAAAAAGGGGTTTACAGGCATCCTACACCCCCTAAAGTCCAGAAAATATTGGTGGCCCAAAACTGTGCCAGAGAGCTCTGCATGTCCCAAAAACATTTGCAGCCTGAAAGGTGCATTAACCCGCATCATAGACCACTAAAATTCCCAAAAAATATTTTGGCACAAAAAATGCATCCTACACCCCTGCAAGTTCAGAATATGTTAGCACCCCAAAAAAGGCCTTAAAATGCATTTTAGGCCTGCAAAAATGTTCAAAACTTTGAAGGCCCAAAAAAGGGGTTTACAGGCATCCTAGACCCCCTAAAGTCCAGAAAATGTTGGTGGCCCAAAAACTGTGCCAGAGAGCTCTGCATGTCCCAAAATCATTTGCAGCCTGAAAGGGGCATTAACCCGCATCCCAGACCCCTGAAATTCCCAAAAATAATTTTTGGCACAAAAAATGCATCCTACACCCTTGAAAGCTCAGTATATGTTAGCAGCCCAAAAAAGGCCTAAAAATGCTTCTTAGGCCTGCAAAAATGTTGAAAACATTGAAGGTCCAAAAAAGGGAATTACAGGCATCCTAAACCCCCTAAACTCCAGAAAATGTTGGTGGCCCAAAAACTGTGCCAGAGAGCTCTGCATGTCCCAAAATCATTTGCAGCCTGAAAGGGGCATTAACCCGCATCCTAGACCACTGAAATTCCCAAAAATACCTTTGGCACAAAAAATGCATCCTACACCCTTGAAAGTTCAGTATATGTTAGCAGCCAAAAAAAGGCCTAAAAATGCATCTTAGGCGTGCAAAAATGTTGAAAACTTTGAAGGGCCAAAAAAGGGGGTTACATGCATCCTAGACCCCCTAAAGTCCAGAAAATATTGGTGGTCCAAAATCTGTGCCAGACAGCTCTCCATGTCACAAAATCATTTGCAGCCTGAAAGGGGCATTTACCCGCATCCTAGACCACTGAAATTCCCAAAAATACTTTTGGCATAAAAAATGCATCCTACGCCCTTGAAAGTTCAGAATATGTTAGCACCCCAAAAAAGGCCTTAAAATGCATTTTAGGCCTGCAAAAATGTTGAAAACTTTGAAGGCCCAAAAAAGGGGTTTACAGGCATCCTAGACCCCCTAAAGTCCAGAAAATGTTGGTGGCCCAAAATCTGTGCCAGAGAGCTCTCCATGTCACAAAATCATTTGCAGCCTGAAATGGGCATTTACCCGCATCCCAGACCCCTGAAATTCCCAAAAATATTTTGGCACAAAAAATGCATCCTACACCCCTGCAAGTTCATAATATGTTAGCAGCCCAAAAAAGGCCTTAAAATGCATCTTAGGCTTGCAAAAATGTTCAAAACTTTGAAGGCCCAAAAAAGGGGTTTACAGGCATCCTACACCCCCTAAAGTCCAGAAAATATTGGTGGCCCAAAACTGTGCCAGAGAGCTCTGCATGTCCCAAAAACATTTGCAGCCTGAAAGGTGCATTAACCCGCATCATAGACCACTAAAATTCCCAAAAAATATTTTGGCACAAAAAATGCATCCTACACCCCTGCAAGTTCAGAATATGTTAGCACCCCAAAAAAGGCCTTAAAATGCATTTTAGGCCTGCAAAAATGTTCAAAACTTTGAAGGCCCAAAAAAGGGGTTTACAGGCATCCTAGACCCCCTAAAGTCCAGAAAATGTTGGTGGCCCAAAAACTGTGCCAGAGAGCTCTGCATGTCCCAAAATCATTTGCAGCCTGAAAGGGGCATTAACCCGCATCCCAGACCCCTGAAATTCCCAAAAATAATTTTTGGCACAAAAAATGCATCCTACACCCTTGAAAGTTCAGTATATGTTAGCAGCCCAAAAAAGGCCTAAAAATGCTTCTTAGGCCTGCAAAAATGTTGAAAACATTGAAGGTCCAAAAAAGGGAATTACAGGCATCCTAAACCCCCTAAACTCCAGAAAATGTTGGTGGCCCAAAAACTGTGCCAGAGAGCTCTGCATGTCCCAAAATCATTTGCAGTCTGAAAGGGGCATTAACCCGCATCATAGACCACTGAAATTCCCAAAACTATTTTTGGCACTAAAAATGCATCCTACACCCCTGAAAGTACAGAATATGTTAGCATCCCAAAAAAGGATTTAAAATACATTTTAGGCCTGCAAAAATGGTGAAAACTTTTACGGCCCAAAAAAGGGGTTTACAGGCATCCTAGACCACCTAAAGTCCAGAAAATGTTGGTGGCCCAAAAACTGTGCCAGAGAGCTCTGCATGTCCCAAAATCATTTGCAGCCTGAAAGGGGCATTAACTCGCATCATAGACCACCAAAATTCCCAAAAATATTTTGGCACAAAAAATGCATCCTACACCCTTGAAAGTTCAGTATATGTTAGCAGCCCAAAAAAGGCCTAAAAATGCATCTTAGGCGTGCAATAATGTTGAAAACTTTGAAGGCCCAAAAAAGGGGGTTACAGGCATCCTAGACCCCCTAAAGTCCAGAAAATATTGGTGGTCCAAAATCTGTGCCAGACAGCTCTCCATGTCACAAAATCATTTGCAGCCTGAAAGGGGCATTTACCCGCATCCTAGACCACTGAAATTCCCAAAAATACTTTTGGCATAAAAAATGCATCCTACGCCCTTGAAAGTTCATAATATGTTAGCAGCCCAAAAAAGGCCTTAAAATGCATTTTAGGCCTGCAAAAATGTTGAAAACTTTGAAGGCCCAAAAAAGGGGTTTACAGGCATCCTAGACCCCGTAAAGTCCAGAAAATGTTGGTGGCCCAAAAACTGTGCCAGAGAGCTCTGCATGTCCCAAAATCATTTGCAGCCTGAAAGGGGCATTAACCCGCATCATAGACCACTGAAATTCCCAAAACTATTTTTGGCACTATAAATGCATCCTACACCCCTGAAAGTTCCGAATATTTCAGCATCCCAAAAAAGGATTTAAAATACATTTTAGGCCTGCAAAAATGGTGAAAACTTTTACGGCCCAAAAAAGGGGTTTACAGGCATCCTAGACCACCTAAAGTCCAGAAAATGTTGGTGTCCCAAAAACTGTGCCAGAGAGCTCTGCATGTCCCAAAATCATTTGCAGCCTGAAAGGGGCATTAACTCACATCATAGACCACCAAAATTCCCAAAAATATTTTGGCACAAAAAATGCATCCTACACCCCTGCAAGTTCAGAATATGTTAGCAGCCCAAAAAAGGCCTTAAAATGCATTTTCGGCCTGCAAAAAGGTTGAAAACTTTGAAGGACCAAAAAAGGGGTTACAGGCATCCTAGACACCCTAAAGTCCAGAAAATATTGGTGGCCTAATAACTGTGTCAGATAGCTCTGAATATCCCAAAAACATTTGCAGCCTGGAGGGGGCATTAACCCGCATCCCAGACCCCTGAAATTCCCAAAAATATTTTTTGCACAAAAAATGCATCCTACACCCTTGAAAGTTCAGTATATGTTAGCAGGCCTAAACATGCATCTTAGGCCTGCAAAAATGTTGAAAACTTTGAAGGCCCGAAAAAGGGGTTTACAGGCATCCTAGACCCCCTAAAGCCAAGAATATATTGGTGGCCTAAAAACTGTCAGATAGCTCTGAATATCCCAAAAACATTTGCAGCCTGGAATGGGCATTAACCCGCATCCCAGACCCCTGAAATTCCCAAAAATATTTTTTGTAAAAAAAATGCATCCTACACCCTTGAAAGTTCAGTATATGTTAGCAGGCCTAAAAATGCATCTTAGGCCTGCAGAAATGTTGAAAACTTTGAAGGCCCAAAAAAGGGGTTTACAGGCATCCTAGACCTCCTAAAGTCCAGAAAATATTGGTGGCCTAAAAACTGTGTCAGATAGCTCTGAATATCCCAAAAACATTTGCAGCCTGAAAGGGGCATTCACCAGCATCCCAGACCCCTGAAATTCCCAAAAATATTTTTTGTACAAAAAATGCATCCTACACCCTTGAAAGTTCAGTATATGTTAGCAGGCCTAAAAATGCATTTTAGGCCTGCAAAAATGTTGAAAACTTTGAAGGCCCAAAAAAGGGGTTTACAGGCATCCTAGATCCCCTAAAGTCCATAAAATGTTGGTGGCCCAAAAACGGTGCCAGAGAGCTCTGCATGTCCCACAATCATTTGCTGCCTGAAAGGGGCATTAACCCGCATCATAGACCACTAAAATTCCCAAAAATATTTTGGCAAAAAAAATGCATCCTACACCCCTGCAAGTTCAGAATATGTCAGCAGCCCAAAAAAGGCCTTAAAATGCATCTTAGGCCTGCAAAAAGGTTGAATACTTTGAAGGACCAAAAAAGGGGTTTACAGGCATCCTAGACCCCCTAAAGTCCAGAAAATATTGGTGGCCTAAAAACTGTGTCAGATAGCTCTGAATATCCCAAAAACATTTGCAGCCTGGAGGGGGCATTAACCAGCATCCCAGACCCCTGAAATTCCCAAAAATATTTTTTGCACAAAAAATGCATCCTACACCCTTGAAAGTTCAGTATATGTTAGCAGCCCAAAGAAGGCCTGAAAATGCATCTTAGGCTTGCAAAAATGTTCAAAACTTTGAAGGCCCAAAAAAGGGGTTTACAGGCATCCTAGACCTCCTAAAGTCCAGAAAATATTGGTGGCCTAAAAACTGTCAGATAGCTCTGAATATCCCAAAAACATTTGCAGCCTGAAAGGGGCATTAACCCGCATCCCAGACCCCTGAAATTCCCAAAAATATTTTTGGCACAAAAAATGCATCCTACACCCTTGAAAGTTCAGTATATGTTAGCAGCCCAAAAAAGGCCTAAAAATGCATCTTAGGCTTGCAAAAATGTTCAAAACTTTGAAGGCCCAAAAAAGAGGTTTACAGGCATCCTAGACCCCCTAAAGTTGAGAAAATGTTGATGGCCCAAAATTTGTGCCAGAGAGAGCTACATGTCCCAAAATCATTTGCAGCCTGAAAGGGGCATTAACCCGCATCATAGACCACTAAAATTCCCAAAAATATTTTGGCACAAAAATGCATCCTACACCCCTGCAAGTTCAGAATATGTTAGCAGCCCAAAAAAGGCCTTAAAATGCATCTTAGGCCTGCAAAAAGGTTGAAAATTTTGAAGGACCAAAAAAGGGGTTTACAGGCATCCTAGACCCCCCAAAGTCCAGAAAATATTGGTGGCCTAAAAACTGTGTCAGATAGCTCTGAATATCCCAAAAACATTTGCAGCCTGAAAGGGGCATTAACCCGCATCATAGACCACTAAAATTCCCAAAAATAATTTTTGCACAAAAAATACATCCTACACCCCTGTAAATTCATAATATGTTAGCAGTCCAAAAAAGGCCTTAAAATGCATTTTCGCCGTGCAATAAGGTTGAAAACTTTGAAGGACCAAAAAAGGGGTTTACAGGCATCCTAGACATCCTAAAGTCCAGAAAATATTGGTGGCCTAAAAACTGTGTCAGATAGCTCTGAATATCCCAAAAACATTTGCAGCCTGAAAGGGGCATTAACCCGCATCATAGACCACTAAAATTCCCAAAAATAATTTTTGCACAAAAAATACATCCTACACCCCTGTAAGTTCATAATATGTTAGCAGTCCAAAAAAGGCCTTAAAATGCATTTTCGGCGTGCAATAAGGTTGAAAACTTTGAAGGACCAAAAAAGGGGTTTACAGGCATCCTAGACATCCTAAAGTCCAGAAAATATTGGTGGCCTAAAAACTGTGTCAGATAGCTCTAAATATCCCAAAAACATTTGCAGACTGAAAGGGGCATTAACCCGCATCCCAGACCCCTGAAATTCCCAAAAATATTTTTTGCACAAAAAATGCATCCTACACCCTTGAAAGTTCAGTATATGTTAGCAGGCCTAAAAATGCATCTTAGGCCTGCAAAAATGTTGAAAACTTTGAAGGCCCAAAAAAGGGGTTTACAGGCATCCTAGACCCCCTAAAGTCCAGAAAATGTTGGTGGCCCAAAAACTGTGCCAGAGAGCGCTACATGTCCCAAAATCATTTGCAGCCTGAAAGGGGCATTAACCCGCATCCCAGACTCCTGAAATTCCTAAAAATATTTTTGGCACAAAAAATGCATCCTACACCCTTGAAAGTTCAGTATATGTTAGCAGCCCAGAAAAAGGCCTAAAATGCATCTTAGGCCTGCAAAAATGTTGAAAACTTTGAAGGCCCAAAAAAGGGGTTTACAGGCATCCTAGATCCCCTAAAGTCCATAAAATGTTGGTGGCCCAAAAACGGTGCCAGAGAGCTCTGCATGTCCCACAATCATTTGCAGCCTGAAAGGGGCATTAACCCGCATCATAGACCGCTAAAATTCCCAAAAATATTTTGGCAAAAAAAATGCATCCTACACCCCTGCAAGTTCATAATATGTTAGCAGCCCAAAAAAGGCCTTAAAATGCATTTTCGGCCTGCAAAAAGGTTGAATACTTTGAAGGACCAAAAAAGGGGTTTACAGGTATCCTAGACCCCCTAAAGTCCAGAAAATATTGGTGGCCTAAAAACTGTGTCAGATAGCTCTGAATATCCCAAAAACATTTGCAGCCTGGAGGGGGCATTAACCAGCATCCCAGACCCCTGAAATTCCCAAAAATATTTTTTGCACAAACAATTCAGTATATGTTAGCAGCCCAAAAAAGGCCTAAAAATGCATCTTAGGCTTGCAAAAATGTTCAAAACTTTGAAGGCCCAAAAAGGGGTTTACAGGCATCCTAGACCTCCTAAAGTCCAGAAAATATTGGTGGCCTAAAAACTGTCAGATAGCTCTGAATATCCCAAAAACATTTGCAGCCTGAAAGGGGCATTAACCCGCATCCCAGACCCCTGAAATTCCCAAAAATATTTTTGGCACAAAAAATGCATCCTACACCCTTGAAAGTTCAGTATATGTTAGCAGCCCAGAAAAGGCCTAAAAATGCATCTTAGGCTTGCAAAAATGTTCAAAACTTTGAAGGCCCAAAAAAGAGGTTTACAGGCATCCTAGACCCCCTAAAGTTGAGAAAATGTTGATGGCCCAAAAACTGTGCCAGAGAGCGCTACATGTCCCAAAATCATTTGCAGCCTGAAAGGGGCATTAACCCGCATCATAGACCACTAAAATTCCCAAAAATATTTTGGCACAAAAAATGCATCCTACACCCCTGCAAGTTCAGAATATGTTAGCAGCCCAAAAAAGGCCTTAAAATGCATCTTAGGCCTGCAAAAAGGTTGAAAACTTTGAAGGACCAAAAAAGGGGTTTACAGGCATCCTAGACCCCCCAAAGTCCAGAAAATATTGGTGGCCTAAAAACTGTGTCAGATAGCTCTGAATATCCCAAAAACATTTGCAGCCTGAAAGGGGCATTAACCCACATCATAGACCACTAAAATTCCCAAAAATAATTTTTGCACATAAAGTACATCCTACACCCCTGTAAGTTCATAATATGTTAGCAGTCCAAAAAAGGCCTTAAAATGCATTTTCGGCGTGCAATAAGGTTGAAAACTTTGAAGGACCAAAAAAGGGGTTTACAGGCATCCTAGACATCCTAAAGTCCAGAAAATATTGGTGGCCTAAAAACTGTGTCAGATAGCTCTGAATATCCCAAAAACATTTGCAGACTGAAAGGGGCATTAACCCGCATCCCAGACCCCTTAAATTCCCAAAAATATTTTTTGCACAAAAAATGCATCCTACACCCTTGAAAGTTCAGTATATGTTAGCAGGCCTAAAAATGCATCTTAGGCCTGCAAAAATGTTGAAAACTTTGAAGGCCCAAAAAAGGGGTTTACAGGCATCCTAGACCCCCTAAAGCCAAGAATATATTGGTGGCCTAAAAACTGTCAGATAGCTCTGAATATCCCAAAAACATTTGCAGCCTGGAAGGGGCATTAACCCGCATCCCAGACCCCTGAAATTCCCAAAAATATTTTTGGCACAAAAAATGCATCCTACACCCTTGAAAGTTCAGTATATGTTAGCAGCCCAAATAAAGACCTAAAATGCATCTTAGGCCTGCAAAAATTGTTGAAAACTTTGAATGCCCAAAAAAGGGGTTTACAGGCATCCTAGACCCCCTAAAGTCCAGAAAATGTTGGTGGCCCAAAAACTGTGCCAGAGAGCGCTACATGTCCCAAAATCATTTGCAGCCTGAAAGGGGCATTAACCCGCATCATAGCCCACTAAAATTCCCAAAAATATTTTGGCACAAAAAATGCATCCTAGACACCTGCAAGTTCAGAATATGTTAGCAGCCCATAAAAGGCCTTAAAATGCATTTTTGGTCTGCAAAAAGGTTGAAAACTTTGAAGGACCAAAAAAGGGGTTTACAGGCATCCTAGACCTCCTAAAGTCCAGAAAATATTGGTGGCCTAAAAACTGTGTCAGATAGCTCTCAATATCCCAAAAACATTTGCAGCTTGAAAGGGGATTAACCTGCATCCCAGACCCCTGAAATTCCCAAAAATATTTTTTTTGCACAAAAAATGCATCCTACACCCTTGAAAGTTCAGTATATGTTAGCAGCCCAGAAAAAGGCCTAAAAATGCATCTTAGGCCTGCAAAAATGTTGAAAACTTTGAAGGCCCAAAAAAGGGGTTTACAGGCATCCTAGACCCCCTAAAGTCCAGAAAATATTGGTGGCCTAAAAACTGTGTCAGATAGCTCTGAATATCCCAAAAACATTTGCAGCCTGAAAGGGGCATTAACCCACATCATAGACCACTAAAATTCCCAAAAATAATTTTTGCACAAAAAGTACATCCTACACCCCTGTAAGTTCATAATATGTTAGCAGTCCAAAAAAGGCCTTAAAATGCATTTTCGGCGTGCAATAAGGTTGAAAACTTTGAAGGACCAAAAAAGGGGTTTACAGGCATCCTAGACATCCTAAAGTCCAGAAAATATTGGTGGCCTAAAAACTGTGTCAGATAGCTCTGAATATCCCAAAAACATTTGCAGACTGAAAGGGGCATTAACCCGCATCCCAGACCCCTGAAATTCCCAAAAATATTTTTTGCACAAAAAATGCATCCTACACCCTTGAAAGTTCAGTATATGTTAGCAGGCCTAAAAATGCATCTTAGGCCTGCAAAATGTTGAAAACTTTGAAGGCCCAAAAAAGGGGTTTACAGGCATCCTAGACCCCCTAAAGCCAAGAATATATTGGTGGCCTAAAAACTGTCAGATAGCTCTGAATATCCCAAAAACATTTGCAGCCTGGAAGGGGCATTAACCCGCATCCCAGACCCCTGAAATTCCCAAAAATATTTTTGGCACAAAAAATGCATCCTACACCCTTGAAAGTTCAGTATATGTTAGCAGCCCAAAAAAGACCTAAAATGCATCTTAGGCCTGCAAAAATTGTTGAAAACTTTGAAGGCCCAAAAAAGGGGTTTACAGGCATCCTAGACCCCCTAAAGTCCAGAAAATGTTGGTGGCCCAAAAACGGTGCCAGAGAGCTCTGCATGTCCCAAAATCATTTGCAGCCTGAAAGGGGCATTAATCCGCATCATAGACCACTAAAATTCCCAAAAATATTTTGGCACAAAAAATGCATCCTACACCACTGCAAGTTCATAATATGATAGCAGCCCAAAAAAGGCCTTAAAATGCATTTTCGGCCTGCAAAAAGGTTGAATACTTTGAAGGACCAAAAAAGGGGTTTACAGGCATCCTAGACCCCCTAAAGTCCAGAAAATATTGGTGGCCTAAAAACTGTGTCAGATAGCTCTGAATATCCAAAAAACATTTGCAGCCTGGAGGGGGCATTAACCCGCATCCCAGACCCCTGAAATTCCCAAAAATATTTTTTGCACAAAAAATGCATCCTACACCCTTGAAAGTTCAGTATATGTTAGCAGCCCAAAAAAGGCCTAAAAATGCATCTTAGGCTTGCATAAATGTTCAAAACTTTGAAGGCCCAAAAAAGGGGTTTACAGGCATCCTAGACCTCCTAAAGTCCAGAAAATATTGGTGGCCTAAAAACTGTCAGATAGTTCTGAATATCCCAAAAACATTTGCAGCCTGAAAGGGGCATTAACCCGCATCCCAGACCCCTGAAATTCCGAAAAATATTTTTGGCACAAAAAATGCATCCTACACCCTTGAAAGTTCAGTATATGTTAGCAGCCCAAAAAAGGCCTAAAAATGCATCTTAGGCTTGCAAAAATGTTCAAAACTTTGAAGGCCCAAAAAAGAGCTTTACAGGCATCCTAGACCCCCTAAAGTTGAGAAAATGTTGATGGCCCAAAAACTGTGCCAGAGAGCGCTACATGTCCCAAAATCAAAAGGGGCATTAACCCGCATCATAGACCACTAAAATTCCCAAAAATATTTTGGCACAAAAAATGCATCCTACACCCTTGAAAGTTCAGTATATGTTAGCAGGCCTAAAAATGCATCTTAGGCCTGCAAAAATGTTGAAAACTTTGAAGGCCCAAAAAAGGGGTTTACAGGCATCCTAGATCCCCTAAAGCCAAGAATATATTGGTGGCCTAAAAACTGTCAGATAGCTCTGAATATCCCAAAAACATTTGCAGCCTGGAGGGGGCATTAACCCGCATCCCAGACCCCTGAAATTCCCAAAAATTTTTTTTGCACAAAAAATGCATCCTACACCCTTGAAAGTTCAGTATATGTTAGCAGCCCAAAAAAGGCCTAGAAATGCATCTTAGGCTTGCATAAATGTTCAAAACTTTGAAGGCCCAAAAAAGGGGTTTACAGGCATCCTAGACCTCCTAAAGTCCAGAAAATATTGGTGGCCTAAAAACTGTCAGATAGTTCTGAATATCCCAAAAACATTTGCAGCCTGAAAGGGGCATTACCCCGCATCCCAGACCCCTGAAATTCCGAAAAATATTTTTGGCACAAAAAATGCATCCTACACCCTTGAAAGTTCAGGATATGTTAGCAGCCCAAAAAAGGCCTAAAAATGCATCTTAGGCTTGCAAAAATGTTCAAAACTTTGAAGGCCCAAAAAAGAGGTTTACAGGCATCCTAGACCCCCTAAAGTCCAGAAAATGTTGATGGCCCAAAACCTGTGCCAGAGAGCGCTACATGTCCCAAAATCATTTGCAGCCTGAAAGGGGCATTAACCCGCATCATAGACCACTAAAATTCCCAAAAATATTTTGGCACAAAAAATGCATCCTACACCCCTGCAAGTTCAGAATATGTTAGCAGCCCATAAAAGGCCTTAAAATGCATCTTAGGCCTGCAAAAAGGTTGAAAACCTTGAAGGACCAAAAAAGGGGTTACAGGCATCCTAGACACCCTAAAGTCCAGAAAATATTGGTGGCCTAATAACTGTGTCAGATAGCTCTGAATATCCCAAAAACATTTGCAGCCTGAAAGGGGCATTAACCCGCATCCCAGACCCCTGAAATTCCCAAAAATGTTTTTGGCACAAAAAATGCATCCTACACCCCTGCAAGTTCAGAATATGTTAGCAGCCCAAAAAAGGCCTTAAAATGCATTTTCGGCCTGCAAAAAGGTTGAAAACTTTGAAGGACTAAAAAACGGGTTTACAGGCATCCTAGTCCCCCTAAAGTCCAGAAAATATTGGTGGTCCAAAAACTGTGCCAGACAGCTTTCCATGTCCCAAAATCATTTGCAGTCTGAAAGGGGCATTAACCCGCATCCTAGACCACTGAAATTCCCAAAAATACTTTTGGCACAAAAAATGCATCCTACACCCTTGAAAGTTCACTATATGTTAGCAGCCCAAAAAAGGCCTAAAAATGCATTTTCGGCGTGCAATAAGGTTGAAAACTTTGAAGGACCAAAAAAGGGGTTTACAGGCATCCTAGACATCCTAAAGTCCAGAAAATATTGGTGGCCTAAAAACTGTGTCAGATAGCTCTGAATATCCCAAAAACATTTGCAGACTGAAAGGGGCATTAACCCGCATCCCAGACCCCTGAAATTCCCAAAAATATTTTGGCTCAAAAAATGCATCCTACACCCCTGCAAGTTCAGAATATGTTAGCAGCCCAAAAAAGGCCTTAAAATGCATTTTCGGCCTGCAAAAATGTTGAAAACTTTGAAGGACCAAAAAAGGGGTTTACAGGCATCCTAGACCCCCTAAAGTCCAGAAAATGTTGGTGGCCCAAAAACGGTGCCATAGAGCTCTGCATGTCCCAAAATCATTTGCAGCCTGAAAGGGGCATTAACCCGCATCATAGACCACTAAAATTCCCAAAAATATTTTGGCACAAAAAATGCATCCTACAACCCTGCAAGTTCATAATATGTTAGCAGCCCAAAAAAGGCCTTAAAATGCATTTTCGGCCTGCAAAAAGGTTGAATACTTTGAAGGACCAAAAAAGGGGTTTACAGGCATCCTAGACCCCCAAAGTCCAGAAAATATTGGTGGCCTAATAGCTCTGATACCTGTGTCAGATAGCTCTGAATATCCCAAAAACATTTGCAGCCTGGAGGGGGCATTAACCGCATCCCAGACCCCTGAAATTCCCAAAAATATTTTTTGCACAAAAAATGCATCCTACACCCTTGAAAGTTCAGTATATGTTAGCAGCCCAAAAAAGGCCTAAAAATGCACCTTAGGCTTGCAAAAATGTTCAAAACTTTGAAGGCACAAAAAAGAGGTTTACAGGCATCCTAGACCTCCTAAAGTCCAGAAAATATTGGTGGCCTAAAAACTGTGTCAGATAGCTCTGAATATCCCAAAAACATTTGCAGCCTGAAAGGGGCATTAACCTGCATCCCAGACCCCTGAAATTCCCAAAAATATTTTTTGCACAAAAAATGCATCCTACACCCTTGAAAGTTCAGTATATGTTAGCAGGCCTAAAAATGCATCTTAGGCCTGCAAAAATGTTGAAAACTTTGAAGGCCCAAAAAAGGGGTTTACAGGCATCCTAGACCCCCTAAAGTCCAGAAAATGTTGGTGGCCCAAAAACTGTGCCAGAGAGCGCTACATGTCCCAAAATCATTTGCAGCCTGAAAGGGGCATTAACCCGCATCATAGCCCACTAAAATTCCCAAAAATATTTTGGCACAAAAAATACATCCTACACACCTGCAAGTTCAGAATATGTTAGCAGCCCATAAAAGGCCTTAAAATGCATTTTTGGCCTGCAAAAAGGTTGAAAACTTTGAAGGACCAAAAAAGGGGTTTACAGGCATCCTAGACCTCCTAAAGTCCAGAAAATATTGGTGGCCTAAAAACTGTGTCAGATAGCTCTGAATATCCCAAAAACATTTGCAGCTTGAAAGGGGCATTAACCTGCATCCCAGACCCCTGAAATTCCCAAAAATATTTTTTTTGCACAAAAAATGCATCCTGCACCCTTGAAAGTTCAGTATATGTTAGCAGCCCAGAAAAATGCCTAAAAATGCATTTT
Organism: Ambystoma mexicanum; assembly: GCF_040938575.1. Taxonomy (NCBI): domain Eukaryota; kingdom Metazoa; phylum Chordata; class Amphibia; order Caudata; family Ambystomatidae; genus Ambystoma; species Ambystoma mexicanum. Next base: position 264,533,004 of record NC_090937.1, read on the forward strand.
AGGCCTGCAAAAATGTTGAAAACTTTGAAGGCCCAAAAAAGGGGTTTACAGGCATCCTAGACCCCCTAAAGTCCATAAAATGTTGGTGGCCCAAAAACGGTGCCAGAGAGCTCTGCATGTCCCAAAATCATTTGCAGCCTGAAAGGGGCATTAATCCGCATCATAGCCCACTAAAATTCCCAAAAATATTTTGGCACAAAAAATACATCCTACACACCTGCAAGTTCAGAATATGTTAGCAGCCCATAAAAGGCCTTAAAATGCATTTTTGGCCTGCAAAAAGGTTGAAAACTTTGAAGGACCAAAAAAGGGGTTTACAGGCATCCTAGACCTCCTAAAGTCCAGAAAATATTGGTGGCCTAAAAACTGTGTCAGATAGCTCTGAATATCCCAAAGACATTTGCAGCTTGAAAGGGGCATTAACCTGCATCCCAGACCCCTGAAATTCCCAAAAATATTTTTTTTGCACAAAAAATGCATCCTGCACCCTTGAAAGTTCAGTATATGTTAGCAGCCCAGAAAAATGCCTAAAAATGCATTTTAGGCCTGCAAAAATGTTGAAAACTTTGAAGGCCCAAAAAAGGGGTTTACAGGCATCCTAGACCCCCTAAAGTCCATAAAATGTTGGTGGCCCAAAAACGGTGCCAGAGAGCTCTGCATGTCCCAAAATCATTTGCAGCCTGAAAGGGGCATTAATCCGCATCATAGACCACTAAAATTCCCAAAAATATTTTGGCAAACAAAATGCATCCTACACCACTGCAAGTTCATAATATGATAGCAGCCCAAAAAAGGCCTTAAAATGCATTTTTGGCCTGCAAAAAGGTTGAATACTTTGAAGGACCAAAAAAGGGGTTTACAGGCATCCTAGACCCCCTAAAGTCCTGAAGAGGGAAAATCGAGACCAAATCCATGCCCCCGCACCCCAAGCGCATACATAAAAGAACAGCAGGAAGAACAAGGAGCGCACTTATCATTTGAACCAGGCCCCAGCGCACCCATGGGTGACAAATATGCTGAAACACACCCACTTCACCAACAGTGCAACTTCTATGCTACATTAGAATCAATGCTGCAATATCAGAATCTACAAACACAAAAATCCCTGTTTAAAGGCTTGCAAATGCCTATATGAACTAACATGGTCTAAATGCACAGTGTAAAGCTATGTTTCAGGAAAATTACAGCTAAGTTCATTTCACTCACTGAACACTGGCTGCGGGAGCCTTATCAACATTCCTCGCAAAACAAGTCCGACCTGCCAAGGCTGCAAGTTCAAGATAAAATTGCTTTCTGCAGACAGACATTTTTTAATTATCCACAAATGCGAATAAATCACGGCAACCCAGTGTGCTTTTTTTTCTTTCTGGGAAAGAAAGACATTTTCTCAAGGACACGCACAACATTGAAACATAACTTGTAACAAGCCAGAGCCCAGGTGCGAACTGCTTGTTCAGCTAAAAGTTATGGGAACAAAGTCACATTGCAACAAGATTAGAATTAGGTAATGGGGGCTGGCACAGCTAAATCAACCCACTGACGCAGGAGGTTAATATCCAATTATCAGGCTCTCTATAAGGGCTACATATGTAACCCACCACTTTGCAGCCAATAACAGGAGGAGATAGGTTTCTGGGAGCTGATCCAATTCTGTGAGGTCAGCCTGCAGTGTGATTATAAAACTTACTTGCAAGACAGCCCCGGGGGAGACGGCGCCTGAACTCGCGAAGCACGAAGCTCTGTGCTTTTCTTGGGTTTTTTTCTTTTTTCTTTGCCTAGAAATAAATGCAATTTGAAACATGCTGCCTGCTTGGGACTCTGTTGCATTTCTGGGGGCCATATGGGAGGTGTTGGGGCCTCCCATAGCTGGTGAGGGTATGGCTGCTGGCCCCCCACTGCCCTGGGGGGGGGGGATCCAGCTTCTCCCCGACAAGTTGGTGCCCTCTGTGAGGCTCATTGCTCATTGTAACATGGGTAAATGAGCTCTGCCTGCACAAGCTCTGCGATGGACTGAGCTAACTGCCGCCGACTCAAGGAAGCTGCGAGACCCTCGCCTGCACCTGAAGACCACCGGAAAAACGTGTAACCGGCTAAAGGCTTCGGGGGCAACTTGGAAATACCCCGCTTGAGGGCAGGTGAGAGCCCTGCAGGAGAAGGGGTCCGGTGAAGCGCATTGAGGGGGTGTCCAGCAGCGGTGCAACTGCCAGTGCAGCATAGGAAAATGTAAGTAAACCAGCAACATGGGCTCTGAGGGGGGGAAATGTTTAAAGTAGAAATGTTAAAGTGTTTTTTTTTTGGTAGAAACTGAGGGAGGGATTGTAAATTGGGTGGTGGGTGATTGTACATTGTCACAAAATTCAGCGCATTGGTAGTGATCGGCACGTGAATTGTAGTTGGGACTGGGGTGGTGGCAGTGGTCCCTTCTTGTGTTTTTGAGCATATTGGGTGGGGTAGTGACTCCCTACACATAGAACAGGAGTGCCGCGCTGATTGGTCTAGAACAGGAGTGCCGCGCTGATTGGTCTGGATGGTGATTTCATGTACGGGGTCTGGATTTCCTATGAATTGACGTTATAGATCAATGAGTAGATGAGGTTCCCTGCTAATTGAGCGTTTAGTTCAGTGAGTGGATGATAGTTGGCTGGTTAAGGTCCCCTGGTGAGGAGCGTATCACACGTTAGGCGACACAGCGTGTGCAGTACAATTATAAGAGTTTTATTGTGGTTTACCTTGTTCCAGTTGAGACAGGAAGACAGCTGTGGGGATTGTGGGGTTTTATTTTGGGATTTTTGTGGGGTTGGGAGAAATGGGTTATTGTTCTGTGTATGCACATTTGTCTTTTCATTTGCATTGTGTTTTTAGTTTGGTGACGTCACCTTCAGATTGATGCATAAGGACACAAAGTTTTGATGGTGAGGAGATAGTGGTGTGGTTTTGGATTTGGAGAATAGGTGACCCAGAGGCGTTGTGTGGAAGACACATGCGCAAGATTGTGGGGGTGTGCCGGAGAAGGCAATGGTTTGGTGAAGATGGATTGCACGTGGAGTGCACTGGCTAAGGTGCGGAGCAAAGAAGGCTCACAGAAGTTGAAAAAAATGTTCAATTATCTTCTAACTTTTGCTCCCTGAACAGCGGACTATCGAAATTTTCGAATTGAATAGAGGTAAAATGTATCACACAATACAGAAATGACTCCCCTTCACTTGTTGTGTAGCACACAGCTTCCATGCTGAAATAAGTCAGTAAAACATAGTGTGCAAAGATTCAAAAGTACTGAAGGTAAATTAAAAAGACCATGGCTGCTCATAGGCGGCTTCTCCAGAAGCGTGCAGCAATCGCTAAGGACACACATACACAGCACTTACACGGGAATAGCTTTAAAAGCACATGGCTACAGTTGACAGTGTGCACAAAGGAAAGGGAAAATGCGAGGGTTCAGCTGATGCTGAACCAGCGCGAGCATAGGGAAGAGGGGACTCACCCTTCTGAACCTCCGGGAGTGTAATATTTGATGACACAGGGGCAGAGAAAGGCAGATGAGGACAAGTAGGCACAAAATAAATCATTCAAGCATGCGATGGGAGGGGCAGTTAAAAACAGCTTCAACACACACGCACAAGAATCACAATAGCAGTGTCAACAATCACCACAATATGAACCGCCCATGTGGGGAGGATACATGGGGCAGGATGGGATCATTTCAGCAGACACCACAAGCACCAATGCAGGTACTGGTACCACTACATGTACAGACACAACAAATGACAGCACCACTACCCCAGGACTGACTAGAATGACAACACAGGGGCACTGCACAGCAGCCAGCACCCATACAGAACACTGACACAATAGCAATGGTACCGGTTGCATGACTGGGAGGGGTCGTCCTGATGAGGGACAAATCTTTCAAAGGACATAGTTTGACATTATACCGCTAATAGGACAGCCCAAGACAAACTTGATTTGACTCACTCTACCACACACACTCATGCTCCGCTTCACCGACAGAGCGGGCGAGACGCGCGCCGACACACACACTCACGCACACTCAATAATGCAGAGGACAATTGCATAGGGGTGGTGATAGGTATCAAAACATTTTCTTTTCTGGGTGACAGTGGGGCGACTAGGCCATGCATTAGGGAAGAGACATTTGTGACATCATGAGCAATGTGGATATGACCACCTTATTAACAGAGAAATCCATAACTTGTTAAACACCAGGCATACACATGTTGGAATTAAGGAAGATTGTTTAAGAATAATGGGGGTGCACGGTACAGAGGGGGGTGCATAATGATAGCGCATCACAAGAGAGTACATTTAGCTACATTTTGAGCACACATCTTTCAGTGAGGAGACTGGGCTCATGAATACACGATTAACACAGAACAATTAAATGAAACACACAAGGTGGAAGAAGGTGCACTTGAGGGGGGAGGCCTACATTTCATTGACAGTTCACCACAGGAGGAGAGAAATAGGGGTAAAGGGTGGATGATCCATGTTCCCAACAGAATTAATTTGGCGACAAAATAACAGTGCAAGTGGTACTGCCACTAGCGCTTTTGAAAATAACACTGGCACAAATGCATTAGCCAACACACATAGGGAAAGAGGTAATTGCTGCACGAACTGGAGCATAATGGTTGTATTAAAATTTGAGAGCAGATATTGGGGGGAGAAATATATATTGTTTAAATGTAACAGTAATTAGAAATATATATTGTTTAAATGTAACAGTAATTACAGTAGTGGAGTAATAAAATACTAGACTAAATGTGTAATTAACAGAGTAGGTAGGCTTTAAAAAGTGGACATGGGGTGGGATAGAGAGAATGGGAGTAAATTGGTAGCAGATTTCATTAGTACCAGCTTAAAGTGCCTGCAGTTCACTGCGAGGCACGCCCTGAGAAGTGAGAGAGGAGCCATAGAAAAAAAAAGGGTTTTAAAAACCCTGCGATTATCTTAACTAAGTAACATGGTGCACTTAATTTAGAAACACAGCCACCCTATATGACAAATTTACCACCCTGATGTTTCCCTATTTAGCTTGTCAGTGCCTGATGCCCCACGGGACAAAGGCACGCACTATAAATAACTTACAACAAAAGCACAGTAAATATAAAGATCCAAAGGCCCATTTGTACACTAGCACCCAAATTGCATATATATGATCAAAGTGTGTAATGAGTATCGTCACATAAGTTAAGTGCCTACCAATTTTCTGGGTACATTCCGGATTGTGTAATAATTTACAGTCAGACCGCCATTGAACGCCACCAGGTGGTGACAGGATGGTGCATAGGTGTACCATTGGCTCCTCCCACTAGGACACTGAATAGTGTGAGAGTAGTGCAGAGAGGTTAGGTCAAGAAAATGAAGAATATGTAAATTCTCAGGTCTCAAGCGCTTCCATTTCATTTCTCGCCAGATACAAAGGACCCAGGGCAGGCCTGAAGACAACGGACAACCAACACCCAATGGCTATGGACTACAGTGGGACATTTTCCCCTCCTGACAGACTTTGTCAGAAGTGTAAGGCGTCAAGCCCTACAAAGCGGTGGCCACCCTGGCAACGAGGGAGCGACGATCAACAGGGCCAACGCAAGAGATTTTCATGAACTGCAAAATAGCACGAACTCTCCCGAGTTAGGGAAACATGGCCATCCCATGGTCCAACGCACACTAGCAACTAGAATAGGGACAGACACACGCATTTCCAAAGTTTAATTGAGTTTCATATTACATTTTGTGCACCTACAGCTGTAACACTGTTTTGTTTCTTCTCTTTTCCCCGCACATGCAGGTTGTTGCGTATGTATGCTGTTAGAAATGTGTAGGAAATTTCCTTAATGTTATCTTCCATTAGAAACTGTGAGGCCTACTGATTAAAACATTGTGTAGCATTCCCCACTCAATTTCCCACCCTATCCAGAACCTCAGACCCGTTAGAGCATGTTTCCCTGAAGTATATTTCCTTGCTTCCATTGAATAAACAGCCCAAGATGTTCCCTACCCATATTGAGAAATTTTGAAAACACGAAATGTCCAGGGGGATGTTTGATTTTGCCCTTAGTGATTGTTTAGTTCGCGGAGCTTGAGGTTACTAACAAGTACTAACGTATTAACGCTTTTCTTGCGATTTTCAGGCGGGCAACTTTATCATCTCATCAGCTGCAAGGACCCAGCAGCGTAAGTGGTTATGGGCACGCAAATAAGGACTTTTACCTTCACGATGGGACTATTACTGATGAACGAAATAATGGGGGTGGTAATTTGAAAATTAGTTGTAATAATGAGCATTACCGCTGTATCCCCTGCTAACATTCCCTAACCTAAGCAGGAACAGTTACGGCGTCAGTGGGTAAGGAAAAGCTGCTGCTAAAGTAAAGAGAGTTAAGGGCAGACACAAAGGGAGTAAAACATACACATAACACACATATCAGAAGTGACCAAAAACATGCCCACATGTACAAAATTGGTAGGGACACCACTGGAGAGAGCTGTCCTGACTGTTCTTTAACATATGCCGGAAGAGAATTGATTACAACAAAAATTACTACAGCAGAGCACGACGCCCATGTATGACAAGGTGCGAAGAAGATTGCAAGGGAAGACAGCAACATTGAGATTGAAAAAATAAATAAATAAATAAATAAATAATAAAAGAAGAAAGAAAAACAAAAAGAGAGAAGAAAAAATAAAATGAAAAGGACAAAAATATGATAAGTGCCTAACAGAGTGGGAGAAAAGAGCAAAGATGGTCACTGAAGAAAGACGTATACTGTTAAGGTACCAACGTTATGTTACCAGCACAACAGTGACAAGAAGTGGACAATCATGCTGGATGCAAGAAGGTTGAGAGAAGTTGCGAGATGAGAGCAGGAACATCACTGCTTATGGACTACTATTGAGCACATGCATCCAAAGATCAAAAGAAACTACCACTGAATTGGGGAGGAGAGTGTTCATTGGTGCGCATCAGCATGCCCTTGTTGGTGATGACCAAGGAAGATGTGAAGAGTGACACATTCACCAAGATGGAAAACAACGGAAGAAGAGAAACAGACAGAGAAGTAAAAAGAGGAGGGAATTACTTCTCGAGCGAGAACGAAGGATGAGTGGGTGCTGTACCAGCATACCAAAGAATGATCAGCAAAAAATGCATCTGAAAAGAGAAAGCAAAGAACTAGCTAGTGCTTGCATGGTGATGGATGACATCATGACTGCCTGGTTGCTTGAAGGTGATAACGGAAGGACGAGTACCGAGCACAGCACCATTGTGCAAGATAGAGATACATTGCAAGAGAACAACAGAAGAAGACATCGGAATTCAAATAAGAGACATGGTGAAAGGAAGAGCCGGACTAAGATAGCGGTGCGCAACATGGTTCCAGCAGTAATAAAGGTGGCCACTCCCTGTGATAAGAGGAAGTACGAAGGGAAGTGAGTGTGGTGGAACACAGAAGGAGAACACTCCTATATGTACTGTTGATCAACAACAATGCAGAAAATTATGGACACTTCAAGGAATTGGCAAGGATATGCAGACCGGAAGGAGGTGAATGTTGCTTGGTGGTGTGGTCGACAAAGTCGACCAGAGGGGGGACTGAAGAGGGAAAATCGAGACCAAATCCATGCCCCCGCACCCCAAGCGCATACATAAAAGAACAGCAGGAAGAACAAGGAGCGCACTTATCATTTGAACCAGGCCCCAGCGCACCCATGGCTGACAAATATGCTGAAACACACCCACTTCACCAACAGTGCAATTTCTATGCTACATTAGAATCAATGCTGCAATATCAGAATCTACAAACACAAAAATCCCTGTTTAAAGGCTTGCAAATGCCTATATGAACTAACATGGTCTAAATGCACAGTGTAAAGCTATGTTTCAGGAAAATTACAGCTAAGTTCATTTCACTCACTGAACACTGGCTGCGGGAGCCTTATCAACATTCCTCGCAAAACAAGTCCGACCTGCCAAGGCCGCAAGTTCAAGATAAAATTGCTTTCTGCAGACAGACATTTTTTAATTATCCACAAATGCGACTAAATCACGGCAACCCAGTGTGCTTTTTTTTCTTTCTGGGAAAGAAAGACATTTTCTCAAGGACACGCACAACATTGAAACATAACTTGTAACAAGCCAGAGCCCAGGTGCGAACTGCTTGTTCAGCTAAAAGTTATGGGAACAAAGTCACATTGCAACAAGATTAGAATTAGGTAATGGGGACTGGCACAGCTAAATCAACCCACTGACGCAGGAGGTTAATATCCAATTATCAGGCTCTCTATAAGGGCTACATATGTAACCCAGCACTTTGCAGCCAATAACAGGAGGAGATAGGTTTCTGGGAGCTGATCCAATTCTGTGAGGTCAGCCTGCAGTGTGATTATAAAACTTACTTGCAAGACAGCCTGGGGGAGACGGCGCCTGAACTCGCGAAGCACGAAGCTCTGTGCTTTTCTTGGGATTTTTTCTTTTTTCTTTGCCTAGAAATAAATGCAATTTGAAACATGCTGCCTGCTTGGGACTCTGTTGCATTTCTGGGGCCATATGGGAGGTGGTGGGGCCTCCCATAGCTGGTGAGGGTATGGCTGCTGGCCCCCCACTGCCCTGGGGGGGGGTCCAGCTTCTCCCCGACAGTCCAGAAAATATTGGTGGCCTAAAAACTGTGTCAGATAGCTCTGAATATCCCAAAAACATTTGCAGCCTGGAGGGGGCATTAACCCGCATCCCAGACCCCTGAAATTCCCAAAAATATTTTTTGCACAAAAAATGCATCCTACACCCTTGAAAGTTCAGTATATGTTAGCAGCCCATAAAAGGCCTAAAAATGCATCTTAGGCTTGCATAAATGTTCAAAACTTTGAAGGCCCAAAAAAGGGGTTTACAGGCATCCTAGACCTCCTAAAGTCCAGAAAATATTGGTGGTCCAAGAACTGTGAAAGACAACTCTCGATGTCCCAAAATCATTTGCAGCTTGAAAGGGGCATTAACCCGCTTCCTAGACCACTGAAATTCCCAAAAATACTTTTGGCACAAAAAATGCATCCTACACCCTTGAAAGTTCAGAATATGTTAGCAGCCCAAAAAAGGCCTTAAAATGCATCTTAGGCCTGCAAAAATGTTGAAAATTTTGAAGACCCAAAAAAGGGGTTTACAAGCATCGTAGACCCCCTAAAGTCCAGAAACTATTGGTGGCCTAAAAACTGTGCCAGAGAGCTCTGCATGTCCCAAAATCATTTGCAGCCTGAAAGGGGCATTAACCCGCATCCTAGACCACTAAAATTCACAAAACTATTTTTGGCACAAAAAATGCATCCTCCACCCCTGCAAGTTCATAATATGTTAGCAGCCCAAAAGGCCTTAAAATGCATCTTAGGCCTGCAAAAATGTTGAAAACTTTGAAGGCCCAAAAAAGGGATTTACAGGCATCCTAGACCCCCTAAAGTCCAGAAAATATTGGTGGACTAATAACTGTGTCAGATAGCTCTGAATATCCCAAAGACATTTGCAGCCTGAAAGGGGCATTAACCCGCATCCCAGACCCCTGAAATTCCCAAAAATATTTTTGGCACAAAAAAATGCATCCTACACCCTTGAAAGTTCAGTATATGTTAGCAGCCCAAAAAATGCCTAAAAATGCATCTTAGGCCTGCAAAAATGTTGAAAACTTTGAAGGCCCAAAAAAGGGGTTAATAGGCATCCTAGACCCCCTAAAGTCCATAAAATGTTGGTGGCCCAAAATCTGTGCCAGAGAGCTCTGCATGTCCCAAAATCATTTGCAGCCAGCCTGAAAGGGGCATTAACCTGCATCATAGACCACTAAAATTCCCAAAAATATTTTGGCACAAAAAATGCATCCTACACCCCTGCAAGTTCATAATATGTTAGCAGCCCAAAAAAGGCCTTAAAATGCATTTTCGTCCTGCAAAAAGGTTGAAAACTTGGAAGGCCCAAAAAAGGGGTTTACAGGCATCCTAGACACCCTAAAGTCGAGAAAATGTTGGTGGGCCAAAAACTGTGCCAGAGAACTCTGCATGTCCCAAAATCATTTGCAGCCTGAAAGGGGTATTAACCCGAATCTTAGACCACTGAAATTCCCAAAAATACTTTTGGCACACAAAAAGCATACTACACCCTTGAAAGTTCAGTATATGTTAGCAGCCCAAAAAAGGCCTTAAAATGCATTTTCGGCCTGCAAAAATGTTGAAAACTTTGAAGGCCCAAAAAAGTGGTTTACAGACATCCTAGACCCCCTAAAGTCCAGAAAATGTTGGTGGCCCAAAAACTGTGCCAGAGAGCTCTGCATGTCCCAAAATCATTTGCAGCCTGAAAGGGGCATTAACCCACATCCCAGACCCCTGAAATTCCCAAAAATATTTTTGGCACAAAAAATGCATCCTACACCCTTGAAAGTTCAGTGTATGTTAGCAGACCAAAAAAAGGCCTAAAAATGCATCTTAGGCCTGCAAAAATGTTGAAAACTTTGAAGGCCCAAAAAAGGGGTTTACAGGCATCCTAGACCCCCTAAAGTCCAGAAAATGTTGGTGGCCTAATAACTGTGTCAGATAGCTCTGAATATCCCAAAAACATTTGCAGCCTGAAAGGGGCATTAACCCGCATCCCAGACCCCTGAAATTCCCAAAACTATTTTTGGCACAAAAAATGCATCCTACACCCCTGATAGTTCAGAATATGTTAGCAGCCCAAAAGGCCTTAAAATGCATCTTAGGCCTGCAAAAATGTTGAAAACTTTGAAGGCCCAAAAAAACGGGGTTACAGGCATCCTAGACCCCTTAAAGTCCAGAAAATGTTGGTGGCCCAAAAACTGTGCCAGAGAGCTCTGCATGTCCCAAAATCATTTGCAGCCTCAAAGGGACATTAACCCGCTTCATAGACCACTAAAATTCCCAAAAATATGTTGGCACAAAAAATGCATCCTACACCCCTGTAAGTTGAGAATAAGTTAGCAGCCCAAAAAAGGCATTAAAATGCATTTTAGGCCTGCAAAAAAGTTGAAACTTTTGAAGGACCAAAAAAGGGGTTTACAGGCATCCTAGACCCCCTAAAGTCCAGAAAATATTGGTGGCCCAAAAACTGTGCCAGAGAGCTCTCCATGTCCCAATATCCTTTGCAGCCTGAAAGGGGCATTAACCCACTTCATAGACCACTAAAATTCCCAAAAATATTTTGGCACAAAAAATGCATCCTACACCCCTGAAAGTTCAGAATATGCTAGCATCCCAAAAAAGGCCTTAAAATGCATCTTAGGCCTGCAAAAATGTTGAAAACTTTGAAGGCCGAAAAAAGGGGTTTACAGGCATCCTAGACCCCCTAAAATCCAGAAAATGTTGGTGGCCCAAAAACTGTGCCAGAGAGTTCTGCATGTCCCAAAATCATTTGCAGCCTGAAAGGGGCATTAACCTGCATCATAGACCACTAAAATTCCCAAAAATATTTTGGCACAAAAAATGCATCCTACACCGCTGCAAGTTCATAATTTGTTAGCAGCCCAAAAAAGGCCTTAAAATGCATTTTCGGCATGCAAAAAGGTTCAAAAATTTGAAGGACCAAAAAAGGGGTTTACCGGCATCCTAGACCCCCTAAAGTCCAGAAAATATTGGTGGTCCAAAAACTGTGCCAGACAGCTCTCCATGTCCCAAAATCATTTGCAGCCTGAAAGGGGCATTAACCCGCATCCTAGAACACTGAAATTCCCAAAAATACTTTTGGCACAAAAAATGCATCCTACACCCCTGCAAGTTCAGAATATGTTAGCAGCCCAAAAAAGGCCTTAAAATGCATTTCAGGCCTGCAAAAAGGTTGAAACCTTTGAAGGATCAAAAAAGGGGTTTACAGGCATCCTAGACCCCCTAAAGTCCAGAAAATATTGGTGGCCCAAAAACTGTGCCAGATAGCTCTCTATGTCCCAACATCATTTGCAGCCTGAAAGGGGCATTAACCCACTTCATAGACCCCTAAAATTCCCAAAAATATTTTGGCACAAAAAATGCATCCTACACCCCTGAATATTCAGGATATGTTAGCCCAAAATAGGTTTAAAAATGCATTTTAGGCCTTCAAAAATGTTGAAAACTTTGAAGGTCCAAAAAAGGGGTTTACAGGCATCATAGACCCCTTAAAGTCCAGAAAATGGTGGTGGCCTGAAAACTGTGTCAGATAGCTCTCAATTACCCAAAAACATCTGCAGCCCGAAAACGGCATTAACCTGCATCCCAGATCCCTGAAATTCCCAAAAATATTTTTGGCACAAAAAAGGCATCCTACACCCCCGAAAGTTCAAAATATGTTAGCAGCCCAAAAAAGGCCTTAAAATGCATCTTAGGCCTGCAAAAATGTTGAAAACTTTGAAGGCCCAAAAAAGGGGTTTACAGGCATCCTAGACCCCCTAAAGTCCAGAAAATGGCAGTGGCCCAAAAACTGTGCCAGAGAGCTCTGCATGTCCCAAAATCATTTGCAGCCTGAAAGGAGCATTAACCCGCATCATAGACCACTAAAAGTCCTAAAAATATTTTGGCACAAAAAATGCATCCTACACCCCTGATAGTTCAGAATATGTTAGCAGCCCAAAAGTCCTTAAAATGCATCTTAGGCCTGCAAAAATGTTGAAAACTTTGAAGGCCCAAAAAAGGGGTTTACAGGCATCCTAGACCCCCTAAAGTCCAGAAAATATTGGTGGCCTAATAATTGTGTCAGAGAGCTCTGCATGTCCCAAAATCATTTGCAGCCTGAAAGGGGCATTAACCCGCACCCCAGACCCCTGAAATTCCCAAAAATATTTTTGGCACAAAAAATGCATCCTACACCCTTGAAAGTTCAGTATATGTTAGCAGCCCAAAAAAGGCCTAAAAATGCATCTTAGGCCTGCAAAAATGTTGAAAACTTTGAAGGCCCAAAAAAGGGATTAACAGGCATCCTAGACCCCCTAAAGTCCAGAAAATGTTGGTGGGTCAAAAACTGTGCCAGAGAGCTCTGCATGTCCCAAAATCATTTGCAGCCTGAAAGGGGCATTAACCCACATCATAGACTACTAAAATTCTCAAAAATATTTTGGCACAAAAAATGCATCCTACACCCCTGCAAGCTCATAATATGTTAGCAGCCCAAAAAAGGCCTTAAATGCATTTTCAGCCTGCAAAAAGGTTGAAAACTTTGAAGGCCCAAAAAAGTGGTTTACAGGCATCCTAGACCCCCTAAAGTCCAGAAAATGTTGGTGGCCCAAAAACTGTGCCAGAGAGCTCTACATGTCGCAAAATCATTTGCAGCCTGAAAGGGGCATTAACCCGCTTCATAGACCACTAAAATTCCCAAAAATACTTTGGCACAAAAAATGCATCCTACACCCCTGTAAGTTCAGAATGTTAGCAGCCCAAAAAAGGCCTTAAAGTGCATTTTCCTCCTGCAAAAATGTTGAAACCTTTGAAGGACCAAAAAAGGGGTTTACAGGCATCCTAGACCCCCTAAAGTCCAGAAAATATTGGTGGCCCAAAAACTGTGCCAGAGAGCTCTTCATGTCCCAACATCATGTGCAGCCTGAAAGGGGCATTAACCCGCTTCATAGACCACTAAAATTCCCAAAAATATTTTGGCACAAAAAATGCATCCTACACCCCTGAAAGTTCAGAATATGCTAGCATCCCAAAAAAGGCCTTAAAATGCATCTTAGGCCTGCAAAAATGTTGAAAACTTTGAAGGCCCAAAAAAGGGGTTTACAGGCATCGTAGACCCCCTAAAGTCCAGAAAATATTGGTGGCCTAATAACTGTCAGATAGCTCTGAATATCCCAAAAACATTTGCAGCCTGAAAGGGGCATTAACCTGCATCCCGGACCCCTGAAATTCCCAAAAATATCTTTGGCACAAAAAATGCATCCTACACCCCTGCAAGTTCAGAATATGTTAGCAGCCAAAAAAAGGCCTTAAAATGCATTTTCGTCCTGCAAAAAGGTTGAAAACTTTGAAGGCCCAAAAAAGTGGTTTACAGGCATCCTAGACCCCCTAAAGTCCAGACAATTTTGGTGGCCCAAAAACTGTGCCAGAGAGCTCTGCATGTCCCAAAATCATTTTCAGCCTGAAAGGGGGATTTAACCCGCATCCCAGACCCCTGAAATTCCCAAAAATATTTTTGGCACAAAAAATGCATCCTACACCCTTGAAGGTTCAGTATATGTTAGCAGCCCAAAAAAGGCCTAAAAATGCATTTTAGGCTAGCAAAAATGTTGAAAACTTTGAAGGCCCAAAAAAGGGGTTTACAGGCATCGTAGACCCCCTAAAGTCCAGAAAATATTGGTGGCCTAATAACTGTGTCAGATAGCTCTGAATATCCCAAAAACATTTGCAGCCTGAAAGGGGCATTAACCCGCATCCCAGACCCCTGAAATTCCCAAAAATATTTTTGGCACAAAAAATGCATCCTACACCCTTGAAAGTTCAGTATATGTTAGCAGCCCAAAAAAGGCCTAAAAATGCATCTTAGGCCTGCAAAAATGTTGAAAACTTTGAAGGCCCAAAAAAGGAATTTACAGGCATCCTAGACCCCCTAAAGTCCAGAAAATGTTGGTGGGCCAAAAACTGTGCCAGAGAGCTCTGCATGTCCCAAAATCATTTGCAGCCTGAAAGGGGCATTAACCCGCATCATAGACTACTAAAATTCCCAAAAATATTTTGGCTCAAAAAATGCATCCTACACCCCTGCAAGCTCATAATATGTTAGCAGCCCAAAAAAGGCCTTAAATGCATTTTCGGCCTGCAAAAAGGTCGAAAACTTTGAAGGCCCAAAAAAGGGGTTTACAGGCATCCTAGACCCCCTAAAGTCCAGAAAATGTTGGTGGCCCAAAAACTGTGCCAGAGAGCTCTACATGTCCCAAAATCATTTGCAGCCTGAAAGGGGCATTAACCCGCTTCATAGACCACTAAAATTCCCAAAAATACTTTTGGCACAAAAAATGCATCCTACACCCTTGAAAGTTCTGTATATGTTAGCATCCCAAAAAATGCCTAAAAATGCATCTTAGGCCTGCAGAAATGTTGAAAACTTTGAAGGCCCAAAAAAGGGGTTTACAGGCATCCTAGACCCCCTAAAGTCCAGACAATTTTGGTGGCCCAAAAACTGTGCCAGAGAGCTCTGGATGTCCCAAAATCATTTTCAGCCTGAAAGGGGCATTAACCCGCATCCCAGACCCCTGAAATTCCCAAAAATATTTTTGGCACAAAAAATGCATCCTACACCCTTGAAGGTTCAGTATATGTTAGCAGCCCAAAAAAGGCCTAAAAATGCATCTTAGGCTTGCAAAAATGTTCAAACCTTTGAAGGCCCAAAAAAGGGGTTTACAGGCATCCTAGACCCCCTAAAGTCCAGAAAATGTTGTCGGCCCAAAAACTGTGCCAGAGAGCTCTACATGTCCTAAAATCATTTGCAGCCTGAAAGGGGCATTAACCCGCATCATAGACCACTAAAAGTCCTAAAAATATTTTGGCACAAAAAATGCATCCTACACCCCTGATAGTTCAGAATATGTTAGCAGCCCAAAAGTCCTTAAAATGCATCTTAGGCCTGCAAAAATGTTGAAAACTTTGAAGGCCCAAAAAAGGGGTTTACAGGCATCGTAGACCCCCTAAAGTCCAGAAAATATTGGTGGCCTAATAACTGTGTCAGATAGCTCTGAATATCCCAAAAACATTTGCAGCCTGAAAGGGGCATTAACCCGCATCCCAGACCCCTGAAATTCCCAAAAGTATTTTTGGCACAAAAAATGCATCCTTCACCCTTGAAAGTTCAGTATAGGTTAGCAGCCCAAAAAATGCCTAAAAATGCATTTTAGGCCTGCAAAAATGTTGAAAACTTTGAAGGCCCAAAAAAAGGGTTTACAGGCATCCTAGACCCCCTAAAGTCCAGAATATATTGGTGGTCCAAAAACTGTGCCAGACAGCTCTCCATGTCCCAAAATCATTTGCAGCCTGAAAGGGGCATTAACCCGCATCCCAGACCCCTGAAATTCCCAAAAATATTTTTGGCACAAAAAATGCATCCTACACCCTTGAAGGTTCAGTATATATTAGCAGCCCAAAAAAGGCCTAAAAATGCATCTTAGGCTTGCAAAAATGTTCAAAACTTTGAAGGCCCAAAAAAGGGGTTTACAGGCATCCTAGACCCCCTAAAGTCCAGAAAATATTGGCGGCCCAAAAACTGTGCCAGAGAGCTCTACATGTCCCAAAATCATTTGCAGCCTGAAAGGGGCATTAACCCGCATCATAGACCACTAAAAGTCCTAAAAATATTTTGGCACAAAAAATGCATCCTACACCCCTGCAAGTTCAGAATGTTAGCAGCCCAAAAAAGGCCTTAAAATGCATTTTAGGCCTGCAAAAAGGTTGAAACCTTTGAAGGACCAAAAAAGGGGTTTACAGGCATCCTAGACCCCCTAAAGTCCAGAAAATATTGGTGGCCCAAAAACTGTGCCAGAGAACTCTCCATGTCCCAACATCATTTGCAGCCTGAAAGGGGCATTAACCCACTTCATAGACCCCTAAAATTCCCAAAAATATTTTGGCACAAAAAATGCATCCTACACCCCTGTAAGTTGAGAATAAGTTAGCAGCCCAAAAAAGGCCTTACAATGCTTTTTCGGCATGCAAAAAGGTTCAAAAATTTGAAGGACCAAAAAAGGGGTTTACCGGCATCCTAGACCCCCTAAAGTCCAGAAAATATTGGTGGCCCAAAAACTGTGCCAGAGAGCTCTCCATGTCCCAACATCATTTGCAGCCTGAAAGGGGCATTAACCCACTTCATAGACCCCTAAAATTCCCAAAAATATTTTGGCACAAAAAATGCATCCTACACCCCTGAATATTCAGGATATGTTAGCCCAAAATAGGTTTAAAAATGCATTTTAGGCCTTCAAAAATGTTGAAAACTTTGAAGGTCCAAAAAAGGGGTTTACAGGCATCGTAGACCCCTTAAAGTCCAGAAAATGGTGGTGGCCTGAAAACTGTGTCAGATAGCTCTCAATTACCCAAAAACATTTGCAGCCCGAAAACAGCATTAACCTGCATCCCAGATCCCTGAAATTCCCAAAAATATTTTTGGCACAAAAAAGGCATCCTACACCGCTGAAAGTTCAAAATATGTTAGCAGCCCAAAAAAGGCCTTAAAATGCATCTTAGGCCTGCAAAAATGTTGAAAACTTTGAAGGCCCAAAAAAGGGGTTTACAGGCATCCTAGACCCCCTAAAGTCCAGAAAATGGCAGTGGCCCAAAAACTGTGCCAGAGAGATCTGCATGTCCCAAAATCATTTGCAGCCTGAAAGGAGCATTAACCCGAATCCTAGACCAATGAAATTTCCAAAAATACTTTTGGCACAAAAAAATGCATCCTACACCCCTGAAAGTTCAGAATATGTTAGCAGCCCAAAAACGGCCTTAAAATGCATCTTAGGCCTCAAAAAGGTTGAAAACTTTGAAGGACCAAAAAAGGGGTTTACAGGCATCCTAGACCCCCTAAAGTCCAGAAAATATTGGTGGCCTAAAAACTGTCAGATAGCTCTGAATATCCCAAAAACATTTGCAGCCTGGAAGCCCAAAAAACCCGCATCCCAGACCCCTGCAATTCCCAAAAATATTTTTGGCACAAAAAATGCATCCTATACCCTTGAAAGTTCAGTATATGTTAGCAGCCCAAAAAAGGCCTAAAAATGCATCTTAGGCTTGCAAAAATGTTCAAAACTTTGAAGGCCCAAAAACGGGGTTTACAGGCATCCTAGACCCCCTAAAGTCCAGAAAATGTTGGTGGCCCAAAAACTGTGCCAGAGAGCTCTACATGTCCCAAAATCGTTTGCAGCCTGAAAGGGGCAATAACCCACATCATAGACCACTAAAATTCCCAAAAATATTTTGGCACAAAAAATGCATCCTACACCACTGCAAGTTCAGAATATGTTAGCAGCCCAAAAAAGGCCTTAAAATGCATCTTAGGCCTGCAAAAATGTTGAAAACTTTGAAGGCCCAAAACAGGGGGTTACAGGCATCCTTGACCCCTGAAAGTCCAGAAAATGTTGGTGGCCCAAAAACTGTGCCAGAGAGCTCTGCATGTTCCAAAATCATTTGCAGCCTGAAAGGGGCATTAACACGCATCCTAGACCACTGAAATTCCCAAAACTATTTTTGGCACAAAAAATGCATCCTACACCCCTAAAAGTTCAGTATAGGTTAGCAGCCCAAAACATGCCTAAAAATGCATCTTAGGCCTGCAAAAATGTTGAAAACTTTGAAGGCCCAAAAAAGTGGTTTACAGGCATCCTAGACCCCCTAAAGTCCAGACAATTTTGGTGGCCCAAAAACTGTGCCAGAGAGCTCTGCATGTGCCAAAATCATTTTCAGCCTGAAAGGGGCATCAACCCGCATCCCAGACCCCTGAAATTCACAAAAATATTTTTGGCACAAAAAATGCATCCTACACCCCTGAAAGTTCAGAATATGCTAGCATCCCAAAAAAGGCCTTAACATGCATTTTAGGCCTGCAAAAATGTTGAAAACTTTGAAGGCCGAAAAAAGGGGTTTACAGGCATCCTAGACCCCCTAAAATCCAGAAAATGTTGGTGGCCCAAAAACTGTGCCAGAGAGCTCTGCATGTCCCAAAATCATTTGCAGCCTGAAAGGGGCATTAACCTGCATCATAGACCACTAAAATTCCCAAAAATATTTTGGCACAAAAAATGCATCCTACACCGCTGCAAGTTCATAATTTGTTAGCAGCCCAAAAAAGGCCTTAAAATGCATTTTCGGCATGCAAAAAGGTTCAAAAATTTGAAGGACCAAAAAAGGGGTTTACCGGCATCCTAGACCCCCTAAAGTCCAGTAAATATTGGTGGCCCAAAAACTGTGCCAGAGAGCTCTCCATGTCCCAACATCATTTGCAGCCTGAAAGGGGCATTAACCCATTTCATAGACCCCTAAAATTCCCAAAAATATTTTGGCACAAAAAATGCATCCTACACCCCTGAATATTCAGGATATATTAGCCCAAAATAGGTTTAAAAATGCATTTTAGGCCTTCAAAAATGTTGAAAACTTTGAAGGTCCAAAAAAGGGGTTTACAGGCATCGTAGACCCCTTAAAGTCCAGAAAATGGTGGTGGCCTGAAAACTGTGTCAGATAGCTCTCAATTACCCAAAAACATTTGCAGCCCGAAAACGGCATTAACCTGCATCCCAGATCCCTGAAATTCCCAAAAATATTTTTGGCACAAAAAAGGCATCCTACACCCCTGAAAGTTCAAAATATGTTAGCAGCCCAAAAAAGGCCTTAAAATGCATCTTAGGCCTGCAAAAATGTTGAAAACTTTGAAGGCCCAAAACAGGGGGTTACAGGCATCCTTGACCCCTGAAAGTCCAGAAAATGGCAGTGGCCCAAAAACTGTGCCAGAGAGCTCTGCATGTTCCAAAATCATTTGCAGCCTGAAAGGGGCATTAACACGCATCCTAGACCACTGAAATTCCAAAACTATTTTTGGCACAAAAAATGCATCCTACACCCCTGAAAGTTCAGTATAGGTTAGCAGCCCAAAAAATGCCTAAAAATGCATCTTAGGCCTGCAAAAATGTTGAAAACTTTGAAGGCCCAAAAAAGTGGTTTACAGGCATCCTAGACCCCCTAAAGTCCAGACAATTTTGGTGGCCCAAAAACTGTGCCAGAGAGCTCTGCATGTCCCAAAATCATTTTCAGCCTGAAAGGGGCATCAACCCGCATCCCAGACCCCTGAAATTCACAAAAATATTTTTGGCACAAAAAATGCATCCTACACCCTTGAAGGTTCAGTATATGTTAGCAGCCCAAAAAATGCCTAAAAATGCATCTTAGGCCTGCAAAAATGCTGAAAACTTTGAAGGCCCAAAAAAGGGGTTTACAGGCATCCTAGACCCCCTAAAGTCCAGAAAGTGTTGGTGGCCTAATAACTGTGTCAGATAGCTCTGAATATCCCAAAAACATTTGCAGCCTGGAAGGGGCATTAACCCGCATCCCAGACCCCTGAAATTCAAAAAATATTTTTGGCACAAAACATGCATCCTACACCCTTGAAAGTTCAGTATATGTTAGCAGCCCAAAAAATGCCTAAAAATGCATCTTAGGCCTGCAAAAATGTTGAAAACTTTGAAGGCCCAAAAAAGGGGTTTACAGGCATCCTAGACCCCCTAAAGTCTAGAAAATGCTGGTGGCCCAAAAACTGTGCCAGAGAGCTCTGCATGTCGCAAAATCATTTGCAGCCTGAAAGGGGCATTAACCTGCATCAAAGACCACTAAAATTCCCAAAAATATCTTGGCACAAAAAATGCATCCTACACCCTTGAAAGTTCAGTATATGTTATCAGCCCAAAGAGGCCTAAAATGCATTTTACGCCTGCAAAAATGTTGAAAACTTTGAAGGCCCAAAAAAGGGGTTTACAGCCATCGTAGACCCCCGAAAGTCCAAAAAATATTGGTGGCCTAATAACTGTGTCAGATAGCTCTGAATATCCCAAAAACATTTGCAGCCTGAAAGGGGCATTAACCCGCATCCCGGACCCTGAAATTCCCAAAAATATTTTTGGCACAAAAAATGCATCCTACACCCCTGCAAGTTCAGAATATGTTAGCAGCCAAAAAAAGGCCTTAAAACGCATTTTCGTCCTGCAAAAAGGTTGAAAACTTTGAAGGCCCAAAAAAGTGGTTTACAGGCATCCTAGACCCCCTAAAGTCCAGACAATTTTGGTGGCCCAAAAACTGTGCCAGAGAGCTCTGCATGTCCCAAAATCATTTTCAGCCTGAAAGGGGCATTAACCCGCATCCCAGACCCCTGAAATTCCCAAAAATATTTTTGGCACAAAAAATGCATCCTACACCCTTGAAGGTTCAGTATATGTTAGCAGCCCAAAAAAGGCCTAAAAATGCATCTTAGGCTTGCAAAAATGTTCAAAACTTTGAAGGCCCAAAAAAGGGGTTTACAGGCATCCTAGACCCCCTAAAATCCAGAAAATGTTGGCGGCCCAAAAACTGTGCCAGAGAGCTCTACATGTCCCAAAATAATTTGCAGCCTGAAAGGGGCATTAACCCGCATCATAGACCACTAAAAGTCCTAAAAATATTTTGGCACAAAAAATGCATCCTACACCCATGATAGTTCAGAATATGTTAGCAGCCCAAAAGTCCTTAAAATGCATCTTAGGCCTGCAAAAATGTTGAAAACTTTGAAGGCCCAAAAAAGGGGTTTACAGGCATCGTAGACCACCTAAAGTCCAGAAAATATTGGTGGCCTAATAACTGTGTCAGAGAGCTCTGCATGTCCCAAAATCATTTGCAGCCTGAAAGGGGCATTAACCCGCATCCCAGACCCCTGAAATTCCCAAAAATATTTTTGGCACAAAAAATGCATCCTACACCCTTGAAAGTTCAGTATATGTTAGCAGCCCAAAAAAGGCCTAAAAATGCATCTTATGCCTGCAAAAATGTTGAAAACTTTGAAGGCCCAAAAAAGGGATTAACAGGCATCCTAGACCCCCTAAAGTCTAGAAAATGTTGGTGGGCCAAAAACTGTGCCAGAGAGCTCTGCATGTCCCAAAATCATTTGCAGCCTGAAAGGGGCATTAACCCGCATCATAGACTACTAAAATTCCCAAAAATATTTTGGCACAAAAAATGCATCCTACACCCCTGCAAGCTCATAATATGTTAGCAGCCCACAAAAGGCCTTAAATGCATTTTCGGCCTGCAAAAAGGTTGAAAACTTTGAAGGCCCAAAAAAGGGGTTTACAGGCATCCTAGAACCCCTAAAGTCCAGAAAATGTTGGTGGCCCAAAAACTGTGCCAGAGAGCTCTACATGTCCCAAAATCATTTGCAGCCTGAAAGGGGCATCAACCCGCTTCATAGACCACTAAAATTCCCAAAAATACTTTTGGCACAAAAAATGCATCCCACAGCCTTGAAAGTTCAGTATATGTTAGCATCCCAAAAAATGCCTAAAAATGCATCTTAGGCCTGCAAAAATGTTGAATACTTTGAAGGCCCAAAAAAGGGGTTTACAGGCATCCTAGACCCCCTAAAGTCCAGAAAATGTTGGCGGCCCAAAAACTGTGCCAGCTCTACATGTCCCAAAATCATTTGCAGCCTGAAAGGGGCATTAACCCGCATCATAGACCACTAAAAGTCCTAAAAATATTTTGGCACAAAAAATGCATCCTAAACCCCTGATAGTTCAGAATATATAGCAGCCCAAAAGTCCTTAAAATGCATTTTAGGCCTGCAAAAATGTTGAAAACTTTGAAGGCCCAAAAAAGGGGTTTACAGGCATCGTAGACCCCCTAAAGTCCAGAAAATATTGGTGGCCTAATAACTGTGTCAGATAGCTCTGAATATCCCAAAAACATTTGCAGCCTGAAAGGGGCATTAACCCGCATCCCAGACCCCTGAAATTCCCAAAAATATTTTTGGCACAAAAAATGCATCCTACACCCCTGCAAGTTCAGAATATGTTAGCAGCCAAAAAAAGGCCTTAAAATGCATTTTCGTCCTGCAAAAAGGTTGAAAACTTTGAAGGCCCAAAAAAGTGGTTTACAGGCATCCTAGACCCACTAAAGTCCAGAAAATTTTGGTGGCCCAAAAACTGTGCCAGAGAGCTCTACATGTCCCAAAATCATTTGCAGCCTGAAAGGGGCATTAACCCGCATCATAGACCACTAAAAGTCCTAAAAATATTTTGGCACAAAAAATGCATCCTACACCCCTGCAAGTTCAGAATGTTAGCAGCCCAAAAAAGGCCTTAAAATGCATTTTAGGCCTGCAAAAATGTTGAAAACTTTGAAGGCCCAAAAAAGGGGGTTACAGGCATTTTAGACCCCTTAAAGTCCAGAAAATGTTGGTGGCCCAAAAACTGTGCCAGAGACCTCTGCGTGTCCCAAAATCATGTTCAGCCTGAAAGGGGCATTAACCCGCATCCCAGACCCCTGAAATTCCCAAAAATATTTTTGGCACAAAAAATGCATCCTACACCCTTGAAGGTTCAGTATATGTTAGCAGCCCAAAAAAGGCCTAAAAATGTATCTTAGGCTTGCAAAAATGTTCAAAACTTTGAAGGCCCAAAAAAGGGGTTTACAGGCATCCTAGACCCCCTAAAGTCCAGAAAATGTTGGCGGCCCAAAAACTGTGCCAGAGAGCTCTACATGTCCCAAAATCATTTGCAGGCTGAAAGGGGCATTAACCCGCATCATAGACTACTAAAATTCCCAAAAATATTTTGGCACAAAAAATGCATCCTACACCCCTGATAGTTCAGAATATGTTAGCAGCCCAAAAGTCCTTAAAATGCATCTTAGGCCTGCAAAAATGTTGAAAACTTTGAAGGCCCAAAAAAGGGGTTTACAGGCATCGTAGACCCTCTAAAGTCCAGAAAATATTGGTGGCCTAATAACTGTGTCAGATAGCTCTGAATATCCCAAAAACATTTGCAGCCTGAAAGGGGCATTAACCCGCATCCCGGACCCCTGAAATTCCCAAAAATATTTTTGGCACAAAAAATGCATCCTACACCCCTGCAAGTTCAGAATATGTTAGCAGCCAAAAAAAGGCCTTAAAATGCATTTTTCGTCCTGCAAAAAGGTTGAAAACTTTGAAGGCCCAAAAAAGTGGTTTACAGGCATCCTAGACCCCCTAAAGTCCAGACAATTTTGGTGGCCCAAAAACTGTGCCAGAGAGCTCTACATGTCCCAAAATCATTTGCAGCCTGAAAGGGGCATTAACCCGCATCATAGACCACTAAAAGTCCTAAAAATATTTTGGCACAAAAAATGCATCCTACACCCCTGCAAGTTCAGAATGTTAGCAGCCCAAAAAAGGCCTTAAAATGCATTTTAGGCCTGCAAAAATGTTGAAAACTATGAAGGCCCAAAAAAGGGGGTTACAGGCATCCTAGACCCCTTAAAGTCCAGAAAATGTTGGTGGCCCAAAAACTGTGCCAGAGAGCTCTGCATGTCCCAAAATCATTTTCAGCCTGAAAGGGGCATTAACCCGCATCTCAGACCCCTGAAATTCCCAAAAATATTTTTGGCACAAAAAATGCATCCTACACCCTTGAAGGTTCAGTATATATTAGCAGCCCAAAAAAGGCCTAAAAATGCATCTTAGGCTTGCAAAAATGTTCAAAACTTTGAAGGCCCAAAAAAGGGGTTTACAGGCATCCTAGACCCCCTAAAGTCCAGAAAATGTTGGCGGCCCAAAAACTGTGCCAGAGAGCTCTACATGTCCCAAAATCATTTGCAGCCTGAAAGGGGCATTAACCCGCATCATAGACCACTAAAAGTCCTAAAAATATTTTGGCACAAAAAATGCATCCTACACCCCTGCAAGTTCAGAATGTTAGCAGCCCAAAAAAGGCCTTAAAATGCATTTTAGGCCTGCAAAAAGGTTGAAACCTTTGAAGGACCAAAAAAGGGGTTTACAGGCATCCTAGACCCCCGAAAGTCCAGAAAATATTGGTGGCCCAAAAACTGTGCCAGAGAGCTCTCCATGTCCCAACATCATTTGCAGCCTGAAAGGGGCATTAACCCGCTTCATAGACCACTAAAATTCCCAAAAATATTTTGGCACAAACAATGCATCCTACACCCCTGAAAGTTCAGAATATGGTAGCATCCCAAAAAAGGCCTTAAAATGCATCTTAGGCCTGCAAAAATGTTGAAAACTTTGAAGGCCCAAAAAAGGGGTTTACAGGCATCGTAGACCCCCTAAAGTCCAGTAAATATTGGTGGCCTAATAACTGTGTCAGATTGCTCTGAATATCCCAAAAACATTTGTAGCCTGAAAGGGGCATTAACCCGCATCCCGGACCCCTGAAATTCCCAAAAATATTTTTGGCACAAAAAATGCATCCTACACCCCTGCAAGTTCAGAATATGTTAGCAGCCAAAAAAAGGCCTTAAAATTCATTTTCGTCCTGCAAAAAGGTTGAAAACTTTGAAGGCCCAAAAAAGTGGTTTACAGGCATCCTAGACCCCCTAAAGTCCAGACAATTCTGGTGGCCCAAAAACTGTGCCAGAGCTCTGCATGTCCCAAAATCATTTTCAGCCTGAAAGGGGCATTAACCCGTATCCCAGACCCCTGAAATTCCCAAAAATATTTTTGGCACAAAAAATGCATCCTACACCCTTGAAGGTTCAGTATATGTTAGCAGCCCAAAAAAGGCCTAAAAATGCATCTTAGGCTTGCAAAAATGTTCAAAACTTTAAAGGCCCAAAAAAGGGGTTTACAGGCATCCTAGACCCCCTAAAGTCCAGAAAATGTTGGCGGCCCAAAAACTGTGCCAGAGAGCTCTACATGTCCCAAAATCATTTGCAGCCTGAAAGGGGCATTAACCCGCATCCCAGACCCCTGAAATTCCCAAAAATATTTTTGGCACAAAAAATGCATCCTACGCCCTTGAAAGTTCAGAATATGTTAGCAGCCCAAAAGGCCTTAAAATGCATTTTAGGCCTGCAAAAATGTTGAAAACTTTGAAGGCCCAAAAAAGTGGTTTACAGGCATCCTAGACCCCCTAATGTCCAGAACATTTTGGTGGCCCAAAAGCTGTGCCAGAAAGCTGTGCATGTCCCAAAATCATTTGCAGCCTGAAAGGGGCATTAACCCGCATCCCAGACCCCTGAAATTCCCAAAAATATTTTGGGCACAAAAAATGCATCCTGCACCCTTGAAAGTTCAGTATATGTTAGCAGCCCAAAAAAGGATTTAAAATACATTTTAGGTCTGCACAAATGGTGAAAATGTTTACGGCCCAAAAAAGGGGTT
The DNA here is from genome assembly GCF_040938575.1 of Ambystoma mexicanum. Taxonomy (NCBI): domain Eukaryota; kingdom Metazoa; phylum Chordata; class Amphibia; order Caudata; family Ambystomatidae; genus Ambystoma; species Ambystoma mexicanum. The sequence continues at coordinate 264,558,844 of NC_090937.1, forward strand.
TACAGGCATCTTAGACCCCCTAAAGTCCAGAAAATGTTGGTGGCCCAAAAACTGTGCCAGCGAGCTCTGCATGTCCCAAAATCATTTGCAGCCTGAAAGGGGCATTAACCCGCATCATAGACCACTAAAATTCCCAAAAATATTTTGGCACAAAAAATGCATCTTACACCCCTGTAAGTTCAGAGTATGTTAGCAGCCCAAAAAAGGCCTTAAAATGCATTTTCGTCCTGCAAAAAGTTGAAAACTTTGAAGGACTAAAAAAGGGGTTTACAGGCATCTTAGACCCCTAAAGTCCAGAAAATATTGGTGGTCCAAAAACTGTGCCAGACAGCTCTCCATGTCCCAAAATCATTTGCAGCCTGAAAGGGGCATTAACCCGCATCCTAGACCACTGAAATTCCCAAAAATACTTTTGGCACAAAAAATGCATCCTACGCCCTTGAAAGTTCATAATATGTTAGCACCCCAAAAAAGGCCTTAAAATGCATTTTAGGCCTGCAAAAATGTTCAAAACTTTGAAGGCCCAAAAAAGGGGTTTACAGGCATCCTAGACCCCCTAAAGTCTAGAAAATGCTGGTGGCCCAAAAACTGTGCCAGAGAGCTCTGCATGTCGCAAAATCATTTGCAGCCTGAAAGGGGCATTAACCTGCATCAAAGACCACTAAAATTCCCAAAAATATCTTGGCACAAAAAATGCATCCTACACCCTGAAAGTTCAGAATATGCTAGCATCCCAAAAAAGGCCTTAAAATGCATCTTAGGCCTGCAAAAATGTTGAAAACTTTGAAGGCCCAAAAAAGGGGTTTACAGGCATCGTAGACCCCCTAAAGTCCAGTAAATATTGGTGGCCTAATAACTGTGTCAGATTGCTCTGAATATCCCAAAAACATTTGCAGCCTGAAAGGGGCATTAACCCGCATCCCGGACCCCTGAAATTCCCAAAAATATTTTTGGCACAAAAAATGCATCCTACACCCCTGCAAGTTCAGAATATGTTAGCAGCCAAAAAAAGGCCTTAAAATGCATTTTCGTCCTGCAAAAAGGTTGAAAACTTTGAAGGCCCAAAAAAGTGGTTTACAGGCATCCTAGACCCCCTAAAGTCCAGACAATTCTGGTGGCCCAAAAACTGTGCCAGAGCTCTGCATGTCCCAAAATCATTTTCAGCCTGAAAGGGGCATTAACCCGTATCCCAGACCACTGAAATTCCCAAAAATATTTTTGGCACAAAAAATGCATCCTACACCCTTGAAGGTTCAGTATATGTTAGCAGCCCAAAAAAGGCCTAAAAATGCATCTTAGGCTTGCAAAAATGTTCAAAACTTTGAAGGCCCAAAAAAGGGGTTTACAGGCATCCTAGACCCCCTAAAGTCCAGAAAATGTTGGCGGCCCAAAAACTGTGCCAGAGAGCTCTACATGTCCCAAAATCATTTGCAGCCTGAAAGGGGCATTAACCCGCATCCCAGACCCCTGAAATTCCCAAAAATATTTTTGGCACAAAAAATGCATCCTACGCCCTTGAAAGTTCAGAATATGTTAGCAGCCCAAAAGGCCTTAAAATGCATTTTAGGCCTGCAAAAATGTTGAAAACTTTGAAGGCCCAAAAAAGTGGTTTACAGGCATCCTAGACCCCCTAATGTCCAGAACATTTTGGTGGCCCAAAAGCTGTGCCAGAAAGCTGTGCATGTCCCAAAATCATTTGCAGCCTGAAAGGGGCATTAACCCGCATCCCAGACCCCTGAAATTCCCAAAAATATTTTGGGCACAAAAAATGCATCCTGCACCCTTGAAAGTTCAGTATATGTTAGCAGCCCAAAAAAGGATTTAAAATACATTTTAGGTCTGCACAAATGGTGAAAACGTTTACGGCCCAAAAAAGGGGTTTACAGGCATCTTAGACCCCCTAAAGTCCAGAAAATGTTGGTGGCCCAAAAACTGTGCCAGCGAGCTCTGCATGTCCCAAAATCATTTGCAGCCTGAAAGGGGCATTAACCCGCATCATAGACCACTAAAATTCCCAAAAATATTTTGGCACAAAAAATGCATCTTACACCCCTGTAAGTTCAGAGTATGTTAGCAGCCCAAAAAAGGCCTTAAAATGCATTTTCGTCCTGCAAAACGTTGAAAACTTTGAAGGACTAAAAAAGGGGTTTACAGGCATCTTAGACCCCTAAAGTCCAGAAAATATTGGTGGTCCAAAAACTGTGCCAGACAGCTCTCCATGTCCCAAAATCATTTGCAGCCTGAAAGGGGCATTAACCCGCATCCTAGACCACTGAAATTCCCAAAAATACTTTTGGCACAAAAAATGCATCCTACGCCCTTGAAAGTTCAGAATATGTTAGCACCCCAAAAAAGGCCTTAAAATGCATTTTAGGCCTGCAAAAATGTTCAAAACTTTGAAGGCCCAAAAAAGGGGTTTACAGGCATCCTAGACCCCCTAAAGTCCAGAAAATGTTGGTGGCCCAAAAACTGTGCCAGAGAGCTCTGCATGTCCCAAAATCATTTGCAGCCTGAAACGGGCATTAACCCGCATCCCAGACCCCTGAAATTCCCAAAAATATTTTTGGCACAAAAATGCATCCTACACCCTTGAAAGTTCAGTATATGTTAGCAGCCCAAAACAGGCCTAAAAATGCATCTTAGGCTTGCAAAAATGTTCAAAACTTTGAAGGCCCAAAAAAGGGGTTTACAGGCATCCTACACCCCCTAAAGTCCAGAAAATATTGGTGGCCCAAAAACTTTGCCAGAGAGCTCTGCATGTCCCAAAAACATTTGCAGCCTAAAAGGTGCATTAACCCGCATCATAGACCACTAAAATTCCCAAAAATATTTTGGCACAAAAAATGCATCCTACACCCCTGCAAGTTCAGAATATGTTAGCACCCCAAAAAAGGCCTTAAAATGCATTTTAGGCCTGCAAAAATGTTCAAAACTTTGAAGGCCCAAAAAAGGGGTTTACAGGCATCCTAGACCCCCTAAAGTCCAGAAAATGTTGGTGGCCCAAAAACTGTGCCAGAGAGCTCTGCATGTCCCAAAATCATTTGCAGCCTGAAAGGGGCATTAACCCGCATCCCAGACCCCTGAAATTCCCAAAAATATTTTTGGCACAAAAATGCATCCTACACCCTTGAAAGTTCAGTATATGTTAGCAGCCCAAAAAAGGCCTAAAAATGCATCTTAGGCTTGCAAAAATGTTCAAAACTTTGAAGGCCCAAAAAAGGGGTTTACAGGCATCCTACACCCCCTAAAGTCCAGAAAATATTGGTGGCCCAAAAACTGTGCCAGAGAGCTCTGCATGTCCCAAAAACATTTGCAGCCTGAAAGGTGCATTAACCCGCATCATAGACCACTAAAATTCCCAAAAATATTTTGGCACAAAAAATGCATCCTACACCCCTGCAAGTTCAGAATATGTTAGCAGGCCAAAAAAGGCCTTAAAATGCATTTTCGTTCTGCAAAAAGGTTGAAAACTTTGAAGGCCAAAAAAGGGGTTTACAGGCATCCTAGAACCCCTAAAGTCCAGAAAATGTTGGTGGCCCAAAAACTGTGCCAGAGAGCTCTACATGTCCCAAAATCATTTGCAGCCTGAAAGGGGCATCAACCCGCTTCATAGACCACTAAAATTCCCAAAAATACTTTTGGCACAAAAAATGCATCCCACAGCCTTGAAAGTTCAGTATATGTTAGCATCCCAAAAAATGCCTAAAAATGCATCTTAGGCCTGCAAAAATGTTGAAAACTTTGAAGGCCCAAAAAAGGGGTTTACAGGCATCCTAGACCCCCTAAAGTCCAGAAAATGTTGGCGGCCCAAAAACTGTGCCAGCTCTACATGTCCCAAAATCATTTGCAGCCTGAAAGGGGCATTAACCCGCATCATAGACCACTAAAAGTCCTAAAAATATTTTGGCACAAAAAATGCATCCTACACCCCTGCAAGTTCAGAATGTTAGCAGCCCAAAAAAGGCCTTAAAATGCATTTTAAGCCTGCAAAAATGTTGAAAACTTTGAAGGCCCAAAAAAGGGGGTTACAGGCATCCTAGACCCCTTAAAGTCCAGAAAATGTTGGTGGCCCAAAAACTGTGCCAGAGAGCTCTGCGTGTCCCAAAATCATTTTCAGCCTGAAAGGGGCATTAACCCGCATCCCAGACCCCTGAAATTCCCAAAAATATTTTTGGCACAAAAAATGCATCCTACACCCTTGAAGGTTCAGTATATGTTAGCAGCCCAAAAAAGGCCTAAAAATGTATCTTAGGCTTGCAAAAATGTTCAAAACTTTGAAGGCCCAAAAAAGGGGTTTACAGGCATCCTAGACCCCCTAAAGTCCAGAAAATGTTGGCGGCCCAAAAACTGTGCCAGAGAGCTCTACATGCCCCAAAATCATTTGCAGCCTGAAAGGGGCATTAACCCGCATCATAGACCACTAAAAGTCCTAAAAATATTTTGGCACAAAAAATGCATCCTACACCCCTGATAGTTCAGAATATGTTAGCAGCCCAAAAGTCCTTAAAATGCATCTTAGGCCTGCAAAAATGTTGAAAACTTTGAAGGCCCAAAAAAGGGGTTTACAGGCATCGTAGACCCCCTAAAGTCCAGAAAATATTGGTGGCCTAATAACTGTGTCAGATAGCTCTGAATATCCCAAAAACATTTGCAGCCTGAAAGGGGCATTAACCCGCATCCCGGACCCCTGAAATTCACAAAAATATTTTTGGCACAAAAAATGCATCCTACACCCCTGCAAGTTCAGAATATGTTAGCAGCCAAAAAAAGGCCTTAAAATGCATTTTTCGTCCTGCAAAAAGGTTGAAAACTTTGAAGGCCCAAAAAAGTGGTTTACAGGCATCCTAGACCCCCTAAAGTCCAGACAATTTTGGTGGCCCAAAAACTGTGCCAGAGAGCTCTACATGTCCCAAAATCATTTGCAGCCTGAAAGGGGCATTAACCCGCATCATAGACCACTAAAAGTCCTAAAAATATTTTGGCACAAAAAATGCATCCTACACCCCTGCAAGTTCAGAATGTTAGCAGCCCAAAAAAGGCCTTAAAATGCATTTTAGGCCTGCAAAAATGTTGAAAACTTTGAAGGCCCAAAAAAGGGGGTTACAGGCATCCTAGACCCCTTAAAGTCCAGAAAATGTTGGTGGCCCAAAAACTGTGCCAGAGAGCTCTGCGTGTCCCAAAATCATTTTCAGCCTGAAAGGGGCATTAACCCGCTTCATAGACCACTAAAATTCCCAAAAATATGTTGGCACAAAAAATGCATCCTACACCCCTGCAAGTTCATAATATGTTTGCAGCCCAAAAAAGGCCTTAAAATGCATTTTCGGCTTGCAAAAAGGTTGAAAACTTTGAAGGACCCAAAAAGGGGTTTACAGACATCCTAGACCCCCTAAAGTCCAGAAAATATTGGTGGTCCAAAAACTGTGCCAGACAGCTCTCCATGTCCCAAAATCATTTGCAGCCTGAAAGGGGCATTAACCCGCATCCTAGACCACTGAAATTCCCAAAACTATTTTTGGCACAAAAAATGCATCCTACACACCTGATAGTTCAGAATATGTTAGCAGCCCAAAAGGCCTTAAAATGCATCTTAGGCCTGCAAAAATGTTGAAAACTTTGAAGGACCAAAAAAGGGGTTTACAGACATCCTAGACCCCCTAAAGTCCAGAAAATATTGGTGGTCCAAAAACTGTGCCAGACAGCTCTCCATGTCCCAAAAACATTTGCAGCCTGAAAGGGGCATTAACCCGCATCCCAGACCCCTGAAATTCCCAAAAATATTTTTGGCACAAAAAATGCATCCTACACCCTTGAAAGTTCAGTATATGTTAGCAGCCCAAAAAATGCCTAAAAATGCATCTTAGGCCTGCAAAAATGTTGAAAACTTTGAAGGCACAAAAAAGGGGGTTACAGGCATCCTAGACCCCCTAAAGTCCAGAAAATGTTGGTGGCCTAATAACTGTGTCAGATAGCTCTGAATATCCCAAAAACATTTGCAGCCTGGAAGGGGAATTAACCCGCATCCCAGACCCCTGAAATTCAAAAAATATTTTTGGCACAAAACATGCATCCTACACCCTTGAAAGTTCAGTGTATGTTTGCAGCCCAAAAAATGCCTAAAAATGCATCTTAGGCCTGCAAAAATGTTGAAAACTTTGAAGGCCCAAAAAAGGGGTTTACAGGCATCCTAGACCCCCTAAAGTCCAGAAAATATTGGTGGCCTAATAACTGTGTCAGATAGCTCTGAATATCCCAAAAACATTTGCAGCCTGGAAGGGGAATTAACCCGCATCCCAGACCCCTGAAATTCAAAAAATATTTTTGGCACAAAACATGCATCCTACACCCTTGAAAGTTCAGTGTATGTTTGCAGCCCAAAAAATGCCTAAAAATGCATCTTAGGCCTGCAAAAATGTTGAAAACTTTGAAGGCCCAAAAAAGGGGTTTACAGGCATCGTAGACCCCCTAAAGTCCAGAAAATATTGGTGGCCTAATAACTGTGTCAGATAGCTCTGAATATCCCAAAAACATTTGCAGCCTGAAAGGGGCATTAACCCGCATCCCGGACCCCTGAAATTCCCAAAAATATTTTTGGCACAAAAAATGCATCCTACACCCCTGCAAGTTCAGAATATGTTAGCAGCCAAAAAAAGGCCTTAAAATGCATTTTTCGTCCTGCAAAAAGGTTGAAAACTTTGAAGGCCCAAAAAAGTGGTTTACAGGCATCCTAGACCCCCTAAAGTCCAGACAATTTTGGTGGCCCAAAAACTGTGCCAGAGAGCTCTACATGTCCCAAAATCATTTGCAGCCTGAAAGGGGCATTAACCCGCATCATAGACCACTAAAAGTCCTAAAAATATTTTGGCACAAAAAATGCATCCTACACCCCTGCAAGTTCAGAATGTTAGCAGCCCAAAAAAGGCCTTAAAATGCATTTTAGGCCTGCAAAAATGTTGAAAACTTTGAAGGCCCAAAAAAGGGGGTTACAGGCATCCTAGACCCCTTAAAGTCCAGAAAATGTTGGTGGCCCAAAAACTGTGCCAGAGAGCTCTGCGTGTCCCAAAATCATTTTCAGCCTGAAAGGGGCATTAACCCGCTTCATAGACCACTAAAATTCCCAAAAATATGTTGGCACAAAAAATGCATCCTACACCCCTGCAAGTTCATAATATGTTTGCAGCCCAAAAAAGGCCTTAAAATGCATTTTCGGCTTGCAAAAAGGTTGAAAACTTTGAAGGACCCAAAAAGGGGTTTACAGACATCCTAGACCCCCTAAAGTCCAGAAAATATTGGTGGTCCAAAAACTGTGCCAGACAGCTCTCCATGTCCCAAAATCATTTGCAGCCTGAAAGGGGCATTAACCCGCATCCTAGACCACTGAAATTCCCAAAACTATTTTTGGCACAAAAAATGCATCCTACACACCTGATAGTTCAGAATATGTTAGCAGCCCAAAAGGCCTTAAAATGCATCTTAGGCCTGCAAAAATGTTGAAAACTTTGAAGGACCAAAAAAGGGGTTTACAGACATCCTAGACCCCCTAAAGTCCAGAAAATATTGGTGGTCCAAAAACTGTGCCAGACAGCTCTCCATGTCCCAAAAACATTTGCAGCCTGAAAGGGGCATTAACCCGCATCCCAGACCCCTGAAATTCCCAAAAATATTTTTGGCACAAAAAATGCATCCTACACCCTTGAAAGTTCAGTATATGTTAGCAGCCCAAAAAATGCCTAAAAATGCATCTTAGGCCTGCAAAAATGTTGAAAACTTTGAAGGCCCAAAAAAGGGGTTTAGAGGCATCCTAGACCCCCTAAAGTCCAGAAAATGTTGGTGGCCTAATAACTGTGTCAGATAGCTCTGAATATCCCAAAAACATTTGCAGCCTGGAAGGGGAATTAACCCGCATCCCAGACCCCTGAAATTCAAAAAATATTTTTGGCACAAAACATGCATCCTACACCCTTGAAAGTTCAGTGTATGTTTGCAGCCCAAAAAATGCCTAAAAATGCATCTTAGGCCTGCAAAAATGTTGAAAACTTTGAAGGCCCAAAAAAGGGGTTTACAGGCATCCTAGACCCCCTAAAGTCCAGAAAATATTGGTGGCCTAATAACTGTGTCAGATAGCTCTGAATATCCCAAAAACATTTGCAGCCTGAAAGGGGCATTAACCCGCATCCCAGACCCCTGAAATTCCCAAAAATATTTTTGGCACAAAAAATGCATCCTACACCCCTGCAAGTTCAGAATATGTTAGCAGCCAAAAAAAGGCCTTAAAATGCATTTTCGTCCTGCAAAAAGGTTGAAAACTTTGAAGGCCCAAAAAAGTGGTTTACAGGCATCCTAGACCCCCTAAAGTCCAGACAATTTTGGTGGCCCAAAAACTGTGCCAGAGAGCTCTGCATGTCCAAAAATCATTTTCAGCCTGAAAGGGGCATTAACCCGCATCCCAGACCCCTGAAATTCCCAAAAATATTTTTGGCACAAAAAATGCATCCTACACCCTTGAAGGTTCAGTATATGTTAGCAGCCCAAAAAAGGCCTAAAAATGCATCTTAGGCTTGCAAAAATGTTGAAAACTTTGAAGGCCCAAAAAAGGGGTTTACAGGCATCGTAGACCCCCTAAAGTCCAGAAAATATTGGTGGCCTAATAACTGTGTCGGATAGCTCTGAATATCCCAAAAACATTTGCAGCCTGGAAGGGGCATTAACCCGCATCCCAGGCCCCTGAAATGCAAAAAATATTTTTGGTACAAAACATGCATCCTACACCCTTGAAAGTTCAGTATATGTTAGCAGCCCAAAAAAGGCCTAAAAATGCATCCTAGGCTTGCAAAAAGGTTGAAAACTTTGAAGGCCCAAAAAAGGGGTTTACAGGCATCCTAGACCCCCTAAAGTCCAGAAAATGTTGGTGGCCCAAAAACTGTGCCAGAGAGCTCTACATGTCCCAAAATCGTTTGCAGCCTGAAAGGGGCAATAACCCACATCATAGACCACTAAAATCCCCAAAAATATTTTGGCACAAAAAATGCATCCTACACCACTGCACGTTCAGAATATGTTAGCAGCCCAAAAAAGGCCTTAAAATGCATCTTAGGCCTGCAAAAATGTTGAAAACTTTGAAGGCCCAAAACAGGGGGTTACAGGCATCCTTGACCCCTGAAAGTCCAGAAAATGTTGGTGGCCCAAAAACTGTGCCAGAGAGCTCTGCATGTTCCAAAATCATTTGCAGCCTGAAAGGGGCATTAACACGCATCCTAGACCACTGAAATTCCCAAAACTATTTTTGGCACAAAAAATGCATCCTACACCCCTGAAAATTCAGTATAGGTTAGCAGCCCAAAAAATGCCTAAAAATGCATCTTAGGCCTGCAAAAATGTTGAAAACTTTGAAGGCCCAAAAAAGTGGTTTACAGGCATCCTAGACCCCCTAAAGTCCAGACAATTTTGGTGGCCCAAAAACTGTGCCAGAGAGCTCTACATGTCCCAAAATCATTTGCAGCCTGAAAGGGGCATTAACCCGCATCCAAGACCCCTGAAATTCCCAAAAATATTTTTGGCACAAAAAATGCATCCTACACCCTTGAAAGTTCAGTATATGTTAGCAGCCCAAAAAATGCCTAAAAATGCATCTTAGGCCTGCAAAAATGTTGAAAACTTTGAAGGCCCAAAAAAGGGGTTTACAGGCATCCTAGACCCCCTAAAGTCCAGAAAGTGTTGGTGGCCTAATAACTGTGTCAGATAGCTCTGAATATCCCAAAAACATTTGCAGCCTGGAAGGGGCATTAACCCGCATCCCAGGCCCCTGAAATGCAAAAAATATTTTTGGTACAAAACATGCATCCTACACCCTTGAAAGTTCAGTATATGTTAGCAGCCCAAAAAAGGCCTAAAAATGCATCCTAGGCTTGCAAAAATGTTAAAAACTTTGAAGGCCCAAAAAAGGGGTTTACAGGCATCCTAGACCCCCTAAAGTCTAGAAAATGTTGGTGGCCCAAAAACTGTGCCAGAGAGCTCTGCATGTCGCAAAATCATTTGCAGCCTGAAAGGGGCATTAACCTGCATCAAAGACCACTAAAATTCCCAAAAATATCTTGGCACAAAAAATGCATCCTACACCCTTGAAAGTTCAGTATATGTTATCAGCCCAAAAAGGCCTAAAATGCATTTTACGCCTGCAAAAATGTTGAAAACTTTGAAGGCCCAAAAAAGGGGTTTACAGGCATCGTAGACCCCCGAAAGTCCAGAAAATATTGGTGGCCTAATAACTGTGTCAGATAGCTCTGAATATCCCAAAAACATTTGTAGCCTGAAAGGGGCATTAACCCGCATCCCGGACCCCTGAAATTCCCAAAAATATTTTTGGCATAAAAAATGCATCCTACACCCCTGCAAGTTCAGAATATGTTAGCAGCCAAAAAAAGGCCTTAAAACGCATTTTCGTCCTGCAAAAAGGTTGAAAACTTTGAAGGCCCAAAAAAGTGGTTTACAGGTATCCTAGACCCCCTAAAGTCCAGACAATTTTGGTGGCCCAAAAACTGTGCCAGAGAGCTCTGCATGTCCCAAAATCATTTTCAGCCTGAAAGGGGCATTAACCCGCATCCCAGACCCCTGAAATTCCCAAAAATATTTTTGGCACAAAAAATGCATCCTACACCCTTGAAGGTTCAGTATATGTTAGCAGCCCAAAAAAGGCCTAAAATGCATCTTAGGCTTGCAAAAATGTTCAAAACTTTGAAGGCCCAAAAAAGGGGTTTACAGGCATCCTAGACCCCCTAAAGTCCAGAAAATGTTGGCGGCCCAAAAACTGTGCCAGAGAGCTCTACATGTCCCAAAATAATTTGCAGCCTGAAAGGGGCATTAACCCGCATCCTAGACCACTGAAATTCCCAAAACTATTTTTGGCACAAAAAATGCATCCTACACCCCTGATAGATCAGAATATGTTAGCAGCCCAAAAGGCCTTAAATTGCATCTAAGGCCTGCAAAAATGTTGAAAACTTTGAAGGCCCAATAAAAGTGGTTTACAGGCATCCTAGACCCCCTAAAGTCCAGAAAATATTGGTGGCTTAAAAACTGTGCCAGAGAGCTCTGCATGTCCCAAAATCGTTTGCAGCCTGAAAGGGGCATTAACCCGCATCATAGACCACTAAAATTCCCAAAAATATTTTGGCACAAAAAATGCATCCTACACCCCTGCAAGTTCAGAATATGTTAGCAGCCCAAAAAAGGCCTAAAAATGCATCTTAGGCCTGCAAAAATGTTGAAAACTTTGAAGGCCCAAAAAAGGGGGTTACAGGCATCCTAGACCCCTTAAAGTCCAGAAAATGTTGGTGGCCCAAAAACTGTGCCAGAGAGCTCTGCATGTCCCAAAATCATTTGCAGCCTGAAAGGGGCATTAACCCGCATCCCAGACCCCTGAAATTCCCAAAAATATTTTTGGCACAAAAAATGCATCCTACACCCTTGAAGGTTCAGTATATGTTAGCAGCCCAAAAAATGCCTAAAAATGCATCTTAGGCCTGCAAAAATGTTGAAAACTTTGAAGGCCCAAAAAAGGGGCTTACAGGCATCCTAGACCCCCTAAAGTCCAGAAAATGTTGGTGGCCTAATAACTGTGTCAGATAGCTCTGAATATCCCAAAAACATTTGCAGCCTAGAAGGGGCATTAACCCGCATCGCAGACCCCTGAAATTCAAAAAGAATTTTTGGCACAAAACATGCATCCTACACCCTTGAAAGTTCAGTATATGTTAGCAGCCCAAAAAAGGCCTAAAAATGCATCTTAGGCTTGCAAAAATGTTAAAAACTTTGAAGGCCCAAAAAAGGGGTTTACAGGCATCCTAGACCCCCTAAAGTCTAGAAAATGTTTGTGGCCCAAAAACTGTGCCAGAGAGCTCTGCATGTCGCAAAATCATTTGCAGCCTGAAAGGGGCATTAACCTGCATCAAAGACCACTAAAATTCCCAAAAAAATCTTGGCACAAAAAATGCATCCTACACCCTTGAAAGTTCAGTATATGTTATCAGCCCAAAAAGGCCTAAAATGCATTTTATGCCTGCAAAAATGTTGAAAACTTTGAAGGCCCAAAAAAGGGGTTTACAGGCATCGTAGACCCCCGAAAGTCCAGAAAATATTGGTGGCCTAATAACTGTGTCAGATAGCTCTGAATATCCCAAAAACATTTGCAGCCTGAAAGGGGCATTAACCCGCATCCCAGACCCCTGAAATTCCCAAAAATATTTTTGGCACAAAAAATGCATCCTACACCCTTGAAAGTTCAGTATATGTTAGCAGCCCAAAAAAGGCCTAAAAATGCATCTTAGGCCTGCAAAAATGTTGAAAACTTTGAAGGCCCAAAAAAGGGATTAACAGGCATCCTAGACCCCCTAAAGTCCAGAAAATGTTGGTGGGCCAAAAACTGTGCCAGAGAGCTCTGCATGTCCCAAAATCATTTGCAGCCTGAAAGGGGCATTAACCCGCATCATAGACTACTAAAATTCCCAAAAATATTTTGGCACAAAAAATGCATCCTACACCCCTGCAAGCTCATAATATGTTAGCAGCCCAAAAAAGGCCTTAAATGCATTTTCGGCCTGCAAAAAGGTTGAAAACTTTGAAGGCCCAAAAAAGGGGTTTACAGGCATCCTAGACCCCCTAAAGTCCAGAAAATGTTGGTGGCCCAAAAACTGTGCCAGCTCTACATGTCCCAAAATCATTTGCAGCCTGAAAGGGGCATTAACCCGCATCATAGACCACTAAAAGTCCTAAAAATATTTTGGCACAAAAAATGCATCCTACACCCCTGATAGTTCAGAATATGTTAGCAGCCCAAAAGTCCTTAAAATGCATCTTAGGCCTGCAAAAATGTTGAAAACTTTGAAGGCCCAAAAAAGGGGTTTACAGGCATCGTAGACCCCCTAAAGTCCAGAAAATATTGGTGGCCTAATAACTGTGTCAGATAGCTCTGAATATCCCAAAAACATTTGCAGCCTGAAAGGGGCATTAACCCGCATCCCGGACCCCTGAAATTCCCAAAAATATTTTTGGCACAAAAAATGCATCCTACACCCCTGCAAGTTCAGAATATGTTAGCAGCCCAAAAAAGGCCTAAAAATGCATCTTAGGCCTGCAAAAATGTTGAAAACTTTGAAGGCCCAAAAAAGGGGGTTACAGGCATCCTAGACCCCTTAAAGTCCAGAAAATGTTGGCGGCCCAAAAACTGTGCCAGAGAGCTCTACATGTCCCAAAATCATTTGCAGCCTGAAAGGGGCATTAACCCGCATCATAGACCACTAAAATTCCCAAAACTATTTTTGGCACAAAAAATGCATCCTACACCCCTGATAGTTCAGAATATGTTAGCAGCCCAAAAGTCCTTAAAATGCATCTTAGGCCTGCAAAAATGTTGAAAACTTTGAAGGCCCAAAAAAGGGGTTTACAGGCATCGTAGACCCCCTAAAGTCCAGAAAATATTGGTGGCCTAATAACTGTGTCAGATAGCTCTGAATATCCCAAAAACATTTGCAGCTTGAAAGGGGCATTAACCCGCATCCCGGACCCCTGAAATTCCCAAAAATATTTTTGGCACAAAAAATGCATCCTACACCCCTGCAAGTTCAGAATATGTTAGCAGCCAAAAAAAGGCCTTAAAATGCATTTTTCGTCCTGCAAAAAGGTTGAAAACTTTGAAGGCCCAAAAAAGTGGTTTACAGGCATCCTAGACCCCCTAAAGTCCAGACAATTTTGGTGCCCCAAAAACTGTGCCAGAGAGCTCTATATGTCCCAAAATCATTTGCAGCCTGAAAGGGGCATTAACCCGCATCATAGAACACTAAAAGTCCTAAAAATATTTTGGCACAAAAAATGCATCCTACACCCCTGCAAGTTCAGAATATGTTAGCAGCCCAAAAAAGGCCTAAAAATGCATCTTAGGCCTGCAAAAATGTTGAAAACTTTGAAGGCCCAAAAAAGTGGTTTACAGGCATCCTAGACCCCCTAAAGTCCAGAAAATGTTGGTGGCCGAAAAACTGTACCAGAGAGCTCTACATGTCCCAAAATCATTTGCAGCCTGAAAGGGGCATTAACCCGCATCATAGACCACTAAAATTCCCAAAAATATTTTGGCACAAAAAATGCATCCTTCACCCTTGAATGTTCAGTATATGTTAGCATCCCAAAAAAGGCCTTACAATGCATTTTCGGCCGGCAAAAAGGTCGAAAACTTTGAAGGACCAAAAAAGGGGTTTACAGGCATCCTAGACCCCTTAAAGTCCAGAAAATGGTGGTGGCCTAAAAACTGTGTCAGAGAGCTCTGCATGTCCCAAAATCATTTGCAGCCTGAAAGGGGCATTAACCTGCATCATAGACCACTGAAATTCCCAAAACTATTTTTGGCACAAAAAATGCATCCTACACCCCTGATAGTTCAGAATATGTTAGCATCCCAAAAAAGGCCTTAAAATGCATCTTAGGCCTGCAAAAACTTTGAAAACTTTGAAGGCCCAAAAAAGGGATTAACAGGCATCCTAGACCCCCTAAAGTCCAGAAAATGTTGGTGGGCCAAAAACTGTGCCAGAGAGCTCTGCATGTCCCAAAATCATTTGCAGCCTGAAAGGGGCATTAACCTGCATCCCAGACCCCTGAAATTCCCAAAAATATTTTTGGCACAAAAAATGCATCCTACACCCTTGAAGGTTCAGTATATGTTAGCAGCCCAAAAAAGGCCTAAAAATGCATCTTAGGCTTGCAAAAATGTTGAAAACTTTGAAGGTCCAATAAAGGGGTTTACAGGCATCGTAGACCCCCTAAAGTCCAGAAAATATTGGTGGCCTAATAACTGTGTCAGATAGCTCTGAATATCCCAAAAACATTTGCAGCCTGGAAGCCCAAAAAACCCGCATCCCAGACCCCTGCAATTCCCAAAAATATTTTTGGCACAAAAAATGCATCCTATACCCTTGAAAGTTCAGTATATGTTAGCAGCCCAAAAAAGGCCTAAAAATGCATCTTAGGCTTGCAAAAATGTTCAAAACTTTGAAGGCCCAAAAACGGGGTTTACAGGCATCCTAGACCCCCTAAAGTCCAGAAAATGTTGGTGGCCCAAAAACTGTGCCAGAGAGCTCTACATGTCCCAAAATCGTTTGCAGCCTGAAAGGGGCAATAACCCACATCATAGACCACTAAAATTCCCAAAAATATTTTGGCACAAAAAATGCAGCCTACACCACTGCAAGTTCAGAATATGTTAGCAGCCCAAAAAAGGCCTTAAAATGCATTTTAGGCCTTCAAAAATGTTGAAAACTTTGAAGGCCCAAAACAGGGGGTTACAGGCATCCTTGACCCCTGAAAGTCCAGAAAATGTTGGTGGCCCAAAAACTGTGCCAGAGAGCTCTGCATGTTCCAAAATCATTTGCAGCCTGAAAGGGGCATTAACACGCATCCTAGACCACTGAAATTCCCAAAACTATTTTTGGCACAAAAAATGCATCCTACACCCCTGAAAGTTCAGTATAGGTTAGCAGCCCAAAAAATGCCTAAAAATGCATCTTAGGCCTGCAAAAATGTTGAAAACTTTGAAGGCCCAAAAAAGTGGTTTACAGGCATCCTAGACCCCCTAAAGTCCAGACAATTTTGGTGGCCCAAAAACTGTGCCAGAGAGCTCTGCATGTCCCAAAATCATTTTCAGCCTGAAAGGGGCATTAACCCGCATCCCAGACCCCTGAAATTCCCCAAAATATTTTTGGCACAAAAAATGCATCCTACACCCTTGAAGGTTCAGTATATGTTAGCAGCCCAAAAAAGGCCTAAAAATGCATCTTGGGCTTGCAAAAATGTTCAAAACTTTGAAGGCCCAAAAAAGGGGTTTACAGGCATCCTAGACCCCCTAAAGTCCAGAAAATGTTGGCGGCCCAAAAACTGTGCCAGAGAGCTCTACATGTCCCAAAATCATTTGCAGCCTGAAAGGGGCATTAACCCGCATCCAAGACCCCTGAAATTCCCAAAAATATTTTTGGCACAAAAAATGCATCCTACACCCTTGAAAGTTCAGTATATGTTAGCAGCCCAAAAATGCCCAAAAATGCATCTTAGGCCTGCAAAAATGTTGAAAACTTTGAAGGCCCAAAAAAGGGGTTTACAGGCATCCTAGACCCCCTAAAGTCCAGAAAGTGTTGGTGGCCTAATAACTGTGTCAGATAGCTCTGAATATCCCAAAAACATTTGCAGCCTGGAAGGGGCATTAACCCGCATCCCAGACCCCTGAAATTCAAAAAATATTTTTGGCACAAAACATGCATCCTACACCCTTGAAAGTTCAGTATATGTTAGCAGCCCAAAAAAGGCCTAAAAATGCATCTTAGGCTTGCAAAAATGTTAAAAACTTTGAAGGCCCAAAAAAGGGGTTTACAGGCATCCTAGACCCCCTAAAGTCTAGAAAATGTTGGTGGCCCAAAAACTGTACCAGAGAGCTCTGCATGTCGCAAAATCATTTGCAGCCTGAAAGGGGCATTAACCTGCATCAAAGACCACTAAAATTCCCAAAAATATCTTGGCACAAAAAATGCATCCTACACCCTTGAAAGTTCAGTATATGTTATCAGCCCAAAAAGGCCTAAAATGTATTTTACGCCTGCAAAAATGTTGAAAACTTTGAAGGCCCAAAAAAGGGGTTTACAGGCATCGTAGACCCCTGAAAGTCCAGAAAATATTGGTGGCCTAATAACTGTGTCAGATAGCTCTGAATATCCCAAACACATTTGCAGCCTGAAAGGGGCATTAACCCGCATCCCGGACCCCTGAAATTCCCAAAAATATTTTTGGCACAAAAAATGCATCCTACACCCCTGCAAGTTCAGAATATGTTAGCAGCCAAAAAAAGGCCTTAAAACGCATTTTCGGCCTGCAAAAAGGTTGAAAACTTTGAAGGCCCAAAAAAGTGGTTTACAGGCATCCTAGACCCCCTAAAGTCCAGACAATTTTGGTGGCCCAAAAACTGTGCCAGAGAGCTCTGCATGTCCCAAAATCATTTTCAGCCTGAAAGGGGCATTAACCCGCATCCCAGACCCCTGAAATTCCCAAAAATATTTTTGGCACAAAAAATGCATCCTACACCCTTGAAGGTTCAGTATATGTTAGCAGCCCAAAAAAGGCCTAAAAATGCATCTTAGGCTTGCAAAAATGTTCAAAACTTTGAAGGCCCAAAAAAGGGGTTTACAGGCATCCTAGACCCCCTAAAGTCCAGAAAATGTTGGCGGCCCAAAAACTGTGCCAGAGAGCTCTACATGTCCCAAAATAATTTGCAGCCTGAAAGGGGCATTAACCCGCATCATAGACCACTAAAAGTCCTAAAAATATTTTGGCACAAAAAATGCATCCTGCACCCATGATAGTTCAGAATATGTTAGCAGCCCAAAAGTCCTTAAAATGCATCTTAGGCCTGCAAAAATGTTGAAAACTTTGAAGGCCCAAAAAAGGGGTTTGCAGGCATCGTAGACCCCCTAAAGTCCAGAAAATATTGGTGGCCTAATAACTGTGTCAGAGAGCTCTGCATGTCCCAAAATCATTTGCAGCCTGAAAGGGGCATTAACCCGCATCCCAGACCCCTGAAATTCCCAAAAATATTTTTGGCACAAAAAATGCATCCTACACCCTTGAAAGTTCAGTATATGTTAGCAGCCCAAAAAAGGCCTAAAAATGCATCTTAGGCCTGCAAAAATCTTGAAAACTTTGACGGCCCAAAAAAGGGATTAACAGGCATCCTAGACCCCCTAAAGTCCAGAAAATGTTGGTGGGCCAAAAACTGTGCCAGAGAGCTCTGCATGTCCCAAAATCATTTGCAGCCTGAAAGGGGCATTAACCCGCTTCATAGACCACTAAAATTCCCAAAAATACTTTTGGCACAAAAAATGCATCCTACACCCTTGAAAGTTCAGTATATGTTATCAGCCCAAAAAGGCCTAAAATGCATTTTACGCCTGCAAAAATGTTGAAAACTTTGAAGGCCCAAAAAGGGGTTTACAGGCATCGTAGACCCCCGAAAGTCCAGAAATTATTGGTGGCCTAATAACTGTGTCAGATAGCTCTGAATATCCCAAACACATTTGCAGCCTGAAAGGGGCATTAACCCGCATCCCGGACCCCTGAAATTCCCAAAAATATTTTTGGCACAAAAAATGCATCCTACACCCCTGCAAGTTCAGAATATGTTAGCAGCCAAAAAAAGGCCTTAAAACGCATTTTCGTCCTGCAAAAAGGTTGAAAACTTTGAAGGCGCAAAAAAGTGGTTTACAGGCATCCTAGACCCCCTAAAGTCCAGACAATTTTGGTGGCCCAAAAACTGTGCCAGAGAGCTCTGCATGTCCCAAAATCATGTTCAGCCTGAAAGGGGCATTAACCCGCATCCCAGACCCCTGAAATTCCCAAAAATATTTTTGGCACAAAAAATGCATCCTACACCCCTGCAAGCTCATAATATGTTAGCAGCCCAAAAAAGGCCTTAAAATGCATTTTCGTCCTGCAAAAAGGTTGAAAACTTTGAAGGCCCAAAAAAGGGGTTTACAGGCATCGTAGACCCCCTAAAGTCCAGAAAATATTGGTGGCCTAATAACTGTGTCAGATATAGCTCTGAATATCCCAAAAACATTTGCAGCCTGAAAGGGGCATTAACCCGCATCCCAGACCCCTGAAATTCCCAAAAATATTTTTGGCACAAAAAATGCATCCTACACCCTTGAAGGTTCAGTATATGTTAGCAGCCCAAAAAAGGCCTAAAAATGCATCTTAGGCTTGCAAAAATGTTCAAAACTTTGAAGGCCCAAAAAAGGGGTTTACAGGCATCCTAGACCCCCTAAAGTCCAGAAAATGTTGGCGGCCCAAAAACTGTGCCAGAGAGCTCTACATGTCCCAAAATAATTTGCAGCCTGAAAGGGGCATTAACCCGCATCATAGACCACTAAAAGTCCTAAAAATATTTTGGCACAAAAAATGCATCCTGCACCCATGATAGTTCAGAATATGTTAGCAGCCCAAAAGTCCTTAAAATGCATCTTAGGCCTGCAAAAATGTTGAAAACTTTGAAGGCCCAAAAAAGGGGTTTGCAGGCATCGTAGACCCCCTAAAGTCCAGAAAATATTGGTGGCCTAATAACTGTGTCAGAGAGCTCTGCATGTCCCAAAATCATTTGCAGCCTGAAAGGGGCATTAACCCGCATCCCAGACCCCTGAAATTCCCAAAAATATTTTTGGCACAAAAAATGCATCCTACACCCATGAAAGTTCAGTATATGTTAGCAGCCCAAAAAAGGCCTAAAAATGTATCTTAGGCCTGCAAAAATCTTGAAAACTTTGACGGCCCAAAAAAGGGGTTTACAGGCATCCTAGACCCCCTAAAGTCCAGAAAATGTTGGCGGCCCAAAAACTGTGCCAGAGAGCTCTACATGTCCCAAAATCATTTGCAGCCTGAAAGGGGCATTAACCCGCTTCATAGAACACTAAAATTCCCAAAAATACTTTTGGCACAAAAAATGCATCCTACAGCCTTGAAAGTTCAGTATATGTTAGCATCCCGAAAAATGCCTAAAAATGCATCTTAGGCATGCAAAAATGTTGAAAACTTTGAAGGCCCAAAAAAGGGGTTTACAGGCATCCTAGACCCCCTAAAGTCCAGAAAATGTTGGCGGCCCAAAAACTGTGCCAGCTCTACATGTCCCAAAATCATTTGCAGCCTGAAAGGGGCATTAACCCGCATCATAGACCACTAAAAGTCCTAAAAATATTTTGGCACAAAAAATGCATCCTACTCCCCTGCAAGTTCAGAATATGTTAGCAGCCCAAAAAAGGCCTAAAAATGCATCTTAGGCCTGCAAAAATGTTGAAAACTTTGAAGGCCCAAAAAAGGGGGTTACAGGCATCCTAGACCCCTTAAAGTCCAGAAAATGTTGGCGGCCCAAAAACTGTGCCAGAGAGCTCTACATGTCCCAAAATCATTTGCAGCCTGAAAGGGGCATTAACCCGCATCATAGACCACTAAAATTCCCAAAACTATTTTTGGCACAAAAAATGCATCCTACACCCCTGATAGTTCAGAATATGTTAGCAGCCCAAAAGTCCTTAAAATGCATCTTAGGCCTGCAAAAATGTTGAAAACTTTGAAGGCCCAAAAAAGGGGTTTACAGGCATCGTAGACCCCCTAAAGTCCAGAAAATATTGGTGGCCTAATAACTGTCAGATAGCTCTGAATATCCCGAAAACATTTGCAGCCTGAAAGGGGCATTAACCCGCATCCCGGACCCCTGAAATTTCCAAAAATATTTTTGGCACAAAAAATGCATCCTACACCCCTGGAAGTTCAGAATATGTTAGCAGCCAAAAAAAGGCCTTAAAATGCATTTTTCGTCCTGCAAAAAGGTTGAAAACTTTGAAGGCCCAAAAAAGTGGTTTACAGGCATCCTAGACCCCCTAAAGTCCAGACAATTTTGGTGCCCCAAAAACTGTGCCAGAGAGCTCTATATGTCCCAAAATCATTTGCAGCCTGAAAGGGGCATTAACCCGCATCATAGACCACTAAAAGTCCTAAAAATATTTTGGCACAAAAAATGCATCCTACACCCCTGCAAGTTCAGAATGTTAGCAGCCCAAAAAAGACTTAAAATGCATTTTAGGCCTGCAAAAATGTTGAAAACTTTGAAGGCCCAAAAAAGTGGTTTACAGGCATCCTAGACCCCCTAAAGTCCAGAAAATGTTGGTGGCCGAAAAACTGTACCAGAGAGCTCTACATGTCCCAAAATCATTTGCAGCCTGAAAGGGGCATTAACCCGCATCATAGACCACTAAAATTCCCAAAAATATTTTGGCACAAAAAATACATCCTTCACCCTTGAAAGTTCAGTATATGTTAGCATCCCAAAAAAGGCCTTACAATGCATTTTCGGCCGGCAAAAAGGTTGAAAACTTTGAAGGACCAAAAAAGGGGTTTACAGGCATCCTAGACCCCTTAAAGTCCAGAAAATGGTGGTGGCCTAAAAACTGTGTCAGAGAGCTCTGCATGTCCCAAAATCATTTGCAGCCTGAAAGGGGCATTAACCTGCATCATAGACCACTGAAATTCCCAAAACTATTTTTGGCACAAAAAATGCATCCTACACCCCTGATAGTTCAGAATATGTTAGCATCCCAAAAAAGGCCTTAAAATGCATCTTAGGCCTGCAAAAATGTTGAAAACTTTGAAGGCCCAAAAAAGGGATTAACAGGCATCCTAGACCCCCTAAAGTCCAGAAAATGTTGGTGGGCCAAAAACTGTGCCAGAGAGCTCTGCATGTCCCAAAATCATTTGCAGCCTGAAAGGGGCATTAACCTGCATCCCAGACCCCTGAAATTCCCAAAAATATTTTTGGCACAAAAAATGCATCCTACACCCTTGAAGGTTCAGTATATGTTAGCAGCCCAAAAAAGGCCTAAAAATGCATCTTAGGCTTGCAAAAATGTTGAAAACTTTGAAGGTCCAAAAAAGGGGTTTACAGGCATCGTAGACCCCCTAAAGTCCAGAAAATATTGGTGGCCTAATAACTGTGTCAGATAGCTCTGAATATCCCAAAAACATTTGCAGCCTGGAAGCCCAAAAAACCCGCATCCCAGACCCCTGCAATTCCCAAAAATATTTTTGGCACAAAAAATGCATCCTATACCCTTGAAAGTTCAGTATATGTTAGCAGCCCAAAAAAAGGCCTAAAAATGCATCTTAGGCTTGCAAAAATGTTCAAAACTTTGAAGGCCCAAAAACGGGGTTTACAGGCATCCTAGACCCCTAAAGTCCAGAAAATGTTGGTGGCCCAAAAACTGTGCCAGAGAGCTCTACATGTCCCAAAATCGTTTGCAGCCTGAAAGGGGCAATAATCCACATCATAGACCACTAAAATTCCCAAAAATATTTTGGCACAAAAAATGCATCCTACACCACTGCAAGTTCAGAATATGTTAGCAGCCCAAAAAAGGCCTTAAAATGCATTTTAGGCCTGCAAAAATGTTGAAAACTTTGAAGGCCCAAAACAGGGGGTTACAGGCATCCTTGACCCCTGAAAGTCCAGAAAATGTTGGTGGCCCAAAAACTGTGCCAGAGAGCTCTGCATGTTCCAAAATCATTTGCAGCCTGAAAGGGGCATTAACACGCATCCTAGACCACTGAAATTCCCAAAACTATTTTTGGCACAAAAAATGCATCCTACACCCCTGAAAGTTCAGTATAGGTTAGCAGCCCAAAAAATGCCTAAAAATGCATCTTAGGCCTGCAAAAATGTTGAAAACTTTGAAGGCCCAAAAAAGTGGTTTACAGGCATCCTAGACCCCCTAAAGTCCAGACAATTTTGGTGGCCCAAAAACTGTGCCAGAGAGCTCTGCATGTCCCAAAATCATTTTCAGCCTGAAAGGGGCATTAACCCGCATCCCAGACCCCTGAAATTCCCAAAAATATTTCTGGCACAAAAAATGCATCCTACACCCCTGCCAGTTCAGAATATGTCAGCAGCCAAAAAAAGGCCTTAAAATGCATTTTCGTCCTGCAAAAAGGTTGAAAACTTTGAAGACCCAAAAAAGTGGTTTAGAGGCATCCTAGACCCCCTAAAGTCCAGACAATTTTGGTGGCCCAAAAACTGTGCCAGAGAGCTCTACATGTCCCAAAATCATTTGCAGCCTGAAAGGGGCATTAACCCGCATCCAAGACCCCTGAAATTCCCAAAAATATTTTTGGCACAAAAAATGCATCCTACACCCTTGAAAGTTCAGTATATGTTAGCAGCCCAAAAATGCCTAAAAATGCATCTTAGGCCTGCAAAAATGTTGAAAACTTTGAAGGCCCAAAAAAGGGGTTTACAGGCATCCTAGACCCCCTAAAGTCCAGAAAGTGTTGGTGGCCTAATAACTGTGTCAGATAGCTCTGAATATCCCAAAAACATTTGCAGCCTGGAAGGGGCATTAACCCGCATCCCAGACCCCTGAAATTCAAAAAATATTTTTGGCACAAAACATGCATCCTACACCCTTGAAAGTTCAGTATATGTTAGCAGCCCAAAAAAGGCCTAAAAATGCATCTTAGGCTTGCAAATATGTTAAAAACTTTAAAGGCCCAAAAAAGGGGTTTACAGGCATCCTAGACCCCCTAAAGTCTAGAAAATGTTGGTGGCCCAAAAACTGTACCAGAGAGCTCTGCATGTCGCAAAATCATTTGCAGCCTGAAAGGGGCATTAACCTGCATCAAAGACCGCTAAAATTCCCAAAAATATCTTGGCACAAAAAATGCATCCTACACCCTTGAAAGTTCAGTATATGTTATCAGCCCAAAAAGGCCTAAAATGCATTTTACGCCTGCAAAAATGTTGAAAACTTTGAAGGCC
This sequence comes from Ambystoma mexicanum, assembly GCF_040938575.1. Taxonomy (NCBI): domain Eukaryota; kingdom Metazoa; phylum Chordata; class Amphibia; order Caudata; family Ambystomatidae; genus Ambystoma; species Ambystoma mexicanum. The sequence goes on from NC_090937.1 coordinate 264,582,224, forward strand.
CAAAAAGGGGTTTACAGGCATCGTAGACCCCCGAAAGTCCAGAAAATATTGGTGGCCTAATAACTGTGTCAGATAGCTCTGAATATCCCAAACACATTTGCAGCCTGAAAGGGGCATTAACCCGCATCCCGGACCCCTGAAATTCCCAAAAATATTTTTGGCACAAAAAATGCATCCTACACCCCTGCAAGTTCAGAATATGTTAGCAGCCAAAAAAAGGCCTTAAAACGCATTTTCGTCCTGCAAAAAGGTTGAAAACTTTGAAGGCCCAAAAAAGTGGTTTACAGGCATCCTAGACCCCCTAAAGTCCAGACAATTTTGGTGGCCCAAAAACTGTGCCAGAGAGCTCTGCATGTCCCAAAATCATGTTCAGCCTGAAAGGGGCATTAACCCGCATCCCAGACCCCTGAAATTCCCAAAAATATTTTTGGCACAAAAAATGCATCCTACACCCCTGCAAGCTCATAATATGTTAGCAGCCCAAAAAAGGCCTTAAAATGCATTTTCGTCCTGCAAAAAGGTTGAAAACTTTGAAGGCCCAAAAAAGGGGTTTACAGGCATCGTAGACCCCCTAAAGTCCAGAAAATATTGGTGGCCTAATAACTGTGTCAGATATAGCTCTGAATATCCCAAAAACATTTGCAGCCTGAAAGGGGCATTAACCCGCATCCCAGACCCCTGAAATTCCCAAAAATATTTTTGGCACAAAAAATGCATCCTACACCCTTGAAGGTTCAGTATATGTTAGCAGCCCAAAAAAGGCCTAAAAATGCATCTTAGGCTTGCAAAAATGTTGAAAACTTTGAAGGCCCAAAAAAGGGGTTTACAGGCATCGTAGACCCCCTAAAGTCCAGAAAATATTGGTGGCCTAATAACTGTGTCAGATAGCTCTGAATATCCCAAAAACATTTGCAGCCTGAAAGGGGCATTAACCCGCATCCCAGACCCCTGAAATTCCCAAAAATATTTTTGGCACAAAAAATGCATCCTTCACCCTTGAAAGTTCAGTATAGGTTAGCAGCCCAAATAATGCCTAAAAATGCATCTTAGGCCTGCAAAAATGTTGAAAACTTTGAAGGCCCAAAAAAATGGTTTACAGGCATCCTAGACCCCCTAAAGTCCAGACAATTTTGATGGCCCAAAAACTGTGCCAGAGAGCTCTGCATGTCCCAAAATCATTTGCAGCCTGAAAGGGGCATTAACCCGCATCCCAGACCCCTGAAATTCCCAAAAATATTTTTGGCACAAAAAATGCATCCTACACCCTTGAAAGTTCAGTATATGTTAGCAGCCCAAAAAAGGCCTAAAAATGCATCTTAGGCCTGCAAAAATGTTGAAAACTTTGAAGGCCCAAAAAAGGAATTTACAGGCATCCTAGACCCCCTAAAGTCCAGAAAATGTTGGTGGGCCAAAAACTGTGCCAGAGAGCTCTGCATGTCCCAAAATCATTTGCAGCCTCAAAGGGGCATTAACCCGCATCATAGACTACTAAAATTCCCAAAAATATTTTGGCTCAAAAAATGCATCCTACACCCCTGCAAGCTCATAATATGTTAGCAGCCCAAAAAAGGCCTTAAATGCATTTTCGGCCTGCAAAAAGGTTGAAAACTTTGAAGGCCCAAAAAAGGGGTTTACAGGCATCCTAGACCCCCTAAAGTCCAGAAAATGTTGGTGGCCCAAAAACTGTGCCAGAGAGCTCTACATGTCCCAAAATCATTTGCAGCCTGGAAGGGGCATTAACCCGCTTCATAGACCACTAAAATTCCCAAAAATACTTTTGGCACAAAAAATGCATCCTACACCCTTGAAAGTTCTGTATATGTTAGCATCCCAAAAAATGCCTAAAAATGCATCTTAGGCCTGCAAAAATGTTGAAAACTTTGAAGGCCCAAAAAAGGGGTTTACAGGCATCCTAGACCCCCTAAAGTCCAGAAAATATTGGTGGCCTAATAACTGTGTCAGATAGCTCTGAATATCCCAAAAACATTTGCAGCCTGAAAGGGGCATTAACCCGCATCCCGGACCCCTGAAATTCCCAAAAATATTTTTGGCACAAAAAATGCATCCTACACCCCTGCAAGTTCAGAATATGTTAGCAGCCCAAAAAAGGCCTAAAAATGCATCTTAGGCCTGCAAAAATGTTGAAAACTTTGAAGGCCCAAAAAAGGGGGTTACAGGCATCCTAGACCCCTTAAAGTCCAGACAATTTTGGTGGCCCAATAACTGTGCCAGAGAGCTCTACATGTCCCAAAATCATTTGCAGCCTGAAAGGGGCATTAACCCGCATCATAGACCACTAAAAGTCTTAAAAATATTTTGGCACAAAAAATGCATCCTACACCCCTGCAAGTTCGGAATGTTAGCAGCCCAAAAAAGGCCTTAAAATGCATTTTAGGCCTGCAAAAATGTTGAAAATTTTGAAGGCCCAAAAAAGGGGGTTACAGGCATCCTAGACCCCTTAAAGTCCAGAAAATGTTGGTGGCCCAAAAACTGTGCCAGAGAGCTCTGCGTGTCCCAAAATCATTTTCAGCCTGAAAGGGGCATTAACCCGCTTCATAGACCACTAAAATTCCCAAAAATATGTTGGCACAAAAAATGCATCCTACACCCCTGTAAATTGAGAATAAGTTAGCAGCCCAAAAAAGGCCTTAAAATGCATTTTAGGCCTGCAAAAAGGTTGAAACCTTTGAAGGACCAAAAAAGGGGTTTACAGGCATCCTAGACCCCCTAAAGTCCAGAAAATTTTGGTGGCCCAAAAACTGTGCCAGAGAGCTCTGCATGTCCCAAAATCATTTGCAGCCTGAAAGGGGCATTAACCCGCATCATAGACCACTAAAATTCCCAAAAATATTTTGGCACAAAAAATGTATCCTACACCCCTGCAAGTTCATAATATGTTAGCAGCCCAAAAAAGGCCTTAAAATGCATTTTCGGCCTGCAAAAAGGTTGAAAACTTTGAAGGACCAAAAAAGGGGTTTACAGGCATCCTAGCCCCCTAAAGTCCAGAAAATATTGGTGGTCCAAAAACTGTGCCAGACAGCTCTCCATGTCCCAAAATCATATGCAGCCTGAAAGGGGCATTAACCCACATCCTAGACCACTGACATTCCCAAAAATACTTTTGGCACAAAAAATGCATCCTACACCCTTGAAAGTTCAGTATATGTTAGCAGCCCAAAAAAGGCCTAAAAATGCATCTTAGGCCTGCAAAAGTGTTGAAAACTTTGAAGGCCCAAAAAAGGGGTTTACAGGCATCCTAGACCCCTTAAAGTCCAGAAAATGGTGGTGGCCTAAAAACTGTGTCAGAGAGCTCTGCATGTCCCAAAATCATTTGCAGCCTGAAAGGGGCATTAACCTGCATCCCAGACCCCTGAAATTCCCCAAAAATATTTTGGCACAAAAAATGCATCCTACACCCTGAAAGTTCAGTATATGTTAGCAGCCCAAAAAATGCCTAAAAATGCATCTTAGGCCTGCAAAAATGTTGAAAACTTTGAAGGCCCAAAAAAGGGGTTTACAGGCATCCTAGACCCCCTAAAGTCCAGAAAATGTTGGTGGCCTAATAACTGTGTCAGATAGCTCTGAATATCCCAAAAACATTTGCAGCCTGGAAGGGGCATTAACCCGCATCCCAGACCCCTGAAATTCAAAAAATATTTTTGGCACAAAACATGCATCCTACGCCCTTGAAAGTTCAGTGTATGTTTGCAGCCCAAAAAATGCATAAAAATGCATCTTAGGCCTGCAAAAATGTTGAAAACTTTGAAGGCCCAAAAAAGTGGTTTACAGGCATCCTAGACCCCCTAAAGTCTAGAAAATGTTGGTGGCCCAAAAACTGTGCCAGAGAGCTCTGCATGTCCCAAAATCATTTGCAGCCTGAAAGGGGCATTAACCTGCATCAAAGACCACTAAAATTCCCAAAAATATCTTGGCACAAAAAATGCATCCTACACCCTTGAAAGTTCAGTATATGTTATCAGCCCAAAAAAGGCCTAAAATGCATTTTACGCCGGCAAAAATGTTGAAAACTTAGAAGGCCCAAAAAGGGGTTTACAAGCATCCTAGACCTCCTAAAGTCCAGAAAATGTTGTTGGCCCAAAAACTGTGCCAGAGAGCTCTGCATATCCCAAAATCATTTGAAGCCTGAAAGGGGCATCAACCCGCATGCTAGACCACTAAAATTCCCAAAAATATCTTATCACAAAAAATGCATCCTACACCCTTGAAAGTTCAGTATAGGTTAGCAGCCCAAAAAATGCCTAAAAATGCATCTTAGGCCTGCAAAACTGTTGAAAACTTCTAAGGCCCAAAAAAGTGCTTTACAGGCATCCTAGACCCCCTAAAGTCCAGACAATTTTGATGGCCCAAAAACTGTGCCATAGAGCTCTGCATGTCCCAAAATCATTTGCAGCCTGAAAGGGGCATTAACCCGCATCCCAGACCCCTGAAATTCCCAAAAATATTTTTGGCACAAAAAATGCATCCTACACCCTTGAAAGTTCAGTATATGTTAGTAGCCCAAAAAAGGCCTAAAAATGCATCTTAGGCCTGCAAAAATGTTGAAAACTTTGAAGGCCCAAAAAGGGATTTACAGGCATCCTAGACCCCCTAAAGTCCAGAAAATGTTGGTGGCCCAAAAACTGTGCCAGAGAGCTCTGCATGTCCCAAATTCATTTGCAGCCTGAAAGGGGCATTAACCCGCATCATAGACTACTAAAATTCCCAAAAATATTTTGGCACAAAAAATGCATCCTACACCCCTGCAAGTTCATAATATGTTAGCAGCCCAAAAAAGGCCTTAAAATGCATTTTCGGCCTGCAAAAAGGTTGAAAACTTTGAAGGCCCAAAAAAGGGGTTTACAGGCATCCTAAACCCCTAAAGTCCAGAAAATGTTGGTGGCCCAAAAACTGTGCCAGAGAGCTCTACATGTCCCAAAATCATTTGCAGCCTGAAAGGGGCATTAACCCGCTTCATAGACCACTAAAATTCCCAAAAATACTTTTGGCACAAAAAATGCATCCTACACCCTTGAAAGTTCAGTATATGTTAGCATCCCAAAAAATGCCTAAAAGTGCATCTTAGGCCTGCAAAAATGTTGAAAACTTTGAAGGCCCAAAAAAGGGGTTTACAGGCATCCTAGACCCCCTAAAGTCCAGAAAATGTTGGTGGCCCAAAAACTGTGCCAGAGAGCTCTGCATGTCCCAAAATCATTTGCAGCCTGAAAGGGGCATTAACCCGCATCATAGACCACTAAAGTTCCCAAAAATATTTTGGCACAAAAAATGTATCCTACACCCCTGCAAGTTCATAATATGTTAGCAGCCCAAAAAAGGCCTTAAAATGCATTTTCGGCCTGCAAAAAGGTTGAAAACTTTGAAGGACCAAAAAAGGGGTTTACAGGTATCCTAGACCCCCTAAAGTCCAGAAAATATTGGTGGTCCAAAAACTGTGCCAGACAGCTCTCCATGTCCCAAAATCATCTGCAGCCTGAAAGGGGCATTAACCCGCATCCTAGACCACTGACATTCCCAAAAATACTTTTGGCACAAAAAATGCATCCTACACCCTTGAAAGTTCAGTATATGTTAGCAGCCCGAAAAAGGCCTAAAAATGCATCTTAGGCCTGCAAAAGTGTTGAAAACTTTGAAGGCCCAAAAGAGGGGTTTACAGGCATCCTAGACCCCTTAAAGTCCAGAAAATGGTGGTGGCCTAAAAACTGTGTCAGAGAGCTCTGCATGTCCCAAAATCATTTGCAGCCTGAAAGGGGCATTAACCCGCATCCCAGACCCCTGAAATTCCCAAAAATATTTTTGGCACAAAAAATGCATCCTACACCCTTGAAAGTTCAGTATATGTTAGTAGCCCAAAAAAGGCCTAAAAATGCATTTTAGGCCTGCAAAAATGTTGAAAACTTTGAAGGCCCAAAAAAGGGATTTACAGGCATCCTAGACCCCCTAAAGTCCAGAAAATGTTGGTGGCCCAAAAACTGTGCCAGAGAGCTCTGCATGTCCCAAAATCATTTGCAGCCTGAAAGGGGCATTAACCCGCATCATAGACTACTAAAATTCCCCAAAATATTTTGGCACAAAAAATGCATCCTACACCCCTGCAAGTTCAGAATATGTTAGCAGCCAAAAAAAAGGCCTTAAAATGCATTTTCCTCCTGCAAAAAGGTTGAAAACTTTGAAGGACCAAAAAAGGGGTTTACAGGCATCCTAGACCCCCTAAAGTCCAGGAAATATTGGTGGTCCAAAAACTGTGCCAGACAGCTCTCCATGTCCCAAAATCATTTGCAGCCTGAAAGGGGCATTAACCCGCATCCTAGACCACTGAAATTCCCAAAAATACTTTTGGCACAAAAATGCATCCTACACCCCTGCAAGTTCAGAATGTTAGCAGCCCAAAAAAGGCCTTAAAATGCATTTTAGGCCTGCAAAAATGTTGAAAACTTTGAAGGCCCAAAAAAGGGGGTTACAGGCATCCTAGACCCCTTAAAGTCCAGAAAATGTTGGTGGCCCAAAAACTGTGCCAGAGAGCTCTGCATGTCCCAAAATCATTTTCAGCCTGAAAGGGGCATTAACCCGCATCCCAGGCACCCTGAAATTCCCAAAAATATTTTTGGCACAAAAAATGCATCCTACACCCTTGAAGGTTCAGTATATGTTAGCAGCCCAAAAAAGGCCTAAAAATGCATCTTAGGCTTGCAAAAATGTTCAAAACTTTGAAGGCCCAAAAAAGGGGTTTACAGGCATCCTAGACCCCCTAAAGTCCAGAAAATGTTGGCGGACCAAAAACTGTGCCAGAGAGCTCTACATGTCCCAAAATCATTTGCAGCCTGAAAGGGGCATTAACCCGCATCATAGACCACTGAAAGTCCTAAAAATATTTTGGCACAAAAAATGCATCCTACACCCATGCAAGTTCAGAATGTTAGCAGCCCAAAAAAGGCCTTAAAATGCATTTTCCACCTGCAAAAATGTTGAAAACTTTGAAGGCCCAAAAAAGGGGGTTACAGGCATCCTAGACCCCTTAAAGTCCAGAAAATGTTGGTGGCCCAAAAACTGTGCCAGAGAGCTCTGCATGTCCCAAAATCATTTGCAGCCTAAAAGGGACATTAACCCGCTTCATAGACCACTAAAATTCCCAAAAATATGTTGGCACAAAAAATGCATCCTACACCCCTGCAAGTTCAGAATATGTTAGCAGCCCAAAAAAGGCCTTAAAATGCATTTTCGTCCTGCAAAAAGGTTGAAAACTTTGAAGGCCCGAAAAAGTGGTTTACAGGCATCCTAGACCCCCTAAAGTCCAGACAATTTTGGTGGCCCAAAAACTGTGCCAGAGAGCTCTACATGTCCCAAAATCATTTGCAGCCTGAAAGGGGCATTAACCCGCATCATAGACCACTAAAAGTCCTAAAAATATTTTGGCACAAAAAATGCATCCTACACCCCTGCAAGTTCAGAATATGTTAGCAGCCAAAAAAAGGCCTTAAAATGCATTTTCCTCCTGCAAAAAGGTTGAAAACTTTGAAGGACCAAAAAAGGGGTTTACAGGCATCCTAGACCCCCTAAAGTCCAGAAAATATTGGTGGTCCAAAAACTGTGCCAGACAGCTCTCCATGTCCCAAAATCATTTGCAGCCTGAAAGGGGCATTAACCCGCTTCATAGACCACTAAAATTCCCAAAAATATGTTGGCACAAAAAATGCATCCTACACCCCTGTAAGTTGAGAATAAGTTAGCAGCCCAAAAAAGGCCTTAAAATGCATTTTAGGCCTGCAAAAAGGTTGAAACCTTTGAAGGACCAAAAAAGGGGTTTACAGGCATCCTAGACCCCTTAAAGTCCAGAAAATATTGGTGGCCCAAAAACTGTGTCAGATAGCTCTGAATATCCCAACAACATTTGCAGCCTGAAAGGGGCATTAACCCGCATCCCAGACCCCTGAAATTCCCAAAAATATTTTTGGCACAAAAAATGCATCCTACACTCTTGAAGGTTCAGTATATGTTAGCAGCCCAAAAAAGGCCTAAAAATGCATCTTAGGCTTGCAAAAATGTTCAAAACTTTGAAGGCCCAAAAAAGGAGTTTACAGGGATCCTAGACCCCCTAAAGACCAGAAAATGTTGGCGGCCCAAAAACTGTGCCAGAGAGCTCTACATGTCCCAAAATCATTTGCAGCCTGAAAGGGGCATTAACCTGCATCATAGACCACTAAAAGTCCTAAAAATATTTTGGCACAAAAAATGCATCCTACACCCCTGATAGTTCAGAATATGTTAGCAGCCCAAAAGTCCTTAAAATGCATCTTAGGCCTGCAAAAATGTTGAAAACTTTGAAGGCCCAAAAAAGGGGTTTACAGGCATCGTAGACCCCCTAAAGTCCAGAAAATATTGGTGGCCTAATAACTGTGTCAGATAGCTCTGAATATCCCAAAAACATTTGCAGCCTGAAAGGGGCATTAACCCGCATCCCAGACCCCTGAAATTCCCAAAAATATTTTTGGCACAAAAAATGCATCCTACACCCTTGAAAGTTCAGTATATGTTATCAGCCCAAAAAAGGCCTAAAAATGCATCTTAGGCCTGCAAAAATGTTGAAAACTTTGAAGGCCCAAAAAAGGGATTTACAGGCATCCTAGACCCCCTAAAGTCCAGAAAATGTTGGTGGGCCAAAAGCTGTGCCAGAGAGCTCTGCATGTCCCAAAATCATTTGCAGCCTGAAAGGGGCATTAACCCGCATCATAGACTACTAAAATTCCCAAAAATATTTTGGCACAAAAAATTCATCCTACACCCCTGCACGCTCATAATATGTTAGCAGCCCAAAAAATGCCTAAAAATGCATCTTAGGCCTGCAAAAATGTTGAAAGCTTTGAAGGCCCAAAAAAGGGGTTTACAGGCATCCTAGACCCCCTAAAGTCCAGACAATTCTGGTGGCCCAAAAACTGTGCCAGAGAGCTCTGCATGTCCCAAAATCATTTTCAGCCTGAAAGGGGCATTAACCCGCATCCCAGACCCCTGAAATTCCCAAAAATATTTTTGGCACAAAAAATGCATCCTACACCCTTGAAAGTTCAGTATATGTTAGCAGCCCAAAAAAGGCCTAAAAATGCATCTTAGGCTTGCAAAAATGTTCAAAACTTTGAAGGCCCAAAAAAGGGGTTTACAGGCATCCTAGACCCCCTAAAGTCCAGAAAATGTTGGCGGCCCAAAAACTGTGCCAGAGAGCTCTACATGTCTCAAAATCATTTGCAGCCTGAAAGGGGCATTAACCCGCATCATAGACCACTAAAAGTCCTAAAAAAATTTTGGCACAAAATAATACATCCTACACCCCTGATAGTTCAGAATATGTTAGCAGCCCAAAAGTCCTTAAAATGCATTTTCGTCCTGCAAAAAGGTTGAAAACTTTGAAGGACCAAAAAAGGGGTTTACAGGCATCCTAGACCCCTTAAAGTCCAGAAAATATTGGTGGCCCAAAAACTGTGTCAGATAGCTCTGAATATCCCAAAAACATTTGCAGCCTGAAAGGGGCATTAACCCGCATCCCAGACCCCTGAAATTCCCAAAAATATTTTTGGCACAAAAAATGCATCCTACACTCTTGAAGGTTCAGTATATGTTAGCACCCCAAAAAAGGCCTAAAAATGCATCTTAGGCTTGCAAAAATGTTCAAAACTTTAAAGGCCCAAAAAAGGAGTTTACAGGGATCCTAGACCCCCTAAAGACCAGAAAATGTTGGCGGCCCAAAAACTGTGCCAGAGAGCTCTACATGTCCCAAAATCATTTGCAGCCTGAAAGGGGCATTAACCTGCATCATAGACCACTAAAAGTCCTAAAAATATTTTGGCACAAAAAATGCATCCTACACCCCTGATAGTTCAGAATATGTTAGCAGCCCAAAAGTCCTTAAAATGCATCTTAGGCCTGCAAAAATGTTGAAAACTTTGAAGGCCCAAAAAATGGGTTTACAGGCATCCTAGACCCCCTAAAGTCCAGAAAATATTGGTGGCCTAATAACTGTGCCAGAGAGCTCTGCATGTCCCAAAATCATTTGCAGCCTGAAAGGGGCATTAACCCGCATCCCAGACCCCTGAAATTCCCAAAAATATTTTTGGCACAAAAAATGCATCCTACACCCTTGAAAGTTCAGTATATGTTATCAGCCCAAAAAAGGCCTAAAAATGCATCTTAGGCCTGCAAAAATGTTGAAAACTTTGAAGGCCCAAAAAAGGGATTTACAGGCATCCTAGACCCCCTAAAGTCCAGAAAATGTTGGTGGGCCAAAAACTGTGCCAGAGAGCTCTGCATGTCCCAAAATCATTTGCAGCCTGAAAGGGGCATTAACCCGCATCATAGACTACTAAAATTCCCAAAAATATTTTGGCACAAAAAATGCATCCTACACCCCTGCAAGCTCATAATATGTTAGCAGCCCAAAAAAGGCCTTAAATGCATTTTCGGCCTGCAAAAAGGTTGAAAACTTTGAAGGCCCAAAAAAGGGGTTTACAGGCATCCTAGACCCCCTAAAGTCCAGAAAATGTTGGTGGCCCAAAAACTGTGCCAGAGAGCTCTACATGTCTCAAACTCATTTGCAGCCTGAAAGGGGCATTAACCCGCATCATAGACCACTAAAAGTCCTAAAACAATTTTGGCACAAAATAATACATCCTACACCCCTGATAGTTCAGAATATGTTAGCAGCCCAAAAGTCCTTAAAATGCATTTTCGTCCTGCAAAAAGGTTGAAAACTTTGAAGGCCCAAAAAAGTGGTTTACAGGCATCCTAGACCCCCTAAAGTCCAGAAAATATTGGTGGCCTAATAACTGTGTCAGATAGCTCTGAGTATCCCAAAAACATTTGCAGCCTGAAAGGGGCATTAACCCTCATCCCGGACCCCTGAAATTCCCAAAAATATTTTTGGCACAAAAAATGCATCCTACACCCCTGCAAGTTCAGAATATGTTAGCAGCCAAAAAAAGGCCTTAAAATGCATTTTCGTCCTGCAAAAAGGTTGAAAACTTTGAAGGCCCAAAAAAGTGGTTTACAGGCATCCTAGACCCCCTAAAGTCCAGACAATTTTGGTGGCCCAAAAACTGTGCCAGAGAGCTCTACATGTCCCAAAATCATTTGCAGCCTGAAAGGGGCATTAACCCGCATCATAGACCACTAAAAGTCCTAAAAATATTTTGGCACAAAAAATGCATCCTACACCCCTGCAAGTTCAGAATATGTTAGCAGCCAAAAAAAGGCCTTAAAATGCATTTTCCTCCTGCAAAAAGGTTGAAAACTTTGAAGGACCAAAAAAGGCGTTTACAGGCATCCTAGACCCCCTAAAGTCCAGAAAATATTGGTGGTCCAAAAACTGTGCCAGACAGCTCTCCATGTCCCAAAATCATTTGCAGCCTGAAAGGGGCATTAACCCGCATCATAGACCACTAAAAGTCCTAAAAATATTTTGGCACAAAAAATGCATCCTACACCCATGCAAGTTCAGAATGTTAGCAGCCCAAAAAAGGCCTTAAAATGCATTTTCCACCTGCAAAAATGTTGAAAACTTTGAAGGCCCAAAAAAGGGGGTTACAGGCATCCTAGACCCCTTAAAGTCCAGAAAATGTTGGTGGCCCAAAAACTGTGCCAGAGAGCTCTGCATGTCCCAAAATCATTTGCAGCCTAAAAAGGACATTAACCCGCTTCATAGACCACTAAAATTCCCAAAAATATGTTGGCACAAAAAATGCATCCTACACCCCTGTAAGTTGAGAATAAGTTAGCAGCCCAAAAAAGGCCTTAAAATGCATTTTCGTCCTGCAAAAAGGTTGAAAACTTTGAAGGACCAAAAAAGGGGTTTACAGGCATCCTAGACCCCCTAAAGTCCAGAAAATATTGGTGGTCCAAAAACTGTGCCAGACAGCTCTCCATGTCCCAAAATCATTTGCAGCCTGAAAGGGGCATTAACCCGCATCCCGGACCCCTGAAATTCCCAAAAATATTTTTGGCACAAAAAATGCATCCTACACCCCTGCAAGTTCAGAATATGTTAGCAGCCCAAAAAAGGCCTTAAAATGCATTTTAGGCCTGCAAAAATGTTGAAAACTTTGAAGGCCCAAAAAAGGGGGTTACAGGCATCCTAGACCCCTTAAAGTCCAGAAAATGTTGGTGGCCCAAAAACTGTGCCAGAGAGCTCTGCATGTCCCAAAATCATTTGCAGCCTAAAAGGGACATTAACCCGCTTCATAGACCACTAAAATTCCCAAAAATATGTTGGCACAAAAAATGCATCCTACACCCCTGTAAGTTGAGAATAAGTTAGCAGCCCAAAAAAGGCCTTAAAATGCATTTTAGGCCTGCAAAAAGGTTGAAACCTTTGAAGGACCAAAAAAGGGGTTTACAGGCATCCTAGACCCCTTAAAGTCCAGAAAATATTGGTGGCCCAAAAACTGTGTCAGATAGCTCTGAATATCCCAAAAACATTTGCAGCCTGAAAGGGGCATTAACCCGCATCCCAGACCCCTGAAATTCCCAAAAATATTTTTGGCACAAAAAATGCATCCTACACTCTTGAAGGTTCAGTATATGTTAGCAGCCCAAAAGTCCTTAAAATGCATCTTAGGCCTGCAAAAATGTTGAAAACTTTGAAGGCCCAAAAAAGGGGTTTACAGGCATCGTAGACCCCCTAAAGTCCAGAAAATATTGGTGGCCTAATAACTGTGTCAGATAGCTCTGAATATCCCAAAAACATTTGCAGCCTGATAGGGGCATTAACCCGCATCCCAGACCCCTGAAATTCCCAAAAATATTTTTGGCACAAAAAATGCATCCTTCACCCTTGAAAGTTCAGTATAGGTTAGCAGCCCAAAAAATGCCTAAAAATGCATCTTAGGCCTGCAAAAATGTTGAAAACTTTGAAGGCCCAAAAAAATGGTTTAAAGGCATCCTAGAACCCCTAAAGTCCAGACAATTTTGATGGCCCAAAAACTGTGCCAGAGAGCTCTACATGTCCCAAAATCATTTGCAGCCTGAAAGGGGCATTAACCCGCATCATAGACCACTAAAAGTCCTAAAAATATTTTGGCACAAAAAATGCATCCTACACCCCTGCAAGTTCAGAATGTTAGCAGCCCAAAAAAGGCCTTAAAATGCATTTTAGGCCTGCAAAAATGTTGAAAACTTTGAAGGCACAAAAAAGGGGGTTACAGGCATCCTAGACCCCTTAAAGTCCAGAAAATGTTGGTGGCCCAAAAACTGTACCAGAGAGCTCTGCATGTCCCAAAATCATTTTCAGCCTGAAAGGGGCATTAACCCGCATCCCAGATCCCTGAAATTCCCAAAAATATTTTTGGCACAAAAAATGCATCCTACACCCTTGAAGGTTCAGTATATGTTAGCAGCCCAAAAAAGGCCTAAAAATGCATCTTAGGCTTGCAAAAATGTTCAAAACTTTGAAGGCCCAAAAAAGGAGTTTACAGGCATCCTAGACCCCCTAAAGTCCAGAAAATGTTGGCGGCCCAAAAACTGTGCCAGAGAGCTCTACATGTCCCAAAATCATTTGCAGCCTGAAAGGGGCATTAACCCGCATCATAGACCACTAAAAGTCCTAAAAATATTTTGGCACAAAAAATGCGTCCTACACCCCTGATAGTTCAGAATATGTTAGCATCCCAAAAGTCCTTAAAATGCATCTTAGGCCTGCAAAAATGTTGAAAACTTTAAAGGCCCAAAAAAGGGGTTTACAGGCATCCTAGACCCCTTAAAGTCCAGAAAATGTTGGTGGCCCAAAAACTGTGCCAGAGAGCTCTGCATGTCCCAAAATCATTTGCAGCCTAAAAGGGACATTAACCCGCTTCATAGACCACTAAAATTCCCAAAAATATGTTGGCACAAAAAATGCATCCTACACCCCTGCAAGTTCAGAATGTTAGCAGCCCAAAAAAGGCCTTAAAATGCATTTTTGGCCTGCAAAAATGTTGAAAACTTTGAAGGCCCAAAAAAGGGGGTTACAGGCATCCTAGACCCCTTAAAGTCCAGAAAATGTTGGTGGCCCAAAAACTGTGCCAGAGAGCTCTGCATGTCCCAAAATCATGTTCAGCCTGAAAGGGGCATTAACCCGCATCCCAGACCCCTGAAATTCCCAAAAATATTTTTGGCACAATAAATGCATCCTACACCCTTGAAGGTTCAGTATATATTAGCAGCCCAAAAAAGGCCTAAAAATGCATCTTAGCTTGCAAAAATGTTCAAAACTTTGAAGGCCCAAAAAAGGGGTTTACAGGCATCCTAGACCCCCTAAAGTCCAGAAAATATTGGCGGCCCAAAAACTGTGCCAGAGAGCTCTACATGTCCCAAAATCATTTGCAGCCTGAAAGGGGCATTAACCCGCATCATAGACCACTAAAAGTCCTAAAAATATTTTGGCACAAAAAATGCATCCTACACCCCTGCAAGTTCAGAATGTTAGCAGCCCAAAAGTCCTTAACATGTATCTTAGGCCTGCAAAAATGTTGAAAACTTTGAAGGCCCAAAAAAGGGGTTTACAGGCATCGTAGACCCCCTAAAGTCCAGAAAATATTGGTGGCCTAATAACTGTGTCAGATAGCTCTGAATATCCCAAAAACATTTGCAGCCTGAAAGGGGCATTAACCCGCATCCCAGACCCCTGAAATTCCCAAAAATATTTTTGGCACAAAAAATGCATCCTTCACCCTTGAAAGTTCCGTATAGGTTAGCAGCCCAAAAAATGCCTAAAAATGCATCTTAGGCCTGCAAAAATGTTGAAAACTTTGAAGGCCCAAAAAAATGGTTTACAGGCATCCTAGACCCCCTAAAGTCCAGAAAATATTGGTGGCCTAATAACTGTGTCAGATAGCTCTGAATATCCCAAAAACATTTGCAGCCTGAAAGGGGCATTAACCCGCATCCCGGACCCCTGAAATTCCCAAAAATATTTTTGGCTCAAAAAATGCATCCTACACCCCTGCAAGCTCATAATATGTTAGCAGCCCAAAAAAGGCCTTAAATGCATTTTCGGCCTGCAAAAAGGTTGAAAACTTTGAAGGCCCAAAAAAGGGGTTTACAGGCATCCTAGACCCCCTAAAGTCCAGAAAATGTTGGTGGCCCAAAAACTCTGCCAGAGAGCTCTACATGTCCCAAAATCATTTGCAGCCTGAAAGGGGCATTAACCCGCTTCATAGACCACTAAAATTCCCAAAAATAGTTTTGGCACAAAAAATGCATCCTACACCCTTGAAAGTTCTGTATATGTTAGCATCCCAAAAAATGCCTAAAAATGCATCTTAGGCCTGCAAAAATGTTGAAAACTTTGAAGGCCCAAAAAAGGGGTTTAGAGGCATCCTAGACCCCCTAAAGTCCAGGCAATTTTGGTGGCCCAAAAACTGTGCCAGAGAGCTCTGCATGTCCCAAAATCATTTTCAGCCTGAAAGGGGCATTAACCCGCATCCCAGACCCCTGAAATTCCCAAAAATATTTTTGGCACAAAAAATGCATCCTACACCCTTGAAAGTTCAGTATATGTTAGCAGCCCAAAAGTCCTTAAAATGCATTTTCGTCCTGCAAAAAGGTTGAAAACTTTGAAGGACCAAAAAAGGGGTTTACAGGCATCCTAGACCCCTTAAAGTCCAGAAAATATTGGTGGCCCAAAAACTGTGTCAGATAGCTCTGAATATCCCAAAAACATTTGCAGCCTGGAAGGGGCATTAACCCGCATCCCAGACCCCTGAAATTCCCAAAAATATTTTTGGCACAAAAAATGCATCCTACACTCTTGAAGGTTCAGTATATGTTAGCAGCCCAAAAAAGGCCTAAAAATGCATCTTAGGCTTGCAAAAATGTTCAAAACTTTGAAGGCCCAAAAAAGGAGTTTACAGGGATCCTAGACCCCCTAAAGACCAGAAAATGTTGGCGGCCCAAAAACTGTGCCAGAGAGCTCTACATGTCCCAAAATCATTTGCAGCCTGAAAGGGGCATTAACCTGCATCATAGACCACTAAAAGTCCTAAAAATATTTTGGCACAAAAAATGCATCCTACACCCCTGATAGTTCAGAATATGTTAGCAGCCCAAAAGTCCTTAAAATGCATTTTCGTCCTGCAAAAAGGTTGAAAACTTTGAAGGCCCAAAAAAGTGGTTTACAGGCATCCTAGACCCCCTAAAGTCCAGACATCTTTGGTGGCCCAAAAACTGTGCCAGAGAGCTCTACATGTCCCAAAATCATTTGCAGCCTGAAAGGGGCATTAACCCGCATCATAGACCACTAAAAGTCCTAAAAATATTTTGGCACAAAAAATGCATCCTACACCCCTGCAAGTTCAGAATATGTTAGCAGCCAAAAAAAGGCCTTAAAATGCATTTTCCTCCTGCAAACAGGTTGAAAACTTTGAAGGACCAAAAAAGGGGTTTACAGGCATCCTAGACCCCCTAAAGTCCAGAAAATGTTGGCGGCCCAAAAACTGTGCCAGAGAGCTCTACATGTCTCAAAATCATTTGCAGCCTGAAAGGGGCATTAACCCGCATCATAGACCACTAAAAGTCCTAAAAAAATTTTGGCACAAAATAATACATCCTACACCCCTGATAGTTCAGAATATGTTAGCAGCCCAAAAGTCCTTAAAATGCATTTTCGTCCTGCAAAAAGGTTGAAAACTTTGAAGGCCCAAAAAAGTGGTTTACAGGCATCCTAGACCCCCTAAAGTCCAGACAATTTTGGTGGCCCAAAAACTGTGCCAGAGAGCTCTACATGTCCCAAAATCATTTGCAGCCTGAAAGGGGCATTAACCCGCATCATAGACCACTAAAAGTCCTAAAAATATTTTGGCACAAAAAATGCATCCTACTCCCCTGCAAGTTCAGAATATGTTAGCAGCCAAAAAAAGGCCTTAAAATGCATTTTCCTCCTGCAAACAGGTTGAAAACTTTGAAGGACCAAAAAAGGGGTTTACAGGCATCCTAGACCCCCTAAAGTCCAGAAAATATTGGTGGTCCAAAAACTGTGCCAGACAGCTCTCCATGTCCCAAAATCACTTGCAGCCTGAAAGGGGCATTAACCCGCATCCTAGACCACTGAAATTCCCAAAAATACTTTTGGCACAAAAATGCATCCTACACCCCTGCAAGTTCAGAATGTTAGCAGCCCAAAAAAGGCCTTAAAATGCATTTTAGGCCTGCAAAAATGTTGAAAACTTTGAAGGCCCAAAAAAGGGGTTACAGGCATCCTAGACCCCTTAAAGTCCAGAAAATGTTGGTGGCCCAAAAACTGTACCAGAGAGCTCTGCATGTCCCAAAATCATTTTCAGCCTGAAAGGGGCATTAACCCGCATCCCAGATCCCTGAAATTCCCAAAAATATTTTTGGCACAAAAAATGCATCCTACACCCTTGAAGGTTCAGTATATGTTAGCAGCCCAAAAAAGGCCTAAAAATGCATCTTAGGCTTGCAAAAATGTTCAAAACTTTGAAGGCCCAAAAAAGGAGTTTACAGGCATCCTAGACCCCCTAAAGTCCAGAAAATGTTGGCGGCCCAAAAACTGTGCCAGAGAGATCTACATGTCCCAAAATCATTTGCAGCCTGAAAGGGGCATTAACCCGCATCATAGACCACTAAAAGTCCTAAAAATATTTTGGCACAAAAAAATGCGTCCTACACCCCTGATAGTTTAGAATATGTTAGCAGCCCAAAAGTCCTTAAAATGCATCTTAGGCCTGCAAAAATGTTGAAAACTTTAAAGGCCCAAAAAAGGGGTTTACAGGCATCCTAGACCCCTTAAAGTCCAGAAAATGTTGGTGGCCCAAAAACTGTGCCAGAGAGCTCTGCATGTCCCAAAATCATTTGCAGCCTAAAAGGGACATTAACCCGCTTCATAGACCACTAAAATTCCCAAAAATATGTTGGCACAAAAAATGCATCCTACACCCCTGTAAGTTGAGAATAAATTAGCAGCCCAAAAAAGGCCTTAAAATGCATTTTAGGCCTGCAAAAAGGTTGAAACCTTTGAAGGACCAAAAAAGGGGTTTACAGGCATCCTAGACCCCCTAAAGTCCAGAAAATATTGGTGGCCCAAAAACTGTGCCAGAGAGCTCTCCATGTCCCAACATCATTTGCAGCCTGAAAGGGGCATTAACCCGCTTCATAGACCACTAAAATGCCCAAAAATATTTTGGCACAAAAAAATGCATCCTACACCCCTGAAAGTTCAGAATATGCTAGCATCCCAAAAAAGGCCTTAAAATGCATCTTAGGCCTGCAAAAATGTTGAAAACTTTGAAGCCCCAAAAAAGGGGTTTACAGGCATCGTAGACCCCCTAAAGTCCAGAAAATATTGGTGGCCTAATAACTGTGTCAGATAGCTCTGCATGTCCCAAAAACATTTGCAGCCTGAAAGGGGCATTAACCCGCATCCCAGACCCCTGAAATTCCCAAAAATATTTTTGGCACAAAAAATGCATCCTACACTCTTGAAAGTTCAGTATATGTTAGCAGCCCAAAAAAGGCCTAAAAATGCATCTTAGGCCTGCAAAAATGTTGAAAACTTTGAAGGCCCAAAAAAGGGATTTACAGGCATCCTAGACCCCCTAAAGTCCAGAAAATATTGGTGGGCCAAAAACTGTGCCAGAGAGCTCTGCATGTCCCAAAATCATTTGCAGCCTGAAAGGGGCATTAACCCGCATCATAGACTACTAAAATTCCCAAAAATATTTTGGCACAAAAAATGCATCCTACACCCCTGCAAGCTCATAATATGTTAGCAGCCCAAAAAAGGCCTTAAATGCATTTTCGGCCTGCAAAATGGTTGAAAACTTTGAAGGCCCAAAAAAGGGGTTTACAGGCATCCTAGACCCCCTAAAGTCCAGAAAATGTTGGTGGGCCAAAAACTGTGCCAGAGAGCTCTGCATGTCCCAAAATCATTTGCAGCCTGAAAGGGGCATTAACCCGCATCATAGACTACTAAAATTCCCAAAAATATTTTGGCACAAAAAATGCATCCTACACCCCTGCAAGCTCATAATATGTTAGCAGCCCAAAAAAGGCCTTAAAATGCATTTTCGTCCTGCAAAAAGGTTGAAAACTTTGAAGGCCCAAAAAAGGGATTTACAGGCATCCTAGACCCCCTAAAGTCCAGAAAATGTTGGTGGGCCAAGAACTGTGCCAGAGAGCTCTGCATGTCCCAAAATCATTTGCAGCCTGAAAGGGGCATTAACCCGCTTCATAGACCACTAAAATTCCCAAAAATACTTTTGGCACAAAAAATGCATCCTACACCCTTGAAAGTTCTGTATATGTTAGCATCCCAAAAAATGCCTAAAAATGCATCTTAGGCCTGCAAAAATGTTGAAAACTTTGAAGGCCCAAAAAAGGGGTTTACAGGCATCCTAGACCCCCTAAAGTCCAGACAATTTTGGTGGCCCAAAAACTGTGCCAGAGAGCTCTGCATGTCCCAAAATCATTTTCAGCCTGAAAGGGGCATTAACCCGCATCCCAGACCCCTGAAATTCCCAAAAATATTTTTGGCACAAAAAATGCATCCTACACCCTTGAAGGTTCAGTATATGTTAGCAGCCCAAAAAAGGCCTAAAAATGCATCTTAGGCTTGCAAAAATGTTCAAAACTTTGAAGGCCCAAAAAAGGGGTTTACAGGCATCCTAGACCCCCTAAAGTCCAGAAAATGTTGGCGGCCCAAAAACTGTGCCAGAGAGCTCTACATGTCCCAAAATCATTTGCAGCCTGAAAGGGGCATTAACCCGCATCATAGACCACTAAAAGTCCTAAAAATATTTTGGCACAAAAAATGCATCCTACACCCCTGATAGTTCAGAATATGTTAGCAGCCCAAAAGTCCTTAAAATGCATCTTAGGCCTGCAAAAATGTTGAAAACTTTGAAGGCCCAAAAAAGGGGTTTACAGGCATCGTAGACCCCCTAAAGTCCAGAAAATATTGGTGGCCTAATAACTGTGTCAGATAGCTCTGAGTATCCCGAAAACATTTGCAGCCTGAAAGGGGCATTAACCCGCATCCCGGACCCCTGAAATTCCCAAAAATATTTTTGGCACAAAAAATGCATCCTACACCCCTGCAAGTTCAGAATATGTTAGCAGCCAAAAAAAGGCCTTAAAATGCATTTTCGTCCTGCAAAAAGGTTGAAAACTTTGAAGGCCCAAAAAAGTGGTTTACAGGCATCCTAGACCCCCTAAAGTCCAGACAATTTTGGTGGCCCAAAAACTGTGCCAGAGAGCTCTACATGTCCCAAAATCATTTGCAGCCTGAAAGGGGCATTAACCCGCATCATAGACCACTAAAAGTCCTAAAAATATTTTGGCACAAAAAATGCATCCTACACCCCTGCAAGTTCAGAATATGTTAGCATCCCAAAAAAGGCCTTAAAATGCATCTTAGGCCTGCAAAGATGTTGAAAACTTTGAAGGCCCAAAAAAGAGGTTTACAGGCATCGTAGACCCCCTAAAGTCCAGACAATTTTGATGGCCCAAAAACTGTGCCAGAGAGCTCTGCATGTCCCAAAATCATTTGCAGCCGGAAAGGGGCATTAACCCGCATCCCAGACCCCTGAAATGCCCAAAAATATTTTTGGCACAAAAAATGCATCCTACACCCTTGAAAGTTCAGTATATGTTAGTAGCCCAAAAAAGGCCTAAAAATGCATCTTAGGCCTGTAAAAATGTTGAAAACTTTGAAGGCCCAAAAAAGGGATTTACAGGCATCCTAGACCCCCTAAAGTCCAGAAAATGTTGGTGGCCTAATAACTGTGTCAGATAGCTCTGAATATCCCAAAAACATTTGCAGCCTGAAAGGGGCATTAACCCGCATCCCAGACCCCTGAAATTCCCAAAAATACTTTTGACACAAAAAACTCATCCTACACCCTTGAAAGTTCAGTATAGGTTAGCAGCCCAAAAACGGCCTTAAAATGCATCTTAGGCCTGCAAAACTGTTGAAAACTTTGAAGGCCCAAAAAAGGGGGTTACAGGCATCCTAGACCCCTTAAAGTCCAGAAAATGTTGGTGGCCCAAAAACTGTGCCAGAGAGCTCTGCATGTCCCAAAATCATTTTCAGCCTGAAAGGGGCATTAACCCGCATCCCAGACCCCTGAAATTCCCAAAAATATTTTTGGCACAAAAAATGCATCCTACACCCTTGAAGCTTCAGTATATGTTAGCAGCCCAAAAAAGGCCTAAAAATACATCTTAGGCTTGCAAAAATGTTGAAAACTTTGAAGGCCCAAAAAAGGGGGTTACAGGCATCCTAGACCCCTTAAAGTCCAGAAAATGTTGGTGGCCCAAAAACTGTGCCAGCATGTCCCAAAATCATTTGCAGCCTAAAAGGGACATTAACCCGCTTCATAGACCACTAAAATTCCCAAAAATATGTTGGCACAAAAAATGCATCCTACACCCCTGTAAGTTGAGAATAAGTTAGCAGCCCAAAAAAGGCCTTAAAATGGATTTTAGGCCTGCAAAAAGGTTGAAACCTTTGAAGGACCAAAAAAGGGGGTTACAGGCATCCTAGACCCCCTAAAGTCCAGAAAATATTGGTGGCCCAAAAACTGTGCCTGAGAGCGCTCCATGTCCCAACATCATTTGCAGCCTGAAAGGGGCATTAACCCGCTTCATAGACCACTAAAATTCCCAAAAATATTTTGGCACAAAAAATGCATCCTACACCCCTGAAAGTTCAGAATATGCTAGCATCCCAAAAAAGGCCTTAAAATGCATCTTAGGCCTGCAAAAATGTTGAAAACTTTGAAGGCCCAAAAAAGGGGTTTACAGGCATCGTAGACCCCCTAAAGTCCAGAAAATATTGGTGGCCTAATAACTGTGTCAGATAGCTCTGAATATCCCAAAAACATTTGCAGCCTGAAAGGGGCATTAACCCGCATCCCAGACCCCTGAAATTCCCAAAAATATTTTTGGCACAAAAAATGCATCCTACACCCTTGAAGGTTCAGTATATGTTAGCAGCCCAAAAAAGGCCTAAAAATGCATCTTAGGCTTGCAAAAATGTTCAAAACTTTGAAGGCCCAAAAAAGGAGTTTACAGGCATCCTAGACCCCCTAAAGTCCAGAAAATGTTGGCGGCCCAAAAACTGTGCCAGAGAGCTCTACATGTCCCAAAATCATTTGCAGCCTGAAAGGGGCATTAACCCGCATCATAGACCACTAAAAGTCCTAAAAATATTTTGGCACAAAAAATGCGTCCTACACCCCTGATAGTTCAGAATATGTTAGCATCCCAAAAGTCCTTAAAATGCATCTTAGGCCTGCAAAAATGTTGAAAACTTTAAAGGCCCAAAAAAGGGGTTTACAGGCATCCTAGACCCCTTAAAGTCCAGAAAATGTTGGTGGCCCAAAAACTGTGCCAGAGAGCTCTGCATGTCCCAAAATCATTTGCAGCCTAAAAGGGACATTAACCCGCTTCATAGACCACTAAAATTCCCAAAAATATGTTGGCACAAAAAATGCATCCTACACCCCTGCAAGTTCAGAATGTTAGCAGCCCAAAAAAGGCCTTAAAATGCATTTTTGGCCTGCAAAAATGTTGAAAACTTTGAAGGCCCAAAAAAGGGGGTTACAGGCATCCTAGACCCCTTAAAGACCAGAAAATGTTGGTGGCCCAAAAACTGTGCCAGAGAGCTCTGCATGTCCCAAAATCATGTTCAGCCTGAAAGGGGCATTAACCCGCATCCCAGACCCCTGAAATTCCCAAAAATATTTTTGGCACAATAAATGCATCCTACACCCTTGAAGGTTCAGTATATATTAGCAGCCCAAAAAAGGCCTAAAAATGCATCTTAGGCTTGCAAAAATGTTCAAAACTTTGAAGGCCCAAAAAAGGGGTTTACAGGCATCCTAGACCCCCTAAAGTCCAGAAAATACTGGCGGCCCAAAAACTGTGCCAGAGAGCTCTACATGTCCCAAAATCATTTGCAGCCTGAAAGGGGCATTAACCCGCATCATAGACCACTAAAAGTCCTAAAAATATTTTGGCACAAAAAATGCATCCTACACCCCTGCAAGTTCAGAATGTTAGCAGCCCAAAAAAGGCCTTAAAATGCATTTTAGGCCTGCAAAAAGGTTGAAACCTTTGAAGGACCAAAAAAGGGGTTTACAGGCATCCTAGACCCCCTAAAGTCCAGAAAATATTGGTGGCCTAATAACTGTCAGATAGCTCTGAATATCCCAAAAACATTTGCAGCCTGAAAGGGGCATTAACCCGCATCCCGGACCCCTGAAATTCCCAAAAATATTTTTGGCACAAAAAATGCATCCTACACCCCTGCAAGTTCAGTATAGGTTAGCAGCCCAAAAAATGCCTAAAAATGCATCTTAGGCCTGCAAAAATGTTGAAAACTTTGAAGGCCCAAAAAATGGTTTACAGGCATCCTAGACCCCCTAAAGTCCAGACAATTTTGATAGCCCAAAAACTGTGCCAGAGAGCTCTGCATGTCCCAAAATCATTTGCAGCCTGAAAGGGGCATTAACCCACATCATAGACCACTAAAAGTCCTAAAAATATTTTGGCACAAAAAATGCATCCTACACCCCTGATAGTTCAGAATATGTTAGCAGCCCAAAAGTCCTTAACATGCATCTTAGGCCTGCAAAAATGTTGAAAACTTTGAAGGCCCAAAAAAGGGGTTTACAGGCATCGTAGACCCCCTAAAGTCCAGAAAATATTGGTGGCCTAATAACTGTGTCAGATAGCTCTGAATATCCCAAAAACATTTGCAGCCTGAAAGGGGCATTAACCCGCATCCCAGACCCCTGAAATTCCCAAAAATATTTTTGGCACAAAAAATGCATCCTTCACCCTTGAAAGTTCCGTATAGGTTAGCAGCCCAAAAAATGCCTAAAAATGCATCTTAGGCCTGCAAAAATGTTGAAAACTTTGAAGGCCCAAAAAAATGGTTTACAGGCATCCTAGACCCCCTAAAGTCCAGAAAATATTGGTGGCCTAATAACTGTGTCAGATAGCTCTGAATATCCCAAAAACATTTGCAGCCTGAAAGGGGCATTAACCCGCATCCCGGACCCCTGAAATTCCCAAAAATATTTTTGGCTCAAAAAATGCATCCTACACCCCTGCAAGCTCATAATATGTTAGCAGCCCAAAAAAGGCCTTAAATGCATTTTCGGCCTGCAAAAAGGTTGAAAACTTTGAAGGCCCAAAAAAGGGGTTTACAGGCATCCTAGACCCCCTAAAGTCCAGAAAATGTTGGTGGCCCAAAAACTCTGCCAGAGAGCTCTACATGTCCCAAAATCATTTGCAGCCTGAAAGGGGCATTAACCCGCTTCATAGACCACTAAAATTCCCAAAAATAGTTTTGGCACAAAAAATGCATCCTACACCCTTGAAAGTTCTGTATATGTTAGCATCCCAAAAAATGCCTAAAAATGCATCTTAGGCCTGCAAAAATGTTGAAAACTTTGAAGGCCCAAAAAAGGGGTTTAGAGGCATCCTAGACCCCCTAAAGTCCAGGCAATTTTGGTGGCCCAAAAACTGTGCCAGAGAGCTCTGCATGTCCCAAAATCATTTTCAGCCTGAAAGGGGCATTAACCCGCATCCCAGACCCCTGAAATTCCCAAAAATATTTTTGGCACAAAAAATGCATCCTACACCCTTGAAAGTTCAGTATATGTTAGCAGCCCAAAAAAGGCCTAAAAATGCATCTTAGGCTTGCAAAAATGTTCAAAACTTTGAAGGCCCAAAAAAGGGGTTTACAGGCATCCTAGACCCCCTAAAGTCCAGAAAATGTTGGCGGCCCAAAAACTGTGCCAGAGAGCTCTACATGTCTCAAAATCATTTGCAGCCTGAAAGGGGCATTAACCAGCATCATAGACCACTAAAAGTCCTAAAAAAATTTTGGCACAAAATAATACATCCTACACCCCAGATAGTTCAGAATATGTTAGCAGCCCAAAAGTCCTTAAAATGCATTTTCGTCCTGCAAAAAGGTTGAAAACTTTGAAGGACCAAAAAAGGGGTTTACAGGCATCCTAGACCCCTTAAAGTCCAGAAAATATTGGTGGCCCAAAAACTGTGTCAGATAGCTCTGAATATCCCAAAAACATTTGCAGCCTGGAAGGGGCATTAACCCGCATCCCAGACCCCTGAAATTCCCAAAAATATTTTTGGCACAAAAAATGCATCCTACACTCTTGAAGGTTCAGTATATGTTAGCAGCCCAAAAAAGGCCTAAAAATGCATCTTAGGCTTGCAAAAATGTTCAAAACTTTGAAGGCCCAAAAAAGGAGTTTACAGGGATCCTAGACCCCCTAAAGACCAGAAAATGTTGGCGGCCCAAAAACTGTGCCAGAGAGCTCTACATGTCCCAAAATCATTTGCAGCCTGAAAGGGGCATTAACCTGCATCATAGACCACTAAAAGTCCTAAAAATATTTTGGCACAAAAAATGCATCCTACACCCCTGATAGTTCAGAATATGTTAGCAGCCCAAAAGTCCTTAAAATGCATTTTCGTCCTGCAAAAAGGTTGAAAACTTTGAAGGCCCAAAAAAGTGGTTTACAGGCATCCTAGACCCCCTAAAGTCCAGACATCTTTGGTGGCCCAAAAACTGTGCCAGAGAGCTCTACATGTCCCAAAATCATTTGCAGCCTGAAAGGGGCATTAACCCGCATCATAGACCACTAAAAGTCCTAAAAATATTTTGGCACAAAAAATGCATCCTACACCCCTGCAAGTTCAGAATATGTTAGCAGCCAAAAAAAGGCCTTAAAATGCATTTTCCTCCTGCAAACAGGTTGAAAACTTTGAAGGACCAAAAAAGGGGTTTACAGGCATCCTAGACCCCCTAAAGTCCAGAAAATGTTGGCGGCCCAAAAACTGTGCCAGAGAGCTCTACATGTCTCAAAATCATTTGCAGCCTGAAAGGGGCATTAACCCGCATCATAGACCACTAAAAGTCCTAAAAAAATTTTGGCACAAAATAATACATCCTACACCCCTGATAGTTCAGAATATGTTAGCAGCCCAAAAGTCCTTAAAATGCATTTTCGTCCTGCAAAAAGGTTGAAAACTTTGAAGGCCCAAAAAAGTGGTTTACAGGCATCCTAGACCCCCTAAAGTCCAGACAATTTTGGTGGCCCAAAAACTGTGCCAGAGAGCTCTACATGTCCCAAAATCATTTGCAGCCTGAAAGGGGCATTAACCCGCATCATAGACCACTAAAAGTCCTAAAAATATTTTGGCACAAAAAATGCATCCTACTCCCCTGCAAGTTCAGAATATGTTAGCAGCCAAAATAAGGCCTTAAAATGCATTTTCCTCCTGCAAACAGGTTGAAAACTTTGAAGGACCAAAAAAGGGGTTTACAGGCATCCTAGACCCCCTAAAGTCCAGAAAATATTGGTGGTCCAAAAACTGTGCCAGACAGCTCTCCATGTCCCAAAATCACTTGCAGCCTGAAAGGGGCATTAACCCGCATCCTAGACCACTGAAATTCCCAAAAATACTTTTGGCACAAAAATGCATCCTACACCCCTGCAAGTTCAGAATGTTAGCAGCCCAAAAAAGGCCTTAAAATGCATTTTAGGCCTGCAAAAATGTTGAAAACTTTGAAGGCCCAAAAAAGGGGTTACAGGCATCCTAGACCCCTTAAAGTCCAGAAAATGTTGGTGGCCCAAAAACTGTACCAGAGAGCTCTGCATGTCCCAAAATCATTTTCAGCCTGAAAGGGGCATTAACCCGCATCCCAGATCCCTGAAATTCCCAAAAATATTTTTGGCACAAAAAATGCATCCTACACCCTTGAAGGTTCAGTATATGTTAGCAGCCCAAAAAAGGCCTAAAAATGCATCTTAGGCTTGCAAAAATGTTCAAAACTTTGAAGGCCCAAAAAAGGAGTTTACAGGCATCCTAGACCCCCTAAAGTCCAGAAAATGTTGGCGGCCCAAAAACTGTGCCAGAGAGATCTACATGTCCCAAAATCATTTGCAGCCTGAAAGGGGCATTAACCCGCATCATAGACCACTAAAAGTCCTAAAAATATTTTGGCACAAAAAAATGCGTCCTACACCCCTGATAGTTCAGAATATGTTAGCAGCCCAAAAGTCCTTAAAATGCATCTTAGGCCTGCAAAAATGTTGAAAACTTTAAAGGCCCAAAAAAAGGGGTTTACAGGCATCCTAGACCCCTTAAAGTCCAGAAAATGTTGGTGGCCCAAAAACTGTGCCAGAGAGCTCTGCATGTCCCAAAATCATTTGCAGCCTAAAAGGGACATTAACCCGCTTCATAGACCACTAAAATTCCCAAAAATATGTTGGCACAAAAAATGCATCCTACACCCCTGTAAGTTGAGAATAAATTAGCAGCCCAAAAAAGGCCTTAAAATGCATTTTAGGCCTGCAAAAAGGTTGAAACCTTTGAAGGACCAAAAAAGGGGTTTACAGGCATCCTAGACCCCCTAAAGTCCAGAAAATATTGGTGGCCCAAAAACTGTGC
Source organism: Ambystoma mexicanum (assembly GCF_040938575.1). Taxonomy (NCBI): domain Eukaryota; kingdom Metazoa; phylum Chordata; class Amphibia; order Caudata; family Ambystomatidae; genus Ambystoma; species Ambystoma mexicanum. Next base: position 264,609,707 of record NC_090937.1, read on the forward strand.
CAGAGAGCTCTCCATGTCCCAACATCATTTGCAGCCTGAAAGGGGCATTAACCCGCTTCATAGACCACTAAAATGCCCAAAAATATTTTGGCACAAAAAATGCATCATACACCCCTGAAAGTTCAGAATATGCTAGCATCCCAAAAAAGGCCTTAAAATGCATCTTAGGCCTGCAAAAATGTTGAAAACTTTGAAGGCCCAAAAAAGGGGTTTACAGGCATCGTAGACCCCCTAAAGTCCAGAAAATATTGGTGGCCTAATAACTGTGTCAGATAGCTCTGCATGTCCCAAAAACATTTGCAGCCTGAAAGGGGCATTAACCCGCATCCCAGACCCCTGAAATTCCCAAAAATATTTTTGGCACAAAAAATGCATCCTACACCCTTGAAAGTTCAGTATATGTTAGCAGCCCAAAAAAGGCCTAAAAATGCATCTTAGGCCTGCAAAAATGTTGAAAACTTTGAAGGCCCAAAAAAGGGATTTACAGGCATCCTAGACCCCCTAAAGTCCAGAAAATATTGGTGGGCCAAAAACTGTGCCAGAGAGCTCTGCATGTCCCAAAATCATTTGCAGCCTGAAAGGGGCATTAACCCGCATCATAGACTACTAAAATTCCCAAAAATATTTTGGCACAAAAAATGCATCCTACACCCCTGCAAGCTCATAATATGTTAGCAGCCCAAAAAAGGCCTTAAATGCATTTTCGGCCTGCAAAATGGTTGAAAACTTTGAAGGCCCAAAAAAGGGGTTTACAGGCATCCTAGACCCCCTAAAGTCCAGAAAATGTTGGTGGGCCAAAAACTGTGCCGGAGAGCTCTGCATGTCCCAAAATCATTTGCAGCCTGAAAGGGGCATTAACCCGCATCATAGACTACTAAAATTCCCAAAAATATTTTGGCACAAAAAATGCATCCTACACCCCTGCAAGCTCATAATATGTTAGCAGCCCAAAAAAGGCCTTAAAATGCATTTTCGTCCTGCAAAAAGGTTGAAAACTTTGAAGGCCCAAAAAAGGGATTTACAGGCATCCTAGACCCCCTAAAGTCCAGAAAATGTTGGTGGGCCAAGAACTGTGCCAGAGAGCTCTGCATGTCCCAAAATCATTTGCAGCCTGAAAGGGGCATTAACCCGCTTCATAGACCACTAAAATTCCCAAAAATACTTTTGGCACAAAAAATGCATCCTACACCCTTGAAAGTTCTGTATATGTTAGCATCCCAAAAAATGCCTAAAAATGCATCTTAGGCCTGCAAAAATGTTGAAAACTTTGAAGGCCCAAAAAAGGGGTTTACAGGCATCCTAGACCCCCTAAAGTCCAGACAATTTTGGTGGCCCAAAAACTGTGCCAGAGAGCTCTGCATGTCCCAAAATCATTTTCAGCCTGAAAGGTGCATTAACCCGCATCCCAGACCCCTGAAATTCCCAAAAATATTTTTGGCACAAAAAATGCATCCTACACCCTTGAAGGTTCAGTATATGTTAGCAGCCCAAAAAAGGCCTAAAAATGCATCTTAGGCTTGCAAAAATGTTCAAAACTTTGAAGGCCCAAAAAAGGGGTTTACAGGCATCCTAGACCCCCTAAAGTCCAGAAAATGTTGGCGGCCCAAAAACTGTGCCAGAGAGCTCTACGTGTCCCAAAATCATTTGCAGCCTGAAAGGGGCATTAACCCGCATCATAGACCACTAAAAGTCCTAAAAATATTTTGGCACAAAAAATGCATCCTACACCCCTGATAGTTCAGAATATGTTAGCAGCCCAAAAGTCCTTAAAATGCATCTTAGGCCTGCAAAAATGTTGAAAACTTTGAAGGCCCAAAAAAGGGGTTTACAGGCATCGTAGACCCCCTAAAGTCCAGAAAATATTGGTGGCCTAATAACTGTGTCAGATAGCTCTGAGTATCCCAAAAACATTTGCAGCCTGAAAGGGGCATTAACCCGCATCCCGGACCCCTGAAATTCCCAAAAATATTTTTGGCACAAAAAATGCATCCTACACCCCTGCAAGTTCAGAATATGTTAGCAGCCAAAAAAAGGCCTTAAAATGCATTTTCGTCCTGCAAAAAGGTTGAAAACTTTGAAGGCCCAAAAAAGTGGTTTACAGGCATCCTAGACCCCCTAAAGTCCAGACAATTTTGGTGGCCCAAAAACTGTGCCAGAGAGCTCTACATGTCCCAAAATCATTTGCAGCCTGAAAGGGGCATTAACCCGCATCATAGACCACTAAAAGTCCTAAAAATATTTTGGCACAAAAAATGCATCCTACACCCCTGCAAGTTCAGAATATGTTAGCATCCCAAAAAAGGCCTTAAAATGCATCTTAGGCCTGCAAAGATGTTGAAAACTTTGAAGGCCCAAAAAAGAGGTTTACAGGCATCGTAGACCCCCTAAAGTCCAGACAATTTTGATGGCCCAAAAACTGTGCCAGAGAGCTCTGCATGTCCCAAAATCATTTGCAGCCGGAAAGGGGCATTAACCCGCATCCCAGACCCCTGAAATTCCCAAAAATATTTTTGGCACAAAAAATGCATCCTACACCCTTGAAAGTTCAGTATATGTTAGTAGCCCAAAAAAGGCCTAAAAATGCATCTTAGGCCTGTAAAAATGTTGAAAACTTTGAAGGCCCAAAAAAGGGATTTACAGGCATCCTAGACCCCCTAAAGTCCAGAAAATGTTGGTGGCCTAATAACTGTGTCAGATAGCTCTGAATATCCCAAAAACATTTGCAGCCTGAAAGGGGCATTAACCCGCATCCCAGACCCCTGAAATTCCCAAAAATACTTTTGACACAAAAAACTCATCCTACACCCTTGAAAGTTCAGTATAGGTTAGCAGCCCAAAAACGGCCTTAAAATGCATCTTAGGCCTGCAAAACTGTTGAAAACTTTGAAGGCCCAAAAAAGGGGGTTACAGGCATCCTAGACCCCTTAAAGTCCAGAAAATGTTGGTGGCCCAAAAACTGTGCCAGAGAGCTCTGCATGTCCCAAAATCATTTTCAGCCTGAAAGGGGCATTAACCCGCATCCCAGACCCCTGAAATTCCCAAAAATATTTTTGGCACAAAAAATGCATCCTACACCCTTGAAGGTTCAGTATATGTTAGCAGCCCAAAAAAGGCCTAAAAATACATCTTAGGCTTGCAAAAATGTTGAAAACTTTGAAGGCCCAAAAAAGGGGGTTACAGGCATCCTAGACCCCTTAAAGTCCAGAAAATGTTGGTGGCCCAAAAACTGTGCCAGCATGTCCCAAAATCATTTGCAGCCTAAAAGGGACATTAACCCGCTTCATAGACCACTAAAATTCCCAAAAATATGTTGGCACAAAAAATGCATCCTACACCCCTGTAAGTTGAGAATAAGTTAGCAGCCCAAAAAAGGCCTTAAAATGGATTTTAGGCCTGCAAAAAGGTTGAAACCTTTGAAGGACCAAAAAAGGGGGTTACAGGCATCCTAGACCCCCTAAAGTCCAGAAAATATTGGTGGCCCAAAAACTGTGCCAGAGAGCTCTCCATGTCCCAACATCATTTGCAGCCTGAAGAGGGGCATTAACCCGCTTCATAGACCACTAAAATTCCCAAAAATATTTTGGCACAAAAAATGCATCCTACACCCCTGAAAGTTCAGAATATGCTACCATCCCAAAAAAGGCCTTAAAATGCATCTTAGGCCTGCAAAAATGTTGAAAACTTTGAAGGCCCAAAAAAGGGGTTTACAGGCATCGTAGACCCCCTAAAGTCCAGAAAATATTGGTGGCCTAATAACTGTGTCAGATAGCTCTGAATATCCCAAAAACATTTGCAGCCTGAAAGGGGCATTAACCCGCATCCCAGACCCCTGAAATTCCCAAAAATATTTTTGGCACAAAAAATGCATCCTACACCCTTGAAGGTTCAGTATATGTTAGCAGCCCAAAAAAGGCCTAAAAATGCATCTTAGGCTTGCAAAAATGTTCAAAACTTTGAAGGCCCAAAAAAGGAGTTTACAGGCATCCTAGACCCCCTAAAGTCCAGAAAATGTTGGCGGCCCAAAAACTTTGCCAGAGAGCTCTACATGTCCCAAAATCATTTGCAGCCTGAAAGGGGCATTAACCCGCATCATAGACCACTAAAAGACCTAAAAATATTTTGGCACAAAAAATGCATCCTACACCCTTGAAGGTTCAGTATATGTTAGCAGCCCAAAAGTCCTTAAAATGCATCTTAGGCCTGCAAAAATGTTGAAAACTTTGAAGGCCCAAAAAAATGGTTTACAGGCATCCTAGACCCCCTAAAGTCCAGACAATTTTGATGGCCCAAAAACGGTGCCAGAGAGCTCTGCATGTCCCAAAATCATTTGCAGCCTGAAAGGGGCATTAACCCGCATCCCAGACCCCTGAAATTCCCAAAAATATTTTTGGCACAAAAAATGCATCCTACACCCTTGAAAGTTCAGTATATGTTATCAGCCCAAAAAAGGCCTAAAAATGCATCTTAGGCCTGCAAAAATGTTGAAACCTTTGAAGGACCAAAAAAGGGATTTACAGGCATCCTAGACCCCCTAAAGTCCAGAAAATGTTGGTGGGCCAAAAACTGTGCCAGAGAGCTCTGCATGTCCCAAAATCATTTGCAGCCTGAAAGGGGCATTAACCCGCATCATAGACTACTAAAATTCCCAAAAATATTTTGGCACAAAAAATGCATCCTACACCCCTGCAAGCTCATAATATGTTAGCAGCCCAAAAAAGGCCTTAAATGCATTTTCGGCCTGCAAAAAGGTTGAAACCTTTGAAGGCCCAAAAAAGGGGTTTACAGGCATCCTAGACCCCCTAAAGTCCAGAAAATGTTGGTGGCCCAAAAACTGTGCCAGAGAGCTCTACATGTCTCAAAATCATTTGCAGCCTGAAAGGGGCATTAACCCGCATCATAGACCACTAAAAGTCCTAAAACAATTTTGGCACAAAATAATACATCCTACACCCCTGATAGTTCAGAATATGTTAGCAGCCCAAAAGTCCTTAAAATGCATTTTCGTCCTGCAAAAAGGTTGAAAACTTTGAAGGCCCAAAAAAGTGGTTTACAGGCATCCTAGACCCCCTAAAGTCCAGAAAATATTGGTGGCCTAATAATTGTGTCAGATAGCTCTGAGTATCCCAAAAACATTTGCAGCCTGAAAGGGGCATTAACCCTCATCCCGGACCCCTGAAATTCCCAAAAATATTTTTGGCACAAAAAATGCATCCTACACCCCTGCAAGTTCAGAATATGTTAGCAGCCAAAAAAAGGCCTTAAAATGCATTTTCGTCCTGCAAAAAGGTTGAAAACTTTGAAGGCCCAAAAAAGTGGTTTACAGGCATCCTAGACCCCCTAAAGTCCAGACAATTTTGGTGGCCCAAAAACTGTGCCAGAGAGCTCTACATGTCCCAAAATCATTTGCAGCCTGAAAGGGGCATTAACCCGCATCATAGACCACTAAAAGTCCTAAAAATATTTTGGCACAAAAAATGCATCCTACACCCCTGCAAGTTCAGAATATGTTAGCAGCCAAAAAAAGGCCTTAAAATGCATTTTCCTCCTGCAAAAAGGTTGAAAACTTTGAAGGACCAAAAAAGGGGTTTACAGGCATCCTAGACCCCCTAAAGTCCAGAAAATATTGGTGGTCCAAAAACTGTGCCAGACAGCTCTCCATGTCCCAAAATCATTTGCAGCCTGAAAGGGGCATTAACCCGCATCCTAGACCACTGAAATTCCCAAAAATACTTTTGGCACAAAAATGCATCCTACACCCCTGCAAGTTCAGAATGTTAGCAGCCCAAAAAAGGCCTTAAAATGCATTTTAGGCCTGCAAAAATGTTGAAAACTTTGAAGGCCCAAAAAAGGGGGTTACAGGCATCCTAGACCCCTTAAAGTCCAGAAAATGTTGGTGGCCCAAAAACTGTGCCAGAGAGCTCTGCATGTCCCAAAATCATTGTCAGCCTGAAAGGGGCATTAACCCGCATCCCAGGCACCCTGAAATTCCCAAAAATATTTTTGGCACAAAAAATGCATCCTACACCCTTGAAGGTTCAGTATATGTTAGCAGCCCAAAAAAGGCCTAAAAATGCATCTTAGGCTTGCAAAAATGTTCAAAACTTTGAAGGCCCAAAAAAGGGGTTTACAGGCATCCTAGACCCCCTAAAGTCCAGAAAATGTTGGCGGCCCAAAAACTGTGCCAGAGAGATCTACATGTCCCAAAATCATTTGCAGCCTGAAAGGGGCATTAACCCGCATCATAGACCACTAAAAGTCCTAAAAATATTTTGGCACAAAAAAATGCGTCCTACACCCCTGATAGTTCAGAATATGTTAGCAGCCCAAAAGTCCTTAAAATGCATCTTAGGCCTGCAAAAATGTTGAAAACTTTAAAGGCCCAAAAAAAGGGGTTTACAGGCATCCTAGACCCCTTAAAGTCCAGAAAATGTTGGTGGCCCAAAAACTGTGCCAGAGAGCTCTGCATGTCCCAAAATCATTTGCAGCCTAAAAGGGACATTAACCCGCTTCATAGACCACTAAAATTCCCAAAAATATGTTGGCACAAAAAATGCATCCTACACCCCTGTAAGTTGAGAATAAATTAGCAGCCCAAAAAAGGCCTTAAAATGCATTTTAGGCCTGCAAAAAGGTTGAAACCTTTGAAGGACCAAAAAAGGGGTTTACAGGCATCCTAGACCCCCTAAAGTCCAGAAAATATTGGTGGCCCAAAAACTGTGCCAGAGAGCTCTCCATGTCCCAACATCATTTGCAGCCTGAAAGGGGCATTAACCCGCTTCATAGACCACTAAAATGCCCAAAAATATTTTGGCACAAAAAATGCATCATACACCCCTGAAAGTTCAGAATATGCTAGCATCCCAAAAAAGGCCTTAAAATGCATCTTAGGCCTGCAAAAATGTTGAAAACTTTGAAGGCCCAAAAAAGGGGTTTACAGGCATCGTAGACCCCCTAAAGTCCAGAAAATATTGGTGGCCTAATAACTGTGTCAGATAGCTCTGCATGTCCCAAAAACATTTGCAGCCTGAAAGGGGCATTAACCCGCATCCCAGACCCCTGAAATTCCCAAAAATATTTTTGGCACAAAAAATGCATCCTACACCCTTGAAAGTTCAGTATATGTTAGCAGCCCAAAAAAGGCCTAAAAATGCATCTTAGGCCTGCAAAAATGTTGAAAACTTTGAAGGCCCAAAAAAGGGATTTACAGGCATCCTAGACCCCCTAAAGTCCAGAAAATATTGGTGGGCCAAAAACTGTGCCAGAGAGCTCTGCATGTCCCAAAATCATTTGCAGCCTGAAAGGGGCATTAACCCGCATCATAGACTACTAAAATTCCCAAAAATATTTTGGCACAAAAAATGCATCCTACACCCCTGCAAGCTCATAATATGTTAGCAGCCCAAAAAAGGCCTTAAATGCATTTTCGGCCTGCAAAATGGTTGAAAACTTTGAAGGCCCAAAAAAGGGGTTTACAGGCATCCTAGACCCCCTAAAGTCCAGAAAATGTTGGTGGGCCAAAAACTGTGCCGGAGAGCTCTGCATGTCCCAAAATCATTTGCAGCCTGAAAGGGGCATTAACCCGCATCATAGACTACTAAAATTCCCAAAAATATTTTGGCACAAAAAATGCATCCTACACCCCTGCAAGCTCATAATATGTTAGCAGCCCAAAAAAGGCCTTAAAATGCATTTTCGTCCTGCAAAAAGGTTGAAAACTTTGAAGGCCCAAAAAAGGGATTTACAGGCATCCTAGACCCCCTAAAGTCCAGAAAATGTTGGTGGGCCAAGAACTGTGCCAGAGAGCTCTGCATGTCCCAAAATCATTTGCAGCCTGAAAGGGGCATTAACCCGCTTCATAGACCACTAAAATTCCCAAAAATACTTTTGGCACAAAAAATGCATCCTACACCCTTGAAAGTTCTGTATATGTTAGCATCCCAAAAAATGCCTAAAAATGCATCTTAGGCCTGCAAAAATGTTGAAAACTTTGAAGGCCCAAAAAAGGGGTTTACAGGCATCCTAGACCCCCTAAAGTCCAGACAATTTTGGTGGCCCAAAAACTGTGCCAGAGAGCTCTGCATGTCCCAAAATCATTTTCAGCCTGAAAGGTGCATTAACCCGCATCCCAGACCCCTGAAATTCCCAAAAATATTTTTGGCACAAAAAATGCATCCTACACCCTTGAAGGTTCAGTATATGTTAGCAGCCCAAAAAAGGCCTAAAAATGCATCTTAGGCTTGCAAAAATGTTCAAAACTTTGAAGGCCCAAAAAAGGGGTTTACAGGCATCCTAGACCCCCTAAAGTCCAGAAAATGTTGGCGGCCCAAAAACTGTGCCAGAGAGCTCTACGTGTCCCAAAATCATTTGCAGCCTGAAAGGGGCATTAACCCGCATCATAGACCACTAAAAGTCCTAAAAATATTTTGGCACAAAAAATGCATCCTACACCCCTGATAGTTCAGAATATGTTAGCAGCCCAAAAGTCCTTAAAATGCATCTTAGGCCTGCAAAAATGTTGAAAACTTTGAAGGCCCAAAAAAGGGGTTTACAGGCATCGTAGACCCCCTAAAGTCCAGAAAATATTGGTGGCCTAATAACTGTGTCAGATAGCTCTGAGTATCCCAAAAACATTTGCAGCCTGAAAGGGGCATTAACCCGCATCCCGGACCCCTGAAATTCCCAAAAATATTTTTGGCACAAAAAATGCATCCTACACCCCTGCAAGTTCAGAATATGTTAGCAGCCAAAAAAAGGCCTTAAAATGCATTTTCGTCCTGCAAAAAGGTTGAAAACTTTGAAGGCCCAAAAAAGTGGTTTACAGGCATCCTAGACCCCCTAAAGTCCAGACAATTTTGGTGGCCCAAAAACTGTGCCAGAGAGCTCTACATGTCCCAAAATCATTTGCAGCCTGAAAGGGGCATTAACCCGCATCATAGACCACTAAAAGTCCTAAAAATATTTTGGCACAAAAAATGCATCCTACACCCCTGCAAGTTCAGAATATGTTAGCATCCCAAAAAAGGCCTTAAAATGCATCTTAGGCCTGCAAAGATGTTGAAAACTTTGAAGGCCCAAAAAAGAGGTTTACAGGCATCGTAGACCCCCTAAAGTCCAGACAATTTTGATGGCCCAAAAACTGTGCCAGAGAGCTCTGCATGTCCCAAAATCATTTGCAGCCGGAAAGGGGCATTAACCCGCATCCCAGACCCCTGAAATTCCCAAAAATATTTTTGGCACAAAAAATGCATCCTACACCCTTGAAAGTTCAGTATATGTTAGTAGCCCAAAAAAGGCCTAAAAATGCATCTTAGGCCTGTAAAAATGTTGAAAACTTTGAAGGCCCAAAAAAGGGATTTACAGGCATCCTAGACCCCCTAAAGTCCAGAAAATGTTGGTGGCCTAATAACTGTGTCAGATAGCTCTGAATATCCCAAAAACATTTGCAGCCTGAAAGGGGCATTAACCCGCATCCCAGACCCCTGAAATTCCCAAAAATACTTTTGACACAAAAAACTCATCCTACACCCTTGAAAGTTCAGTATAGGTTAGCAGCCCAAAAACGGCCTTAAAATGCATCTTAGGCCTGCAAAACTGTTGAAAACTTTGAAGGCCCAAAAAAGGGGGTTACAGGCATCCTAGACCCCTTAAAGTCCAGAAAATGTTGGTGGCCCAAAAACTGTGCCAGAGAGCTCTGCATGTCCCAAAATCATTTTCAGCCTGAAAGGGGCATTAACCCGCATCCCAGACCCCTGAAATTCCCAAAAATATTTTTGGCACAAAAAATGCATCCTACACCCTTGAAGGTTCAGTATATGTTAGCAGCCCAAAAAAGGCCTAAAAATACATCTTAGGCTTGCAAAAATGTTGAAAACTTTGAAGGCCCAAAAAAGGGGGTTACAGGCATCCTAGACCCCTTAAAGTCCAGAAAATGTTGGTGGCCCAAAAACTGTGCCAGCATGTCCCAAAATCATTTGCAGCCTAAAAGGGACATTAACCCGCTTCATAGACCACTAAAATTCCCAAAAATATGTTGGCACAAAAAATGCATCCTACACCCCTGTAAGTTGAGAATAAGTTAGCAGCCCAAAAAAGGCCTTAAAATGGATTTTAGGCCTGCAAAAAGGTTGAAACCTTTGAAGGACCAAAAAAGGGGGTTACAGGCATCCTAGACCCCCTAAAGTCCAGAAAATATTGGTGGCCCAAAAACTGTGCCAGAGAGCTCTCCATGTCCCAACATCATTTGCAGCCTGAAGAGGGGCATTAACCCGCTTCATAGACCACTAAAATTCCCAAAAATATTTTGGCACAAAAAATGCATCCTACACCCCTGAAAGTTCAGAATATGCTACCATCCCAAAAAAGGCCTTAAAATGCATCTTAGGCCTGCAAAAATGTTGAAAACTTTGAAGGCCCAAAAAAGGGGTTTACAGGCATCGTAGACCCCCTAAAGTCCAGAAAATATTGGTGGCCTAATAACTGTGTCAGATAGCTCTGAATATCCCAAAAACATTTGCAGCCTGAAAGGGGCATTAACCCGCATCCCAGACCCCTGAAATTCCCAAAAATATTTTTGGCACAAAAAATGCATCCTACACCCTTGAAGGTTCAGTATATGTTAGCAGCCCAAAAAAGGCCTAAAAATGCATCTTAGGCTTGCAAAAATGTTCAAAACTTTGAAGGCCCAAAAAAGGAGTTTACAGGCATCCTAGACCCCCTAAAGTCCAGAAAATGTTGGCGGCCCAAAAACTTTGCCAGAGAGCTCTACATGTCCCAAAATCATTTGCAGCCTGAAAGGGGCATTAACCCGCATCATAGACCACTAAAAGACCTAAAAATATTTTGGCACAAAAAATGCATCCTACACCCTTGAAGGTTCAGTATATGTTAGCAGCCCAAAAGTCCTTAAAATGCATCTTAGGCCTGCAAAAATGTTGAAAACTTTGAAGGCCCAAAAAAATGGTTTACAGGCATCCTAGACCCCCTAAAGTCCAGACAATTTTGATGGCCCAAAAACGGTGCCAGAGAGCTCTGCATGTCCCAAAATCATTTGCAGCCTGAAAGGGGCATTACCCGCATCCCAGACCCCTGAAATTCCCAAAAATATTTTTGGCACAAAAAATGCATCCTACACCCTTGAAAGTTCAGTATATGTTATCAGCCCAAAAAAGGCCTAAAAATGCATCTTAGGCCTGCAAAAATGTTGAAACCTTTGAAGGACCAAAAAAGGGATTTACAGGCATCCTAGACCCCCTAAAGTCCAGAAAATGTTGGTGGGCCAAAAACTGTGCCAGAGAGCTCTGCATGTCCCAAAATCATTTGCAGCCTGAAAGGGGCATTAACCCGCATCATAGACTACTAAAATTCCCAAAAATATTTTGGCACAAAAAATGCATCCTACACCCCTGCAAGCTCATAATATGTTAGCAGCCCAAAAAAGGCCTTAAATGCATTTTCGGCCTGCAAAAAGGTTGAAACCTTTGAAGGCCCAAAAAAGGGGTTTACAGGCATCCTAGACCCCCTAAAGTCCAGAAAATGTTGGTGGCCCAAAAACTGTGCCAGAGAGCTCTACATGTCTCAAAATCATTTGCAGCCTGAAAGGGGCATTAACCCGCATCATAGACCACTAAAAGTCCTAAAACAATTTTGGCACAAAATAATACATCCTACACCCCTGATAGTTCAGAATATGTTAGCAGCCCAAAAGTCCTTAAAATGCATTTTCGTCCTGCAAAAAGGTTGAAAACTTTGAAGGCCCAAAAAAGTGGTTTACAGGCATCCTAGACCCCCTAAAGTCCAGAAAATATTGGTGGCCTAATAATTGTGTCAGATAGCTCTGAGTATCCCAAAAACATTTGCAGCCTGAAAGGGGCATTAACCCTCATCCCGGACCCCTGAAATTCCCAAAAATATTTTTGGCACAAAAAATGCATCCTACACCCCTGCAAGTTCAGAATATGTTAGCAGCCAAAAAAAGGCCTTAAAATGCATTTTCGTCCTGCAAAAAGGTTGAAAACTTTGAAGGCCCAAAAAAGTGGTTTACAGGCATCCTAGACCCCCTAAAGTCCAGACAATTTTGGTGGCCCAAAAACTGTGCCAGAGAGCTCTACATGTCCCAAAATCATTTGCAGCCTGAAAGGGGCATTAACCCGCATCATAGACCACTAAAAGTCCTAAAAATATTTTGGCACAAAAAATGCATCCTACACCCCTGCAAGTTCAGAATATGTTAGCAGCCAAAAAAAGGCCTTAAAATGCATTTTCCTCCTGCAAAAAGGTTGAAAACTTTGAAGGACCAAAAAAGGGGTTTACAGGCATCCTAGACCCCCTAAAGTCCAGAAAATATTGGTGGTCCAAAAACTGTGCCAGACAGCTCTCCATGTCCCAAAATCATTTGCAGCCTGAAAGGGGCATTAACCCGCATCCTAGACCACTGAAATTCCCAAAAATACTTTTGGCACAAAAATGCATCCTACACCCCTGCAAGTTCAGAATGTTAGCAGCCCAAAAAAGGCCTTAAAATGCATTTTAGGCCTGCAAAAATGTTGAAAACTTTGAAGGCCCAAAAAAGGGGGTTACAGGCATCCTAGACCCCTTAAAGTCCAGAAAATGTTGGTGGCCCAAAAACTGTGCCAGAGAGCTCTGCATGTCCCAAAATCATTGTCAGCCTGAAAGGGGCATTAACCCGCATCCCAGGCACCCTGAAATTCCCAAAAATATTTTTGGCACAAAAAATGCATCCTACACCCTTGAAGGTTCAGTATATGTTAGCAGCCCAAAAAAGGCCTAAAAATGCATCTTAGGCTTGCAAAAATGTTCAAAACTTTGAAGGCCCAAAAAAGGGGTTTACAGGCATCCTAGACCCCCTAAAGTCCAGAAAATGTTGGAGGACCAAAAACTGTGCCAGAGAGCTCTACATGTCCCAAAATCATTTGCAGCCTGAAATGGGCATTAACCCGCATCATAGACCACTGAAAGTCCTAAAAATATTTTGGCACAAAAAATGCATCCTACACCCATGCAAGTTCAGAATGTTAGCAGCCCAAAAAAGGCCTTAAAATGCATTTTCCATCTGCAAAAATGTTGAAAACTTTGAAGGCCCAAAAAAGGGGGTTACAGGCATCCTAGACCCCTTAAAGTCCAGAAAATGTTGGTGGCCCAAAAACTGTGCCAGAGAGCTCTGCATGTCCCAAAATCATTTGCAGCCTAAAAGGGACATTAACCCGCTTCATAGACCACTAAAATTCCCAAAAATATGTTGGCACAAAAAATGCATCCTACACCCCTGTAAGTTGAGAATAAGTTAGCAGCCCAAAAAAGGCCTTAAAATGCATTTTAGGCCTGCAAAAAGGTTGAAACCTTTGAAGGACCAAAAAAGGGGTTTACAGGCATCCTAGATCCCCTAAAGTCCAGAAAATATTGGTGGCCCAAAAACTGTGCCAGAGAGCTCTGCATGTCCCAAAATCATTTTCAGCCTGAAAGGGGCATTAACCCGCATCCCAGACCCCTGAAATTCCCAAAAATATTTTTGGCACAAAAAATGGATCCTACACCCTTGAAGGTTCAGTATATGTTAGCAGCCCAAAAAAGGCCTAAAAATGCATCTTAGGCTTGCAAAAATGTTCAAAACTTTGAAGGCCCAAAAAAGGGGTTTACAGGCATCCTAGACCCCCTAAAGTCCAGAAAATGTTGGCGGCCCAAAAACTGTGCCAGAGAGCTCTACATGTCCCAAAATCATTTGCAGCCTGAAAGGGGCATTAACCCGCATCATAGACCACTAAAAGTCCTAAAAATATTTTGGCACAAAAAATGCATCCTACACCCCTGCAAGTTCAGAATATGTTAGCAGCCAAAAAAAGGCCTTAAAATGCATTTTCCTCCTGCAAACAGGTTGAAAACTTTGAAGGACCAAAAAAGGGGTTTACAGGCATCCTAGACCCCCTAAAGTCCAGAAAATATTGGTGGTCCAAAAACTGTGCCAGACAGCTCTCCATGTCCCAAAATCACTTGCAGCCTGAAAGGGGCATTAACCCACATCCTAGACCACTGAAATTCCCAAAAATACTTTTGGCACAAAAATGCATCCTACACCCCTGCAAGTTCAGAATGTTAGCAGCCCAAAAAAGGCCTTAAAATGCATTTTAGGCCTGCAAAAATGTTGAAAACTTTGAAGGCACAAAAAAGGGGGTTACAGGCATCCTAGACCCCTTAAAGTCCAGAAAATGTTGGTGGCCCAAAAACTGTACCAGAGAGCTCTGCATGTCCCAAAATCATTTTCAGCCTGAAAGGGGCATTAACCCGCATCCCAGATCCCTGAAATTCCCAAAAATATTTTTGGCACAAAAAATGCATCCTACACCCTTGAAGGTTCAGTATATGTTAGCAGCCCAAAAAAGGCCTAAAAATGCATCTTAGGCTTGCAAAAATGTTCAAAACTTTGAAGGCCCAAAAAAGGAGTTTACAGGCATCCTAGACCCCCTAAAGTCCAGAAAATGTTGGCGGCCCAAAAACTGTGCCAGAGAGCTCTACATGTCCCAAAATCATTTGCAGCCTGAAAGGGGCATTAACCCGCATCATAGACCACTAAAAGTCCTAAAAATATTTTGGCACAAAAAATGCGTCCTACACCCCTGATAGTTCAGAATATGTTAGCAGCCCAAAAGTCCTTAAAATGCATCTTAGGCCTGCAAAAATGTTGAAAACTTTAAAGGCCCAAAAAAGGGGTTTACAGGCATCCTAGACCCCTTAAAGTCCAGAAAATGTTGGTGGCCCAAAAACTGTGGCAGAGAGCTCTGCATGTCCCAAAATCATTTGCAGCCTAAAAGGGACATTAACCCGCTTCATAGACCACTAAAATTTCCAAAAATATGTTGGCACAAAAAATGCATCCTACACCCCTGTAAGTTGAGAATAAGTTAGCAGCCCAAAAAAGGCCTTAAAATGCATTTTAGGCCTGCAAAAAGGTTGAAACCTTTGAAGGACCAAAAAAGGGGTTTACAGGCATCCTAGATCCCCTAAAGTCCAGAAAATATTGGTGGCCCAAAAACTGTGCCAGAGAGCTCTGCATGTCCCAAAATCATTTTCAGCCTGAAAGGGGCATTAACCCGCATCCCAGACCCCTGAAATTCCCAAAAATATTTTTGGCACAAAAAATGGATCCTACACCCTTGAAGGTTCAGTATATGTTAGCAGCCCAAAAAAGGCCTAAAAATGCATCTTAGGCTTGCAAAAATGTTCAAAACTTTGAAGGCCCAAAAAAGGGGTTTACAGGCATCCTAGACCCCCTAAAGTCCAGAAAATGTTGGCGGCCCAAAAACTGTGCCAGAGAGCTCTACATGTCCCAAAATCATTTGCAGCCTGAAAGGGGCATTAACCCGCATCATAGACCACTAAAAGTCCTAAAAATATTTTGGCACAAAAAATGCATCCTACACCCCCGCAAGTTCAGAATATGTTAGCAGCCAAAAAAAGGCCTTAAAATGCATTTTCCTCCTGCAAACAGGTTGAAAACTTTGAAGGACCAAAAAAGGGGTTTACAGGCATCCTAGACCCCCTAAAGTCCAGAAAATATTGGTGGTCCAAAAACTGTGCCAGACAGCTCTCCATGTCCCAAAATCACTTGCAGCCTGAAAGGGGCATTAACCCACATCCTAGACCACTGAAATTCCCAAAAATACTTTTGGCACAAAAATGCATCCTACACCCCTGCAAGTTCAGAATGTTAGCAGCCCAAAAAAGGCCTTAAAATGCATTTTAGGCCTGCAAAAATGTTGAAAACTTTGAAGGCACAAAAAAGGGGGTTACAGGCATCCTAGACCCCTTAAAGTCCAGAAAATGTTGGTGGCCCAAAAACTGTACCAGAGAGCTCTGCATGTCCCAAAATCATTTTCAGCCTGAAAGGGGCATTAACCCGCATCCCAGATCCCTGAAATTCCCAAAAATATTTTTGGCACAAAAAATGCATCCTACACCCTTGAAGGTTCAGTATATGTTAGCAGCCCAAAAAAGGCCTAAAAATGCATCTTAGGCTTGCAAAAATGTTCAAAACTTTGAAGGCCCAAAAAAGGAGTTTACAGGCATCCTAGACCCCCTAAAGTCCAGAAAATGTTGGCGGCCCAAAAACTGTGCCAGAGAGCTCTACATGTCCCAAAATCATTTGCAGCCTGAAAGGGGCATTAACCCGCATCATAGACCACTAAAAGTCCTAAAAATATTTTGGCACAAAAAATGCGTCCTACACCCCTGATAGTTCAGAATATGTTAGCAGCCCAAAAGTCCTTAAAATGCATCTTAGGCCTGCAAAAATGTTGAAAACTTTAAAGGCCCAAAAAAGGGGTTTACAGGCATCCTAGACCCCTTAAAGTCCAGATAAATGTTGGTGGCCCAAAAACTGTGGCAGAGAGCTCTGCATGTCCCAAAATCATTTGCAGCCTAAAAGGGACATTAACCCGCTTCATAGACCACTAAAATTTCCAAAAATATGTTGGCACAAAAAATGCATCCTACACCCCTGTAAGTTGAGAATAAATTAGCAGCCCAAAAAAGGCCTTAAAATGCATTTTAGGCCTGCAAAAATGTTGAAAAATTTGAAGGCCCAAAAAAGGGGTTTACAGGCATCGTAGACCCCCTAAAGTCCAGAAAATATTGGTGGCCTAATAACTGTGTCAGATAGCTCTGCATGTCCCAAAAACATTTGCAGCCTGAAAGGGGCATTAACCCGCATCCCAGACCCCTGAAATTCCCAAAAATATTTTTGGCACAAAAAATGCATCCTACACCCTTGAAAGTTCAGTATATGTTAGCAGCCCAAAAAAGGCCTAAAAATGCATCTTAGGCCTGCAAAAATGTTGAAAACTTTGAAGGCCCAAAAAAGGGATTTACAGGCATCCTAGACCCCCTAAAGTCCAGAAAATATTGGTGGGCCAAAAACTGTGCCAGAGAGCTCTGCATGTCCCAAAATCATTTGCAGCCTGAAAGGGGCATTAACCCGCATCATAGACTACTAAAATTCCCAAAAATATTTTGGCACAAAAAATGCATCCTACACCCCTGCAAGCTCATAATATGTTAGCAGCCCAAAAAAGGCCTTAAATGCATTTTCGGCCTGCAAAATGGTTGAAAACTTTGAAGGCCCAAAAAAGGGGTTTACAGGCATCCTAGACCCCCTAAAGTCCAGAAAATGTTGGTGGGCCAAAAACTGTGCCAGAGAGCTCTGCATGTCCCAAAATCATTTGCAGCCTGAAAGGGGCATTAACCCGCATCATAGACTACTAAAATTCCCAAAAATATTTTGGCACAAAAAATGCATCCTACACCCCTGCAAGCTCATAATATGTTAGCAGCCCAAAAAAGGCCTTAAAATGCATTTTCGTCCTGCAAAAAGGTTGAAAACTTTGAAGGCCCAAAAAAGGGATTTACAGGCATCCTAGACCCCCTAAAGTCCAGAAAATGTTGGTGGGCCAAGAACTGTGCCAGAGAGCTCTGCATGTCCCAAAATCATTTGCAGCCTGAAAGGGGCATTAACCCGCTTCATAGACCACTAAAATTCCCAAAAAAACTTTTGGCACAAAAAATGCATCCTACACCCTTGAAAGTTCAGTATATGTTAGCATCCCAAAGAATGCCTAAAAATGCATCTTAGGCCTGCAAAAATGTTGAAAACTTTGAAGGCCCGAAAAAGGGGTTTACAGGCATCCTAGACCCCCTAAAGTCCAGAAAATGTTGGCGGCCCAAAAACTGTGCCAGAGAGCTCTACATGTCCCAAAATCATTTGCAGCCTGAAAGGGGCATTAACCCGCATCATAGACCACTAAAAGTCCTAAAAATATTTTGGCACAAAAAATGCATCCTACACCCCTGATAGTTCAGAATATGTTAGCAGCCCAAAAGTCCTTAAAATGCATCTTAGGCCTGCAAAAATGTTGAAAACTTTGAAGGCCCAAAAAAGGGGTTTACAGGCATCGTAGACCCCCTAAAGTCCAGAAAATATTGGTGGCCTAATAACTGTGTCAGATAGCTCTGAGTATCCCAAAAACATTTGCAGCCTGAAAGGGGCATTAACCCGCATCCCGGACCCCTGAAATTCCCAAAAATATTTTTGGCACAAAAAATGCATCCTACACCCCTGCAAGTTCAGAATATGTTAGCAGCCAAAAAAAGGCCTTAAAATGCATTTTCGTCCTGCAAAAAGGTTGAAAACTTTGAAGGCCCAAAAAAGTGGTTTACAGGCATCCTAGACCCCCTAAAGTCCAGACAATTTTGGTGGCCCAAAAACTGTGCCAGAGAGCTCTACATGTCCCAAAATCATTTGCAGCCTGAAAGGGGCATTAACCCGCATCATAGACCACTAAAAGTCCTAAAAATATTTTGGCACAAAAAATGCATCCTACACCCCTGCAAGTTCAGAATATGTTAGCATCCCAAAAAAGGCCTTAAAATGCATCTTAGGCCTGCAAAGATGTTGAAAACTTTGAAGGCCCAAAAAAGAGGTTTACAGGCATCGTAGACCCCCTAAAGTCCAGACAATTTTGATGGCCCAAAAACTGTGCCAGAGAGCTCTGCATGTCCCAAAATCATTTGCAGCCTGAAAGGGGCATTAACCCGCATCCCAGACCCCTGAAATTCCCAAAAATATTTTTGGCACAAAAAATGCATCCTACACCCTTGAAAGTTCAGTATATGTTAGTAGCCCAAAAAAGGCCTAAAAATGCATCTTAGGCCTGTAAAAATGTTGAAAACTTTGAAGGCCCAAAAAAGGGATTTACAGGCATCCTAGACCCCCTAAAGTCCAGAAAATGTTGGTGGCCTAATAACTGTGTCAGATAGCTCTGAATATCCCAAAAACATTTGCAGCCTGAAAGGGGCATTAACCCGCATCCCAGACCCCTGAAATTCCCAAAAATACTTTTGACACAAAAAACTCATCCTACACCCTTGAAAGTTCAGTATAGGTTAGCAGCCCAAAAACGGCCTTAAAATGCATCTTAGGCCTGCAAAACTGTTGAAAACTTTGAAGGCCCAAAAAAGGGGGTTACAGGCATCCTAGACCCCTTAAAGTCCAGAAAATGTTGGTGGCCCAAAAACTGTGCCAGAGAGCTCTGCATGTCCCAAAATCATTTTCAGCCTGAAAGGGGCATTAACCCGCATCCCAGACCCCTGAAATTCCCAAAAATATTTTTGGCACAAAAAATGCATCCTACACCCTTGAAGGTTCAGTATATGTTAGCAGCCCAAAAAAGGCCTAAAAATACATCTTAGGCTTGCAAAAATGTTGAAAACTTTGAAGGCCCAAAAAAGGGGGTTACAGGCATCCTAGACCCCTTAAAGTCCAGAAAATGTTGGTGGCCCAAAAACTGTGCCAGCATGTCCCAAAATCATTTGCAGCCTAAAAGGGACATTAACCCGCTTCATAGACCACTAAAATTCCCAAAAATATGTTGGCACAAAAAATGCATCCTACACCCCTGTAAGTTGAGAATAAGTTAGCAGCCCAAAAAAGGCCTTAAAATGGATTTTAGGCCTGCAAAAAGGTTGAAACCTTTGAAGGACCAAAAAAGGGGGTTACAGGCATCCTAGACCCCCTAAAGTCCAGAAAATATTGGTGGCCCAAAAACTGTGCCAGAGAGCTCTCCATGTCCCAACATCATTTGCAGCCTGAAAGGGGCATTAACCCGCTTCATAGACCACTAAAATTCCCAAAAATATTTTGGCACAAAAAATGCATCCTACACCCCTGAAAGTTCAGAATATGCTAGCATCCCAAAAAAGGCCTTAAAATGCATCTTAGGCCTGCAAAAATGTTGAAAACTTTGAAGGCCCAAAAAAGGGGTTTACAGGCATCGTAGACCCCCTAAAGTCCAGAAAATATTGGTGGCCTAATAACTGTGTCAGATAGCTCTGAATATCCCAAAAACATTTGCAGCCTGAAAGGGGCATTAACCCGCATCCCAGACCCCTGAAATTCCCAAAAATATTTTTGGCACAAAAAATGCATCCTACACCCTTGAAGCTTCAGTATATGTTAGCAGCCCAAAAAAGGCCTAAAAATGCATCTTAGGCTTGCAAAAATGTTCAAAACTTTGAAGGCCCAAAAAAGGAGTTTACAGGCATCCTAGACCCCCTAAAGTCCAGAAAATGTTGGCGGCCCAAAAACTGTGCCAGAGAGCTCTACATGTCCCAAAATCATTTGCAGCCTGAAAGGGGCATTAACCCGCATCATAGACCACTAAAAGACCTAAAAATATTTTGGCACAAAAAATGCATCATACACCCTGGAAGGTTCAGTATATGTTAGCAGCCCAAAAGTCCTTAAAATGCATCTTAGGCCTGCAAAAATGTTGAAAACTTTGAAGACCCAAAAAAGGGGTTTACAGGCATCGTAGACCCCCTAAAGTCCAGAAAATATTGGTGGCCTAATAACTGTGTCAGATAGCTCTGAATATCCCAAAAACATTTGCAGCCTGAAAGGGGCATTAACCCGCATCCCAGACCCCTGAAAATCCCAAAAATATTTTGGGCACAAAAAATGCATCCTTCACCCTTGAAAGTTCAGTATAGGTTAGCAGCCCAAAAAATGCCTAAAAATGTATCTTAGGCCTGCAAAAATGTTGAAAACTTTGAAGGCCCAAAAAAATGGTTTACAGGCATCCTAGACCCCCTAAAGTCCAGATAATTTTGATGGCCCAAAAACGGTGCCAGAGAGCTCTGCATGTCCCAAAATCATTTGCAGCCTGAAAGGGGCATTAACCCGCATCCCAGACCCCTGAAATTCCCAAAAATATTTTTGGCACAAAAAATGCATCCTACACCCTTGAAAGTTCAGTATATGTTATCAGCCCAAAAAAGGCCTAAAAATGCATCTTAGGCCTGCAAAAATGTTGAAACCTTTGAAGGCCCAAAAAAGGGATTTACAGGCATCCTAGACCCCCTAAAGTCCAGAAAATGTTGGTGGGCCAAAAACAGTGCCAGAGAGCTCTGCATGTCCCAAAATCATTTGCAGCCTGAAAGGGGCATTAACCCGCATCATAGACTACTAAAATTCCCAAAAATATTTTGGCACAAAAAATGCATCCTACACCCCTGCAAGCTCATAATATGTTAGCAGCCCAAAAAAGGCCTTAAATGCATTTTCGGCCTGCAAAAAGGTTGAAACCTTTGAAGGCCCAAAAAAGGGGTTTACAGGCATCCTAGACCCCCTAAAGTCCAGAAAATGTTGGTGGCCCAAAAACTGTGCCAGAGAGCTCTACATGTCTCAAAATCATTTGCAGCCTGAAAGGGGCATTAACCCGCATCATAGACCACTAAAAGTCCTAAAACAATTTTGGCACAAAATAATACATCCTACACCCCTGATAGTTCAGAATATGTTAGCAGCCCAAAAGTCCTTAAAATGCATTTTCGTCCTGCAAAAAGGTTGAAAACTTTGAAGGCCCAAAAAAGTGGTTTACAGGCATCCTAGACCCCCTAAAGTCCAGAAAATATTGGTGGCCTAATAATTGTGTCAGATAGCTCTGAGTATCCCAAAAACATTTGCAGCCTGAAAGGGGCATTAACCCTCATCCCGGACCCCTGAAATTCCCAAAAATATTTTTGGCACAAAAAATGCATCCTACACCCCTGCAAGTTCAGAATATGTTAGCAGCCAAAAAAAGGCCTTAAAATGCATTTTCGTCCTGCAAAAAGGTTGAAAACTTTGAAGGCCCAAAAAAGTGGTTTACAGGCATCTTAGACCCCCTAAAGTCCAGACAATTTTGGTGGCCCAAAAACTGTGCCAGAGAGCTCTACATGTCCCAAAATCATTTGCAGCCTGAAAGGGGCATTAACCCGCATCATAGACCACTAAAAGTCCTAAAAATATTTTGGCACAAAAAATGCATCCTACACCCCTGCAAGTTCAGAATATGTTAGCAGCCAAAAAAAGGCCTTAAAATGCATTTTCCTCCTGCAAAAAGGTTGAAAACTTTGAAGGACCAAAAAAGGGGTTTACAGGCATCCTAGACCCCCTAAAGTCCAGAAAATATTGGTGGTCCAAAAACTGTGCCAGACAGCTCTCCATGTCCCAAAATCATTTGCAGCCTGAAAGGGGCATTAACCCGCATCCTAGACCACTGAAATTCCCAAAAATACTTTTGGCACAAAAATGCATCCTACACCCCTGCAAGTTCAGAATGTTAGCAGCCCAAAAAAGGCCTTAAAATGCATTTTAGGCCTGCAAAAATGTTGAAAACTTTGAAGGCCCAAAAAAGGGGGTTACAGGCATCCTAGACCCCTTAAAGTCCAGAAAATGTTGGTGGCCCAAAAACTGTGCCAGAGAGCTCTGCATGTCCCAAAATCATTGTCAGCCTGAAAGGGGCATTAACCCGCATCCCAGGCACCCTGAAATTCCCAAAAATATTTTTGGCACAAAAAATGCATCCTACACCCTTGAAGGTTCAGTATATGTTAGCAGCCCAAAAAAGGCCTAAAAATGCATCTTAGGCTTGCAAAAATGTTCAAAACTTTGAAGGCCCAAAAAAGGGGTTTACAGGCATCCTAGACCCCCTAAAGTCCAGAAAATGTTGGCGGACCAAAAACTGTGCCAGAGAGCTCTACATGTCCCAAAATCATTTGCAGCCTGAAATGGGCATTAACCCGCATCATAGACCACTGAAAGTCCTAAAAATATTTTGGCACAAAAAATGCATCCTACACCCATGCAAGTTCAGAATGTTAGCAGCCCAAAAAAGGCCTTAAAATGCATTTTCCATCTGCAAAAATGTTGAAAACTTTGAAGGCCCAAAAAAGGGGGTTACAGGCATCCTAGACCCCTTAAAGTCCAGAAAATGTTGGTGGCCCAAAAACTGTGCCAGAGAGCTCTGCATGTCCCAAAATCATTTGCAGCCTAAAAGGGACATTAACCCGCTTCATAGACCACTAAAATTCCCAAAAATATGTTGGCACAAAAAATGCATCCTACACCCCTGTAAGTTGAGAATAAGTTAGCAGCCCAAAAAAGGCCTTAAAATGCATTTTAGGCCTGCAAAAAGGTTGAAACCTTTGAAGGACCAAAAAAGGGGTTTACAGGCATCCTAGATCCCCTAAAGTCCAAAAAATATTGGTGGCCCAAAAACTGTGCCAGAGAGCTCTGCATGTCCCAAAATCATTTTCAGCCTGAAAGGGGCATTAACCCGCATCCCAGACCCCTGAAATTCCCAAAAATATTTTTGGCACAAAAAATGGATCCTACACCCTTGAAGGTTCAGTATATGTTAGCAGCCCAAAAAAGGCCTAAAAATGCATCTTAGGCTTGCAAAAATGTTCAAAACTTTGAAGGCCCAAAAAAGGGGTTTACAGGCATCCTAGACCCCCTAAAGTCCAGAAAATGTTGGCGGCCCAAAAACTGTGCCAGAGAGCTCTACATGTCCCAAAATCATTTGCAGCCTGAAAGGGGCATTAACCCGCATCATAGACCACTAAAAGTCCTAAAAATATTTTGGCACAAAAAATGCATCCTACACCCCTGCAAGTTCAGAATATGTTAGCAGCCAAAAAAAGGCCTTAAAATGCATTTTCCTCCTGCAAACAGGTTGAAAACTTTGAAGGACCAAAAAAGGGGTTTACAGGCATCCTAGACCCCCTAAAGTCCAGAAAATATTGGTGGTCCAAAAACTGTGCCAGACAGCTCTCCATGTCCCAAAATCACTTGCAGCCTGAAAGGGGCATTAACCCACATCCTAGACCACTGAAATTCCCAAAAATACTTTTGGCACAAAAATGCATCCTACACCCCTGCAAGTTCAGAATGTTAGCAGCCCAAAAAAGGCCTTAAAATGCATTTTAGGCCTGCAAAAATGTTGAAAACTTTGAAGGCACAAAAAAGGGGGTTACAGGCATCCTAGACCCCTTAAAGTCCAGAAAATGTTGGTGGCCCAAAAACTGTACCAGAGAGCTCTGCATGTCCCAAAATCATTTTCAGCCTGAAAGGGGCATTAACCCGCATCCCAGATCCCTGAAATTCCCAAAAATATTTTTGGCACAAAAAATGCATCCTACACCCTTGAAGGTTCAGTATATGTTAGCAGCCCAAAAAAGGCCTAAAAATGCATCTTAGGCTTTCAAAAATGTTCAAAACTTTGAAGGCCCAAAAAAGGAGTTTACAGGCATCCTAGACCCCCTAAAGTCCAGAAAATGTTGGCGGCCCAAAAACTGTGCCAGAGAGCTCTACATGTCCCAAAATCATTTGCAGCCTGAAAGGGGCATTAACCCGCATCATAGACCACTAAAATTTCCAAAAATATGTTGGCACAAAAAATGCATCCTACACCCCTGTAAGTTGAGAATAAATTAGCAGCCCAAAAAAGGCCTTAAAATGCATTTTAGGCCTGCAAAAAGGTTGAAACCTTTGAAGGACCAAAAAAGGGGTTTACAGGCATCCTAGACCCCCTAAAGTCCAGAAAATATTGGTGGCCCAAAAACTGTGCCAGAGAGCTCTCCATGTCCCAACATCATTTGCAGCCTGAAAGGGGCATTAACCCGCTTCATAGACCACTAAAATTCCCAAAAATATTTTGGCACAAAAAATGCATCCTACACCCCTGAAAGTTCAGAATATGCTAGCATCCCAAAAAAGGCCTTAAAATGCATCTTAGGCCTGCAAAAATGTTGAAAACTTTGAAGGCCCAAAAAAGGGGTTTACAGGCATCGTAGACCCCCTAAAGTCCAGAAAATATTGGTGGCCTAATAACTGTGTCAGATAGCTCTGCATGTCCCAAAAACATTTGCAGCCTGAAAGGGGCATTAACCCGCATCCCAGACCCCTGAAATTCCCAAAAATATTTTTGGCACAAAAAATGCATCCTACACCCTTGAAAGTTCAGTATATGTTAGCAGCCCAAAAAAGGCCTAAAAATGCATCTTAGGCCTGCAAAAATGTTGAAAACTTTGAAGGCCCAAAAAAGGGATTTACAGGCATCCTAGACCCCCTAAAGTCCAGAAAATATTGGTGGGCCAAAAACTGTGCCAGAGAGCTCTGCATGTCCCAAAATCATTTGCAGCCTGAAAGGGGCATTAACCCGCATCATAGACTACTAAAATTCCCAAAAATATTTTGGCACAAAAAATGCATCCTACACCCCTGCAAGCTCATAATATGTTAGCAGCCCAAAAAAGGCCTTAAATGCATTTTCGGCCTGCAAAAAGGTTGAAAACTTTGAAGGCCCAAAAAAGGGGTTTACAGGCATCCTAGACCCCCTAAAGTCCAGAAAATGTTGGTGGGCCAAAAACTGTGCCAGAGAGCTCTGCATGTCCCAAAATCATTTGCAGCCTGAAAGGGGCATTAACCCGCATCATAGACTACTAAAATTCCCAAAAATATTTTGGCACAAAAAATGCATCCTACACCCCTGCAAGCTCATAATATGTTAGCAGCCCAAAAAAGGCCTTAAAATGCATTTTCGTCCTGCAAAAAGGTTGAAAACTTTGAAGGCCCAAAAAAGGGATTTACAGGCATCCTAGACCCCCTAAAGTCCAGAAAATGTTGGTGGGCCAAAAACTGTGCCAGAGAGCTCTGCATGTCCCAAAATCATTTGCAGCCTGAAAGGGGCATTAACCCGCTTCATAGACCACTAAAATTCCCAAAAAAACTTTTGGCACAAAAAATGCATCCTACACCCTTGAAAGTTCAGTATATGTTAGCATCCCAAAGAATGCCTAAAAATGCATCTTAGGCCTGCAAAAATGTTGAAAACTTTGAAGGCCCGAAAAAGGGGTTTACAGGCATCCTAGACCCCCTAAAGTCCAGACAATTTTGGTGGCCCAAAAACTGTGCCAGAGAGCTCTGCATGTCCCAAAATCATTTTCAGCCTGAAAGGGGCATTAACCCGCATCCCAGACCCCTGAAATTCCCAAAAATATTTTTGGCACAAAAAATGCATCCTACACCCTTGAAGGTTCAGTATATGTTAGCAGCCCAAAAAAGGCCTAAAAATGCATCTTAGGCTTGCAAAAATGTTCAAAACTTTGAAGGCCCAAAAAAGGGGTTTACAGGCATCCTAGACCCCCTAAAGTCCAGAAAATGTTGGCGGCCCAAAAACTGTGCCAGAGAGCTCTACATGTCCCAAAATCATTTGCAGCCTGAAAGGGGCATTAACCCGCATCATAGACCACTAAAAGTCCTAAAAATATTTTGGCACAAAAAATGCATCCTACACCCCTGATAGTTCAGAATATGTTAGCAGCCCAAAAGTCCTTAAAATGCATCTTAGGCCTGCAAAAATGTTGAAAACTTTGAAGGCCCAAAAAAGGGGTTTACAGGCATCGTAGACCCCCTAAAGTCCAGAAAATATTGGTGGCCTAATAACTGTGTCAGATAGCTCTGAGTATCCCAAAAACATTTGCAGCCTGAAAGGGGCATTAACCCGCATCCCGGACCCCTGAAATTCCCAAAAATATTTTTGGCACAAAAAATGCATCCTACACCCCTGCAAGTTCAGAATATGTTAGCAGCCAAAAAAAGGCCTTAAAATGCATTTTCGTCCTGCAAAAAGGTTGAAAACTTTGAAGGCCCAAAAAAGTGGTTTACAGGCATCCTAGACCCCCTAAAGTCCAGACAATTTTGGTGGCCCAAAAACTGTGCCAGAGAGCTCTACATGTCCCAAAATCATTTGCATCCTGAAAGGGGCATTAACCCGCATCATAGACCACTAAAAGTCCTAAAAATATTTTGGCACAAAAAATGCATCCTACACCCCTGCAAGTTCAGAATATGTTAGCAGCCAAAAAAAGGCCTTAAAATGCATTTTCCTCCTGCAAAAAGGTTGAAAACTTTGAAGGACCAAAAAAAGGGGTTTACAGGCATGCTAGACCCCTTAAAGTCCAGAAAATGTTGGTGGCCCAAAAACTGTGCCAGAGAGCTCTGCGTGTCCCAAAATCATTTTCAGACTGAAAGGGGCATTAACCCGCTTCATAGACCACTAAAATTCCCAAAAATATTTTGGCACAAAAAATGCATCCTACACCCCTGAAAGTTCAGAATATGCTAGCATCCCAAAAAAGGCCTTAAAATGCATCTTAGGCCTGCAAAGATGTTGAAAACTTTGAAGGCCCAAAAAAGAGGTTTACAGGCATCGTAGACCCCCTAAAGTCCAGACAATTTTGATGGCCCACAAACTGTGCCAGAGAGCTCTGCATGTCCCAAAATCATTTGCAGCCTGAAAGGGGCATTAACCCGCATCCGAGACCCCTGAAATTCCCAAAAATATTTTTGGCACAAAAAATGCATCCTACACCCTTGAAAGTTCAGTATATGTTAGTAGCCCAAAAAAGGCCTAAAAATGCATCTTAGGCCTGCAAAAATGTTGAAAACTTTGAAGGCCCAAAAAAGGGATTTACAGGCATCCTAGACCCCCTAAAGTCCAGAAAATGTTGGTGGCCTAATAACTGTGTCAGATAGCTCTGAATATCCCAAAAACATTTGCAGCCTGAAAGGGGCATTAACCCGCATCCCAGACCCCTGAAATTCCCAAAAATACTTTTGACACAAAAAACTCATCCTACACCCTTGAAAGTTCAGTATAGGTTAGCAGCCCAAAAACGGCCTTAAAATGCATCTTAGGCCTGCAAAACTGTTGAAAACTTTGAAGGCCCAAAAAAGGGGGTTACAGGCATCCTAGACCCCTTAAAGTCCAGAAAATGTTGGTGGCCCAAAAACTGTGCCAGAGAGCTCTGCATGTCCCAAAATCATTTTCAGCCTGAAAGGGGCATTAACCCGCATCCCAGACCCCTGAAATTCCCAAAAATATTTTTGGCACAAAAAATGCATCCTACACCCTTGAAGGTTCAGTATATGTTAGCAGCCCAAAAAAGGCCTAAAAATACATCTTAGGCTTGCAAAAATGTTGAAAACTTTGAAGGCCCAAAAAAGGGGGTTACAGGCATCCTAGACCCCTTAAAGTCCAGAAAATGTTGGTGGCCCAAAAACTGTGCCAGAGAGCTCTGCATGTCCCAAAATCATTTGCAGCCTAAAAGGGACATTAACCCGCTTCATAGACCACTAAAATTCCCAAAAATATGTTGGCACAAAAAATGCATCCTACACCCCTGTAAGTTGAGAATAAGTTAGCAGCCCAAAAAAGGCCTTAAAATGGATTTTAGGCCTGCAAAAAGGTTGAAACCTTTGAAGGACCAAAAAAGGGGGTTACAGGCATCCTAGACCCCCTAAAGTCCAGAAAATATTGGTGGCCCAAAAACTGTGCCAGAGAGCTCTCCATGTCCCAACATCATTTGCAGCCTGAAAGGGGCATTAACCCGCTTCATAGACCACTAAAATTCCCAAAAATATTTTGGCACAAAAAATGCATCCTACGCCCCTGAAAGTTCAGAATATGCTAGCATCCCAAAAAAAGGCCTTAAAATGCATCTTAGGCCTGCAAAAATGTTGAAAACTTTGAAGGCCCAAAAAAGGGGTTTACAGGCATCGTAGACCCCCTAAAGTCCAGAAAATATTGGTGGCCTAATAACTGTGTCAGATAGCTCTGAATATCCCAAAAACATTTGCAGCCTGAAAGGGGCATTAACCCGCATCCCAGACCCCTGAAATTCCCAAAAATTTTTTTGGCACAAAAAATGCATCCTACACCCTTGAAGGTTCAGTATATGTTAGCAGCCCAAAAAAGGCCTAAAAATGCATCTTAGGCTTGCAAAAATGTTCAAAACTTTGAAGGCCCAAAAAAGGAGTTTACAGGCATCCTAGACCCCCTAAAGTCCAGAAAATGTTGGCGGCCCAAAAACTGTGCCAGAGAGCTCTACATGTCCCAAAATCATTTGCAGCCTGAAAGGGGCATTAACCCGCATCATAGACCACTAAAAGTCCTAAAAATATTTTGGCACAAAAAATGCATCCTACACCCTTGAAGGTTCAGTATATGTTAGCAGCCCAAAAGTCCTTAAAATGCATCTTAGGCCTGCAAAAATGTTGAAAACTTTGAAGGCCCAAAAAAGGGGTTTACAGGCATCGTAGACCCCCTAAAGTCCAGAAAATATTGGTGGCCTAATAACTGTGTCAGATAGCTCTGAATATCCCAAAAACATTTGCAGCCTGAAAGGGGCATTAACCCGCATCCCAGACCCCTGAAATTCCCAAAAATATTTTGGGCACAAAAAATGCATCCTTCACCCTTGAAAGTTCAGTATAGGTTAGCAGCCCAAAAAATGCCTAAAAATGTATCTTAGGCCTGCAAAAATGTTGAAAACTTTGAAGGCCCAAAAAAATGGTTTACAGGCATCCTAGACCCCCTAAAGTCCAGACAATTTTGATGGCCCAAAAACGGTGCCAGAGAGCTCTGCATGTCCCAAAATCATTTGCAGCCTGAAAGGGGCATTAACCCGCATCCCAGACCCCTGAAATTCCCAAAAATATTTTTGGCACAAAAAATGCATCCTACACCCTTGAAAGTTCAGTATATGTTATCAGCCCAAAAAAGGCCTAAAAATGCATCTTAGGCCTGCAAAAATGTTGAAACCTTTGAAGGCCCAAAAAAGGGATTTACAGGCATCCTAGACCCCCTAAAGTCCAGAAAATGTTGGTGGGCCAAAAACTGTGCCAGAGAGCTCTGCATGTCCCAAAATCATTTGCAGCCTGAAAGGGGCATTAACCCGCTTCATAGACCACTAAAATTCCCAAAAATATTTTGGCACAAAAAATGCATCCTACACCCCTGAAAGTTCAGAATATGCTAGCATCCCAAAAAAGGCCTTAAAATGCATCTTAGGCCTGCAAAAATGTTGAAAACTTTGAAGGCCCAAAAAAGGGGTTTACAGGCATCGTAGACCCCCTAAAGTCCAGAAAATATTGGTGGCCTAATAACTGTGTCAGATAGCTCTGCATGTCCCAAAAACATTTGCAGCCTGAAAGGGGCATTAACCCGCATCCCAGACCCCTGAAATTCCCAAAAATATTTTTGGCACAAAAAATGCATCCTACACCCTTGAAAGTTCAGTATATGTTAGCAGCCCAAAAAAGGCCTAAAAATGCATCTTAGGCCTGCAAAAATGTTGAAAACTTTGAAGGCCCAAAAAAGGGATTTACAGGCATCCTAGACCCCCTAAAGTCCAGAAAATATTGGTGGGCCAAAAACTGTGCCAGAGAGATCTGCATGTCCCAAAATCATTTGCAGCCTGAAAGGGGCATTAACCCGCATCATAGACTACTAAAATTCCCAAAAATATTTTGGCACAAAAAATGCATCCTACACCCCTGCAAGCTCATAATATGTTAGCAGCCCAAAAAAGGCCTTAAATGCATTTTCGGCCTGCAAAAAGGTTGAAAACTTTGAAGGCCCAAAAAAGGGGTTTACAGGCATCCTAGACCCCCTAAAGTCCAGAAAATGTTGGTGGGCCAAAAACTGTGCCAGAGAGCTCTGCATGTCCCAAAATCATTTGCAGCCTGAAAGGGGCATTAACCCGCATCATAGACTACTAAAATTCCCAAAAATATTTTGGCACAAAAAATGCATCCTACACCCCTGCAAGCTCATAATATGTTAGCAGCCCAAAAAAGGCCTTAAAATGCATTTTCGTCCTGCAAAAAGGTTGAAAACTTTGAAGGCCCAAAAAAGGGATTTACAGGCATCCTAGACCCCCTAAAGTCCAGAAAATGTTGGTGGGCCAAAAACTGTGCCAGAGAGCTCTGCATGTCCCAAAATCATTTGCAGCCTGAAAGGGGCATTAACCCGCTTCATAGACCACTAAAATTCCCAAAAAAACTTTTGGCACAAAAAATGCATCCTACACCCTTGAAAGTTCAGTATATGTTAGCATCCCAAAGAATGCCTAAAAATGCATCTTAGGCCTGCAAAAATGTTGAAAACTTTGAAGGCCCGAAAAAGGGGTTTACAGGCATCCTAGACCCCCTAAAGTCCAGACAATTTTGGTGGCCCAAAAACTGTGCCAGAGAGCTCTGCATGTCCCAAAATCATTTTCAGCCTGAAAGGGGCATTAACCCGCATCCCAGACCCCTGAAATTCCCAAAAATATTTTTGGCACAAAAAATGCATCCTACACCCTTGAAGGTTCAGTATATGTTAGCAGCCCAAAAAAGGCCTAAAAATGCATCTTAGGCTTGCAAAAATGTTCAAAACTTTGAAGGCCCAAAAAAGGGGTTTACAGGCATCCTAGACCCCCTAAAGTCCAGAAAATGTTGGCGGCCCAAAAACTGTGCCAGAGAGCTCTACATGTCCCAAAATCATTTGCAGCCTGAAAGGGGCATTAACCCGCATCATAGACCACTAAAAGTCCTAAAAATATTTTGGCACAAAAAATGCATCCTACACCCCTGATAGTTCAGAATATGTTAGCAGCCCAAAAGTCCTTAAAATGCATCTTAGGCCTGCAAAAATGTTGAAAACTTTGAAGGCCCAAAAAAGGGGTTTACAGGCATCGTAGACCCCCTAAAGTCCAGAAAATATTGGTGGCCTAATAACTGTGTCAGATAGCTCTGAGTATCCCAAAAACATTTGCAGCCTGAAAGGGGCATTAACCCGCATCCCGGACCCCTGAAATTCCCAAAAATATTTTTGGCACAAAAAATGCATCCTACACCCCTGCAAGTTCAGAATATGTTAGCAGCCAAAAAAAGGCCTTAAAATGCATTTTCGTCCTGCAAAAAGGTTGAAAACTTTGAAGGCCCAAAAAAGTGGTTTACAGGCATCCTAGACCCCCTAAAGTCCAGACAATTTTGGTGGCCCAAAAACTGTGCCAGAGAGCTCTACATGTCCCAAAATCATTTGCATCCTGAAAGGGGCATTAACCCGCATCATAGACCACTAAAAGTCCTAAAAATATTTTGGCACAAAAAATGCATCCTACACCCCTGCAAGTTCAGAATATGTTAGCAGCCAAAAAAAGGCCTTAAAATGCATTTTCCTCCTGCAAAAAGGTTGAAAACTTTGAAGGACCAAAAAAAGGGGTTTACAGGCATCCTAGACCCCTTAAAGTCCAGAAAATGTTGGTAGCCCAAAAACTGTGCCAGAGAGCTCTGCGTGTCCCAAAATCATTTTCAGACTGAAAGGGGCATTAACCCGCTTCATAGACCACTAAAATTCCCAAAAATATTTTGGCACAAAAAATGCATCCTACACCCCTGAAAGTTCAGAATATGCTAGCATCCCAAAAAAGGCCTTAAAATGCATCTTAGGCCTGCAAAGATGTTGAAAACTTTGAAGGCCCAAAAAAGAGGTTTACAGGCATCGTAGACCCCCTAAAGTCCAGACAATTTTGATGGCCCACAAACTGTGCCAGAGAGCTCTGCATGTCCCAAAATCATTTGCAGCCTGAAAGGGGCATTAACCCGCATCCCAGACCCCTGAAATTCCCAAAAATATTTTTGGCACAAAAAATGCATCCTACACCCTTGAAAGTTCAGTATATGTTAGTAGCCCAAAAAAGGCCTAAAATGCATCTTAGGCCTGCAAAAATGTTGAAAACTTTGAAGGCCCAAAAAAGGGATTTACAGGCATCCTAGACCCCCTAAAGTCCAGAAAATGTTGGTGGCCTAATAACTGTGTCAGATAGCTCTGAATATCCCAAAAACATTTGCAGCCTGAAAGGGGCATTAACCCGCATCCCAGACCCCTGAAATTCCCAAAAATACTTTTGACACAAAAAACTCATCCTACACCCTTGAAAGTTCAGTATAGGTTAGCAGCCCAAAAACGGCCTTAAAATGCATCTTAGGCCTGCAAAACTGTTGAAAACTTTGAAGGCCCAAAAAAGGGGGTTACAGGCATCCTAGACCCCTTAAAGTCCAGAAAATGTTGGTGGCCCAAAAACTGTGCCAGAGAGCTCTGCATGTCCCAAAATCATTTTCAGCCTGAAAGGGGCATTAACCCGCATCCCAGACCCCTGAAATTCCCAAAAATATTTTTGGCACAAAAAATGCATCCTACACCCTTGAAGGTTCAGTATATGTTAGCAGCCCAAAAAAGGCCTAAAAATACATCTTAGGCTTGCAAAAATGTTGAAAACTTTGAAGGCCCAAAAAAGGGGGTTACAGGCATCCTAGACCCCTTAAAGTCCAGAAAATGTTGGTGGCCCAAAAACTGTGCCAGAGAGCTCTGCATGTCCCAAAATCATTTGCAGCCTAAAAGGGACATTAACCCGCTTCATAGACCACTAAAATTCCCAAAAATATGTTGGCACAAAAAATGCATCCTACACCCCTGTAAGTTGAGAATAAGTTAGCAGCCCAAAAAAGGCCTTAAAATGGATTTTAGGCCTGCAAAAAGGTTGAAACCTTTGAAGGACCAAAAAAGGGGGTTACAGGCATCCTAGACCCCCTAAAGTCCAGAAAATATTGGTGGCCCAAAAACTGTGCCAGAGAGCTCTCCATGTCCCAACATCATTTGCAGCCTGAAAGGGGCATTAACCCGCTTCATAGACCACTAAAATTCCCAAAAATATTTTGGCACAAAAAATGCATCCTACGCCCCTGAAAGTTCAGAATATGCTAGCATCCCAAAAAAAGGCCTTAAAATGCATCTTAGGCCTGCAAAAATGTTGAAAACTTTGAAGGCCCAAAAAAGGGGTTTACAGGCATCGTAGACCCCCTAAAGTCCAGAAAATATTGGTGGCCTAATAACTGTGTCAGATAGCTCTGAATATCCCAAAAACATTTGCAGCCTGAAAGGGGCATTAACCCGCATCCCAGACCCCTGAAATTCCCAAAAAATTTTTTGGCACAAAAAATGCATCCTACACCCTTGAAGGTTCAGTATATGTTAGCAGCCCAAAAAAGGCCTAAAAATGCATCTTAGGCTTGCAAAAATGTTCAAAACTTTGAAGGCCCAAAAAAGGAGTTTACAGGCATCCTAGACCCCCTAAAGTCCAGAAAATGTTGGCGGCCCAAAAACTGTGCCAGAGAGCTCTACATGTCCCAAAATCATTTGCAGCCTGAAAGGGGCATTAACCCGCATCATAGACCACTAAAAGTCCTAAAAATATTTTGGCACAAAAAATGCATCCTACACCCTTGAAGGTTCAGTATATGTTAGCAGCCCAAAAGTCCTTAAAATGCATCTTAGGCCTGCAAAAATGTTGAAAACTTTGAAGGCCCAAAAAAGGGGTTTACAGGCATCGTAGACCCCCTAAAGTCCAGAAAATATTGGTGGCCTAATAACTGTGTCAGATAGCTCTGAATATCCCAAAAACATTTGCAGCCTGAAAGGGGCATTAACCCGCATCCCAGACCCCTGAAATTCCCAAAAATATTTTGGGCACAAAAAATGCATCCTTCACCCTTGAAAGTTCAGTATAGGTTAGCAGCCCAAAAAATGCCTAAAAATGTATCTTAGGCCTGCAAAAATGTTGAAAACTTTGAAGGCCCAAAAAAATGGTTTACAGGCATCCTAGACCCCCTAAAGTCCAGACAATTTTGATGGCCCAAAAACGGTGCCAGAGAGCTCTGCATGTCCCAAAATCATTTGCAGCCTGAAAGGGGCATTAACCCGCATCCCAGACCCCTGAAATTCCCAAAAATATTTTTGGCACAAAAAATGCATCCTACACCCTTGAAAGTTCAGTATATGTTATCAGCCCAAAAAAGGCCTAAAAATGCATCTTAGGCCTGCAAAAATGTTGAAACCTTTGAAGGCCCAAAAAAGGGATTTACAGGCATCCTAGACCCCCTAAAGTCCAGAAAATGTTGGTGGGCCAAAAACTGTGCCAGAGAGCTCTGCATGTCCCAAAATCATTTGCAGCCTGAAAGGGGCATTAACCCGCATCATAGACTACTAAAATTCCCAAAAATATTTTGGCACAAAAAATGCATCCTACACCCCTGCAAGCTCATAATATGTTAGCAGCCCAAAAAAGGCCTTAAATGCATTTTCGGCCTGCAAAAAGGTTGAAACCTTTGAAGGCCCAAAAAAGGGGTTTACAGGCATCCTAGACCCCCTAAAGTCCAGAAAATGTTGGTGGCCCAAAAACTGTGCCAGAGAGCTCTACATGTCTCAAAATCATTTGCATCCTGAAAGGGGCATTAACCCGCATCATAGACCACTAAAAGTCCTAAAAATATTTTGGCACAAAAAATGCATCCTACACCCCTGCAAGTTCAGAATATGTTAGCAGCCAAAAAAAGGCCTTAAAATGCATTTTCCTCCTGCAAAAAGGTTGAAAACTTTGAAGGACCAAAAAAAGGGGTTTACAGGCATCCTAGACCCCTTAAAGTCCAGAAAATGTTGGTAGCCCAAAAACTGTGCCAGAGAGCTCTGCGTGTCCCAAAATCATTTTCAGACTGAAAGGGGCATTAACCCGCTTCATAGACCACTAAAATTCCCAAAAATATTTTGGCACAAAAAATGCATCCTACACCCCTGAAAGTTCAGAATATGCTAGCATCCCAAAAAAGGCCTTAAAATGCATCTTAGGCCTGCAAAGATGTTGAAAACTTTGAAGGCCCAAAAAAGAGGTTTACAGGCATCGTAGACCCCCTAAAGTCCAGACAATTTTGATGGCCCACAAACTGTGCCAGAGAGCTCTGCATGTCCCAAAATCATTTGCAGCCTGAAAGGGGCATTAACCCGCATCCCAGACCCCTGAAATTCCCAAAAATATTTTTGGCACAAAAAATGCATCCTACACCCTTGAAAGTTCAGTATATGTTAGTAGCCCAAAAAAGGCCTAAAATGCATCTTAGGCCTGCAAAAATGTTGAAAACTTTGAAGGCCCAAAAAAGGGATTTACAGGCATCCTAGACCCCCTAAAGTCCAGAAAATGTTGGTGGCCTAATAACTGTGTCAGATAGCTCTGAATATCCCAAAAACATTTGCAGCCTGAAAGGGGCATTAACCCGCATCCCAGACCCCTGAAATTCCCAAAAATACTTTTGACACAAAAAACTCATCCTACACCCTTGAAAGTTCAGTATAGGTTAGCAGCCCAAAAACGGCCTTAAAATGCATCTTAGGCCTGCAAAACTGTTGAAAACTTTGAAGGCCCAAAAAAGGGGGTTACAGGCATCCTAGACCCCTTAAAGTCCAGAAAATGTTGGTGGCCCAAAAACTGTGCCAGAGAGCTCTGCATGTCCCAAAATCATTTTCAGCCTGAAAGGGGCATTAACCCGCATCCCAGACCCCTGAAATTCCCAAAAATATTTTTGGCACAAAAAATGCATCCTACACCCTTGAAGGTTCAGTATATGTTAGCAGCCCAAAAAAGGCCTAAAAATACATCTTAGGCTTGCAAAAATGTTGAAAACTTTGAAGGCCCAAAAAAGGGGGTTACAGGCATCCTAGACCCCTTAAAGTCCAGAAAATGTTGGTGGCCCAAAAACTGTGCCAGAGAGCTCTGCATGTCCCAAAATCATTTGCAGCCTAAAAGGGACATTAACCCGCTTCATAGACCACTAAAATTCCCAAAAATATGTTGGCACAAAAAATGCATCCTACACCCCTGTAAGTTGAGAATAAGTTAGCAGCCCAAAAAAGGCCTTAAAATGGATTTTAGGCCTGCAAAAAGGTTGAAACCTTTGAAGGACCAAAAAAGGGGGTTACAGGCATCCTAGACCCCCTAAAGTCCAGAAAATATTGGTGGCCCAAAAACTGTGCCAGAGAGCTCTCCATGTCCCAACATCATTTGCAGCCTGAAAGGGGCATTAACCCGCTTCATAGACCACTAAAATTCCCAAAAATATTTTGGCACAAAAAATGCATCCTACGCCCCTGAAAGTTCAGAATATGCTAGCATCCCAAAAAAAGGCCTTAAAATGCATCTTAGGCCTGCAAAAATGTTGAAAACTTTGAAGGCCCAAAAAAGGGGTTTACAGGCATCGTAGACCCCCTAAAGTCCAGAAAATATTGGTGGCCTAATAACTGTGTCAGATAGCTCTGAATATCCCAAAAACATTTGCAGCCTGAAAGGGGCATTAACCCGCATCCCAGACCCCTGAAATTCCCAAAAAATTTTTTGGCACAAAAAATGCATCCTACACCCTTGAAGGTTCAGTATATGTTAGCAGCCCAAAAAAGGCCTAAAAATGCATCTTAGGCTTGCAAAAATGTTCAAAACTTTGAAGGCCCAAAAAAGGAGTTTACAGGCATCCTAGACCCCCTAAAGTCCAGAAAATGTTGGCGGCCCAAAAACTGTGCCAGAGAGCTCTACATGTCCCAAAATCATTTGCAGCCTGAAAGGGGCATTAACCCGCATCATAGACCACTAAAAGTCCTAAAAATATTTTGGCACAAAAAATGCATCCTACACCCTTGAAGGTTCAGTATATGTTAGCAGCCCAAAAGTCCTTAAAATGCATCTTAGGCCTGCAAAAATGTTGAAAACTTTGAAGGCCCAAAAAAGGGGTTTACAGGCATCGTAGACCCCCTAAAGTCCAGAAAATATTGGTGGCCTAATAACTGTGTCAGATAGCTCTGAATATCCCAAAAACATTTGCAGCCTGAAAGGGGCATTAACCCGCATCCCAGACCCCTGAAATTCCCAAAAATATTTTGGGCACAAAAAATGCATCCTTCACCCTTGAAAGTTCAGTATAGGTTAGCAGCCCAAAAAATGCCTAAAAATGTATCTTAGGCCTGCAAAAATGTTGAAAACTTTGAAGGCCCAAAAAAATGGTTTACAGGCATCCTAGACCCCCTAAAGTCCAGACAATTTTGATGGCCCAAAAACGGTGCCAGAGAGCTCTGCATGTCCCAAAATCATTTGCAGCCTGAAAGGGGCATTAACCCGCATCCCAGACCCCTGAAATTCCCAAAAATATTTTTGGCACAAAAAATGCATCCTACACCCTTGAAAGTTCAGTATATGTTATCAGCCCAAAAAAGGCCTAAAAATGCATCTTAGGCCTGCAAAAATGTTGAAACCTTTGAAGGCCCAAAAAAGGGATTTACAGGCATCCTAGACCCCCTAAAGTCCAGAAAATGTTGGTGGGCCAAAAACTGTGCCAGAGAGCTCTGCATGTCCCAAAATCATTTGCAGCCTGAAAGGGGCATTAACCCGCATCATAGACTACTAAAATTCCCAAAAATATTTTGGCACAAAAAATGCATCCTACACCCCTGCAAGCTCATAATATGTTAGCAGCCCAAAAAAGGCCTTAAATGCATTTTCGGCCTGCAAAAAGGTTGAAACCTTTGAAGGCCCAAAAAAGGGGTTTACAGGCATCCTAGACCCCCTAAAGTCCAGAAAATGTTGGTGGCCCAAAAACTGTGCCAGAGAGCTCTACATGTCTCAAAATCATTTGCAGCCTGAAAGGGGCATTAACCCGCATCATAGACCACTAAAAGTCCTAAAACAATTTTGGCACAAAATAATACATCCTACACCCCTGATAGTTCAGAATATGTTAGCAGCCCAAAAGTCCTTAAAATGCATTTTCGTCCTGCAAAAAGGTTGAAAACTTTGAAGGCCCAAAAAAGTGGTTTACAGGCATCCTAGACCCCCTAAAGTCCAGAAAATATTGGTGGCCCAATAACTGTGTCAGATAGCTCTGAGTATCCCAAAAACATTTGCAGCCTGAAAGGGGCATTAACCCTCATCCCGGACCCCTGAAATTCCCAAAAATATTTTTGGCACAAAAAATGCATCCTTCACCCCTGCAAGTTCAGAATATGTTAGCAGCCAAAAAAAGGCCTTAAAATGCATTTTCGTCCTGCAAAAAGGTTGAAAACTTTGAAGGCCCAAAAAAGTGGTTTACAGGCATCCTAGACCCCCTAAAGTCCAGACAATTTTGGTGGCCCAAAAACTGTGCCAGAGAGCTCTACATGTCCCAAAATCATTTGCAGCCTGAAAGGGGCATTAACCCGCATCATAGACCACTAAAAGTCCTAAAAATATTTTGGCACAAAAAATGCATCCTACACCCCTGCAAGTTCAGAATATGTTAGCAGCCAAAAAAAGGCCTTAAAATGCATTTTCCTCCTGCAAAAAGGTTGAAAACTTTGAAGGACCAAAAAAGGGGTTTACAGGCATCCTAGACCCCCTAAAGTCCAGAAAATATTGGTGGTCCAAAAACTGTGCCAGACAGCTCTCCATGTCCCAAAATCATTTGCAGCCTGAAAGGGGCATTAACCCGCATCCTAGACCACTGAAATTCCCAAAAATACTTTTGGCACAAAAATGCATCCTACACCCCTGCAAGTTCAGAATGTTAGCAGCCCAAAAAAGGCCTTAAAATGCATTTTAGGCCTGCAAAAATGTTGAAAACTTTGAAGGCCCAAAAAAGGGGGTTACAGGCATCCTAGACCCCTTAAAGTCCAGAAAATGTTGGTGGCCCAAAAACTGTGCCAGAGAGCTCTGCATGTCCCAAAATCATTTTCAGCCTGAAAGGGGCATTAACCCGCATCCCAGGCACCCTGAAATTCCCAAAAATATTTTTGGCACAAAAAATGCATCCTACACCCTTGAAGGTTCAGTATATGTTAGCAGCCCAAAAAAGGCCTAAAAATGCATCTTAGGCTTGCAAAAATGTTCAAAACTTTGAAGGCCCAAAAAAGGGGTTTACAGGCATCCTAGACCCCCTAAAGTCCAGAAAATGTTGGCGGACCAAAAACTGTGCCAGAGAGCTCTACATGTCCCAAAATCATTTGCAGCCTGAAAGGGGCATTAACCCGCATCATAGACCACTGAAAGTCCTAAAAATATTTTGGCACAAAAAATGCATCCTACACCCATGCAAGTTCAGAATGTTAGCAGCCCAAAAAAGGCCTTAAAATGCATTTTCCATCTGCAAAAATGTTGAAAACTTTGAAGGCCCAAAAAAGGGGGTTACAGGCATCCTAGACCCCTTAAAGTCCAGAAAATGTTGGTGGCCCAAAAACTGTGCCAGAGAGCTCTGCATGTCCCAAAATCATTTGCAGCCTAAAAGGGACATTAACCCGCTTCATAGACCACTAAAATTCCCAAAAATATGTTGGCACAAAAAATGCATCCTACACCCCTGTAAGTTGAGAATAAGTTAGCAGCCCAAAAAAGGCCTTAAAATGCATTTTAGGCCTGCAAAAAGGTTGAAACCTTTGAAGGACCAAAAAAGGGGTTTACAGGCATCCTAGACCCCCTAAAGTCCAGAAAATATTGGTGGCCCAAAAACTGTGCCAGAGAGCTCTCCATGTCCCAACATCATTTGCAGCCTGAAAGGGGCATTAACCCGCTTCATAGACCACTAAAATTCCCAAAAATATTTTGGCACAAAAAATGCATCCTACACCCCTGAAAGTTCAGAATATGCTAGCAACCCAAAAAAGGCCTTAAAATGCATATTAGGCCTGCAAAAATGTTGAAAACTTTGAAGGCCCAAAAAAGGGGTTTACAGGCATCGTAGACCCCCTAAAGTCCAGACAATTTTGGTGGCCCAAAAACTGTGCCAGAGAGCTCTGCATGTCCCAAAATCATTTTCAGCCTGAAAGGGGCATTAACCCGCAACCCAGACCCCTGAAATTCCCAAAAATATTTTTGGCACAAACAATGGATCCTACACCCTTGAAGGTTCAGTATATGTTAGCAGCCCAAAAAAGGCCTAAAAATGCATCTTAGGCTTGCAAAAATGTTTAAAACTTTGAAGGCCCAAAAAAGGGGTTTACAGGCATCCTAGACCCCCTAAAGTCCAGAAAATGTTGGCGGCCCAAAAACTGTGCCAGAGAGCTCTACATGTCCCAAAATCATTTGCAGCCTGAAAGGGGCATTAACCCGCATCATAGACCACTAAAAGTCCTAAAAATATTTTGGCACAAAAAATGCATCCTACACCCCTGCAAGTTCAGAATATGTTAGCAGCCAAAAAAAGGCCTTAAAATGCATTTTCCTCCTGCAAAAAGGTTGAAAACTTTGAAGGACCAAAAAAGGGGTTTACAGGCATCCTAGACCCCCTAAAGTCCAGAAAATATTGGTGGTCCAAAAACTGTGCCAGACAGCTCTCCATGTCCCAAAATCACTTGCAGCCTGAAAGGGGCATTAACCCACATCCTAGACCACTGAAATTTCCAAAAATACTTTTGGCACAAAAATGCATCCTACACCCCTGCAAGTTCAGAATGTTAGCAGCCCAAAAAAGGCCTTAAAATGCATTTTAGGCCTGCAAAAATGTTGAAAACTTTGAAGGCACAAAAAAGGGGGTTACAGGCATCCTAGACCCCTTAAAGTCCAGAAAATGTTGGTGGCCCAAAAACTGTACCAGAGAGCTCTGCATGTCCCAAAATCATTTTCAGCCTGAAAGGGGCATTAACCCGCATCCCAGATCCCTGAAATTCCCAAAAATATTTTTGGCACAAAAAATGCATCCTACACCCTTGAAGGTTCAGTATATGTTAGCAGCCCAAAAAAGGCCTAAAAATGCATCTTAGGCTTGCAAAAATGTTCAAAACTTTGAAGGCCCAAAAAAGGAGTTTACAGGCATCCTAGACCCCCTAAAGTCCAGAAAATGTTGGCGGCCCAAAAACTGTGCCAGAGAGCTCTACATGTCCCAAAATCATTTGCAGCCTGAAAGGGGCATTAACCCGCATCATAGACCACTAAAAGTCCTAAAAATATTTTGGCACAAAAAATGCGTCCTACACCCCTGATAGTTCAGAATATGTTAGCATCCCAAAAGTCCTTAAAATGCATCTTAGGCCTGCAAAAATGTTGAAAACTTTAAAGGCCCAAAAAAGGGGTTTACAGGCATCCTAGACCCCTTAAAGTCCAGAAAATGTTGGTGGCCCAAAAACTGTGCCAGAGAGCTCTGCATGTCCCAAAATCATTTGCAGCCTAAAAGGGACATTAACCCGCTTCATAGACCACTAAAATTCCCAAAAATATGTTGGCACAAAAAATGCATCCTACACCCCTGCAAGTTCAGAATGTTAGCAGCCCAAAAAAGGCCTTAAAATGCATTTTAGGCCTGCAAAAA
Organism: Ambystoma mexicanum; assembly: GCF_040938575.1. Classification (NCBI taxonomy): domain Eukaryota; kingdom Metazoa; phylum Chordata; class Amphibia; order Caudata; family Ambystomatidae; genus Ambystoma; species Ambystoma mexicanum. The sequence goes on from NC_090937.1 coordinate 264,651,567, forward strand.
TGTTGAAAACTTTGAAGGCCCAAAAAAGGGGGTTACAGGCATCCTAGACCCCTTAAAGTCCAGAAAATGTTGGTGGCCCAAAAACTGTGCCAGAGAGCTCTGCATGTCCCAAAATCATGTTCAGCCTGAAAGGGGCATTAACCCGCATCCCAGACCCCTGAAATTCCCAAAAATATTTTTGGCACAAAAAATGCATCCTACACCCTTGAAGGTTCAGTATATATTAGCAGCCCAAAAAAGGCCTAAAAATGCATCTTAGGCTTGCAAAAATGTTCAAAACTTTGAAGGCCCAAAAAAGGGGTTTACAGGCATCCTAGACCCCCTAAAGTCCAGAAAATATTGGCGGCCCAAAAACTGTGCCAGAGAGCTCTACATGTCCCAAAATCATTTGCAGCCTGAAAGGGGCATTAACCCGCATCATAGACCACTAAAAGTCCTAAAAATATTTTGGCACAAAAAATGCATCCTACACCCCTGCAAGTTCAGAATGTTAGCAGCCCAAAAAAGGCCTTAACATGCATTTTAGGCCTGCAAAAAGGTTGAAACCTTTGAAGGACCAAAAAAGGGGTTTACAGGCATCCTAGACCCCCTAAAGTCCAGAAAATATTGGTGGCCTAATAACTGTCAGATAGCTCTGAATATCCCAAAAACATTTGCAGCCTGAAAGGGGCATTAACCCGCATCCCGGACCCCTGAAATTCCCAAAAATATTTTTGGCACAAAAAATGCATCCTACACCCCTGCAAGTCCAGTATAGGTTAGCAGCCCAAAAAATGCCTAAAAATGCATCTTAGGCCTGCAAAAATGTTGAAAACTTTGAAGGCCCAAAAAATGGTTTACAGGCATCCTAGACCCCCTAAAGTCCAGACAATTTTGATGGCCCAAAAACTGTGCCAGAGAGCTCTGCATGTCCCAAAATCATTTGCAGCCTGAAAGGGGCATTAACCCACATCATAGACCACTAAAAGTCCTAAAAATATTTTGGCACAAAAAATGCATCCTACAGCCCTGATAGTTCAGAATATGTTAGCAGCCCAAAAGTCCTTAACATGCATCTTAGGCCTGCAAAAATGTTGAAAACTTTGAAGGCCCAAAAAAGGGGTTTACAGGCATCGTAGACCCCCTAAAGTCCAGAAAATATTGGTGGCCTAATAACTGTGTCAGATATCTCTGAATATCCCAAAAACATTTGCAGCCTGAAAGGGGCATTAACCCGCATCCCAGACCCCTGAAATTCCCAAAAATATTTTTGGCACAAAAAATGCATCCTTCACCCTTGAAAGTTCCGTATAGGTTAGCAGCCCAAAAAATGCCTAAAAATGCATCTTAGGCCTGCAAAAATGTTGAAAACTTTGAAGGCCCAAAAAAATGGTTTACAGGCATCCTAGACCCCCTAAAGTCCAGAAAATATTGGTGGCCTAATAACTGTGTCAGATAGCTCTGAATATCCCAAAAACATTTGCAGCCTGAAAGGGGCATTAACCCGCATCCCGGACCCCTGAAATTCCCAAAAATATTTTTGCCTCAAAAAAAGCATCCTACACCCCTGCAAGCTCATAATATGTTAGCAGCCCAAAAAAGGCCTTAAATGCATTTTCGGCCTGCAAAAAGGTTGAAAACTTTGAAGGCCCAAAAAAGGGGTTTACAGGCATCCTAGACCCCCTAAAGTCCAGAAAATGTTGGTGGCCCAAAAACTCTGCCAGAGAGCTCTACATGTCCCAAAATCATTTGCAGCCTGAAAGGGGCATTAACCCGCTTCATAGACCACTAAAATTCCCAAAAATAGTTTTGGCACAAAAAATGCATCCTACACCCTTGAAAGTTCTGTATATGTTAGCATCCCATAAAATGCCTAAAAATGCATCTTAGGCCTGCAAAAATGTTGAAAACTTTGAAGGCCCAAAAAAGGGGTTTAGAGGCATCCTAGACCCCCTAAAGTCCAGGCAATTTTGGTGGCCCAAAAACTGTGCCAGAGAGCTCTGCATGTCCCAAAATCATTTTCAGCCTGAAAGGGGCATTAACCCGCATCCCAGACCCCTGAAATTCCCAAAAATATTTTTGGCACAAAAAATGCATCCTACACCCTTGAAAGTTCAGTATATGTTAGCAGCCCAAAAAAGGCCTAAAAATGCATCTTAGGCTTGCAAAAATGTTCAAAACTTTGAAGGCCCAAAAAAGGGGTTTACAGGCATCCTAGACCCCCTAAAGTCCAGAAAATGTTGGCGGCCCAAAAACTGTGCCAGAGAGCTCTACATGTCTCAAAATCATTTGCAGCCTGAAAGGGGCATTAACCCGCATCATAGACCACTAAAAGTCCTAAAAAAATTTTGGCACAAAATAATACATCCTACACCCCTGATAGTTCAGAATATGTTAGCAGCCCAAAAGTCCTTAAAATGCATTTTCGTCCTGCAAAAAGGTTGAAAACTTTGAAGGACCAAAAAAGGGGTTTACAGGCATCCTAGACCCCCTAAAGTCCAGAAAATGTTGGTGGCCCAAAAACTGTGTCAGATAGCTCTGAATATCCCAAAAACATTTGCAGCCTGGAAGGGGCATTAACCCGCATCCCAGACCCCTGAAATTCCCAAAAATATTTTTGGCACAAAAAATGCATCCTACACTCTTGAAGGTTCAGTATATGTTAGCAGCCCAAAAAAGGCCTAAAAATGCATCTTAGGCTTGCAAAAATGTTCAAAACTTTGAAGGCCCAAAAAAGGAGTTTACAGGGATCCTAGACCCCCTAAAGACCAGAAAATGTTGGCGGCCCAAAAACTGTGCCAGAGAGCTCTACATGTCCCAAAATCATTTGCAGCCTGAAAGGGGCATTAACCTGCATCATAGACCACTAAAAGTCCTAAAAATATTTTGGCACAAAAAATGCATCCTACACCCCTGAGAGTTCAGAATATGTTAGCAGCCCAAAAGTCCTTAAAATGCATTTTCGTCCTGCAAAAAGGTTGAAAACTTTGAAGGCCCAAAAAAGTGGTTTACAGGCATCCTAGACCCCCTAAAGTCCAGACATCTTTGGTGGCCCAAAAACTGTGCCAGAGAGCTCTACATGTCCCAAAATCATTTGCAGCCTGAAAGGGGCATTAACCCGCATCATAGACCACTAAAAGTCCTAAAAATATTTTGGCACAAAAAATGCATCCTACACCCCTGCAAGTTCAGAATATGTTAGCAGCCAAAAAAAGGCCTTAAAATGCATTTTCCTCCTGCAAACAGGTTGAAAACTTTGAAGGACCAAAAAAGGGGTTTACAGGCATCCTAGACCCCCTAAAGTCCAGAAAATGTTGGCGGCCCAAAAACTGTGCCAGAGAGCTCTACATGTCTCAAAATCATTTGCAGCCTGAAAGGGGCATTAACCCGCATCATAGACCACTAAAAGTCCTAAAAAAATTTTGGCACAAAATAATACATCCTACACCCCTGATAGTTCAGAATATGTTAGCAGCCCAAAAGTCCTTAAAATGCATTTTCGTCCTGCAAAAAGGTTGAAAACTTTGAAGGCCCAAAAAAGTGGTTTACAGGCATCCTAGACCCCCTAAAGTCCAGACAATTTTGGTGGCCCAAAAACTGTGCCAGAGAGCTCTACATGTCCCAAAATCATTTGCAGCCTGAAAGGGGCATTAACCCGCATCATAGACCACTAAAAGTCCTAAAAATATTTTGGCACAAAAAATGCATCCTACTCCCCTGCAAGTTCAGAATATGTTAGCGGCCAAAAAAAGGCCTTAAAATGCATTTTCCTCCTGCAAACAGGTTGAAAACTTTGAAGGACCAAAAAAGGGGTTTACAGGCATCCTAGACCCCCTAAAGTCCAGAAAATATTGGTGGTCCAAAAACTGTGCCAGACAGCTCTCCATGTCCCAAAATCACTTGCAGCCTGAAAGGGGCATTAACCCGCATCCTAGACCACTGAAATTCCCAAAAATACTTTTGGCACAAAAATGCATCCTACACCCCTGCAAGTTCAGAATGTTAGCAGCCCAAAAAAGGCCTTAAAATGCATTTTAGGCCTGCAAAAATGTTGAAAACTTTGAAGGCCCAAAAAAGGGGGTTACAGGCATCCTAGACCCCTTAAAGTCCAGAAAATGTTGGTGGCCCAAAAACTGTACCAGAGAGCTCTGCATGTCCCAAAATCATTTTCAGCCTGAAAGGGGCATTAACCCGCATCCCAGATCCCTGAAATTCCCAAAAATATTTTTGGCACAAAAAATGCATCCTACACCCTTGAAGGTTCAGTATATGTTAGCAGCCCAAAAAAGGCCTAAAAATGCATCTTAGGCTTGCAAAAATGTTCAAAACTTTGAAGGCCCAAAAAAGGAGTTTACAGGCATCCTAGACCCCCTAAAGTCCAGAAAATGTTGGCGGCCCAAAAACTGTGCCAGAGAGATCTACATGTCCCAAAATCATTTGCAGCCTGAAAGGGGCATTAACCCGCATCATAGACCACTAAAAGTCCTAAAAATATTTTGGCACAAAAAAATGCGTCCTACACCCCTGATAGTTCAGAATATGTTAGCAGCCCAAAAGTCCTTAAAATGCATTTTAGGCCTGCAAAAATGTTGAAAACTTTAAAGGCCCAAAAAAGGGGTTTACAGGCATCCTAGACCCCTTAAAGTCCAGAAAATGTTGGTGGCCCAAAAACTGTGCCAGAGAGCTCTGCATGTCCCAAAATCATTTGCAGCCTAAAAGGGACATTAACCCGCTTCATAGACCACTAAAATTCCCAAAAATATGTTGGCACAAAAAATGCATCCTACACCCCTGTAAGTTGAGAATAAATTAGCAGCCCAAAAAAGGTCTTAAAATGCATTTTAGGCCTGCAAAAAGGTTGAAACCTTTGAAGGACCAAAAAAGGGGTTTACAGGCATCCTAGACCCCCTAAAGTCCAGAAAATATTGGTGGCCCAAAAACTGTGCCAGAGAGCTCTCCATGTCCCAACATCATTTGCAGCCTGAAAGGGGCATTAACCCGCTTCATAGACCACTAAAATGCCCAAAAATATTTTGGCACAAAAAATGCATCCTACACCCCTGAAAGTTCAGAATATGCTAGCATCCCAAAAAAGGCCTTAAAATGCATCTTAGGCCTGCAAAAATGTTGAAAACTTTGAAGGCCCAAAAAAGGGGTTTACAGGCATCGTAGACCCCCTAAAGTCCAGAAAATATTGGTGGCCTAATAACTGTGTCAGATAGCTCTGCATGTCCCAAAAACATTTGCAGCCTGAAAGGGGCATTAACCCGCATCCCAGACCCCTGAAATTCCCAAAAATATTTTTGGCACAAAAAATGCATCCTACACCCTTGAAAGTTCAGTATATGTTAGCAGCCCAAAAAAGGCCTAAAAATGCATCTTAGGCCTGCAAAAATGTTGAAAACTTTGAAGGCCCAAAAAAGGGATTTACAGGCATCCTAGACCCCCTAAAGTCCAGAAAATATTGGTGGGCCAAAAACTGTGCCAGAGAGCTCTGCATGTCCCAAAATCATTTGCAGCCTGAAAGGGGCATTAACCCGCATCATAGACTACTAAAATTCCCAAAAATATTTTGGCACAAAAAATGCATCCTACACCCCTGCAAGCTCATAATATGTTAGCAGCCCAAAAAAGGCCTTAAAATGCATTTTCGTCCTGCAAAAAGGTTGAAAACTTTGAAGGCCCAAAAAAGGGATTTACAGGCATCCTAGACCCCCTAAAGTCCAGAAAATGTTGGTGGGCCAAGAACTGTGCCAGAGAGCTCTGCATGTCCCAAAATCATTTGCAGCCTGAAAGGGGCATTAACCCGCTTCATAGACCACTAAAATTCCCAAAAAAACTTTTGGCACAAAAAATGCATCCTACACCCTTGAAAGTTCAGTATATGTTAGCATCCCAAAGAATGCCTAAAAATGCATCTTAGGCCTGCAAAAATGTTGAAAACTTTGAAGGCCCGAAAAAGGGGTTTACAGGCATCCTAGACCCCCTAAAGTCCAGACAATTTTGGTGGCCCAAAAACTGTGCCAGAGAGCTCTGCATGTCCCAAAATCATTTTCAGCCTGAAAGGGGCATTAACCCGCATCCCAGACCCCTGAAATTCCCAAAAATATTTTTGGCACAAAAAATGCATCCTACACCCTTGAAGGTTCAGTATATGTTAGCAGCCCAAAAAAGGCCTAAAAATGCATCTTAGGCTTGCAAAAATGTTCAAAACTTTGAAGGCCCAAAAAAGGGGTTTACAGGCATCCTAGACCCCCTAAAGTCCAGAAAATGTTGGCGGCCCAAAAACTGTGCCAGAGAGCTCTACATGTCCCAAAATCATTTGCAGCCTGAAAGGGGCATTAACCCGCATCATAGACCACTAAAAGTCCTAAAAATATTTTGGCACAAAAAATGCATCCTACACCCCTGATAGTTCAGAATATGTTAGCAGCCCAAAAGTCCTTAAAATGCATCTTAGGCCTGCAAAAATGTTGAAAACTTTGAAGGCCCAAAAAAGGGGTTTACAGGCATCGTAGACCCCCTAAAGTCCAGAAAATATTGGTGGCCTAATAACTGTGTCAGATAGCTCTGAGTATCCCAAAAACATTTGCAGCCTGAAAGGGGCATTAACCCGCATCCCGGACCCCTGAAATTCCCAAAAATATTTTTGGCACAAAAAATGCATCCTACACCCCTGCAAGTTCAGAATATGTTAGCAGCCAAAAAAAGGCCATAAAATGCATTTTCGTCCTGCAAAAAGGTTGAAAACTTTGAAGGCCCAAAAAAGTGGTTTACAGGCATCCTAGACCCCCTAAAGTCCAGACAATTTTGGTGGCCCAAAAACTGTGCCAGAGAGCTCTACATGTCCCAAAATCATTTGCAGCCTGAAAGGGGCATTAACCCGCATCATAGACCACTAAAAGTCCTAAAAATATTTTGGCACAAAAAATGCATCCTACACCCCTGCAAGTTCAGAATATGTTAGCATCCCAAAAAAGGCCTTAAAATGCATCTTAGGCCTGCAAAGATGTTGAAAACTTTGAAGGCCCAAAAAAGAGGTTTACAGGCATCGTAGACCCCCTAAAGTCCAGACAATTTTGATGGCCCAAAAACTGTGCCAGAGAGCTCTGCATGTCCCAAAATCATGTGCAGCCGGAAAGGGGCATTAACCCGCATCCCAGACCCCTGAAATTCCCAAAAATATTTTTGGCACAAAAAATGCATCCTACACCCTTGAAAGTTCAGTATATGTTAGTAGCCCAAAAAAGGCCTAAAAATGCATCTTAGGCCTGTAAAAATGTTGAAAACTTTGAAGGCCCAAAAAAGGGATTTACAGGCATCCTAGACCCCCTAAAGTCCAGAAAATGTTGGTGGCCTAATAACTGTGTCAGATAGCTCTGAATATCCCAAAAACATTTGCAGCCTGAAAGGGGCATTAACCCGCATCCCAGACCCCTGAAATTCCCAAAAATACTTTTGACACAAAAAACTCATCCTACACCCTTGAAAGTTCAGTATAGGTTAGCAGCCCAAAAACGGCCTTAAAATGCATCTTAGGCCTGCAAAACTGTTGAAAACTTTGAAGGCCCAAAAAAGGGGGTTACAGGCATCCTAGACCCCTTAAAGTCCAGAAAATGTTGGTGGCCCAAAAACTGTGCCAGAGAGCTCTGCATGTCCCAAAATCATTTTCAGCCTGAAAGGGGCATTAACCCGCATCCCAGACCCCTGAAATTCCCAAAAATATTTTTGGCACAAAAAATGCATCCTACACCCTTGAAGGTTCAGTATATGTTAGCAGCCCAAAAAAGGCCTAAAAATACATCTTAGGCTTGCAAAAATGTTGAAAACTTTGAAGGCCCAAAAAAGGGGGTTACAGGCATCCTAGACCCCTTAAAGTCCAGAAAATGTTGGTGGCCCAAAAACTGTGCCAGCATGTCCCAAAATCATTTGCAGCCTAAAAGGGACATTAACCCGCTTCATAGACCACTAAAATTCCCAAAAATATGTTGGCACAAAAAATGCATCCTACACCCCTGTAAGTTGAGAATAAGTTAGCAGCCCAAAAAAGGCCTTAAAATGGATTTTAGGCCTGCAAAAAGGTTGAAACCTTTGAAGGACCAAAAAAGGGGGTTACAGGCATCCTAGACCCCCTAAAGTCCAGAAAATATTGGTGGCCCAAAAACTGTGCCAGAGAGCTCTCCATGTCCCAACATCATTTGCAGCCTGAAAGGGGCATTAACCCGCTTCATAGACCACTAAAATTCCCAAAAATATTTTGGCACAAAAAATGCATCCTACACCCCTGAAAGTTCAGAATATGCTAGCATCCCAAAAAAGGCCTTAAAATGCATCTTAGGCCTGCAAAAATGTTGAAAACTTTGAAGGCCCAAAAAAGGGGTTTACAGGCATCGTAGACCCCCTAAAGTCCAGAAAATATTGGTGGCCTAATAACTGTGTCAGATAGCTCTGAATATCCCAAAAACATTTGCAGCCTGAAAGGGGCATTAACCCGCATCCCAGACCCCTGAAATTCCCAAAAATATTTTTGGCACAAAAAATGCATCCTACACCCTTGAAGGTTCAGTATATGTTAGCAGCCCAAAAAAGGCCTAAAAATGCATCTTAGGCTTGCAAAAATGTTCAAAACTTTGAAGGCCCAAAAAAGGAGTTTACAGGCATCCTAGACCCCCTAAATTCCAGAAAATGTTGGCGGCCCAAAAACTGTGCCAGAGAGCTCTACATGTCCCAAAATCATTTGCAGCCTGAAAGGGGCATTAACCCGCATCATAGACCACTAAAAGACCTAAAAATATTTTGGCACAAAAAATGCATCCTACACCCTTGAAGGTTCAGTATATGTTAGCAGCCCAAAAGTCCTTAAAATGCATCTTAGGCCTGCAAAAATGTTGAAAACTTTGAAGACCCAAAAAAGGGGTTTACAGGCATCGTAGACCCCCTAAAGTCCAGAAAATATTGGTGGCCTAATAACTGTGTCAGATAGCTCTGAATATCCCAAAAACATTTGCAGCCTGAAAGGGGCATTAACCCGCATCCCAGACCCCTGAAATTCCCAAAAATATTATGGCACAAAAAATGCATCCTACACCCCTGCAAGCTCATAATATGTTAGCAGCCCAAAAAAGGCCTTAAATGCATTTTCGGCCTGCAAAAAGGTTGAAACCTTTGAAGGCCCAAAAAAGGGGTTTACAGGCATCCTAGACCCCCTAAAGTCCAGAAAATGTTGGTGGCCCAAAAACTGTGCCAGAGAGCTCTACATGTCTCAAAATCATTTGCAGCCTGAAAGGGGCATTAACCCGCATCATAGACCACTAAAAGTCCTAAAACAATTTTGGCACAAAATAATACATCCTACACCCCTGATAGTTCAGAATATGTTAGCAGCCCAAAAGTCCTTAAAATGCATTTTCGTCCTGCAAAAAGGTTGAAAACTTTGAAGGCCCAAAAAAGTGGTTTACAGGCATCCTAGACCCCCTAAAGTCCAGAAAATATTGGTGGCCTAATAATTGTGTCAGATAGCTCTGAGTATCCCAAAAACATTTGCAGCCTGAAAGGGGCATTAACCCTCATCCCGGACCCCTGAAATTCCCAAAAATATTTTTGGCACAAAAAATGCATCCTACACCCCTGCAAGTTCAGAATATGTTAGCAGCCCAAAAAAGGCCTAAAAATGCATCTTAGGCTTGCAAAAATGTTCAAAACTTTGAAGGCCCAAAAAAGGGGGTTACAGGCATCCTAGACCCCTTAAAGTCCAGAAAATGTTGGTGGCCCAAAAACTGTGCCAGAGAGCTCTGCATGTCCCAAAATCATTTGCAGCCTAAAAGGGACATTAACCCGCTTCATAGACCACTAAAATTCCCAAAAATATGTTGGCACAAAAAATGCATCCTACACCCCTGTAAGTTGAGAATAAGTTAGCAGCCCAAAAAAGGCCTTAAAATGCATTTTAGGCCTGCAAAAAGGTTGAAACCTTTGAAGGACCAAAAAAGGGGTTTACAGGCATCCTAGATCCCCTAAAGTCCAGAAAATATTGGTGGCCCAAAAACTGTGCCAGAGAGCTCTGCATGTCCCAAAATCATTTTCAGCCTGAAAGGGGCATTAACCCGCATCCCAGACCCCTGAAATTCCCAAAATTATTTTTGGCACAAAAAATGGATCCTACACCCTTGAAGGTTCAGTATATGTTAGCAGCCCAAAAAAGGGCTAAAAATGCATCTTAGGCTTGCAAAAATGTTCAAAACTTTGAAGGCCCAAAAAAGGGGTTTACAGGCATCTTAGACCCCCTAAAGTCCAGAAAATGTTGGCGGCCCAAAAACTGTGCCAGAGAGCTCTACATGTCCCAAAATCATTTGCAGCCTGAAAGGGGCATTAACCCGCATCATAGACCACTAAAAGTCCTAAAAATATTTTGGCACAAAAAATGCATCCTACACCCCTGCAAGTTCAGAATATGTTAGCAGCCAAAAAAAGGCCTTAAAATGCATTTTCCTCCTGCAAACAGGTTGAAAACTTTGAAGGACCAAAAAAGGGGTTTACAGGCATCCTAGACCCCCTAAAGTCCAGAAAATATTGGTGGTCCAAAAACTGTGCCAGACAGCTCTCCATGTCCCAAAATCACTTGCAGCCTGAAAGGGGCATTAACCCACATCCTAGACCACTGAAATTCCCAAAAATACTTTTGGCACAAAAATGCATCCTACACCCCTGCAAGTTCAGAATGTTAGCAGCCCAAAAAAGGCCTTAAAATGCATTTTAGGCCTGCAAAAATGTTGAAAACTTTGAAGGCACAAAAAAGGGGGTTACAGGCATCCTAGACCCCTTAAAGTCCAGAAAATGTTGGTGGCCCAAAAACTGTACCAGAGAGCTCTGCATGTCCCAAAATCATTTTCAGCCTGAAAGGGGCATTAACCCGCATCCCAGATCCCTGCAATTCCCAAAAATATTTTTGGCACAAAAAATGCATCCTATACCCTTGAAAGTTCAGTATATGTTAGCAGCCCAAAAAAAGGCCTAAAAATGCATCTTAGGCTTGCAAAAATGTTCAAAACTTTGAAGGCCCAAAAACGGGGTTTACAGGCATCCTAGACCCCCTAAAGTCCAGAAAATGTTGGTGGCCCAAAAACTGTGCCAGAGAGCTCTACATGTCCCAAAATCGTTTGCAGCCTGAAAGGGACAATAACCCACATCATAGACCACTAAAATTCCCAAAAATATTTTGGCACAAAAAATGCATCCTACACCACTGCAAGTTCAGAATATGTTAGCAGCCCAAAAAAGGCCTTAAAATGCATCTTAGGCCTGCAAAAATGTGGAAAACTTTGAAGGCCCAAAACAGGGGGTTACAGGCATCCTTGACCCCTGAAAGTCCAGAAAATGTTGGTGGCCCAAAAACTGTGCCAGAGAGCTCTGCATGTTCCAAAATCATTTGCAGCCTGAAAGGGGCATTAACACGCATCCTAGACCACTGAAATTCCCAAAACTATTTTTGGCACAAAAAAGCATCCTACACCCCTGAAAGTTCAGTATAGGTTAGCAGCCCAAAAAATGCCTAAAAATGCATCTTAGGCCTGCAAAAATGTTGAAAACTTTGAAGGCCCAAAAAAGTGGTTTACAGGCATCCTAGACCCCCTAAAGTCCAGACAATTTTGGTGGCCCAAAAACTGTGCCAGAGAGCTCTGCATGTCCCAAAATCATTTTCAGCCTGAAAGGGGAATTAACCCTCATCCCAGAACCCTGAAATTCCCAAAAATATTTTTGGCACAAAAAATGCATCCTACACCCTTGAAGGTTCAGTATATGTTAGCAGCCCAAAAAAGGCCTAAAAATGCATCTTAGGCTTGCAAAAATGTTCAAAACTTTGAAGGCCCAAAAAAGGGGTTTACAGGCATCCTAGACCCCCTAAAGTCCAGAAAATGTTGGTGGCCTAATAACTGTGCCAGAGAGCTCTGAATATCCCAAAAACATTTGCAGCCTGGAAGGGGCATTAACCCGCATCCCAGACCCCTGAAATTCAAAAAATATTTTTGGCACAAAACATGCATCCTACACCCTTGAAAGTTCAGTATATGTTAGCAGCCCAAAAAAGGCCTAAAAATGCATCTTAGGCTTGCAAAAATGTTAAAAACGTTGAAGGCCCAAAAAAGGGGTTTACAGGCATCCTAGACCCCCTAAAGTCTAGAAAATGTTGGTGGCCCAAAAACTGTGCCAGAGAGCTCTGCATGTCGCAAAATCATTTGCAGCCTGAAAGGGGCATTAACCTGCATCAAAGACCACTAAAATTCCCAAAAATATCTTGGCACAAAAAATGCATCCTACACCCTTGAAAGTTCAGTATATGTTAGCAGCCCAAAAGGCCTTAAAATGCATCTTATGCCTGCAAAAATGTTGAAAATTTTGAAGGCCCAAAAAAGGGGTTTACAGGCATCCTAGACCCCCTAAAGTCCAGTAAATATTGGTGGCCTAATAACTGTGTCAGATAGCTCTGAATATCCCAAAAACATTTGCAGCCTGAAAGGGGCATTAACCCGCATCCCAGACCCCTGAAATTCCCAAAACTATTTTTGGCACAAAAAATGCATCTTACACCCCTGATAGTTCAGAATATGTTAGCAGCCCAAAAGGCCTTAAAATGCATCTTAGGCCTGCAAAAATGTTGAAAACTTTGAAGGCCCAAAAAACGGGGTTACAGGCATCCTAGACCCCTGAAAGTCCAGAAAATGTTGGTGGCCCAAAAACTGTGCCAGAGAGCTCTGCATGTCCCAAAATCATTTGCAGCCTAAAAGGGACATTAACCCGCTTCATAGACCACTAAAATTCCCAAAAATATGTTGGCACAAAAAATGCATCCTACACCCCTGTAAGTTAAGAATAAGTTAGCAGCCCAAAAAAGTCCTTAAAATGCATTTTAGGCCTGCAAAAAGGTTGAAACTTTTGAAGGACCAAAAAAGGGGTTTACAGGCATCCTAGACCCCCTAAAGTCCAGAAAATATTGGTGGCCCAAAAACTGTGCCAGAGAGCTCTCCATGTCCCAACATCATTTGCAGCCTGAAAGGGGCATTAACCCGCTTCATAGACCACTAAAATTTCCAAAAATACTTTTGGCACAAAAAATGCATCCTACACCCTTGAAAGTTCAGTATATGTTAGCATCCCAAAAAATGCCTAAAAATGCATCTTAGGCCTGCAAAAATGTTGAAAACTTTGAAGGCCCAAAAAAGGGGTTTAGAGGCATCCTAGACCCCCTAAAGTCCAGACAATTTTGGTGGCCCAAAAACTGTGCCAGAGAGCTCTGCATGTCCCAAAATCATTTTCAGCCGGAAAGGGGCATTAACCCGCATCCCAGACCCCTGAAATTCCCAAAAATATTTTTGGCACAAAAAATGCATCCTACACCCTTGAAGGTTCAGTATATGTTAGCAGCCCAAAAAAGGCCTAAAAATGCATCTTAGGCTTGCAAAAATGTTCAAAACTTTGAAGGCCCAAAAAAGGGGTTTACAGGCATCCTCGACCCCCTAAAGTCCAGAAAATGTTGGTGGTCCAAAAACTGTGCCAGAGAGCTCTACATGTCCCAAAATCATTTGCAGCCTGAAAGGGGCATTAACCCGCATCATAGACCACTAAAAGTCCTAAAAATATTTTGGCACAAAAAATGCATCCTACACCCCTGATAGTTCAGAATATGTTAGCAGCCCAAAAGTCCTTAAAATGCATCTTAGGCCTGCAAAAATGTTGAAAACTTTGAAGGCCCAAAAAAGGGGTTTACAGGCATCGTAGACCCCCTAAAGTCCAGAAAATATTGGTGGCCTAATAACTGTCTCAGATAGCTCTGAATATCCCAAAAACATTTGCAGCCTGAAAGGGGCATTAACCCGCATCCCGGACCCCTGAAATTCCCAAAAATATTTTTGGCACAAAAAATGCATCCTACACCCCTGCAAGTTCAGAATATGTTAGCAGCCCAAAAAAGGCCTTAAAATGCATTTTAGGCCTGCAAAAATGTTGAAAACTTTGAAGGCCCAAAAAAGGGGGTTAAAGGCATCCTAGACCCCCTAAAGTCCAGAAAATATTGGTGGCCCAAAAACTGTGCCAGAGAGCTCTTCATGTCCCAACATCATGTGCAGCCTGAAAGGGGCATTAACCCGCTTCATAGACCACTAAAATTCCCAAAAATATTTTGGCACAAAAAATGCATCCTACACCCCTGAAAGTTCAGAATATGCTAGCATCCCAAAAAAGGCCTTAAAATGCATCTTAGGCCTGCAAAAATGTTGAAAACTTTGAAGGCCCAAAAAAGGGGTTTACAGGCATCGTAGACCCCCTAAAGTCCAGAAAATATTGGTGGCCTAATAACTGTCAGATAGCTCTGAATATCCCAAAAACATTTGCAGCCTGAAAGGGGCATTAACCCGCATCCCGGACCCCTGAAATTCCCAAAAATATTTTTGGCACAAAAAATGCATCCTACACCCCTGCAAGTTCAGTATAGGTTAGCAGCCCAAAAAATGCCTAAAAATGCATCTTAGGCCTGCAAAAATGTTGAAAACTTTGAAGGCCCAAAAAATGGTTTACAGGCATCCTAGACCCCCTAAAGTCCAGACAATTTTGATGGCCCAAAAACTGTGCCAGAGAGCTCTGCATGTCCCAAAATCATTTGCAGCCTGAAAGGGGCATTAACCCACATCATAGACCACTAAAAGTCCTAAAAATATTTTGGCACAAAAAATGCATCCTACACCCCTGATAGTTCAGAATATGTTAGCAGCCCAAAAGTCCTTAAAATGCATCTTAGGCCTGCAAAAATGTTGAAAACTTTGAAGGCCCAAAAAAGGGGTTTACAGGCATCGTAGACCCCCTAAAGTCCAGAAAATATTGGTGGCCTAATAACTGTGTCAGATAGCTCTGAATATCCCAAAAACATTTGCAGCCTGAAAGGGGCATTAACCCGCATCCCAGACCCCTGAAATTCCCAAAAATATTTTTGGCACAAAAAATACATCCTTCACCCTTGAAAGTTCCGTATAGGTTAGCAGCCCAAAAAATGCCTAAAAATGCATCTTAGGCCTGCAAAAATGTTGAAAACTTTGAAGGCCCAAAAAAATGGTTTACAGGCATCCTAGACCCCCTAAAGTCCAGAAAATATTGGTGGCCCAAAAACTCTGCCAGAGAGCTCTACATGTCCCAAAATTATTTGCAGCCTGAAAGGGGCATTAACCCGCTTCATAGACCACTAAAATTCCCAAAAATAGTTTTGGCACAAAAAATGCATCCTACACCCTTGAAAGTTCTGTATATGTTAGCATCCCAAAAAATGCCTAAAAATGCATCTTAGGCCTGCAAAAATGTTGAAAACTTTGAAGGCCCAAAAAAGGGGTTTAGAGGCATCCTAGACCCCCTAAAGTCCAGGCAATTTTGGTGGCCCAAAAACTGTGCCAGAGAGCTCTGCATGTCCCAAAATCATTTTCAGCCTGAAAGGGGCATCCCAGACCCCTGAAATTCCCAAAAATATTTTTGGCACAAAAAATGCATCCTACACCCTTGAATGTTCAGTATATGTTAGCAGCCCAAAAAAGGCCTAAAAATGCATTTTAGGCTTGCAAAAATGTTCAAAACTTTGAAGGCCCAAAAAAGGGGTTTACAGGCATCCTAGACCCCCTAAAGTCCAGAAAATATTGGTGGCCTAATAACTGTGTCAGATAGCTCTGAATATCCCAAAAACATTTGCAGCCTGAAAGGGGCATTAACCCGCATCCCGGACCCCTGAAATTCCCAAAAATATTTTTGGCACAAAAAATGCATCCTACACCCCTGCAAGTTCAGAATATGTTAGCAGCCAAAAAAAGGCCTTAAAATGCATTTTCCTCCTGCAAAAAGGTTGAAAACTTTGAAGGACCAAAAAAGGGGTTTACAGGCATCCTAGACCCCCTAAAGTCCAGAAAATATTGGTGGTCCAAAAACTGTGCCAGACACCTCTCCATGTCCCTAAATCATTTGCAGCCTGAAAGGGGCATTAACCCGCATCCTAGACCACTGAAATTCCCAAAAATACTTTTGGCACAAAAATGCATCCTACACCCCTGCAAGTTCAGAATGTTAGCAGCCCAAAAAAGGCCTTAAAATGCATTTTAGGCCTGCAAAAATGTTGAAAACTTTGAAGGCCCAAAAAAGGGGGTTACAGGCATCCTAGACCCCTTAAAGTCCAGAAAATGTTGGTGGCCCAAAAACTGTGCCAGAGAGCTCTGCATGTCCCAAAATCATGTTCAGCCTGAAAGGGGCATTAACCCGCATCCCAGACCCCTGAAATTCCCAAAAATATTTTTGGCACAAAAAATGCATCCTACACCCTTGAAGGTTCAGTATATATTAGCAGCCCAAAAAAGGCCTAAAAATGCATCTTAGGCTTGCAAAAATGTTCAAAACTTTGAAGGCCCAAAAAAGGGGTTTACAGGCATCCTAGACCCCCTAAAGTCCAGAAAATATTGGCGGCCCAAAAACTGTGCCAGAGAGCTCTACATGTCCCAAAATCATTTGCAGCCTGAAAGGGGCATTAACCCACATCATAGACCACTAAAAGTCCTAAAAATATCTTGGCACAAAAAATGCATCCTACACCCCTGCAAGTTCAGAATGTTAGCAGCCCAAAAAAGGCCTTAAAATGCATTTTAGGCCTGCAAAAAGGTTGAAACCTTTGAAGGACCAAAAAAGGGGTTTACAGGCATCCTAGACCCCCTAAAGTCCAGAAAATATTGGTGGCCTAATAACTGTCAGATAGCTCTGAATATCCCAAAAACATTTGCAGCCTGAAAGGGGCATTAACCCGCATCCCGGACCCCTGAAATTCCCAAAAATATTTTTGGCACAAAAAATGCATCCTACACCCCTGCAAGTTCAGTATAGGTTAGCAGCCCAAAAAATGCCTAAAAATGCATCTTAGGCCTGCAAAAATGTTGAAAACTTTGAAGGCCCAAAAAATGGTTTACAGGCATCCTAGACCCCCTAAAGTCCAGAAAATATTGGCGGCCGAAAAACTGTGCCAGAGAGCTCTACATGTCCCAAAATCATTTGCAGCCTGAAAGGGGCATTAACCCACATCATAGACCACTAAAAGTCCTAAAAATATTTTGGCACAAAAAATGCATCCTACACCCCTGATATTTCAGAATATGTTAGCAGCCCAAAAGTCCTTAACATGCATCTTAGGCCTGCAAAAATGTTGAAAACTTTGAAGGCCCAAAAAAGGGGTTTACAGGCATCGTAGACCCCCTAAAGTCCAGAAAATATTGGTGGCCTAATAACTGTGTCAGATAGCTCTGAATATCCCAAAAACATTTGCAGCCTGAAAGGGGCATTAACCCGCATCCCAGACCCCTGAAATTCCCAAAAATATTTTTGGCACAAAAAATGCATCCTTCACCCTTGAAAGTTCCGTATAGGTTAGCAGCCCAAAAAATGCCTAAAAATGCATCTTAGGCCTGCAAAAATGTTGAAAACTTTGAAGGCCCAAAAAAATGGTTTACAGGCATCCTAGACCCCCTAAAGTCCAGAAAATATTGGTGGCCTAATAACTGTGTCAGATAGCTCTGAATATCCCAAAAACATTTGCAGCCTGAAAGGGGCATTAACCCGCATCCCGGACCCCTGAAATTCCCAAAAATATTTTTGGCTCAAAAAATGCATCCTACACCCCTGCAAGCTCATAATATGTTAGCAGCCCAAAAAAGGCCTTAAATGCATTTTCGGCCTGCAAAAAGGTTGAAAACTTTGAAGGCCCAAAAAAGGGGTTTACAGGCATCCTAGACCCCCTAAAGTCCAGAAAATGTTGGTGGCCCAAAAACTCTGCCAGAGAGCTCTACATGTCCCAAAATCATTTGCAGCCTGAAAGGGGCATTAACCCGCTTCATAGACCACTAAAATTCCCAAAAATAGTTTTGGCACAAAAAATGCATCCTACACCCTTGAAAGTTCTGTATATGTTAGCATCCCAAAAAATGCCTAAAAATGCATCTTAGGCCTGCAAAAATGTTGAAAACTTTGAAGGCCCAAAAAAGGGGTTTAGAGGCATCCTAGACCCCCTAAAGTCCAGGCAATTTTGGTGGCCCAAAAACTGTGCCAGAGAGCTCTGCATGTCCCAAAATCATTTTCAGCCTGAAAGGGGCATTAACCCGCATCCCAGACCCCTGAAATTCCCAAAAATATTTTTGGCACAAAAAATGCATCCTACACCCTTGAAGGTTCAGTATATGTTAGCAGCCCAAAAAAGGCCTAAAAATGCATTTTAGGCTTGCAAAAATGTTCAAAACTTTGAAGGCCCAAAAAAGGGGTTTACAGGCATCCTAGACCCCCTAAAGTCCAGAAAATATTGGTGGCCTAATAACTGTGTCAGATAGCTCTGAATATCCCAAAAACATTTGCAGCCTGAAAGGGGCATTAACCCGCATCTCGGACCCCTGAAATTCCCAAAAATATTTTTGGCACAAAAAATGCATCCTACACCCCTGCAAGTTCAGAATATGTTAGCAGCCAAAAAAAGGCCTTAAAATGCATTTTCGTCCTGCAAAAAGGTTGAAAACTTTGAAGGCCCAAAAAAGTGGTTTACAGGCATCCTAGACCCCCTAAAGTCCAGACAATTTTGGTGGCCCAAAAACTGTGCCAGAGAGCTCTACATGTCCCAAAATCATTTGCAGCCTGAAAGGGGCATTAACCCGCATCATAGACCACTAAAAGTCCTAAAAATATTTTGGCACAAAAAATGCATCCTACACCCCTGCAAGTTCAGAATATGTTAGCAGCCAAAAAAAGGCCTTAAAATGCATTTTCCTCCTGCAAAAAGGTTGAAAACTTTGAAGGACCAAAAAAGGGGTTTACAGGCATCCTAGACCCCCTAAAGTCCAGAAAATATTGGTGGTCCAAAAACTGTGCCAGACAGCTCTCCATGTCCCAAAATCATTTGCAGCCTGAAAGGGGCATTAACCCGCATCCTAGACCACTGAAATTCCCAAAAATACTTTTGGCACAAAAATGCATCCTACACCCCTGCAAGTTCAGAATGTTAGCAGCCCAAAAAAGGCCTTAAAATGCATTTTAGGCCTGCAAAAATGTTGAAAACTTTGAAGGCCCAAAAAAGGGGGTTACAGGCATCCTAGACCCCTTAAAGTCCAGAAAATGTTGGTGGCCCAAAAACTGTGCCAGAGAGCTCTGCATGTCCCAAAATCATGTTCAGCCTGAAAGGGGCATTAACCCGCATCCCAGACCCCTGAAATTCCCAAAAATATTTTTGGCACAAAAAATGCATCCTACACCCTTGAAGGTTCAGTATATATTAGCAGCCCAAAAAAGGCCTAAAAATGCATCTTAGGCTTGCAAAAATGTTCAAAACTTTGAAGGCCCAAAAAAGGGGTTTACAGGCATCCTAGACCCCCTAAAGTCCAGAAAATATTGGCGGCCCAAAAACTGTGCCAGAGAGCTCTACATGTCCCAAAATCATTTGCAGCCTGAAAGGGGCATTAACCCGCATCATAGACCACTAAAAGTCCTAAAAATATTTTGGCACAAAAAATGCATCCTACACCCCTGCAAGTTCAGAATATGTTAGCAGCCAAAAAAGGCCTTAAAATGCATTTTTCGGCCTCCAAAAAGGTTGAAAACTTTGAAGGACCAAAAAAGGGGTTTACAGGCATCCTAGACCCCCTAAAGTCCAGAAAATATCGGTGGCCTAAAAACTGTCAGATAGCTCTGAATATCCCAAAAACATTTGCAGCCTGGAAGGGGCATTAACCTGCATCCCAGACCCCTGAAATTCCCAAAAATATTTTTGCCACAAAAAATGCATCCTACACCCTTGAAAGTTCAGTATATGTTAGCAGCCCAAAAAAGGCCTTAAAATGCATTTTCGTCCTGCAAAAAGGTTGAAAACTTTTACGGCCCAAAAAAGGGGTTTACAGGCATCTTAGACCCCCTAAAGTCCAGAAAATGTTGGTGGCCCAAATACTGTGCCAGACAGCTCTCCATGTCCCAAAATCATTTGCAGCCTGAAAGGGGCATTAACCCGCATCCCAGACCCCTGAAATTCCCAAAAATATTTTTGGCACAAAAAATGCATCCTACACCCTTGAAAGTTCGGTATATGTTAGCAGCCCAAAAAAGGCCTAAAAATGCATCTTAGGCCTGCAAAAATGTTGAAAACTTTGAAGGCCCAAAAAAGGGGTTTACAGGCATCCTAGACCCCCTAAAGTCCAGAAAATATTGGTGGCCCAAAAACTGTGCCAGAGAGCTCTGCATGTCCCAAAAACATTTGCAGCCTGAAAGGGGCATTAACCCGCATCCCAGACCCCTGAAATTCCCAAAAATATTTTTGGCACAAAAAATGCATCCTACACCCTTGAAAGTTCAGTATATGTTAGCAGACCAAAAAAGGCCTAAAAATGCATCTTAGGCTTGCAAAAATGTTCAGAACTTTGAAGGCCCAAAAAAAGGGTTTACAGGCATCCTAGACCCCCCTAAAGTCCAGAAAATGTTGGAGTCCCAAAAACAGTGCCAGAGAGCTCTACATGTCCCTAAATCATTTGCAGCCTGAAAGGGGCATTAACCCACATCCTAGACCACTGAAATTCCCAAAACTATTTTTGGCACAAAAAATGCATCCTACACCCCTGATAGTTCAGAATATGTTAGCAGCCCAAAAGGCCTTAAATTGCATCTTAGGCCTGCAAAAATGTTGAAAACTTTGAAGGCCCAAAAAAAGTGGTTTACAGGCATCCTAGACCCCCTAAAGTCCAGAAAATATTGGTGGCTTAAAAACTGTGCCAGAGAGCTCTGCATGTCCCAAAATCGTTTGCAGCCTGAAAGGGGCATTAATCCGCATCATAGACCACTAAAATTCCCAAAAATATTTTGGCACAAAAAATGCATCCTACACCCCTGCAAGTTCAGAATATGTTAGCAGCCCAAAAAAGGCCTAAAAATGCATCTTAGGCCTGCAAAAATGTTGAAAACTTTGAAGGCCCAAAAAAGGGGCTTACAGGCATCCTAGACCCCCTAAAGTCCAGAAAATGTTGGTGGCCCAGAAACTGTGCCAGAGAGCTCTGCATGTCCCAAAATCATTTGCAGCCTGAAAGGGGCATGAACCCGCATCATAGACTACTAAAATTCCCAAAAATATTTTGGCACAAAAAATGCATCCTACACCCCTGCAAGTTCATAATATGTTAGCAGCCCAAAAAAGGCCTTAAAATGCATTTTCGGCCTGCAAAAAGGTTGAAAACTTTGAAGGCCCAAAAAAGGGGTTTACAGGCATCCTAGACCCCTTAAAGTCCAGAAAATGTTGGTGGCCTAATAACTGTGTCAGATAGCTCTGAATATCCCAAAATCATTTGCAGCCTGAAAGGGGCATTAACCTGCATGCTAGACCACTGAAATTCCCAAAAACTATTTTTGACACAAAAAATGCATCCTACACCCCTGATAGTTCAGAATATGTTAGCAGCCCAAAAGTCCTTAAAATGTATCTTAGGCCTGCAAAAATGTTGAAAACTTTGAAGGCCCAAAAAAGGGGTTTACAGGCATCCTAGAGCCCCTAAAGTCCAGAAAATATTGGTGGCCTAATAACTGTGTCAGATAGCTCTGAATATCCCAAAAACATTTGCAGCCTGAAAGGGGCATTAACCCGCATCCCGGACCCCTGAAATTCCCAAAAATATTTTTGGCAAAAAAAAATGCATCCTACACCCTTGAAAGTTCAGTATAGGCTAGCAGCCCAAAAAATGCCTAAAAATGCATCTTAGGCCTGCAAAACTGTTGAAAACTTTGAAGGCCCAAAAAAGTGCTTTACAGGCATCCTAGACCCCCTAAAGTCCAGACAATTTTGATGGCCCAAAAACTGTGCCAGAGAGCTCTGCATGTCCCAAAATCATTTGCAGCCTGAAAGGGGCATTAACCCGCATCCCAGACCCCTGAAATTCCCAAAAATATTTTTGGCACATAAAATGCATCCTACACCCTTGAAAGTTCAGTATAGGCTAGCAGCCCAAAAAATGCCTAAAAATGCATCTTAGGCCTGCAAAACTGTTGAAAACTTTGAAGGCCCAAAAAGGGATTTACAGGCATCCTAGACCCCCTAAAGTCCAGAAAATGTTGGTGGCCCAGAAACTGTGCCAGAGAGCTCTGCATGTCCCAAAATCATTTGCAGCCTGAAAGGGGCATTAACCCGCATCATAGACTACTAAAATTCCCAAAAATATTTTGGCACAAAAAATGCATCCTACACCCCTGCAAGTTCATAATATGTTAGCAGCCCAAAAAAGGCCTTAAAATGCATTTTCGGCCTGCAAAAAGGTTGAAAACTTTGAAGGCCCAAAAAAGGGGTTTACAGGCATCCTAGACCCCTTAAAGTCCAGAAAATGTTGGTGGCCCAAAAACTGTGCCAGAGAGCTCTACATGTCCCAAAATCATTTGCAGCCTGAAAGGGGCATTAACCCGCTTCATAGACCACTAAAATTCCCAAAAATACTTTTGGCACAAAAAATGCATCCTACACCCTTGAAAGTTCAGTATATGTTAGCATCCCAAAAAATGCCTAAAAGTGCATCTTAGGCCTGCAAAAATGTTGAAAACGTTGAAGGCCCAAAAAAGGGGTTTACAGGCATCCTAGACCCCCTAAAGTCCAGAAAATGTTGGTGGCCGGAAAACTGTGCCAGAGAGCTCTACATGTCCCAAAATCATTTGCAGCCTGAAAGGGGCATTAACCCGCATCATAGAACACTAAAATTCCCAAAAATATTTTGGCACAAAAAATGCATCCTTCACCCTTGAAAGTTCAGTATATGTTAGCATCCCAAAAAAGGCCTTACAATGCATTTTCGGCCGGCAAAAAGGTCGAAAACTTTGAAGGACCAAAAAAGGGGTTTACAGGCATCCTAGACCCCTTAAAGTCCAGAAAATGGTGGTGGCCTAAAAACTGTGTCAGAGAGCTCTGCATGTCCCAAAATCATTTGCAGCCTGAAAGGGGCATTAACCTGCATCATAGACCACTGAAATTCCCAAAACAATTTTTGGCACAAAAAATGCATCCTACACCCCTGATAGTTCAGAATATGTTAGCATCCCAAAAAAGGCCTTAAAATGCATCTTAGGCCTGCAAAATTGATGACAACTTTGAAGGCCCAAAAAAGGGGTTTACAGGCATCCTAGACCCCCTAAAGTCCAGAAAATATTGGTGGCCTAATAACTGTGTCAGATAGCTCTGAATATCCCAAAAACATTTGCAGCCTGAAAGGGGCATTAACCCGCATCATAGACCACTAAAATTTCCAAAAATATTTTGGCACAAAAAATGTATCCTACATCCCTGCAAGTTCATAATATGTTAGCAGCCCAAAAAAGGCCTTAAAATGCATTTTCGGCCTGCAAAAAGGTTGAAAACTTTGAAGGACCAAAAAAGGGGTTTACAGGCATCCTAGACCCCCTAAAGTCCAGAAAATATTGGTGGTCCAAAAACTGTGCCAGACAGCTCTCCATGTCCCAAAATCATCTGCAGCCTGAAAGGGGCATTAACCCGCATCCTAGACCACTGACATTCCCAAAAATACTTTTGGCACAAAAAATGCATCCTACACCCTTGAAAGTTCAGTATATGTTAGCAGCCCAAAAAAGGCCTAAAAATGCATCTTAGGCCTGCAAAAGTGTTGAAAACTTTGAAGGCCCAAAAAAGGGGTTTACAGGCATCCTAGACCCCTTAAAGTCCAGAAAATGGTGGTGGCCTAAAAACTGTGTCAGAGAGCTCTGCATGTCCCAAAATCATTTGCAGCCTGAAAGGGGCATTAACCTGCATCATAGACCACTGAAATTCCCAAAACTATTTTTGGCACAAAAAATGCATCCTACACCCCTCATAGTTCAGAATATGTTAGCATCCCAAAAAATGCCTAAAAATGCATCTTAGGCCTGCAAAAATGTTGAAAACTTTGAAGGCCCAAAAAAGGGGTTTACAGGCATCCTAGACCCCCTAAAGTCCAGAAAATGTTGGCGGCCCAAAAACTGTGCCAGCTCTACATGTCCCAAAATCATTTGCAGCCTGAAAGTGGCATTAACCCGCATCATAGACCACTAAAAGTCCTAAAGATATTTTGGCACAAAAAATGCATCCTACACCCCTGATAGTTCAGAATATGTTAGCAGCCCAAAAGTCCTTAAAATGCATCTTTGGCCTGCAAAAATGTTGAAAACTTTGAAGGCCCAAAAAAGAGGTTTACAGGCATCGTAGACGCCCTAAAGTCCAGAAAATATTGGTGGCCTAATAACTGTGTCAGATAGCTCTGAATATCCCAAAAACATTTGCAGCCTGAAAGGGGCATTAACCCGCATCCCGGACCCCTGAAATTCCCAAAAATATTTTTGGCACAAAAAATGCATCCTACACCCCTGCAATTTCAGAATATGTTAGCAGCCCAAAAAAGGCCTAAAAATGCATCTTAGGCCTTCAAAAATGTTGAAAACTTTGAAGGCCCAAAAAAGGGGGTTACAGGCATCCTAGACCCCTTAAAGTCCAGAAAATGTTGGCGGCCCAAAAACTGTGCCAGAGAGCTCTACATGTCCTAAAATCATTTGCAGCCTGAAAGGGGCATTAACCTGCATCAAAGACCACTAAAATTCCCAAAAATATCTTGGCACAAAAAATGCATCCTACACCCTTGAAAGTTCAGTATATGTTGTCAGCCCAAAAAGGCCTAAAATGCATTTTACGCCTGCAAAAATGTTGAAAACTTTGAAGGCCCAAAAAAGGGGTTTACAGGCATCGTAGACCCCCGAAAGTCCAGAAAATATTGGTGGCCTAATAACTGTGTCAGATAGCTCTGAATATCCCAAAAACATTTGCAGCCTGAAAGGGGCATTAACCCGCATCCCGGACCCCTGAAATTCCCAAAAATATTTTTGGCACAAAAAATGCATCCTACACCCCTGCAAGTTCAGAATATGTTAGCAGCCAAAAAAAGGCCTTAAAACGCATTTTCGTCCTGCAAAAAGGTTGAAAACTTTGAAGGCCCAAAAAAGGGGTTTACAGGCATCCTAGACCCCCTAAAGTCCAGAAAATGTTGGCGGCCCAAAAACTGTGCCAGAGAGCTCTACATGTCCCAAAATAATTTGCAGCCTGAAAGGGGCATTAACCCGCATCATAGACCACTAAAAGTCCTAAAAATATTTTGGCACAAAAAATGCATCCTACACCCATGATAGTTCAGAATATGTTAGCAGCCCAAAAGTCCTTAAAATGCATCTTAGGCCTGCAAAAATGTTGAAAACTTTGAAGGCCCAAAAAAGGGGTTTACAGGCATCGTAGACCCCCTAAAGTCCAGAAAATATTGGTGGCCTAATAACTGTGTCAGAGAGCTCTGCATGTCCCAAAATCATTTGCAGCCTGAAAGGGGCATTAACCTGCATCATAGACCACTGAAATTCCCAAAACTATTTTTGGCACAAAAAATGCATCCTACACCCCTCATAGTTCAGAATATGTTAGCATCCCAAAAAAGGCCTTAAAATGCATTTTCGTCCTGCAAAAAGGTTGAAAACTTTGAAGGACCAAAAAAGGGGTTTACCGGCATTCTAGACCCCTTAAAGTCCAGAAAATGTTGGTGGCCCAAAAACTGTGTAAGAGAGCTCTGCATGTCCCAAAATCATTTGCAGCCTGAAAGGGGCATTAACCCGCATCATAGACCACTGAAATTCCCAAAAATATTTTAGCACAAAAAATGCATCCTACACCCCTGTACGTTCATAATATGTTAGCAGCCAAAAAAGGCCTTAAAATGCATTTTCGGCCTCCAAAAAGGTTGAAAACTTTGAAGGACCAAAAAAGGGGTTTACAGGCATCCTAGACCCCCTAAAGTCCAGAAAATATCGGTGGCCTAAAAACTGTCAGATAGCTCTGAATATCCCAAAAACATTTGCAGCCTGGAAGGGGCATTAACCTGCATCCCAGACCCCTGAAATTCCCAAAAATATTTTTGCCACAAAAAATGCATCCTACACCCTTGAAAGTTCAGTATATGTTAGCAGCCCAAAAAAGGCCTTAAAATGCATTTTCGTCCTGCAAAAAGGTTGAAAACTTTTACGGCCCAAAAAAGGGGTTTACAGGCATCTTAGACCCCCTAAAGTCCAGAAAATGTTGGTGGCCCAAATACTGTGCCAGACAGCTCTCCATGTCCCAAAATCATTTGCAGCCTGAAAGGGGCATTAACCCGCATCATAGACCACTGAAATTCCAAAAAATATTTTAGCACAAAAAATGCATCCTACACCCCTGTAAGTTCATAATATGTTAGCAGCCCAAAAAAGGCCTTAAAATGCATTTTCGTCCTGCAAAAAGGTTGAAAACTTTGAAGGACCAAAAAAGGGGTTTACAGACATCCTAGACCCCCTAAAGTCCAGAAAATATTGGTGGCCTAATAACTGTGTCAGATAGCTCTGAATATCCCAAAAACATTTGCAGCCTGAAAGGGGCATTAACCCGCATCCCAGACCCCTGAAATTCCCAAAAATATTTTTGGCACAAAAAATGCATCCTACACCCTTGAAAGTTCGGTATATGTTAGCAGCCCAAAAAAGGCCTAAAAATGCATCTTAGGCCTGCAAAAATGTTGAAAACTTTGAAGGCCCAAAAAAGGGGTTTACAGGCATCCTAGACCCCCTAAAGTCCAGAAAATATTGGTGGCCCAAAAACTGTGCCAGAGAGCTCTGCATGTCCCAAAAACATTTGCAGCCTGAAAGGGGCATTAACCCGCATCCCAGACCCCTGAAATTCCCAAAAATATTTTTGGCACAAAAAATGCATCCTACACCCTTGAAAGTTCAGTATATGTTAGCAGACCAAAAAAGGCCTAAAAATGCATCTTAGGCTTGCAAAAATGTTCAGAACTTTGAAGGCCCAAAAAAAGGGTTTACAGGCATTCTAGACCCCCCTAAAGTCCAGAAAATGTTGGAGTCCCAAAAACAGTGCCAGAGAGCTCTACATGTCCCTAAATCATTTGCAGCCTGAAAGGGGCATTAACCCGCATCCTAGACCACTGAAATTCCCAAAACTATTTTTGGCACAAAAAATGCATCCTACACCCCTGATAGTTCAGAATATGTTAGCAGCCCAAAAGGCCTTAAATTGCATCTTAGGCCTGCAAAAATGTTGAAAACTTTGAAGGCCCAAAAAAAGTGGTTTACAGGCATCCTAGACCCCCTAAAGTCCAGAAAATATTGGTGGCTTAAAAACTGTGCCAGAGAGCTCTGCATGTCCCAAAATCGTTTGCAGCCTGAAAGGGGCATTAACCCGCATCATAGACCACTAAAATTCCCAAAAATATTTTGGCACAAAAAGTGCATCCTACACCCCGGCAAGTTCAGAATATGTTAGCAGCCCAAAAAAGGCCTAAAAATGCATCTTAGGCCTGCAAAAATGTTGAAAACTTTGAAGGCCCAAAAAAGGGGCTTACAGGCATCCTAGACCCCCTAAAGTCCAGAAAATGTTGGTGGCCCAGAAACTGTGCCAGAGAGCTCTGCATGTCCCAAAATCATTTGCAGCCTGAAAGGGGCATGAACCCGCATCATAGACTACTAAAATTCCCAAAAATATTTTGGCACAAAAAATGCATCCTACACCCCTGCAAGTTCATAATATGTTAGCAGCCCAAAAAAGGCCTTAAAATGCATTTTCGGCCTGCAAAAAGGTTGAAAACTTTGAAGGCCCAAAAAAGGGGTTTACAGGCATCCTAGACCCCTTAAAGTCCAGAAAATGTTGGTGGCCTAATAACTGTGTCAGATAGCTCTGAATATCCCAAAATCATTTGCAGCCTGAAAGGGGCATTAACCTGCATGCTAGACCACTGAAATTCCCAAAAACTATTTTTGACACAAAAAATGCATCCTACACCCCTGATAGTTCAGAATATGTTAGCAGCCCAAAAGTCCTTAAAATGTATCTTAGGCCTGCAAAAATGTTGAAAACTTTGAAGGCCCAAAAAAGGGGTTTACAGGCATCCTAGAGCCCCTAAAGTCCAGAAAATATTGGTGGCCTAATAACTGTGTCAGATAGCTCTGAATATCCCAAAAACATTTGCAGCCTGAAAGGGGCATTAACCCGCATCCCGGACCCCTGAAATTCCCAAAAATATTTTTGGCAAAAAAAAATGCATCCTACACCCTTGAAAGTTCAGTATAGGCTAGCAGCCCAAAAAATGCCTAAAAATGCATCTTAGGCCTGCAAAACTGTTGAAAACTTTGAAGGCCCAAAAAAGTGCTTTACAGGCATCCTAGACCCCCTAAAGTCCAGACAATTTTGATGGCCCAAAAACTGTGCCAGAGAGCTCTGCATGTCCCAAAATCATTTGCAGCCTGAAAGGGGCATTAACCCGCATCCCAGACCCCTGAAATTCCCAAAAATATTTTTGGCACATAAAATGCATCCTACACCCTTGAAAGTTCAGTATAGGCTAGCAGCCCAAAAAATGCCTAAAAATGCATCTTAGGCCTGCAAAACTGTTGAAAACTTTGAAGGCCCAAAAAGGGATTTACAGGCATCCTAGACCCCCTAAAGTCCAGAAAATGTTGGTGGCCCAGAAACTGTGCCAGAGAGCTCTGCATGTCCCAAAATCATTTGCAGCCTGAAAGGGGCATTAACCCGCATCATAGACTACTAAAATTCCCAAAAATATTTTGGCACAAAAAATGCATCCTACACCCCTGCAAGTTCATAATATGTTAGCAGCCCAAAAAAGGCCTTAAAATGCATTTTCGGCCTGCAAAAAGGTTGAAAACTTTGAAGGCCCAAAAAAGGGGTTTACAGGCATCCTAGACCCCTTAAAGTCCAGAAAATGTTGGTGGCCCAAAAACTGTGCCAGAGAGCTCTACATGTCCCAAAATCATTTGCAGCCTGAAAGGGGCATTAACCCACTTCATAGACCACTAAAATTCCCAAAAATACTTTTGGCACAAAAAATGCATCCTACACCCTTGAAAGTTCAGTATATGTTAGCATCCCAAAAAATGCCTAAAAGTGCATCTTAGGCCTGCAAAAATGTTGAAAACGTTGAAGGCCCAAAAAAGGGGTTTACAGGCATCCTAGACCCCCTAAAGTCCAGAAAATGTTGGTGGCCGGAAAACTGTGCCAGAGAGCTCTACATGTCCCAAAATCATTTGCAGCCTGAAAGGGGCATTAACCCGCATCATAGAACACTAAAATTCCCAAAAATATTTTGGCACAAAAAATGCATCCTTCACCCTTGAAAGTTCAGTATATGTTAGCATCCCAAAAAAGGCCTTACAATGCATTTTCGGCCGGCAAAAAGGTCGAAAACTTTGAAGGACCAAAAAAGGGGTTTACAGGCATCCTAGACCCCTTAAAGTCCAGAAAATGGTGGTGGCCTAAAAACTGTGTCAGAGAGCTCTGCATGTCCCAAAATCATTTGCAGCCTGAAAGGGGCATTAACCTGCATCATAGACCACTGAAATTCCCAAAACAATTTTTGGCACAAAAAATGCATCCTACACCCCTGATAGTTCAGAATATGTTAGCAGCCCAAAAAAGGCCTTAAAATGCATCTTAGGCCTGCAAAATTGATGACAACTTTGAAGGCCCAAAAAAGGGGTTTACAGGCATCCTAGACCCCCTAAAGTCCAGAAAATATTGGTGGCCTAATAACTGTGTCAGATAGCTCTGAATATCCCAAAAACATTTGCAGCCTGAAAGGGGCATTAACCCGCATCATAGACCACTAAAATTCCCAAAAATATTTTGGCACAAAAAATGTATCCTACATCCCTGCAAGTTCATAATATGTTAGCAGCCCAAAAAAGGCCTTAAAATGCATTTTCGGCCTGCAAAAAGGTTGAAAACTTTGAAGGACCAAAAAAGGGGTTTACAGGCATCCTAGACCCCCTAAAGTCCAGAAAATATTGGTGGTCCAAAAACTGTGCCAGACAGCTCTCCATGTCCCAAAATCATCTGCAGCCTGAAAGGGGCATTAACCCGCATCCTAGACCCCTGACATTCCCAAAAATACTTTTGGCACAAAAAATGCATCCTACACCCTTGAAAGTTCAGTATATGTTAGCAGCCCAAAAAAGGCCTAAAAATGCATCTTAGGCCTGCAAAAGTGTTGAAAACTTTGAAGGACCAAAAAAGGGGTTTACAGGCATCCTAGACCCCCTAAAGTCCAGAAAATATTGGTGGTCCAAAAACTGTGCCAGACAGCTCTCCATGTCCCAAAATCATCTGCAGCCTGAAAGGGGCATTAACCCGCATCCTAGACCCCTGACATTCCCAAAAATACTTTTGGCACAAAAAATGCATCCTACACCCTTGAAAGTTCAGTATATGTTAGCAGCCCAAAAAAGGCCTAAAAATGCATCTTAGGCCTGCAAAAGTGTTGAAAACTTTGAAGGCCCAAAAAAGGGGTTTACAGGCATCCTAGACCCCTTAAAGTCCAGAAAATGGTGGTGGCCTAAAAACTGTGTCAGAGAGCTCTGCATGTCCCAAAATCATTTGCAGCCTGAAAGGGGCATTAACCTGCATCATAGACCACTGAAATTCCCAAAACTATTTTTGGCACAAAAAATGCATCCTACACCCCTCATAGTTCAGAATATGTTAGCATCCCAAAAAAGGCCTTAAAATGCATCTTAGGCCTGCAAAAATGTTTACAACTTTGAAGGCCCAAAAAAGGGGTTTACAGGCATCCTAGACCCCATAAAGTCCAGAAAATATTGGTGGCCTAATAACTGTGTCAGATAGCTTTGAATATCCCAAAAACATTTGCAGCCTGAAAGGGGCATTAACCCGCATCCCAGACCCCTGAAATTCCGAAAAAATATTTTTGGCACAAAAAAACGCATCCTACACCCTTGAAAGTTCAGTATAGGTTAGCAGCCCAAAAACGGCCTTAAAATGCATCTTAGGCCTGCAAAAATGTTGAAAACTTTGAAGGCCCAAAAAAGTGGTTTACAGGCATCCTAGACCCCCTAAAGTCCAGAAAATTTTGGTGGCCCAAAAACTGTGCCAGAGAGCTCTGCATGTCCCAAAATCATTTGCAGCCTGAAAGGGGCATTAACCCGCATCATAGACCACTAAAATTCCCAAAAATATTTTGGCACAAAAAATGTATCCTACACCCCTGCAAGTTCATAATATGTTAGCAGCCCAAAAAAGGCCTTAAAATGCATTTTTCGGCCTGCAAAAAGGTTGAAAACTTTGAAGGACCAAAAAAGGGGTTTACAGACATCCTAGACCCCCTAAAGTCCAAAAAATATTGGTGGTCCAAAAACTGTGCCAGACAGCTCTCCATGTCCCAAAATCATTTGCAGCCTGAAAGGGGCATTAACCCGCATCCTAGACCACTGAAATTCCCAAAACTATTTTTGGCACAAAAAATGCATCCTACACACCTGATAGTTCAGAATATGTTAGCAGCCCAAAAGGCCTTAAAATGCATCTTAGGCCTGCAAAAATGTTGAAAATTTTGAAAGCCCAAAAAAGGGGTTTACAGACATCCTAGACCCCCTAAAGTCCAGAAAATATTGGTGGTCCAAAAACTGTGCCAGACAGCTCTCCATGTCCCAAAATCATTTGCAGCCTGAAAGGGGCATTAACCCGCATCCTAGACCACTGAAATTCCCAAAAATATTTTGGCACAAAAAATGTATCCTACACCCCTGCAAGTTCATAATATGTTAGCAGCCCAAAAAAGGCCTTAAAATGCATTTTCGGCCTGCAAAAAGGTTGAAAACTTTGAAGGACCAAAAAAGGGGTTTACAGACATCCTAGACCCCCTAAAGTCCAGAAAATATTGGTGGTCCAAAAACTGTGCCAGACAGCTCTCCATGTCCCAAAAACATTTGCAGCCTGGAAGGGGCATTAACCCGCATCCCAGACCCCTGAAATTCAAAAAATATTTTTGGCACAAAACATGCATCCTACACCCTTGAAAGTTCAGTGTATGTTTGCAGCCCAAAAAATGCCTAAAAATGCATCTTAGGTCTGCAAAAATGTTGAAAACTTTGAAGGCCCAAAAAAGGGGTTTACAGGCATCCTAGACCCCCTAAAGTCCAGAAAATATTGGTGGCCTAATAACTGTGTCAGATAGCTCTGAATATCCCAAAAACATTTGCAGCCTGAAAGGGGCATTAACCCGCATCCCATACCCCTGAAATTCCCAAAAATATTTTTGGCACAAAAAATGCATCCTACACCCCTGCAAGTTCAGAATATGTTAGCAGCCAAAAAAAGGCCTTAAAATGCATTTTCGTCCTGCAAAAAGGTTGAAAACTTTGAAGGCCCAAAAAAGTGGTTTACAGGCATCCTAGACCCCCTAAAGTCCAGACAATTTTGGTGGCCCAAAAACTGTGCCAGAGAGCTCTGCATGTCCCAAAATCATGTTCAGCCTGAAAGGGGCATTAACCCGCATCCCAGACCCCTGAAATTCCCAAAAATATTTTTGGCACAAAAAATGCATCCTACACCCTTGAAGGTTCAGTATATGTTAGCAGCCCAAAAAAGGCCTAAAAATGCATCTTAGGCTTGCAAAAATGTTGAAAACTTTGAAGGCCCAAAAAAGGGGTTTACAGGCATCGCAGACCCCCTAAAGTCCAGAAAATATTGGTGGCCTAATAACTGTGTCAGATAGCTCTGAATATCCCAAAAACATTTGCAGCCTGGAAGCCCAAAAAACCCGCATCCCAGACCCCTGCAATTCCCAAAAATATTTTTGGCACAAAAAATGCATCCTATACCCTTGAAAGTTCAGTATATGTTAGCAGCCCAAAAAAGGCCTAAAAATGCATCTTAGGCTTGCAAAAATGTTCAAAACTTTGAAGGCCCAAAAACGGGGTTTACAGGCATCCTAGACCCCCTAAAGTCCAGACAATTTTGGTGGCCCAAAAACTGTGCCAGAGAGCTCTGCATGTCCCAAAATCATTTTCAGCCTGAAAGGGGCATTAACCCGCATCCCAGACCCCTGAAATTCCCAAAAATATTTTTGGCACAAAAAATGCATCCTACACCCTTGAAGGTTCAGTATATGTTAGCAGCCCAAAAAAGGCCTAGAAATGCATCTTAGGCTTGCAAAAATGTTGAAAACTTTGAAGGCCCAAAAAAGGGGTTTACAGGCATCCTAGACCCCCTAAAGTCCAGAAAATATTGGTGGCCTAATAACTGTGTCAGATAGCTCTGAATATCCCAAAAACATTTGCAGCCTGGAAGCCCAAAAAACCTGCATCCCAGACCCCTGCAATTCCCAAAAATATTTTTGGCACAAAAAATGCATCCTATACCCTTGAAAGTTCAGTATATGTTAGCAGCCCAAAAAAGGCCTAAAAATGCATCTTAGGCTTGCAAAAATGTTCAAAACTTTGAAGGCCCAAAAACGGGGTTTACAGGCATCCTAGACCCCCTAAAGTCCAGAAAATGTTGGTGGCCCAAAAACTGTGCCAGAGAGCTCTACATGTCCCAAAATCGTTTGCAGCCTGAAAGGGGCAATAACCCACATCATAGACCACTAAAATTCCCAAAAATATTTTGGCACAAAAAATGCATCCTACACCACTGCAAGTTCAGAATATGTTAGCAGCCCAAAAAAGGCCTTAAAATGCATCTTAGGCCTGCAAAAATGTTGAAAACGTTGAAGGCCCAAAACAGGGGGTTACAGGCATCCTTGACCCCTGAAAGTCCAGAAAATGTTGGTGGCCCAAAAACTGTGCCAGAGAGCTCTGCATGTTCCAAAATCATTTGCAGCCTGAAAGGGGCATTAACACGCATCCTAGACCACTGAAATTCCCAAAACTATTTTTGGCACAAAAAATGCATCCTACACCCCTCATAGTTCAGAATATGTTAGCATCCCAAAAAAGGCCTTAAAATGCATCTTAGGCCTGCAAAAATGTTTACAACTTTGAAGGCCCAAAAAAGGGGTTTACAGGCATCCTAGACCCCATAAAGTCCAGAAAATATTGGTGGCCTAATAACTGTGTCAGATAGCTTTGAATATCCCAAAAACATTTGCAGCCTGAAAGGGGCATTAACCCGCATCCCAGACCCCTGAAATTCCGAAAAAATATTTTTGGCACAAAAAAACGCATCCTACACCCTTGAAAGTTCAGTATAGGTTAGCAGCCCAAAAACGGCCTTAAAATGCATCTTAGGCCTGCAAAAATGTTGAAAACTTTGAAGGCCCAAAAAAGTGGTTTACAGGCATCCTAGACCCCCTAAAGTCCAGAAAATTTTGGTGGCCCAAAAACTGTGCCAGAGAGCTCTGCATGTCCCAAAATCATTTGCAGCCTGAAAGGGGCATTAACCCGCATCATAGACCACTAAAATTCCCAAAAATATTTTGGCACAAAAAATGTATCCTACACCCCTGCAAGTTCATAATATGTTAGCAGCCCAAAAAAGGCCTTAAAATGCATTTTCGGCCTGCAAAAAGGTTGAAAACTTTGAAGGACCAAAAAAGGGGTTTACAGACATCCTAGACCCCCTAAAGTCCAAAAAATATTGGTGGTCCAAAAACTGTGCCAGACAGCTCTCCATGTCCCAAAATCATTTGCAGCCTGAAAGGGGCATTAACCCGCATCCTAGACCACTGAAATTCCCAAAACTATTTTTGGCACAAAAAATGCATCCTACACACCTGATAGTTCAGAATATGTTAGCAGCCCAAAAGGCCTTAAAATGCATCTTAGGCCTGCAAAAATGTTGAAAATTTTGAAAGCCCAAAAAAGGGGTTTACAGACATCCTAGACCCCCTAAAGTCCAGAAAATATTGGTGGTCCAAAAACTGTGCCAGACAGCTCTCCATGTCCCAAAATCATTTGCAGCCTGAAAGGGGCATTAACCCGCATCCTAGACCACTGAAATTCCCAAAAATATTTTGGCACAAAAAATGTATCCTACACCCCTGCAAGTTCATAATATGTTAGCAGCCCAAAAAAGGCCTTAAAATGCATTTTCGGCCTGCAAAAAGGTTGAAAACTTTGAAGGACCAAAAAAGGGGTTTACAGACATCCTAGACCCCCTAAAGTCCAGAAAATATTGGTGGTCCAAAAACTGTGCCAGACAGCTCTCCATGTCCCAAAAACATTTGCAGCCTGGAAGGGGCATTAACCCGCATCCCAGACCCCTGAAATTCAAAAAATATTTTTGGCACAAAACATGCATCCTACACCCTTGAAAGTTCAGTGTATGTTTGCAGCCCAAAAAATGCCTAAAAATGCATCTTAGGTCTGCAAAAATGTTGAAAACTTTGAAGGCCCAAAAAAGGGGTTTACAGGCATCCTAGACCCCCTAAAGTCCAGAAAATATTGGTGGCCTAATAACTGTGTCAGATAGCTCTGAATATCCCAAAAACATTTGCAGCCTGAAAGGGGCATTAACCCGCATCCCATACCCCTGAAATTCCCAAAAATATTTTTGGCACAAAAAATGCATCCTACACCCCTGCAAGTTCAGAATATGTTAGCAGCCAAAAAAAGGCCTTAAAATGCATTTTCGTCCTGCAAAAAGGTTGAAAACTTTGAAGGCCCAAAAAAGTGGTTTACAGGCATCCTAGACCCCCTAAAGTCCAGACAATTTTGGTGGCCCAAAAACTGTGCCAGAGAGCTCTGCATGTCCCAAAATCATGTTCAGCCTGAAAGGGGCATTAACCCGCATCCCAGACCCCTGAAATTCCCAAAAATATTTTTGGCACAAAAAATGCATCCTACACCCTTGAAGGTTCAGTATATGTTAGCAGCCCAAAAAAGGCCTAAAAATGCATCTTAGGCTTGCAAAAATGTTGAAAACTTTGAAGGCCCAAAAAAGGGGTTTACAGGCATCGCAGACCCCCTAAAGTCCAGAAAATATTGGTGGCCTAATAACTGTGTCAGATAGCTCTGAATATCCCAAAAACATTTGCAGCCTGGAAGCCCAAAAAACCCGCATCCCAGACCCCTGCAATTCCCAAAAATATTTTTGGCACAAAAAATGCATCCTATACCCTTGAAAGTTCAGTATATGTTAGCAGCCCAAAAAAGGCCTAAAAATGCATCTTAGGCTTGCAAAAATGTTCAAAACTTTGAAGGCCCAAAAACGGGGTTTACAGGCATCCTAGACCCCCTAAAGTCCAGACAATTTTGGTGGCCCAAAAACTGTGCCAGAGAGCTCTGCATGTCCCAAAATCATTTTCAGCCTGAAAGGGGCATTAACCCGCATCCCAGACCCCTGAAATTCCCAAAAATATTTTTGGCACAAAAAATGCATCCTACACCCTTGAAGGTTCAGTATATGTTAGCAGCCCAAAAAAGGCCTAGAAATGCATCTTAGGCTTGCAAAAATGTTGAAAACTTTGAAGGCCCAAAAAAGGGGTTTACAGGCATCCTAGACCCCCTAAAGTCCAGAAAATATTGGTGGCCTAATAACTGTGTCAGATAGCTCTGAATATCCCAAAAACATTTGCAGCCTGGAAGCCCAAAAAACCTGCATCCCAGACCCCTGCAATTCCCAAAAATATTTTTGGCACAAAAAATGCATCCTATACCCTTGAAAGTTCAGTATATGTTAGCAGCCCAAAAAAGGCCTAAAAATGCATCTTAGGCTTGCAAAAATGTTCAAAACTTTGAAGGCCCAAAAACGGGGTTTACAGGCATCCTAGACCCCCTAAAGTCCAGAAAATGTTGGTGGCCCAAAAACTGTGCCAGAGAGCTCTACATGTCCCAAAATCGTTTGCAGCCTGAAAGGGGCAATAACCCACATCATAGACCACTAAAATTCCCAAAAATATTTTGGCACAAAAAATGCATCCTACACCACTGCAAGTTCAGAATATGTTAGCAGCCCAAAAAAGGCCTTAAAATGCATCTTAGGCCTGCAAAAATGTTGAAAACTTTGAAGGCCCAAAACAGGGGGTTACAGGCATCCTTGACCCCTGAAAGTCCAGAAAATGTTGGTGGCCCAAAAACTGTGCCAGAGAGCTCTGCATGTTCCAAAATCATTTGCAGCCTGAAAGGGGCATTAACACGCATCCTAGACCACTGAAATTCCCAAAACTATTTTTGGCACAAAAAATGCATCCTACACCCCTGAAAGTTCAGTATAGGTTAGCAGCCCAAAAAATGCCTAAAAATGCATCTTAGGCCTGCAAAAATGTTGAAAACTTTGAAGGCCCAAAAAAGTGGTTTACAGGCATCCTAGACCCCCTAAAGTCCAGACAATTTTGGTGGCCCAAAAACTGTGCCAGAGAGCTCTGCATGTCCCAAAATCATTTTCAGCCTGAAAGGGGCATTAACCCGCATCCCAGACCCCTGAAATTCCCAAAAATATTTTTGGCACAAAAAATGCGTCCTACACCCTTGAAGGTTCAGTATATGTTAGCAGCCCAAAAAAGGCCTAAAAATGCATCTTAGGCTTGCAAAAATGTTCAAAACTTTGAAGGCCCAAAAAAGGGGTTTACAGGCATCCTAGACCCCCTAAAGTCCAGAAAATGTTGGCGGCCCAAAAACTGTGCCAGAGAGCTCTACATGTCCCAAAATCATTTGCAGCCTGAAAGGGGCATTAACCCGCATCCAAGACCCCTGAAATTCTCAAAAATATTTTTGGCACAAAAAATGCATCCTACACCCTTGAAAGTTCAGTATATGTTAGCAGCCCAAAAAATGCCTAAAAATGCATCTTCGGCCTGCAAAAATGTTGAAAACTTTGAAGGCCCAAAAAAGGGGTTTACAGGCATCCTAGACCCCCTAAAGTCCAGAAAGTGTTGGTGGCCTAATAACTGTGTCAGATAGCTCTGAATATCCCAAAAACATTTGCAGCCTGGAAGGGGCATTAACCCGCATCCCAGACCCCTGAAATGCAAAAAATATTTTTGGCACAAAACATGCATCCTACACCCTTGAAAGTTCAGTATATGTTAGCAGCCCAAAAAAGGCCTAAAAATGCATCTTAGGCTTGCAAAAATGTTAAAAACTTTGAAGGCCCAAAAAAGGGGTTTACAGGCATCCTAGACCCCCTAAAGTCTAGAAAATGTTGGTGGCCCAAAAACTGTGCCAGAGAGCTCTGCATGTCGCAAAATCATTTGCAGCCTGAAAGGGGCATTAACCTGCATCAAAGACCACTAAAATTCCCAAAAATATCTTGGCACAAAAAATGCATCCTACACCCTTGAAAGTTCAGTATATGTTATCAGCCCAAAAAGGCCTAAAATGCATTTTACGCCTGCAAAAATGTTGAAAACTTTGAAGGCCCAAAAAAGGGGTTTACAGGCATCGTAGACCCCCGAAAGTCCAGAAAATATTGGTGGCCTAATAACTGTGTCAGATAGCTCTGAATATCCCAAAAACATTTGCAGCCTGAAAGGGGCATTAACCCGCATCCCGGACCCCTGAAATTCCCAAAAATATTTTAGCACAAAAAATGCATCCTACACCCCTGTAAGTTCATAATATGTTAGCAGCCCAAAAAAGGCCTTAAAATGCATTTTCGTCCTGCAAAAAGGTTGAAAACTTTGAAGGACCAAAAAAGGGGTTTACAGACATCCTAGACCCCCTAAAGTCCAGAAAATATTGGTGGCCTAATAACTGTGTCAGATAGCTCTGAATATCCCAAAAACATTTGCAGCCTGAAAGGGGCATTAACCCGCATCCCAGACCCCTGAAATTCCCAAAAATATTTTTGGCACAAAAAATGCATCCTACACCCTTGAAAGTTCGGTATATGTTAGCAGCCCAAAAAAGGCCTAAAAATGCATCTTAGGCCTGCAAAAATGTTGAAAACTTTGAAGGCCCAAAAAAGGGGTTTACAGGCAACCTAGACCCCCTAAAGTCCAGAAAATATTGGTGGCCCAAAAACTGTGCCAGAGAGCTCTGCATGTCCCAAAAACATTTGCAGCCTGAAAGGGGCATTAACCCGCATCCCAGACCCCTGAAATTCCCAAAAATATTTTTGGCACAAAAAATGCATCCTAGACCCTTGAAAGTTCAGTATATGTTAGCAGACCAAAAAAGGCCTAAAAATGCATCTTAGGCTTGCAAAAATGTTCAGAACTTTGAAGGCCCAAAAAAAGGGTTTACAGGCATTCTAGACCCCCCTAAAGTCCAGAAAATGTTGGAGTCCCAAAAACAGTGCCAGAGAGCTCTACATGTCCCTAAATCATTTGCAGCCTGAAAGGGGCATTAACCCGCATCCTAGACCACTGAAATTCCCAAAACTATTTTTGGCACAAAAAATGCATCCTACACCCCTGATAGTTCAGAATATGTTAGCAGCCCAAAAGGCCTTAAATTGCATCTTAGGCCTGCAAAAATGTTGAAAACTTTGAAGGCCCAAAAAAAGTGGTTTACAGGCATCCTAGACCCCCTAAAGTCCAGAAAATATTGGTGGCTTAAAAACTGTGCCAGAGAGCTCTGCATGTCCAAAAATCGTTTGCAGCCTGAAAGGGGCATTAACCCGCATCATAGACCACTAAAATTCCCAAAAATATTTTGGCACAAAAAATGCATCCTACACCCCTGCAAGTTCAGAATATGTTAGCAGCCCAAAAAAGGCCTAAAAATGCATCTTAGGCCTGCAAAAATGTTGAAAACTTTGAAGGCCCAAAAAAGGGGCTTACAGGCATCCTAGACCCCCTAAAGTCCAGAAAATGTTGGTGGCCCAGAAACTGTGCCAGAGAGCTCTGCATGTCCCAAAATCATTTGCAGCCTGAAAGGGGCATGAACCCGCATCATAGACTACTAAAATTCCCAAAAATATTTTGGCACAAAAAATGCATCCTACACCCCTGCAAGTTCATAATATGTTAGCAGCCCAAAAAAGGCCTTAAAATGCATTTTCGGCCTGCAAAAAGGTTGAAAACTTTGAAGGCCCAAAAAAGGGGTTTACAGGCATCCTAGACCCCTTAAAGTCCAGAAAATGTTGGTGGCCTAATAACTGTGTCAGATAGCTCTGAATATCCCAAAATCATTTGCAGCCTGAAAGGGGCATTAACCTGCATGCTAGACCACTGAAATTCCCAAAAACTATTTTTGACACAAAAAATGCATCCTACACCCCTGATAGTTCAGAATATGTTAGCAGCCCAAAAGTCCTTAAAATGTATTTTAGGCCTGCAAAAATGTTGAAAACTTTGAAGGCCCAAAAAAGGGGTTTACAGGCATCCTAGAGCCCCTAAAGTCCAGAAAATATTGGTGGCCTAATAACTGTGTCAGATAGCTCTGAATATCCCAAAAACATTTGCAGCCTGAAAGGGGCATTAACCCGCATCCCGGACCCCTGAAATTCCCAAAAATATTTTTGGCAAAAAAAAATGCATCCTACACCCTTGAAAGTTCAGTATAGGCTAGCAGCCCAAAAAATGCCTAAAAATGCATCTTAGGCCTGCAAAACTGTTGAAAACTTTGAAGGCCCAAAAAAGTGCTTTACAGGCATCCTAGACCCCCTAAAGTCCAGACAATTTTGATGGCCCAAAAACTGTGCCAGAGAGCTCTGCATGTCCCAAAATCATTTGCAGCCTGAAAGGGGCATTAACCCGCATCCCAGACCCCTGAAATTCCCAAAAATATTTTTGGCACATAAAATGCATCCTACACCCTTGAAAGTTCAGTATAGGCTAGCAGCCCAAAAAATGCCTAAAAATGCATCTTAGGCCTGCAAAACTGTTGAAAACTTTGAAGGCCCAAAAAGGGATTTACAGGCATCCTAGACCCCCTAAAGTCCAGAAAATGTTGGTGGCCCAGAAACTGTGCCAGAGAGCTCTGCATGTCCCAAAATCATTTGCAGCCTGAAAGGGGCATTAACCCGCATCATAGACTACTAAAATTCCCAAAAATATTTTGGCACAAAAAATGCATCCTACACCCCTGCAAGTTCATAATATGTTAGCAGCCCAAAAAAGGCCTTAAAATGCATTTTCGGCCTGCAAAAAGGTTGAAAACTTTGAAGGCCCAAAAAAGGGGTTTACAGGCATCCTAGACCCCTTAAAGTCCAGAAAATGTTGGTGGCCCAAAAACTGTGCCAGAGAGCTCTACATGTCCCAAAATCATTTGCAGCCTGAAAGGGGCATTAACCCGCTTCATAGACCACTAAAATTCCCAAAAATACTTTTGGCACAAAAAATGCATCCTACACCCTTGAAAGTTCAGTATATGTTAGCATCCCAAAAAATGCCTAAAAGTGCATCTTAGGCCTGCAAAAATGTTGAAAACGTTGAAGGCCCAAAAAAGGGGTTTACAGGCATCCTAGACCCCCTAAAGTCCAGAAAATGTTGGTGGCCGGAAAACTGTGCCAGAGAGCTCTACATGTCCCAAAATCATTTGCAGCCTGAAAGGGGCATTAACCCGCATCATAGAACACTAAAATTCCCAAAAATATTTTGGCACAAAAAATGCATCCTTCACCCTTGAAAGTTCAGTATATGTTAGCATCCCAAAAAAGGCCTTACAATGCATTTTCGGCCGGCAAAAAGGTCGAAAACTTTGAAGGACCAAAAAAGGGGTTTACAGGCATCCTAGACCCCTTAAAGTCCAGAAAATGGTGGTGGCCTAAAAACTGTGTCAGAGAGCTCTGCATGTCCCAAAATCATTTGCAGCCTGAAAGGGGCATTAACCTGCATCATAGACCACTGAAATTCCCAAAACAATTTTTGGCACAAAAAATGCATCCTACACCCCTGATAGTTCAGAATATGTTAGCATCCCAAAAAAGGCCTTAAAATGCATCTTAGGCCTGCAAAATTGATGACAACTTTGAAGGCCCAAAAAAGGGGTTTACAGGCATCCTCGACCCCCTAAAGTCCAGAAAATATTGGTGGCCTAATAACTGTGTCAGATAGCTCTGAATATCCCAAAAACATTTGCAGCCTGAAAGGGGCATTAACCCGCATCATAGACCACTAAAATTCCCAAAAATATTTTGGCACAAAAAATGTATCCTACATCCCTGCAAGTTCATAATATGTTAGCAGCCCAAAAAAGGCCTTAAAATGCATTTTCGGCCTGCAAAAAGGTTGAAAACTTTGAAGGACCAAAAAAGGGGTTTACAGGCATCCTAGACCCCCTAAAGTCCAGAAAATATTGGTGGTCCAAAAACTGTGCCAGACAGCTCTCCATGTCCCAAAATCATCTGCAGCCTGAAAGGGGCATTAACCCGCATCCTAGACCACTGACATTCCCAAAAATACTTTTGGCACAAAAAATGCATCCTACACCCTTGAAAGTTCAGTATATGTTAGCAGCCCAAAAAAGGCCTAAAAATGCATCTTAGGCCTGCAAAAGTGTTGAAAACTTTGAAGGCCCAAAAAAGGGGTTTACAGGCATCCTAGACCCCTTAAAGTCCAGAAAATGGTGGTGGCCTAAAAACTGTGTCAGAGAGCTCTGCATGTCCCAAAATCATTTGCAGCCTGAAAGGGGCATTAACCTGCATCATAGACCACTGAAATTCCCAAAACTATTTTTGGCACAAAAAATGCATCCTACACCCCTCATAGTTCAGAATATGTTAGCATCCCAAAAAAGGCCTTAAAATGCATCTTAGGCCTGCAAAAATGTTTACAACTTTGAAGGCCCAAAAAAGGGGTTTACAGGCATCCTAGACCCCATAAAGTCCAGAAAATATTGGTGGCCTAATAACTGTGTCAGATAGCTTTGAATATCCCAAAAACATTTGCAGCCTGAAAGGGGCATTAACCCGCATCCCAGACCCCTGAAATTCCGAAAAAATATTTTTGGCACAAAAAAACGCATCCTACA
This sequence comes from Ambystoma mexicanum, assembly GCF_040938575.1. NCBI lineage: Eukaryota > Metazoa > Chordata > Amphibia > Caudata > Ambystomatidae > Ambystoma > Ambystoma mexicanum. Next base: position 264,694,281 of record NC_090937.1, read on the forward strand.
CCCTTGAAAGTTCAGTATAGGTTAGCAGCCCAAAAACGGCCTTAAAATGCATCTTAGGCCTGCAAAAATGTTGAAAACTTTGAAGGCCCAAAAAAGTGGTTTACAGGCATCCTAGACCCCCTAAAGTCCAGAAAATTTTGGTGGCCCAAAAACTGTGCCAGAGAGCTCTGCATGTCCCAAAATCATTTGCAGCCTGAAAGGGGCATTAACCCGCATCATAGACCACTAAAATTCCCAAAAATATTTTGGCACAAAAAATGTATCCTACACCCCTGCAAGTTCATAATATGTTAGCAGCCCAAAAAAGGCCTTAAAATGCATTTTTAGGCCTGCAAAAAGGTTGAAAACTTTGAAGGACCAAAAAAGGGGTTTACAGACATCCTAGACCCCCTAAAGTCCAAAAAATATTGGTGGTCCAAAAACTGTGCCAGACAGCTCTCCATGTCCCAAAATCATTTGCAGCCTGAAAGGGGCATTAACCCGCATCCTAGACCACTGAAATTCCCAAAACTATTTTTGGCACAAAAAATGCATCCTACACACCTGATAGTTCAGAATATGTTAGCAGCCCAAAAGGCCTTAAAATGCATCTTAGGCCTGCAAAAATGTTGAAAATTTTGAAAGCCCAAAAAAGGGGTTTACAGACATCCTAGACCCCCTAAAGTCCAGAAAATATTGGTGGTCCAAAAACTGTGCCAGACAGCTCTCCATGTCCCAAAATCATTTGCAGCCTGAAAGGGGCATTAACCCGCATCCTAGACCACTGAAATTCCCAAAAATATTTTGGCACAAAAAATGTATCCTACACCCCTGCAAGTTCATAATATGTTAGCAGCCCAAAAAAGGCCTTAAAATGCATTTTCGGCCTGCAAAAAGGTTGAAAACTTTGAAGGACCAAAAAAGGGGTTTACAGACATCCTAGACCCCCTAAAGTCCAGAAAATATTGGTGGTCCAAAAACTGTGCCAGACAGCTCTCCATGTCCCAAAAACATTTGCAGCCTGGAAGGGGCATTAACCCGCATCCCAGACCCCTGAAATTCAAAAAATATTTTTGGCACAAAACATGCATCCTACACCCTTGAAAGTTCAGTGTATGTTTGCAGCCCAAAAAATGCCTAAAAATGCATCTTAGGTCTGCAAAAATGTTGAAAACTTTGAAGGCCCAAAAAAGGGGTTTACAGGCATCCTAGACCCCCTAAAGTCCAGAAAATATTGGTGGCCTAATAACTGTGTCAGATAGCTCTGAATATCCCAAAAACATTTGCAGCCTGAAAGGGGCATTAACCCGCATCCCATACCCCTGAAATTCCCAAAAATATTTTTGGCACAAAAAATGCATCCTACACCCCTGCAAGTTCAGAATATGTTAGCAGCCAAAAAAAGGCCTTAAAATGCATTTTCGTCCTGCAAAAAGGTTGAAAACTTTGAAGGCCCAAAAAAGTGGTTTACAGGCATCCTAGACCCCCTAAAGTCCAGACAATTTTGGTGGCCCAAAAACTGTGCCAGAGAGCTCTGCATGTCCCAAAATCATGTTCAGCCTGAAAGGGGCATTAACCCGCATCCCAGACCCCTGAAATTCCCAAAAATATTTTTGGCACAAAAAATGCATCCTACACCCTTGAAGGTTCAGTATATGTTAGCAGCCCAAAAAAGGCCTAAAAATGCATCTTAGGCTTGCAAAAATGTTGAAAACTTTGAAGGCCCAAAAAAGGGGTTTACAGGCATCGCAGACCCCCTAAAGTCCAGAAAATATTGGTGGCCTAATAACTGTGTCAGATAGCTCTGAATATCCCAAAAACATTTGCAGCCTGGAAGCCCAAAAAACCCGCATCCCAGACCCCTGCAATTCCCAAAAATATTTTTGGCACAAAAAATGCATCCTATACCCTTGAAAGTTCAGTATATGTTAGCAGCCCAAAAAAGGCCTAAAAATGCATCTTAGGCTTGCAAAAATGTTCAAAACTTTGAAGGCCCAAAAACAGGGTTTACAGGCATCCTAGACCCCCTAAAGTCCAGACAATTTTGGTGGCCCAAAAACTGTGCCAGAGAGCTCTGCATGTCCCAAAATCATTTTCAGCCTGAAAGGGGCATTAACCCGCATCCCAGACCCCTGAAATTCCCAAAAATATTTTTGGCACAAAAAATGCATCCTACACCCTTGAAGGTTCAGTATATGTTAGCAGCCCAAAAAAGGCCTAGAAATGCATCTTAGGCTTGCAAAAATGTTGAAAACTTTGAAGGCCCAAAAAAGGGGTTTACAGGCATCCTAGACCCCCTAAAGTCCAGAAAATATTGGTGGCCTAATAACTGTGTCAGATAGCTCTGAATATCCCAAAAACATTTGCAGCCTGGAAGCCCAAAAAACCTGCATCCCAGACCCCTGCAATTCCCAAAAATATTTTTGGCACAAAAAATGCATCCTATACCCTTGAAAGTTCAGTATATGTTAGCAGCCCAAAAAAGGCCTAAAAATGCATCTTAGGCTTGCAAAAATGTTCAAAACTTTGAAGGCCCAAAAACGGGGTTTACAGGCATCCTAGACCCCCTAAAGTCCAGAAAATGTTGGTGGCCCAAAAACTGTGCCAGAGAGCTCTACATGTCCCAAAATCGTTTGCAGCCTGAAAGGGGCAATAACCCACATCATAGACCACTAAAATTCCCAAAAATATTTTGGCACAAAAAATGCATCCTACACCACTGCAAGTTCAGAATATGTTAGCAGCCCAAAAAAGGCCTTAAAATGCATCTTAGGCCTGCAAAAATGTTGAAAACGTTGAAGGCCCAAAACAGGGGGTTACAGGCATCCTTGACCCCTGAAAGTCCAGAAAATGTTGGTGGCCCAAAAACTGTGCCAGAGAGCTCTGCATGTTCCAAAATCATTTGCAGCCTGAAAGGGGCATTAACACGCATCCTAGACCACTGAAATTCCCAAAACTATTTTTGGCACAAAAAATGCATCCTACACCCCTCATAGTTCAGAATATGTTAGCATCCCAAAAAAGGCCTTAAAATGCATCTTAGGCCTGCAAAAATGTTTACAACTTTGAAGGCCCAAAAAAGGGGTTTACAGGCATCCTAGACCCCATAAAGTCCAGAAAATATTGGTGGCCTAATAACTGTGTCAGATAGCTTTGAATATCCCAAAAACATTTGCAGCCTGAAAGGGGCATTAACCCGCATCCCAGACCCCTGAAATTCCGAAAAAATATTTTTGGCACAAAAAAACGCATCCTACACCCTTGAAAGTTCAGTATAGGTTAGCAGCCCAAAAACGGCCTTAAAATGCATCTTAGGCCTGCAAAAATGTTGAAAACTTTGAAGGCCCAAAAAAGTGGTTTACAGGCATCCTAGACCCCCTAAAGTCCAGAAAATTTTGGTGGCCCAAAAACTGTGCCAGAGAGTTCTGCATGTCCCAAAATCATTTGCAGCCTGAAAGGGGCATTAACCCGCATCATAGACCACTAAAATTCCCAAAAATATTTTGGCACAAAAAATGTATCCTACACCCCTGCAAGTTCATAATATGTTAGCAGCCCAAAAAAGGCCTTAAAATGCATTTTCGGCCTGCAAAAAGGTTGAAAACTTTGAAGGACCAAAAAAGGGGTTTACAGACATCCTAGACCCCCTAAAGTCCAAAAAATATTGGTGGTCCAAAAACTGTGCCAGACAGCTCTCCATGTCCCAAAATCATTTGCAGCCTGAAAGGGGCATTAACCCGCATCCTAGACCACTGAAATTCCCAAAACTATTTTTGGCACAAAAAATGCATCCTACACACCTGATAGTTCAGAATATGTTAGCAGCCCAAAAGGCCTTAAAATGCATCTTAGGCCTGCAAAAATGTTGAAAATTTTGAAAGCCCAAAAAAGGGGTTTACAGACATCCTAGACCCCCTAAAGTCCAGAAAATATTGGTGGTCCAAAAACTGTGCCAGACAGCTCTCCATGTCCCAAAATCATTTGCAGCCTGAAAGGGGCATTAACCCGCATCCTAGACCACTGAAATTCCCAAAAATATTTTGGCACAAAAAATGTATCCTACACCCCTGCAAGTTCATAATATGTTAGCAGCCCAAAAAAGGCCTTAAAATGCATTTTCGGCCTGCAAAAAGGTTGAAAACTTTGAAGGACCAAAAAAGGGGTTTACAGACATCCTAGACCCCCTAAAGTCCAGAAAATATTGGTGGTCCAAAAACTGTGCCAGACAGCTCTCCATGTCCCAAAAACATTTGCAGCCTGGAAGGGGCATTAACCCGCATCCCAGACCCCTGAAATTCAAAAAATATTTTTGGCACAAAACATGCATCCTACACCCTTGAAAGTTCAGTGTATGTTTGCAGCCCAAAAAATGCCTAAAAATGCATCTTAGGTCTGCAAAAATGTTGAAAACTTTGAAGGCCCAAAAAAGGGGTTTACAGGCATCCTAGACCCCCTAAAGTCCAGAAAATATTGGTGGCCTAATAACTGTGTCAGATAGCTCTGAATATCCCAAAAACATTTGCAGCCTGAAAGGGGCATTAACCCGCATCCCATACCCCTGAAATTCCCAAAAATATTTTTGGCACAAAAAATGCATCCTACACCCCTGCAAGTTCAGAATATGTTAGCAGCCAAAAAAAGGCCTTAAAATGCATTTTCGTCCTGCAAAAAGGTTGAAAACTTTGAAGGCCCAAAAAAGTGGTTTACAGGCATCCTAGACCCCCTAAAGTCCAGACAATTTTGGTGGCCCAAAAACTGTGCCAGAGAGCTCTGCATGTCCCAAAATCATGTTCAGCCTGAAAGGGGCATTAACCCGCATCCCAGACCCCTGAAATTCCCAAAAATATTTTTGGCACAAAAAATGCATCCTACACCCTTGAAGGTTCAGTATATGTTAGCAGCCCAAAAAAGGCCTAAAAATGCATCTTAGGCTTGCAAAAATGTTGAAAACTTTGAAGGCCCAAAAAAGGGGTTTACAGGCATCGCAGACCCCCTAAAGTCCAGAAAATATTGGTGGCCTAATAACTGTGTCAGATAGCTCTGAATATCCCAAAAACATTTGCAGCCTGGAAGGGGCATTAACCCGCATCCCAGACCCCTGAAATTCCCAAAAATATTTTTGGCACAAAAAATGCATCCTACACCCCTGCAAGTTCAGAATATGTTAGCAGCCAAAAAAAGGCCTTAAAATGCATTTTCGTCCTGCAAAAAGGTTGAAAACTTTGAAGGCCCAAAAAAGTGGTTTACAGGCATCCTAGACCCCCTAAAGTCCAGACAATTTTGGTGGCCCAAAAACTGTGCCAGAGAGCTCTGCATGTCCCAAAATCATGTTCAGCCTGAAAGGGGCATTAACCCGCATCCCAGACCCCTGAAATTCCCAAAAATATTTTTGGCACAAAAAATGCATCCTACACCCTTGAAGGTTCAGTATATGTTAGCAGCCCAAAAAAGGCCTAAAAATGCATCTTAGGCTTGCAAAAATGTTGAAAACTTTGAAGGCCCAAAAAAGGGGTTTACAGGCATCGCAGACCCCCTAAAGTCCAGAAAATATTGGTGGCCTAATAACTGTGTCAGATAGCTCTGAATATCCCAAAAACATTTGCAGCCTGGAAGCCCAAAAAACCCGCATCCCAGACCCCTGCAATTCCCAAAAATATTTTTGGCACAAAAAATGCATCCTATACCCTTGAAAGTTCAGTATATGTTAGCAGCCCAAAAAAGGCCTAAAAATGCATCTTAGGCTTGCAAAAATGTTCAAAACTTTGAAGGCCCAAAAACAGGGTTTACAGGCATCCTAGACCCCCTAAAGTCCAGACAATTTTGGTGGCCCAAAAACTGTGCCAGAGAGCTCTGCATGTCCCAAAATCATTTTCAGCCTGAAAGGGGCATTAACCCGCATCCCAGACCCCTGAAATTCCCAAAAATATTTTTGGCACAAAAAATGCATCCTACACCCTTGAAGGTTCAGTATATGTTAGCAGCCCAAAAAAGGCCTAGAAATGCATCTTAGGCTTGCAAAAATGTTGAAAACTTTGAAGGCCCAAAAAAGGGGTTTACAGGCATCCTAGACCCCCTAAAGTCCAGAAAATATTGGTGGCCTAATAACTGTGTCAGATAGCTCTGAATATCCCAAAAACATTTGCAGCCTGGAAGCCCAAAAAACCTGCATCCCAGACCCCTGCAATTCCCAAAAATATTTTTGGCACAAAAAATGCATCCTATACCCTTGAAAGTTCAGTATATGTTAGCAGCCCAAAAAAGGCCTAAAAATGCATCTTAGGCTTGCAAAAATGTTCAAAACTTTGAAGGCCCAAAAACGGGGTTTACAGGCATCCTAGACCCCCTAAAGTCCAGAAAATGTTGGTGGCCCAAAAACTGTGCCAGAGAGCTCTACATGTCCCAAAATCGTTTGCAGCCTGAAAGGGGCAATAACCCACATCATAGACCACTAAAATTCCCAAAAATATTTTGGCACAAAAAATGCATCCTACACCACTGCAAGTTCAGAATATGTTAGCAGCCCAAAAAAGGCCTTAAAATGCATCTTAGGCCTGCAAAAATGTTGAAAACGTTGAAGGCCCAAAACAGGGGGTTACAGGCATCCTTGACCCCTGAAAGTCCAGAAAATGTTGGTGGCCCAAAAACTGTGCCAGAGAGCTCTGCATGTTCCAAAATCATTTGCAGCCTGAAAGGGGCATTAACACGCATCCTAGACCACTGAAATTCCCAAAACTATTTTTGGCACAAAAAATGCATCCTACACCCCTCATAGTTCAGAATATGTTAGCATCCCAAAAAAGGCCTTAAAATGCATCTTAGGCCTGCAAAAATGTTTACAACTTTGAAGGCCCAAAAAAGGGGTTTACAGGCATCCTAGACCCCATAAAGTCCAGAAAATATTGGTGGCCTAATAACTGTGTCAGATAGCTTTGAATATCCCAAAAACATTTGCAGCCTGAAAGGGGCATTAACCCGCATCCCAGACCCCTGAAATTCCGAAAAAATATTTTTGGCACAAAAAAACGCATCCTACACCCTTGAAAGTTCAGTATAGGTTAGCAGCCCAAAAACGGCCTTAAAATGCATCTTAGGCCTGCAAAAATGTTGAAAACTTTGAAGGCCCAAAAAAGTGGTTTACAGGCATCCTAGACCCCCTAAAGTCCAGAAAATTTTGGTGGCCCAAAAACTGTGCCAGAGAGTTCTGCATGTCCCAAAATCATTTGCAGCCTGAAAGGGGCATTAACCCGCATCATAGACCACTAAAATTCCCAAAAATATTTTGGCACAAAAAATGTATCCTACACCCCTGCAAGTTCATAATATGTTAGCAGCCCAAAAAAGGCCTTAAAATGCATTTTCGGCCTGCAAAAAGGTTGAAAACTTTGAAGGACCAAAAAAGGGGTTTACAGACATCCTAGACCCCCTAAAGTCCAAAAAATATTGGTGGTCCAAAAACTGTGCCAGACAGCTCTCCATGTCCCAAAATCATTTGCAGCCTGAAAGGGGCATTAACCCGCATCCTAGACCACTGAAATTCCCAAAACTATTTTTGGCACAAAAAATGCATCCTACACACCTGATAGTTCAGAATATGTTAGCAGCCCAAAAGGCCTTAAAATGCATCTTAGGCCTGCAAAAATGTTGAAAATTTTGAAAGCCCAAAAAAGGGGTTTACAGACATCCTAGACCCCCTAAAGTCCAGAAAATATTGGTGGTCCAAAAACTGTGCCAGACAGCTCTCCATGTCCCAAAATCATTTGCAGCCTGAAAGGGGCATTAACCCGCATCCTAGACCACTGAAATTCCCAAAAATATTTTGGCACAAAAAATGTATCCTACACCCCTGCAAGTTCATAATATGTTAGCAGCCCAAAAAAGGCCTTAAAATGCATTTTCGGCCTGCAAAAAGGTTGAAAACTTTGAAGGACCAAAAAAGGGGTTTACAGACATCCTAGACCCCCTAAAGTCCAGAAAATATTGGTGGTCCAAAAACTGTGCCAGACAGCTCTCCATGTCCCAAAAACATTTGCAGCCTGGAAGGGGCATTAACCCGCATCCCAGACCCCTGAAATTCAAAAAATATTTTTGGCACAAAACATGCATCCTACACCCTTGAAAGTTCAGTGTATGTTTGCAGCCCAAAAAATGCCTAAAAATGCATCTTAGGTCTGCAAAAATGTTGAAAACTTTGAAGGCCCAAAAAAGGGGTTTACAGGCATCCTAGACCCCCTAAAGTCCAGAAAATATTGGTGGCCTAATAACTGTGTCAGATAGCTCTGAATATCCCAAAAACATTTGCAGCCTGAAAGGGGCATTAACCCGCATCCCATACCCCTGAAATTCCCAAAAATATTTTTGGCACAAAAAATGCATCCTACACCCCTGCAAGTTCAGAATATGTTAGCAGCCAAAAAAAGGCCTTAAAATGCATTTTCGTCCTGCAAAAAGGTTGAAAACTTTGAAGGCCCAAAAAAGTGGTTTACAGGCATCCTAGACCCCCTAAAGTCCAGACAATTTTGGTGGCCCAAAAACTGTGCCAGAGAGCTCTGCATGTCCCAAAATCATGTTCAGCCTGAAAGGGGCATTAACCCGCATCCCAGACCCCTGAAATTCCCAAAAATATTTTTGGCACAAAAAATGCATCCTACACCCTTGAAGGTTCAGTATATGTTAGCAGCCCAAAAAAGGCCTAAAAATGCATCTTAGGCTTGCAAAAATGTTGAAAACTTTGAAGGCCCAAAAAAGGGGTTTACAGGCATCGCAGACCCCCTAAAGTCCAGAAAATATTGGTGGCCTAATAACTGTGTCAGATAGCTCTGAATATCCCAAAAACATTTGCAGCCTGGAAGCCCAAAAAACCCGCATCCCAGACCCCTGCAATTCCCAAAAATATTTTTGGCACAAAAAATGCATCCTATACCCTTGAAAGTTCAGTATATGTTAGCAGCCCAAAAAAGGCCTAAAAATGCATCTTAGGCTTGCAAAAATGTTCAAAACTTTGAAGGCCCAAAAACGGGGTTTACAGGCATCCTAGACCCCCTAAAGTCCAGACAATTTTGGTGGCCCAAAAACTGTGCCAGAGAGCTCTGCATGTCCCAAAATCATTTTCAGCCTGAAAGGGGCATTAACCCGCATCCCAGACCCCTGAAATTCCCAAAAATATTTTTGGCACAAAAAATGCATCCTACACCCTTGAAGGTTCAGTATATGTTAGCAGCCCAAAAAAGGCCTAGAAATGCATCTTAGGCTTGCAAAAATGTTGAAAACTTTGAAGGCCCAAAAAAGGGGTTTACAGGCATCCTAGACCCCCTAAAGTCCAGAAAATATTGGTGGCCTAATAACTGTGTCAGATAGCTCTGAATATCCCAAAAACATTTGCAGCCTGGAAGCCCAAAAAACCTGCATCCCAGACCCCTGCAATTCCCAAAAATATTTTTGGCACAAAAAATGCATCCTATACCCTTGAAAGTTCAGTATATGTTAGCAGCCCAAAAAAGGCCTAAAAATGAATCTTAGGCTTGCAAAAATGTTCAAAACTTTGAAGGCCCAAAAACGGGGTTTACAGGCATCCTAGACCCCCTAAAGTCCAGAAAATGTTGGTGGCCCAAAAACTGTGCCAGAGAGCTCTACATGTCCCAAAATCGTTTGCAGCCTGAAAGGGGCAATAACCCACATCATAGACCACTAAAATTCCCAAAAATATTTTGGCACAAAAAATGCATCCTACACCACTGCAAGTTCAGAATATGTTAGCAGCCCAAAAAAGGCCTTAAAATGCATCTTAGGCCTGCAAAAATGTTGAAAACGTTGAAGGCCCAAAACAGGGGGTTACAGGCATCCTTGACCCCTGAAAGTCCAGAAAATGTTGGTGGCCCAAAAACTGTGCCAGAGAGCTCTGCATGTTCCAAAATCATTTGCAGCCTGAAAGGGGCATTAACACGCATCCTAGACCACTGAAATTCCCAAAACTATTTTTGGCACAAAAAATGCATCCTACACCCCTCATAGTTCAGAATATGTTAGCATCCCAAAAAAGGCCTTAAAATGCATCTTAGGCCTGCAAAAATGTTTACAACTTTGAAGGCCCAAAAAAGGGGTTTACAGGCATCCTAGACCCCATAAAGTCCAGAAAATATTGGTGGCCTAATAACTGTGTCAGATAGCTTTGAATATCCCAAAAACATTTGCAGCCTGAAAGGGGCATTAACCCGCATCCCAGACCCCTGAAATTCCGAAAAAATATTTTTGGCACAAAAAAACGCATCCTACACCCTTGAAAGTTCAGTATAGGTTAGCAGCCCAAAAACGGCCTTAAAATGCATCTTAGGCCTGCAAAAATGTTGAAAACTTTGAAGGCCCAAAAAAGTGGTTTACAGGCATCCTAGACCCCCTAAAGTCCAGAAAATTTTGGTGGCCCAAAAACTGTGCCAGAGAGCTCTGCATGTCCCAAAATCATTTGCAGCCTGAAAGGGGCATTAACCCGCATCATAGACCACTAAAATTCCCAAAAATATTTTGGCACAAAAAATGTATCCTACACCCCTGCAAGTTCATAATATGTTAGCAGCCCAAAAAAGGCCTTAAAATGCATTTTCGGCCTGCAAAAAGGTTGAAAACTTTGAAGGACCAAAAAAGGGGTTTACAGACATCCTAGACCCCCTAAAGTCCAAAAAATATTGGTGGTCCAAAAACTGTGCCAGACAGCTCTCCATGTCCCAAAATCATTTGCAGCCTGAAAGGGGCATTAACCCGCATCCTAGACCACTGAAATTCCCAAAACTATTTTTGGCACAAAAAATGCATCCTACACACCTGATAGTTCAGAATATGTTAGCAGCCCAAAAGGCCTTAAAATGCATCTTAGGCCTGCAAAAATGTTGAAAATTTTGAAAGCCCAAAAAAGGGGTTTACAGACATCCTAGACCCCCTAAAGTCCAGAAAATATTGGTGGTCCAAAAACTGTGCCAGACAGCTCTCCATGTCCCAAAATCATTTGCAGCCTGAAAGGGGCATTAACCCGCATCCTAGACCACTGAAATTCCCAAAAATATTTTGGCACAAAAAATGTATCCTACACCCCTGCAAGTTCATAATATGTTAGCAGCCCAAAAAAGGCCTTAAAATGCATTTTCGGCCTGCAAAAAGGTTGAAAACTTTGAAGGACCAAAAAAGGGGTTTACAGACATCCTAGACCCCCTAAAGTCCAGAAAATATTGGTGGTCCAAAAACTGTGCCAGACAGCTCTCCATGTCCCAAAAACATTTGCAGCCTGGAAGGGGCATTAACCCGCATCCCAGACCCCTGAAATTCAAAAAATATTTTTGGCACAAAACATGCATCCTACACCCTTGAAAGTTCAGTGTATGTTTGCAGCCCAAAAAATGCCTAAAAATGCATCTTAGGTCTGCAAAAATGTTGAAAACTTTGAAGGCCCAAAAAAGGGGTTTACAGGCATCCTAGACCCCCTAAATTCCAGAAAATATTGGTGGCCTAATAACTGTGTCAGATAGCTCTGAATATCCCAAAAACATTTGCAGCCTGAAAGGGGCATTAACCCGCATCCCATACCCCTGAAATTCCCAAAAATATTTTTGGCACAAAAAATGCATCCTACACCCCTGCAAGTTCAGAATATGTTAGCAGCCAAAAAAAGGCCTTAAAATGCATTTTCGTCCTGCAAAAAGGTTGAAAACTTTGAAGGCCCAAAAAAGTGGTTTACAGGCATCCTAGACCCCCTAAAGTCCAGACAATTTTGGTGGCCCAAAAACTGTGCCAGAGAGCTCTGCATGTCCCAAAATCATGTTCAGCCTGAAAGGGGCATTAACCCGCATCCCAGACCCCTGAAATTCCCAAAAATATTTTTGGCACAAAAAATGCATCCTACACCCTTGAAGGTTCAGTATATGTTAGCAGCCCAAAAAAGGCCTAAAAATGCATCTTAGGCTTGCAAAAATGTTGAAAACTTTGAAGGCCCAAAAAAGGGGTTTACAGGCATCGCAGACCCCCTAAAGTCCAGAAAATATTGGTGGCCTAATAACTGTGTCAGATAGCTCTGAATATCCCAAAAACATTTGCAGCCTGGAAGCCCAAAAAACCCGCATCCCAGACCCCTGCAATTCCCAAAAATATTTTTGGCACAAAAAATGCATCCTATACCCTTGAAAGTTCAGTATATGTTAGCAGCCCAAAAAAGGCCTAAAAATGCATCTTAGGCTTGCAAAAATGTTCAAAACTTTGAAGGCCCAAAAACGGGGTTTACAGGCATCCTAGACCCCCTAAAGTCCAGACAATTTTGGTGGCCCAAAAACTGTGCCAGAGAGCTCTGCATGTCCCAAAATCATTTTCAGCCTGAAAGGGGCATTAACCCGCATCCCAGACCCCTGAAATTCCCAAAAATATTTTTGGCACAAAAAATGCATCCTACACCCTTGAAGGTTCAGTATATGTTAGCAGCCCAAAAAAGGCCTAGAAATGCATCTTAGGCTTGCAAAAATGTTGAAAACTTTGAAGGCCCAAAAAAGGGGTTTACAGGCATCCTAGACCCCCTAAAGTCCAGAAAATATTGATGGCCTAATAACTGTGTCAGATAGCTCTGAATATCCCAAAAACATTTGCAGCCTGGAAGCCCAAAAAACCTGCATCCCAGACCCCTGCAATTCCCAAAAATATTTTTGGCACAAAAAATGCATCCTATACCCTTGAAAGTTCAGTATATGTTAGCAGCCCAAAAAAGGCCTAAAAATGCATCTTAGGCTTGCAAAAATGTTCAAAACTTTGAAGGCCCAAAAACGGGGTTTACAGGCATCCTAGACCCCCTAAAGTCCAGAAAATGTTGGTGGCCCAAAAACTGTGCCAGAGAGCTCTACATGTCCCAAAATCGTTTGCAGCCTGAAAGGGGCAATAACCCACATCATAGACCACTAAAATTCCCAAAAATATTTTGGCACAAAAAATGCATCCTACACCACTGCAAGTTCAGAATATGTTAGCAGCCCAAAAAAGGCCTTAAAATGCATCTTAGGCCTGCAAAAATGTTGAAAACTTTGAAGGCCCAAAACAGGGGGTTACAGGCATCCTTGACCCCTGAAAGTCCAGAAAATGTTGGTGGCCCAAAAACTGTGCCAGAGAGCTCTGCATGTTCCAAAATCATTTGCAGCCTGAAAGGGGCATTAACACGCATCCTAGACCACTGAAATTCCCAAAACTATTTTTGGCACAAAAAATGCATCCTACACCCCTGAAAGTTCAGTATAGGTTAGCAGCCCAAAAAATGCCTAAAAATGCATCTTAGGCCTGCAAAAATGTTGAAAACTTTGAAGGCCCAAAAAAGTGGTTTACAGGCATCCTAGACCCCCTAAAGTCCAGACAATTTTGGTGGCCCAAAAACTGTGCCAGAGAGCTCTGCATGTCCCAAAATCATTTTCAGCCTGAAAGGGGCATTAACCCGCATCCCAGACCCCTGAAATTCCCAAAAATATTTTTGGCACAAAAAATGCGTCCTACACCCTTGAAGGTTCAGTATATGTTAGCAGCCCAAAAAAGGCCTAAAAATGCATCTTAGGCTTGCAAAAATGTTCAAAACTTTGAAGGCCCAAAAAAGGGGTTTACAGGCATCCTAGACCCCCTAAAGTCCAGAAAATGTTGGCGGCCCAAAAACTGTGCCAGAGAGCTCTACATGTCCCAAAATCATTTGCAGCCTGAAAGGGGCATTAACCCGCATCCAAGACCCCTGAAATTCTCAAAAATATTTTTGGCACAAAAAATGCATCCTACACCCTTGAAAGTTCAGTATATGTTAGCAGCCCAAAAAATGCCTAAAAATGCATCTTCGGCCTGCAAAAATGTTGAAAACTTTGAAGGCCCAAAAAAGGGGTTTACAGGCATCCTAGACCCCCTAAAGTCCAGAAAGTGTTGGTGGCCTAATAACTGTGTCAGATAGCTCTGAATATCCCAAAAACATTTGCAGCCTGGAAGGGGCATTAACCCGCATCCCAGACCCCTGAAATGCAAAAAATATTTTTGGCACAAAACATGCATCCTACACCCTTGAAAGTTCAGTATATGTTAGCAGCCCAAAAAAGGCCTAAAAATGCATCTTAGGCTTGCAAAAATGTTAAAAACTTTGAAGGCCCAAAAAAGGGGTTTACAGGCATCCTAGACCCCCTAAAGTCTAGAAAATGTTGGTGGCCCAAAAACTGTGCCAGAGAGCTCTGCATGTCGCAAAATCATTTGCAGCCTGAAAGGGGCATTAACCTGCATCAAAGACCACTAAAATTCCCAAAAATATCTTGGCACAAAAAATGCATCCTACACCCTTGAAAGTTCAGTATATGTTATCAGCCCAAAAAGGCCTAAAATGCATTTTACGCCTGCAAAAATGTTGAAAACTTTGAAGGCCCAAAAAAGGGGTTTACAGGCATCGTAGACCCCCGAAAGTCCAGAAAATATTGGTGGCCTAATAACTGTGTCAGATAGCTCTGAATATCCCAAAAACATTTGCAGCCTGAAAGGGGCATTAACCCGCATCCCGGACCCCTGAAATTCCCAAAAATATTTTTGGCACAAAAAATGCATCCTACACCCCTGCAAGTTCAGAATATGTTAGCAGCCAAAAAAAGGCCTTAAAACGCATTTTCGTCCTGCAAAAAGGTTGAAAACTTTGAAGGCCCAAAAAAGTGGTTTACAGGCATCCTAGACCCCCTAAAGTCCAGACAATTCTGGTGGCCCAAAAACTGTGCCAGAGAGCTCTGCATGTCCCAAAATCATTTTCAGCCTGAAAGGGGCATTAACCCGCATCCCAGACCCCTGAAATTCCCAAAAATATTTTTGGCACAAAAAATGCATCCTACACCCTTGAAGGTTCAGTATATGTTAGCAGCCCAAAAAAGGCCTAAAATGCATCTTAGGCTTGCAAAAATGTTCAAAACGTTGAAGGCCCAAAAAAGGGGTTTACAGGCATCCTAGACCCCCTAAAGTCCAGAAAATGTTGGCGGCCCAAAAACTGTGCCAGAGAGCTCTACATGTCCCAAAATAATTTGCAGCCTGAAAGGGGCATTAACCTGCATCATAGACCACTAAAAGTCCTAAAAATATTTTGGCACAAAAAATGCATCCTACACCCATGATAGTTCAGAATATGTTAGCAGCCCAAAAGTCCTTAAAATGCATCTTAGGGGGGGCGTGGCCTGGAGCGCGGACCATGCAGTCGCCTCCTTGATGGCCTCCGTGGGAAGCCCGCTGCATATCAGCTTTCCAAGGCGCCCCGGCAGCGTTTTTGGACCCAACTCGGTGAGGGGCTATGGGAAGGTCCGGTGCCCCACCGATGCGCTGCTGGGCCTCGAATTCGCCGAAATAAAGATAATCGGGCCGTTGATAACTCGCGGCTCCTCCACCAAGCAATCCAAGATGGCGGACGGGACCCAGCGACGACAGCCGAGCCGCGGCCTCACCATCGGAGCTCCGCCTACACACTCCCTTGAGCGGCTCTGAACCCAGATACCTTCGGCCCCACATAATTGGAGGGACCCGGACCCAGCGGAGACCCCGAGCGGCGGGGAACGAAGTAGATGCCTTAGGCCTCCCGGCCCCCTCACCATCGAAGCCCCTCCTACACACCCTTGAGCTGCCTTGAGTCCTGAAACACTCGGCTCCACATAATTGGAGGGACCCGGACCACTCTCCAGCGACCCCGCTGAGACCCCGAGCGGCGGGGAACGGAGTAGGTGCCTCGGGCCCCGGCCCCTTCTGCCTACGCGCCACAACACGCAGCTGCGGTCCCCCTGATCGGCACCGGCGGGGCGACCACAACACCCCATCGCCTCCGGACTTTGCACCCCGGCGGGAGCCATCTACCGCCCCCTGCTCGCTTCCTGGGGCGCCCCGGCCCACGTTCATCATCTCCCCTGATACCAGAAAAACCGGGACAATCCTGTGACTCTTCTCCCCTACGCACTCAAACCCACCGTATGCAACCAAGATATCGGGACATTCATCCCAGTCTGTGAGGCCATACGATGTCCAGGCAACCGAAATCCGCCAAATCCTCGGACATAGCAACAATGCTAATGGCGTCCGACAAAGCAAAGAAACCGGACACTCTTCCCCCCGCCTCACGAGAATCCCTGGACGACAAGGGTCCGCTAGCAACTAAGGAGGACCTCCGTAACTTTATGGCGGACATCAAAACCGAATTTCGATCCTGTATGTCGGAGCTTACTGCCAAGTTGGAGAATACCGACAAGAGGGTCTCGGAGGTGGAACAGAGAGTGGGAGAGATTGAGGATCGAGCTCAGGACCACACCGCTTCCCTGATTGCGATCCAGCGCTCCATGGGACTTTTGCAGGACAAATGCGAAATCCTGGAATATAAGCAAGAAAATTTGGAGAACAGAACCCGACGCAACAACCTCCGCATCCGGGGGGTTCCTATGTCAGTCCCAGACCAGGGGCTTGCCGAATATGTGGGCCTCCTCTTTCGGTCTCTCCTCCCAGATACGGAGGACTCACTTTTGCTATTGGACCGCACCCATAGACTAATCCCACGCCGTAGTGTGGAGACAGACGGCCCTCCCGATGTGATCACTAGGGTGCATTTCTTTACAACAAAGGAAGCCATCTCAGCAATAAGCCGCTCCGAGGACGAAATCACCTTCCAAGGGTCTCCTCTCCAGATTTATCAAGATCTGTCTCCGCTGACCCTCCAGAAAAGGCGAGCCCTGCGCCCGCTGACCACCTTCCTGCAAGCCCAAAAAATCCGCTACAAATGGCTCTTTCCTACAGCTTTACAATTCTCCTATAAGGGTACTACACGCCGGATCAACCATCTGGATGACGCTGGAAGTATTTTGCACCCGGACCCCGCTACCCACTCGCCTCCACAGGCCTCCGAAGCGGCAACGGACTCGGATCTCATAGCCTCCCCCAGGTCCAACCATAACACATGGTCGAAGGTCCCAAGATTTAGGAGGAGAAGATAACTGGAAACGACCCCACAAGGGACTATTGCGACCCCCATATCCCAGCGCCATTTCTTTGAAGACATGGATGATCTCCATCCCTGATGCGGCGGGCTCCCCCCCCACGGCCCGTGCCCGGCTCCAAGGTACGTTCCATCTATGAGTCCTTGGAGCATTTCACTCACATTTTCAGCCATGTTGGCTATCCCCCGTTCCACGGCCCTGTTGGCCAGGGGAGGGCCCAACCCCACAATGGGTCCCCCATCCCCAGTTAAATCTCGGACTTCCCGTTGGCGGCCCGAGCAAAAACCCCAGAAGCAGGATAACAGATGGGCTCATCTTCCACGGCATGATGGCTGATTTCTTAATGGCCTCCCCCCTCCCACAAGTCTCATCAGCAACCCCAAGTCCCGCTCCGGATCAGCAGACCTGGAACTTTGTTTCCCTAAACGTCAGGGGATTGAACTCGCCGGCTAAACGCAAATCAATCCTGCAAAAGCTCCGGAATGAGACCGCTGCAGTGGCCATGCTACAGGAGACTCATCTGCTACCGGCAGACTTCAGCCGCCTACACTCCCGTGACTTTCCAAAGCAACTCTTCGCATCCGGTGATTCCAAGCGAGGTGGCACGGCGATTTTGTTTCGGAGGGGGCTGAATCCCCAGATTCTGGACACCATAAGCTGCTCGGAAGGACGCTATATAGCGGTGAAATGCCTGCTGGCGGGACAGCTGTTCTCCCTGGTCTCCGTATACGCACCGAACGCGAGCCAGGCGTCCTTCTATGACTCGCTAACTACAATTCTTTCTCCCTTTCTGGAAGGCCAGATTGTGATCGGTGGGGACTTTAATGGGGTCCCGGACCCCGTGAAGGACAAATCGCATCCGCCCTCTCCCGGAGACTACACCACGGCCTTGGCTCTCCTACGGCTATTCAGGACCTTGGGGGTGGTGGATGCATGGAGGGTGCTCCACCCATCCGAAAAGGACTTTTCTTTTTATTCTTATGTCCACCAGACATTCTCCAGAATAGATCTCCTCCTAATATCCCCGCAAATCTTTGCCTTCGCTGAGAAGGTGACCATAGGCTCCAGAATCTTGTCCGACCACGCCCCGGTAACCCTGGAAATCCGAGTCCAGGGGCCTCCTGACCCCCACCGGCGCAGATGGACATTATATGACCCCATCCTTAATGAGATGCCACTCAGAGACGCAGTCGCAACCACGATCAACAACTTTTTCAAGGAAAACCCGAGCGGAGATACCTCCCTAGCCAACACCTGGGACGCAATGAAGGCAGTGGTGCGAGGAGATCTGATCGCCAAAGGGGCAGCCTATCACAGGCACAAACAACAAATCCGCCAGGGCCTTGAAGAAGAACTGGAGAGGGCTGAAAGGATCCACAAGGAGAAGGGTTGGACCCCTAAAACGCAGCGAGCCCTCCGCATAGCAAAAAAGAAAATCGAAGCCCACTATGCTGAACACACCGCCCATCAAATGACGAAAGCCAAACAATTCTATTATGCCAAAAATAATAAAGCGAACAAATTGCTGGTGGCCAAACTTGCCAAGATGAGAAGAAATAACACAATCGTGGGCTTACGGGATCAGCAGGGCAAGACTCAATATTCGGATCTCGACAAGCTTCAAATTGCATCGACCCACCTGACCCAGGTAATGACCGTCCCGCCCCGCAACGACAAGGAACAGAGGGAATACCTGCAAGGGGCAGCGCTCCCCCGACTGAAAAACGCAGCCCGGGATTCGTTGGAAGCCCCAATTACCGGCGAGGAAGTCGACGAGGCGATAAAATCCCTGAAGTCTCGGGCCCCTGGTCCGGACGGCTACACAGCAAAATTTTACAAAGTTTTCAAACCCCAACTCCTCCCACCCCTGGTACAGCTGTTTAATTCATTCAAAACCACAGGCTCTATAACTCCGTCAATGCAAGAATCAATCACAGTCTTGCTGCCCAAACCTGGCGGCGACCCGAAGGACCCGGCGTCCTACAGACCAATCGCGCTGCTCAATATAGACGCCAACATATACTCCAAAATTCTAGCAACCCGCTTGTCCCGGATCCTGCCAGAGATAATCAATGCCGACCAGAGTGGCTTCATCACACACCGTTCAACCACTGATAACATTCGTAGAGCCTTGAATCTGGTGGAACTAGCCTCCCGAGACTCCAGAGAACTGGTCCTTCTGGCCCTGGATGCAGTTAAGGCCTTCGACAAAGTAGACTGGAACTTTATGAAGCTTGCCCTCGAGGCCTTTGGCTTTGGCCCAGAGTTCCGTGCCATGATCTGGGCTAACTACACCGCGCCCAAGACCTTGCTCAGAGTCAATGGCATCCTCTCTCCCCCTATTGACCTGACCTGTGGAACCAGACAGGGCTGCCCGCTATCCCCATTGCTCTTTGCGTTAATCATGGAACCATTCGCCCAACGGATCAGGCGAAACCCGCGGATCAAGGGCTTCCAGGCGGGTACGACACACCATAAACTGGCCTTGTATGCCGACGATGTCTTATTAACCATCACAGAACCTTGCGCCTCCCTCCCTCAGGCCTTAGCTGAGATAGAGAACTATGGAAAGGTCACCGGTTTCGCCATCAACTACCAGAAGTCAGCTGCCATGGGGGTAGCCCTTCCCCGAGAGGTCAAGGAGGCTCTGGCCCCAATGTGCCCGATACACTGGACAACTAAGAGCTTCAGCTATCTGGGGGTCCGGATCCCAGCTGACCCGGGAGACGTCTACCGGGCTAACTTTCCCCAACTGTTCACGGACCTCGAGGCTGACCTGAAACGGTGGGAGACACAGGAAATTTCACTGATGGGCCGTATCACGGCTTGTAAAATGAACTTGCTACCAAGGTTCCTATATACTTGCTCCTCGCTTCCGGTATCGATCCCGGCCCCGGCCCTTCAAAATCTACAAAAGAAAATGTCACGGTTCATCTGGAAGGGGAGGAAGCCCAGAATCTCCAAGACCACGATGCTGGGCAATGCCAGACTGGGTGGCCTCGGAGTTCCGGACCTACGAAAGTATCAGATAGCGGCCCAGCTCTCCTGCATCCGATCATGGCAGGTGCTTACCAACCGTCCGAAATGGGTGGACCTCGAACAAGCACAACTGCCGCTCCCTCTACGCTTTCTCCCGCATATCAATCCCTCCGATCGCCGCCAATGGCAGGACCTCCTGAGATCCACCAAACACACTATCACTACCTGGGATAAAGCGCTGAAACAGAAGAAAACCCCAGTGGGACTCAGCTCCTCCTCACCCGTGTTCCTGAACCCAGCCTTTTCACCTGGCTGGTCCACCCGGAACTTCAGATCCTGGATAGCGGGGGGCCTGGAGACCCTGGGGCAGCTTTTCGAAGGGGGACAGCCCTGCACCTTCAGGCGATGTAAAGAACTCTTCCAACTGCAGGAACAGGACAGATTTACATACATTCAGCTGCGCCACTGGTGCTCTCATCCACAGACCCGTCAAGCCGCCACCCGGCCCCCCACGGCCATTGAATTGACCCTAAATGATCTCCCACCCAGGGGAAGCATCTCCACCCTATACAAGCGCCTTCAAAATGACTTCCTTACCTCCAAAACCCGATACATGGCTCAATGGGAGGCGGACCTAGGCCACCCAGTCGAAGACCAGCTGTGGGTTGATATTTGGTCGCGGGCTCACTCCTCTTCGTCTTGCATCACGAACAGAGAAGGCGCCTACAAAATCCTCCTCCGATGGTATTATCCTCCACTGAGATTACACCACATGAACCCTACACTCAGCCCGAACTGTTGGAGGCAATGCGGCCAGGTAGGAACTTTCTTCCATATGTGGTGGTCTTGCCCGAGGGCCCAGACCTTTTGGGAACAATGCCTAGCGATGATTACGGACATCACTAAGGTACGACTTCCCCTTGAGCCCGAACCCATCCTCCTGGGTGCCCCAGTCCCCGGGATCTATCCCAGGTCCGGTCCCAGGGCCAAACTACTGTCCCAATGCCTTCTGGCGGGCAGAAACGTAATAGCTCGCACTTGGAAAACGGTGGAGGGCCCACTAATGCCTTTCTGGTGGACGAAAATATGGGACATCCTAATCGCGGAGAGGGTTACAGCAGCCGGGGCAGGCCACCTGCATCGTTTCGAGAACATCTGGGGCCCAATTCTAGACTTTGATCGGAACTATCCAGCCTTAACGTACAAGCCCCAATTAGCCAGGAGAACCTTACGGGACGATGACTCCCAGCAGGGACAGGAAGAAGAACGATAGAGCCCGGGGGAGGGGAGGGAAGTGCAACCAGCTGTATCCTTTTTATGCCATTTGTCGTGTTTGATCAGACGTTGTATCGCTTTATCCTGCCTGTTTAAAATAAATATTTTAAAAAAAAATGCATCTTAGGCCTGCAAAAATGTTGAAAACTTTGAAGGCCCAAAAAAGGGGTTTACAGGCATCGTAGACCAGCTAAAGTCCAGAAAATATTGGTGGCCTAATAACTGTGTCAGAGAGCTCTGCATGTCCCAAAATCATTTGCAGCCTGAAAGGGGCATTAACCCGCATCCCAGACCCCTGAAATTCCCAAAAATATTTTTGGCACAAAAAATGCATCCTACACCCTTGAAAGTTCAGTATATGTTAGCAGCCCAAAAAAGGCCTAAAAATGCATCTTAGGCCTGCAAAAATGTTGAAAACTTTGAAGGCCCAAAAAAGGGATTAACAGGCATCCTAGACCCCCTAAAGTCCAGAAAATGTTGGTGGGCCAAAAACTGTGCCAGAGAGCTCTGCATGTCCCAAAATCATTTGCAGCCTGAAAGGGGCATTAACCCGCATCATAGACTACTAAAATTCCCAAAAATATTTTGGCACAAAAAATGCATCCTACACCCCTGCAAGCTCATAATATGTTAGCAGCCCAAAAAAGGCCTTAAATGCGTTTTCGGCCTGCAAAAAGGTTGAAAACTTTGAAGGCCCAAAAAAGGGGTTTACAGGCATCCTAGAACCCCTAAAGTCCATAAAATGTTGGTGGCCCAAAAACTGTGCCAGAGAGCTCTACATGTCCCAAAATCATTTGCAGCCTGAAAGGGGCATTAACCCGCTTCATAGACCACTAAAATTCCCAAAAATACTTTTGGCACAAAAAATGCATCCTACAGCCTTGAAAGTTCAGTATATGTTAGCATCCCAAAAAATGCCTAAAAATGCATCTTAGGCCTGCAAAAATGTTGAAAACTTTGAAGGCCCAAAAAAGGGGTTTACAGGCATCCTAGACCCCCTAAAGTCCAGAAAATGTTGGCGGCCCAAAAACTGTGCCAGCTCTACATGTCCCAAAATCATTTGCAGCCTGAAAGTGGCATTAACCCGCATCATAGACCACTAAAAGTCCTAAAAATATTTTGGCACAAAAAATGCATCCTACACCCCTGATAGTTCAGAATATGTTAGCAGCCAAAAAAAGGCCTAAAAATGCATCTTAGGCCTTCAAAAATGTTGAAAACTTTGAAGGCCCAAAAAAGGGGGTTACAGGCATCCTAGACCCCTTAAAGTCCAGAAAATTTTGGCGGCCCAAAAACTGTGCCAGAGAGCTCTACATGTCCCAAAATCATCTGCAGCCTGAAAGGGGCATTAACCCGCATCATAGACCACTAAAATTCCCAAAACTATTTTTGGCACAAAAAATGCATCCTACACCCCTGATAGTTCAGAATATGTTAGCAGCCCAAAAGTCCTTAAAATGCATCTTAGGCCTGCAAAAATGTTGAAAACTTTGAAGGCCCAAAAAAGGGGTTTACAGCCATCGTAGACCCCCTAAAGTCCAGAAAATATTGGTGGCCTAATAACTGTGTCAGATAGCTTTGAATATCCCAAAAACATTTGCAGCCTGAAAGGGGCATTAACCCGCATCCCGGACCCCTGAAATTCCCAAAAATATTTTTGGAACAAAAAATGCATCCTACACCCCTGCAAGTTCAGAATATGTTAGCAGCCAAAAAAAGGCCTTAAAATGCATTTTTTGTCCTGCAAAAAGGTTGAAAACTTTGAAGGCCCAAAAAAGTGGTTTACAGGCATCCTAGACCCCCTAAAGTCCAGACAATTTTGGTGGCCCAAAAACTGTGCCAGAGAGCTCTACATGTCCCAAAATCATTTGCAGCCTGAAAGGGGCATTAACCCGCATCATAGACCACTAAAAGTCCTAAAAATATTTTGGCACAAAAAATGCATCCTACACCCCTGCAAGTTCAGAATGTTAGCAGCCCAAAAAAGGCAATAAAATGCATTTTAGGCCTGCAAAAATGTTGAAAACTTTGAAGGCCCAAAAAAGTGGTTTACAGGCATCCTAGACCCCCTAAAGTCCAGAAAATGTTGGTGGCCGAAAAACTGTGCCAGAGAGCTCTACAAGTCCCAAAATCATTTGCAGCCTGAAAGGGGCATTAACCCGCATCATAGACCACTAAAATTCCCAAAAATATTTTGGCACAAAAAATGCATCCTTCACAGTTGAAAGTTCAGTATATGTTAGCATCCCAAAAAAGGCCTTACAATGCATTTTCGGCCGGCAAAAAGGTCGAAAACTTTGAAGGACCAAAAAAGGGGTTTACAGGCATCCTAGACCCCTTAAAGTCCAGAAAATGGTGGTGGCCTAAAAACTGTGTCAGAGAGCTCTGCATGTCCCAAAATCATTTGCAGCCTGAAAGGGGCATTAACCTGCATCATAGACCACTGAAATTCCCAAAACTATTTTTGGCACAAAAAATGCATCCTACACCCCTGATAGTTCAGAATATGTTAGCATCCCAAAAAAGGCCTTAAAATGCATCTTAGGCCTGCAAAAATGTTGAAAACTTTGAAGGCCCAAAAAAGGGATTAACAGGCATCCTAGACCCCCTAAAGTCCAGAAAATGTTGGTGGGCCAAAAACTGTGCCAGAGAGCTCTGCATGTCCCAAAATCATTTGCAGCCTGAAAGGGGCATTAACCCACATCATAGACTACTAAAATTCCCAAAAATATTTTGGCCCAAAAAATGCATCCTACACCCCTGCAAGTTCATAATATGTTAGCAGCCCAAAAAAGGCCTTAAAATGCATCTTAGGCCTGCAAAAATGTTGAAAACTTTGAAGGCCCAAAAAAGGGGTTTACAGGCATCCTAGACCCCCTAAAGTCCAGAAAATGTTGGCGGCCCAAAAACTGTGCCAGCTCTACATGTCCCAAAATCATTTGCAGCCTGAAAGGGGCATTAACCCGCATCATAGACCACTAAAAGTCCTAAAAATATTTTGGCACAAAAAATGCATCCTACACCCCTGATAGTTCAGAATATGTTAGCAGCCCAAAAGTCCTTAAAATGCATCTTAGGCCTGCAAAAATGTTGAAAACTTTGAAGGCCCAAAAAAGGGGTTTACAGGCATCGTAGACCCCCTAAAGTCCAGAAAATATTGGTGGCCAAATAACTGTGTCAGATAGCTCTGAATATCCCAAAAACATTTGCAGCCTGAAAGGGGCATTAACCCGCATCCCGGACCCCTGAAATTCCCAAAAATATTTTTGGCACAAAAAATGCATCCTACACCCCTGCAAGTTCAGAATATGTTAGCAGCCAAAAAAAAGGCCTTAAAATGCATTTTCGTCCTGCAAAAAGGTTGAAAACTTTGAAGGCCCAAAAAAGTGGTTTACAGGCATCCTAGACCCCCTAAAGTCCAGAAAATTTTGGTGGCCCAAAAACTGTGCCAGAGAGCTCTACATGTCCCAAAATCATTTGCAGCCTGAAAGGGGCATTAACCCGCATCATAGACCACTAAAAGTCCTAAAAATATTTTGGCACAAAAAATGCATCCTACACCCCTGCAAGTTCAGAATGTTAGCAGCCCAAAAAAGGCCTTAAAATGCATTTTAGGCCTGCAAAAATGTTGAAAACTTTGAAGGCCCAAAAAAGGGGGTTACAGGCATCCTAGACCCCTTAAAGTCCAGAAAATGTTGGTGGCCCAAAAACTGTGCCAGAGAGCTCTGCGTGTCCCAAAATCATTTTCAGCCTGAAAGGGGCATTAACCCGCATCCCAGACCCCTGAAATTCCCAAAAATATGTTTGGCACAAAAAATGCATCCTACACCCTTGAAGGTTCAGTATATGTTAGCAGCCCAAAAAAGGCCTAAAAATGTACCTTAGGCTTGCAAAAATGTTCAAAACTTTGAAGGCCCAAAAAAGGGGTTTACAGGCATCCTAGACCCCCTAAAGTCCAGAAAATGTTGGCGGCCCAAAAACTGTGCCAGAGAGCTCTACATGTCCCAAAATCATTTGCAGCCTGAAAGGGGCATTAACCCGCATCATAGACCACTAAAAGTCCTAAAAATATTTTGGCACAAAAAATGCATCCTACACCCCTGATAGTTCAGAATATGTTAGCAGCCCAAAAGTCCTTAAAATGCATCTTAGGCCTGCAAAAATGTTGAAAACTTTGAAGGCCCAAAAAAGGGGTTTACAGGCATCCTAGACCCCCTAAAGTCCGACAATTTTGGTGGCCCAAAAACTGTGCCAGAGAGCTCTGCATGTCCCAAAATCATTTTCAGCCTGAAAGGGGCATTAACCCGCATCCCAGACCCCTGAAATTCCCAAAAATATTTTTGGCACAAAAAATGCATCCTATACCCTTGAAAGTTCAGTATATGTTAGCAGCCCAAAAAAGGCCTAAAAATGCATCTTAGGCTTGCAAAAATGTTCAAAACTTTGAAGGCCCAAAAAAGTGGTTTACAGGCATCCTAGACCCCCTAAAGTCCAGACAATTTTGGTGGCCCAAAAACTGTGCCAGAGAGCTCTGCATGTCCCAAAATCATTTTCAGCCTGAAAGGGGCATTAACCCGCATCCCAGACCCCTGAAATTCCCAAAAATATTTTTGGCACAAAAAATGCGTCCTACACCCTTGAAGGTTCAGTATATGTTAGCAGCCCAAAAAAGGCCTAAAAATGCATCTTAGGCTTGCAAAAATGTTCAAAACTTTGAAGGCCCAAAAAAGGGGTTTACAGGCATCCTAGACCCCCTAAAGTCCAGAAAATGTTGGCGGCCCAAAAACTGTGCCAGAGAGCTCTACATGTCCCAAAATCATTTGCAGCCTGAAAGGGGCATTAACCCACATCATAGACCACTAAAATTCCCAAAAATATTTTGGCACAAAAAATGCATCCTACACCACTGCAAGTTCAGAATATGTTAGCAGCCCAAAAAAGGCCTTAAAATGCATCTTAGGCCTGCAAAAATGTTGAAAACTTTGAAGGCCCAAAACAGGGGGTTACAGGCATCCTTGACCCCTGAAAGTCCAGAAAATGTTGGTGGCCCAAAAACTGTGCCAGAGAGCTCTGCATGTTCCAAAATCATTTGCAGCCTGAAAGGGGCATTAACACGCATCCTAGACCACTGAAATTCCCAAAACTATTTTTGGCACAAAAAATGCATCCTACACCCCTGAAAGTTCAGTATAGGTTAGCAGCCCAAAAAATGCCTAAAAATGCATTTTAGGCCTGCAAAAATGTTGAAAACTTTGAAGGCCCAAAAAAGTGGTTTACAGGCATCCTAGACCCCCTAAAGTCCAGACAATTTTGGTGGCCCAAAAACTGTGCCAGAGAGCTCTGCATGTCCCAAAATCATTTTCAGCCTGAAAGGGGCATTAACCCGCATCCCAGACCCCTGAAATTCCCAAAAATATTTTTGGCACAAAAAATGCGTCCTACACCCTTGAAGGTTCAGTATATGTTAGCAGCCCAAAAAAGGCCTAAAAATGCATCTTAGGCTTGCAAAAATGTTCAAAACTTTGAAGGCCCAAAAAAGGGGTTTACAGGCATCCTAGACCCCCTAAAGTCCAGAAAATGTTGGCGGCCCAAAAACTGTGCCAGAGAGCTCTACATGTCCCAAAATCATTTGCAGCCTGAAAGGGGCATTAACCCGCATCCAAGACCCCTGAAATTCTCAAAAATATTTTTGGCACAAAAAATGCATCCTACACCCTTGAAAGTTCAGTATATGTTAGCAGCACAAAAAATGCCTAAAAATGCATCTTCGGCCTGCAAAAATGTTGAAAACTTTGAAGGCCCAAAAAAGGGGTTTACAGGCATCCTAGACCCCCTAAAGTCCAGAAAGTGTTGGTGGCCTAATAACTGTGTCAGATAGCTCTGAATATCCCAAAAACATTTGCAGCCTGGAAGGGGCATTAACCCGCATCCCAGACCCCTGAAATGCAAAAAATATTTTTGGCACAAAACATGCATCCTACACCCTTGAAAGTTCAGTATATGTTAGCAGCCCAAAAAAGGCCTAAAAATGCATCTTAGGCTTGCAAAAATGTTAAAAACTTTGAAGGCCCAAAAAAGGGGTTTACAGGCATCCTAGACCCCCTAAAGTCTAGAAAATGTTGGTGGCCCAAAAACTGTGCCAGAGAGCTCTGCATGTCGCAAAATCATTTGCAGCCTGAAAGGGGCATTAACCTGCATCAAAGACCACTAAAATTCCCAAAAATATCTTGGCACAAAAAATGCATCCTACACCCTTGAAAGTTCAGTATATGTTATCAGCCCAAAAAGGCCTAAAATGCATTTTACGCCTGCAAAAATGTTGAAAACTTTGAAGGCCCAAAAAAGGGGTTTACAGGCATCGTAGACCCCCGAAAGTCCAGAAAATATTGGTGGCCTAATAACTGTGTCAGATAGCTCTGAATATCCCAAAAACATTTGCAGCCTGAAAGGGGCATTAACCCGCATCCCGGACCCCTGAAATTCCCAAAAATATTTTTGGCACAAAAAATGCATCCTACACCCCTGCAAGTTCAGAATATGTTAGCAGCCAAAAAAAGGCCTTAAAACGCATTTTCGTCCTGCAAAAAGGTTGAAAACTTTGAAGGCCCAAAAAAGTGGTTTACAGGCATCCTAGACCCCCTAAAGTCCAGACAATTTTGGTGGCCCAAAAACTGTGCCAGAGAGCTCTGCATGTCCCAAAATCATGTTCAGCCTGAAAGGGGCATTAACCCGCATCCCAGACCCCTGAAATTCCCAAAAATATTTTTGGCACAAAAAATGCATCCTAAACCCTTGAAGGTTCAGTATATGTTAGCAGCCCAAAAAAGGCCTAAAATGCATCTTAGGCTTGCAAAAATGTTCAAAACTTTGAAGGCCCAAAAAAGGGGTTTACAGGCATCCTAGACCCCCTAAAGTCCAGAAAATGTTGGCGGCCCAAAAACTGTGCCAGAGAGCTCTACATGTCCCAAAATAATTTGCAGCCTGAAAGGGGCATTAACCTGCATCATAGACCACTAAAAGTCCTAAAAATATTTTGGCACAAAAAATGCATCCTACACCCATGATAGTTCAGAATATGTTAGCAGCCCAAAAGTCCTTAAAATGCATCTTAGGCCTGCAAAAATGTTGAAAACTTTGAAGGCCCAAAAAAGGGGTTTACAGGCATCGTAGACCCCCTAAAGTCCAGAAAATATTGGTGGCCTAATAACTGTGTCAGAGAGCTCTGCATGTCCCAAAATCATTTGCAGCCTGAAAGGGGCATTAACCCGCATCCCAGACCCCTGAAATTCCCAAAAATATTTTTGGCACAAAAAATGCATCCTACACCCTTGAAAGTTCAGTATATGTTAGCAGCCCAAAAAAGGCCTAAAAATGCATCTTAGGCCTGCAAAAATGTTGAAAACTTTGAAGGCCCAAAAAAGGGATTAACAGGCATCCTAGACCCCCTAAAGTCCAGAAAATGTTGGTGGGCCAAAAACTGTGCCAGAGAGCTCTGCATGTCCCAAAATCATTTGCAGCCTGAAAGGGGCATTAACCCGCATCATAGACTACTAAAATTCCCAAAAATATTTTGGCACAAAAAATGCATCCTACACCCCTGCAAGCTCATAATATGTTAGCAGCCCAAAAAAGGCCTTAAATGCGTTTTCGGCCTGCAAAAAGGTTGAAAACTTTGAAGGCCCAAAAAAGGGGTTTACAGGCATCCTAGAACCCCTAAAGTCCATAAAATGTTGGTGGCCCAAAAACTGTGCCAGAGAGCTCTACATGTCCCAAAATCATTTGCAGCCTGAAAGGGGCATTAACCCGCTTCATAGACCACTAAAATTCCCAAAAATACTTTTGGCACAAAAAATGCATCCTACAGCCTTGAAAGTTCAGTATATGTTAGCATCCCAAAAAATGCCTAAAAATGCATCTTAGGCCTGCAAAAATGTTGAAAACTTTGAAGGCCCAAAAAAGGGGTTTACAGGCATCCTAGACCCCCTAAAGTCCAGAAAATGTTGGCGGCCCAAAAACTGTGCCAGCTCTACATGTCCCAAAATCATTTGCAGCCTGAAAGTGGCATTAACCCGCATCATAGACCACTAAAAGTCCTAAAAATATTTTGGCACAAAAAATGCATCCTACACCCCTGATAGTTCAGAATATGTTAGCAGCCCAAAAGTCCTTAAAATGCATCTTTGGCCTGCAAAAATGTTGAAAACTTTGAAGGCCCAAAAAAGGGGTTTACAGGCATCGTAGACGCCCTAAAGTCCAGAAAATATTGGTGGCCTAATAACTGTGTCAGATAGCTCTGAATATCCCAAAAACATTTGCAGCCTGAAAGGGGCATTGACCCGCATCCCGGACCCCTGAAATTCCCAAAAATATTTTTGGAACAAAAAATGCATCCTACACCCCTGCAAGTTCAGAATATGTTAGCAGCCAAAAAAAGGCCTTAAAATGCATTTTTCGTCCTGCAAAAAGGTTGAAAACTTTGAAGGCCCAAAAAAGTGGTTTACAGGCATCCTAGACCCCCTAAAGTCCAGACAATTTTGGTGGCCCAAAAACTGTGCCAGAGAGCTCTACATGTCCCAAAATCATTTGCAGCCTGAAAGGGGCATTAACCCGCATCATAGACCACTAAAAGTCCTAAAAATATTTTGGCACAAAAAATGCATCCTACACCCCTGCAAGTTCAGAATGTTAGCAGCCCAAAAAAGGCAATAAAATGCATTTTAGGCCTGCAAAAATGTTGAAAACTTTGAAGGCCCAAAAAAGTGGTTTACAGGCATCCTAGACCCCCTAAAGTCCAGAAAATGTTGGTGGCCGAAAAACTGTGCCAGAGAGCTCTACATGTCCCAAAATCATTTGCAGCCTGAAAGGGGCATTAACCCGCATCATAGACCACTAAAATTCCCAAAAATATTTTGGCACAAAAAATGCATCCTTCACCCTTGAAAGTTCAGTATATGTTAGCATCCCAAAAAAGGCCTTACAATGCATTTTCGGCCGGCAAAAAGGTCGAAAACTTTGAAGGACCAAAAAAGGGGTTTACAGGCATCCTAGACCCCTTAAAGTCCAGAAAATGGTGGTGGCCTAAAAACTGTGTCAGAGAGCTCTGCATGTCCCAAAATCATTTGCAGCCTGAAAGGGGCATTAACCTGCATCATAGACCACTGAAATTCCCAAAACTATTTTTGGCACAAAAAATGCATCCTACACCCCTGATAGTTCAGAATATGTTAGCATCCCAAAAAAGGCCTTAAAATGCATCTTAGGCCTGCAAAAATGTTGAAAACTTTGAAGGCCCAAAAAAGGGATTAACAGGCATCCTAGACCCCCTAAAGTCCAGAAAATGTTGGTGGGCCAAAAACTGTGCCAGAGAGCTCTGCATGTCCCAAAATCATTTGCAGCCTGAAAGGGGCATTAACCCACATCATAGACTACTAAAATTCCCAAAAATATTTTGGCACAAAAAATGCATCCTACACCCCTGCAAGTTCATAATATGTTAGCAGCCCAAAAAAGGCCTTAAAATGCATCTTAGGCCTGCAAAAATGTTGAAAACTTTGAAGGCCCAAAAAAGGGATTAACAGGCATCCTAGACCCCCTAAAGTCCAGAAAATGTTGGTGGCCCAAAAACTGTGCCAGAGAGCTCTACATGTCCCAAAATCATTTGCAGCCTGAAAAGGGCATTAACCCGCTTCATAGACCACTAAAATTCCCAAAAATACTTTTGGCACAAAAAATGCATCCTACAGCCTTGAAAGTTCAGTATATGTTAGCATCCCAAAAAATGCCTAAAAATGCATCTTAGGCCTGCAAAAATGTTGTAAACTTTGAAGGCCCAAAAAAGGGGTTTACAGGCATCCTAGACCCCCTAAAGTCCAGAAAATGTTGGCGGCCCAAAAACTGTGCCAGCTCTACATGTCCCAAAATCATTTGCAGCCTGAAAGGGGCATTAACCCGCATCATAGACCACTAAAAGTCCTAAAAATATTTTGGCACAAAAAATGCATCCTACACCCCTGATAGTTCAGAATATGTTAGCAGCCCAAAAGTCCTTAAAATGCATCTTAGGCCTGCAAAAATGTTGAAAACTTTGAAGGCCCAAAAAAGGGGTTTACAGGCATCGTAGACCCCCTAAAGTCCAGAAAATATTGGTGGCCAAATAACTGTGTCAGATAGCTCTGAATATCCCAAAAACATTTGCAGCCTGAAAGGGGCATTAACCCGCATCCCGGACCCCTGAAATTCCCAAAAATATTTTTGGCACAAAAAATGCATCCTACACCCCTGCAAGTTCAGAATATGTTAGCAGCCAAAAAAAGGCCTTAAAATGCATTTTCGTCCTGCAAAAAGGTTGAAAACTTTGAAGGCCCAAAAAAGTGGTTTACAGGCATCCTAGACCCCCTAAAGTCCAGAAAATTTTGGTGGCCCAAAAACTGTGCCAGAGAGCTCTACATGTCCCAAAATCATTTGCAGCCTGAAAGGGGCATTAACCCGCATCATAGACCACTAAAAGTCCTAAAAATATTTTGGCACAAAAAATGCATCCTACACCCCTGCAAGTTCAGAATGTTAGCAGCCCAAAAAAGGCCTTAAAATGCATTTTAGGCCTGCAAAAATGTTGAAAACTTTGAAGGCCCAAAACAGGGGGTTACAGGCATCCTTGACCCCTGAAAGTCCAGAAAATGTTGGTGGCCCAAAAACTGTGCCAGAGAGCTCTGCGTGTCCCAAAATCATTTTCAGCCTGAAAGGGGCATTAACCCGCATCCCAGACCCCTGAAATTCCCAAAAATATTTTTGGCACAAAAAATGCATCCTACACCCTTGAAGGTTCAGTATATGTTAGCAGCCCAAAAAATGCCTAAAAATGCATCTTAGGCCTGCAAAAATGTTGAAAACTTTGAAGGCCCAAAAAAGTGGTTTACAGGCATCCTAGACCCCCTAAAGTCCAGACAATTTTGGTGGCCCAAAAACTGTGCCAGAGAGCTCTGCATGTCCCAAAATCATTTTCAGCCTGAAAGGGGCATTAACCCGCATCCCAGACCCCTGAAATTCCCAAAAATATTTTTGGCACAAAAAATGCGTCCTACACCCTTGAAGGTTCAGTATATGTTAGCAGCCCAAAAAAGGCCTAAAAATGCATCTTAGGCTTGCAAAAATGTTCAAAACTTTGAAGGCCCAAAAAAGGGGTTTACAGGCATCCTAGACCCCCTAAAGTCCAGAAAATGTTGGCGGCCCAAAAACTGTGCCAGAGAGCTCTACATGTCCCAAAATCATTTGCAGCCTGAAAGGGGCATTAACCCGCATCCAAGACCCCTGAAATTCTCAAAAATATTTTTGGCACAAAAAATGCATCCTACACCCTTGAAAGTTCAGTATATGTTAGCAGCCCAAAAAATGCCTAAAAATGCATCTTCGGCCTGCAAAAATGTTGAAAACTTTGAAGGCCCAAAAAAGGGGTTTACAGGCATCCTAGACCCCCTAAAGTCCAGAAAGTGTTGGTGGCCTAATAACTGTGTCAGATAGCTCTGAATATCCCAAAAACATTTGCAGCCTGGAAGGGGCATTAACCCGCATCCCAGACCCCTGAAATGCAAAAAATATTTTTGGCACAAAACATGCATCCTACACCCTTGAAAGTTCAGTATATGTTAGCAGCCCAAAAAAGGCCTAAAAATGCATCTTAGGCTTGCAAAAATGTTAAAAACTTTGAAGGCCCAAAAAAGGGGTTTACAGGCATCCTAGACCCCCTAAAGTCTAGAAAATGTTGGTGGCCCAAAAACTGTGCCAGAGAGCTCTGCATGTCGCAAAATCATTTGCAGCCTGAAAGGGGCATTAACCTGCATCAAAGACCACTAAAATTCCCAAAAATATCTTGGCACAAAAAATGCATCCTACACCCTTGAAAGTTCAGTATATGTTATCAGCCCAAAAAGGCCTAAAATGCATTTTACGCCTGCAAAAATGTTGAAAACTTTGAAGGCCCAAAAAAGGGGTTTACAGGCATCGTAGACCCCCGAAAGTCCAGAAAATATTGGTGGCCTAATAACTGTGTCAGATAGCTCTGAATATCCCAAAAACATTTGCAGCCTGAAAGGGGCATTAACCCACATCATAGACTACTAAAATTCCCAAAAATATTTTGGCACAAAAAATGCATCCTACACCCCTGCAAGTTCATAATATGTTAGCAGCCCAAAAAAGGCCTTAAAATGCATCTTAGGCCTGCAAAAATGTTGAAAACTTTGAAGGCCCAAAAAAGGGATTAACAGGCATCCTAGACCCCCTAAAGTCCAGAAAATGTTGGTGGCCCAAAAACTGTGCCAGAGAGCTCTACATGTCCCAAAATCATTTGCAGCCTGAAAGGGGCATTAACCCGCTTCATAGACCACTAAAATTCCCAAAAATACTTTTGGCACAAAAAATGCATCCTACAGCCTTGAAAGTTCAGTATATGTTAGCATCCCAAAAAATGCCTAAAAATGCATCTTAGGCCTGCAAAAATGTTGTAAACTTTGAAGGCCCAAAAAGGGGTTTACAGGCATCCTAGACCCCCTAAAGTCCAGAAAATGTTGGCGGCCCAAAAACTGTGCCAGCTCTACATGTCCCAAAATCATTTGCAGCCTGAAAGGGGCATTAACCCGCATCATAGACCACTAAAAGTCCTAAAAATATTTTGGCACAAAAAATGCATCCTACACCCCTGATAGTTCAGAATATGTTAGCAGCCCAAAAGTCCTTAAAATGCATCTTAGGCCTGCAAAAATGTTGAAAACTTTGAAGGCCCAAAAAAGGGGTTTACAGGCATCGTAGACCCCCTAAAGTCCAGAAAATATTGGTGGCCAAATAACTGTGTCAGATAGCTCTGAATATCCCAAAAACATTTGCAGCCTGAAAGGGGCATTAACCCGCATCCCGGACCCCTGAAATTCCCAAAAATATTTTTGGCACAAAAAATGCATCCTACACCCCTGCAAGTTCAGAATATGTTAGCAGCCAAAAAAAGGCCTTAAAATGCATTTTCGTCCTGCAAAAAGGTTGAAAACTTTGAAGGCCCAAAAAAGTGGTTTACAGGCATCCTAGACCCCCTAAAGTCCAGAAAATTTTGGTGGCCCAAAAACTGTGCCAGAGAGCTCTACATGTCCCAAAATCATTTGCAGCCTGAAAGGGGCATTAACCCGCATCATAGACCACTAAAAGTCCTAAAAATATTTTGGCACAAAAAATGCATCCTACACCCCTGCAAGTTCAGAATGTTAGCAGCCCAAAAAAGGCCTTAAAATGCATTTTAGGCCTGCAAAAATGTTGAAAACTTTGAAGGCCCAAAAAAGGGGGTTACAGGCATCCTAGACCCCTTAAAGTCCAGAAAATGTTGGTGGCCCAAAAACTGTGCCAGAGAGCTCTGCGTGTCCCAAAATCATTTTCAGCCTGAAAGGGGCATTAACCCGCATCCCAGACCCCTGAAATTCCCAAAAATATTTTTGGCACAAAAAATGCATCCTACACCCTTGAAGGTTCAGTATATGTTAGCAGCCCAAAAAAGGCCTAACAATGTACCTTAGGCTTGCAAAAATGTTCAAAACTTTGAAGGCCCAAAAAAGGTGTTTACAGGCATCCTAGACCCCCTAAAGTCCAGAAAATGTTGGCGGCCCAAAAACTGTGCCAGAGAGCTCTACATGTCCCAAAATCATTTTCAGCCTGAAAGGGGCATTAACCCGCATCCCAGACCCCTGAAATTCCCAAAAATATTTTTGGCACAAAAAATGCATCCTACACCCCTGATAGTTCAGAATATGTTAGCATCCCAAAAAAGGCCTTAAAATGCATCTTAGGCCTGCAAAAATGTTGAAAACTTTGAAGGCCCAAAAAAGGGATTAACAGGCATCCTAGACCCCCTAAAGTCCAGAAAATGTTGGTGGGCCAAAAACTGTGCCAGAGAGCTCTGCATGTCCCAAAATCATTTGCAGCCTGAAAGGGGCATTAACCCACATCATAGACTACTAAAATTCCCAAAAATATTTTGGCACAAAAAATGCATCCTACACCCCTGCAAGTTCATAATATGTTAGCAGCCCAAAAAAGGCCTTAAAATGCATCTTAGGCCTGCAAAAATGTTGAAAACTTTGAAGGCCCAAAAAAGGGATTAACAGGCATCCTAGACCCCCTAAAGTCCAGAAAATGTTGGTGGCCCAAAAACTGTGCCAGAGAGCTCTACATGTCCCAAAATCATTTGCAGCCTGAAAGGGGCATTAACCCGCTTCATAGACCACTAAAATTCCCAAAAATACTTTTGGCACAAAAAATGCATCCTACAGCCTTGAAAGTTCAGTATATGTTAGCATCCCAAAAAATGCCTAAAAATGCATCTTAGGCCTGCAAAAATGTTGAAAACTTTGAAGGCCCAAAAAAGGGGTTTACAGGCATCCTAGACCCCCTAAAGTCCAGAAAATGTTGGCGGCCCAAAAACTGTGCCAGCTCTACATGTCCCAAAATCATTTGCAGCCTGAAAGGGGCATTAACCCGCATCATAGACCACTAAAAGTCCTAAAAATATTTTGGCACAAAAAATGCATCCTACACCCCTGATAGTTCAGAATATGTTAGCAGCCCAAAAGTCCTTAAAATGCATCTTAGGCCTGCAAAAATGTTGAAAACTTTGAAGGCCCAAAAAAGGGGTTTACAGGCATCGTAGACCCCCTAAAGTCCAGAAAATATTGGTGGCCAAATAACTGTGTCAGATAGCTCTGAATATCCCAAAAACATTTGCAGCCTGAAAGGGGCATTAACCCGCATCCCGGACCCCTGAAATTCCCAAAAATATTTTTGGCACAAAAAATGCATCCTACACCCCTGTAAGTTCATAATATGTTAGCAGCCCAAAAAAGGCCTTAAAATGCATTTTTGTCCTGCAAAAAGGTTGAAAACTTTGAAGGACCAAAAAAGGGGTTTACAGTCATCCTAGACCCCCTAAAGTCCAGAAAATGTTGGTGGCCCAAAAACTGTGCCAGAGAGCTCTGCATGTCCCAAAATCGTTTGCAGCCTGAAAGGGGCATTAACACGCATCATAGACCACTAAAAGTCCTAAAAATATTTTGGCACAAAAAATGCATCCTACACCCCTGCAAGTTCAGAATGTTAGCAGCCCAAAAAAGGCCTTAAAATGCATTTTAGGCCTGCAAAAATGTTGAAAACTTTGAAGGCCCAAAAAAGGGGGTTACAGGCATCCTAGACCCCTTAAAGTCCAGAAAATGTTGGTGGCCCAAAAACTGTGCCAGAGAGCTCTGCGTGTCCCAAAATCATTTTCAGCCTGAAAGGGGCATTAACCCGCATCCCAGACCCCTGAAATTCCCAAAAATATTTTTGGCACAAAAAATGCATCCTACACCCTTGAAGGTTCAGTATATGTTAGCAGCCCAAAAAAGGCCTAAAAATGTACCTTAGGCTTGCAAAAATGTTCAAAACTTTGAAGGCCCAAAAAAGGGGTTTACAGGCATCCTAGACCCCCTAAAGTCCAGAAAATGTTGGCGGCCCAAAAACTGTGCCAGAGAGCTCTACATGTCCCAAAATCATTTGCAGCCTGAAAGGGGCATTAACCCGCATCATAGACCACTAAAAGTCCTAAAAATATTTTGGCACAAAAAATGCATCCTACACCCCTGATAGTTCAGAATATGTTAGCAGCCCAAAAGTCCTTAAAATGCATCTTAGGCCTGCAAAAATGTTGAAAACTTTGAAGGCCCAAAAAAGGGGTTTACAGGCATCCTAGACCCCCTAAAGTCCGACAATTTTGGTGGCCCAAAAACTGTGCCAGAGAGCTCTGCATGTCCCAAAATCATTTTCAGCCTGAAAGGGGCATTAACCCGCATCCCAGACCCCTGAAATTCCCAAAAATATTTTTGGCACAAAAAATGCATCCTACACCCTTGAAGGTTCAGTATATGTTAGCAGCCCAAAAAAGGCCTACAAATGCATCTTAGGCCTGCAAAAATGTTGAAAACTTTGAAGGCCCAAAAAAGGGGTTTACAGGCATCCTAGACCCCCTAAAGTCCAGAAAATATTGGTGGCCTAATAACTGTGTCAGATAGCTCTGAATATCCCAAAAACATTTGCAGCCTGAAAGGGGCATTAACCCGCATCATAGACTACTAAAATTCCCAAAAATATTTTGGCTCAAAAAATGCATCCTACACCCCTGCAAGCTCATAATATGTTAGCAGCCCAAAAAAGGCCTTAAATGCATTTTCGGCCTGCAAAAAGGTTGAAAACTTTGAAGGCCCAAAAAAGGGCTTTACAGGCATCCTAGACCCCCTAAAGTCCAGAAAATGTTGGTGGCCCAAAAACTGTGCCAGAGAGCTCTACATGTCCCAAAATCATTTGCAGCCTGAAAGGGGCATTAACCCGCTTCATAGACCACTAAAATTCCCAAAAATACTTTTGGCACAAAAAATGCATCCTACACCCTTGAAAGTTCTGTATATGTTAGCATCCCAAAAAATGCCTAAAAATGCATTTTAGGGCTGCAAAAATGTTGAAAACTTTGAAGGCCCAAAAAAGGGGTTTACAGGCATCCTAGACCCCCTAAAGTCCAGACAATTTTGGTGGCCCAAAAACTGTGCCAGAGAGCTCTGCATGTCCCAAAATCATTTTCAGCCTGAAAGGGGCATTAACCCGCATCCCAGACCCCTGAAATTCCCAAAAATATTTTTGGCACAAAAAATGCATCCTACACCCTTGAAGGTTCAGTATATGTTAGCAGCCCAAAAAAGGCCTAAAAATGCATCTTAGGCTTGCAAAAATGTTCAAAACTTTGAAGGCCCAAAAAAGGGGTTTACAGGCATCCTAGACCCCCTAAAGTCCAGAAAATGTTGGCGGCCCAAAAACTGTGCCAGAGAGCTCTACATGTCCCAAAATCATTTGCAGCCTGAAAGGGGCATTAACCCGCATCCCAGACCCCTGAAATTCCCAAAAATATTTTTGGCACAAAAAATGCATCCTACACCCTTGAAAGTTCAGTATATGTTAGCAGCCCAAAAAAGGCCTAAAAATGCATCTTAGGCCTGCAAAAATGTTGAAAACTTTGAAGGCCCAAAAAAGGAATTTACAGGCATCCTAGACCCCCTAAAGTCCAGAAAATGTTGGTGGGCCAAAAACTGTGCCAGAGAGCTCTGCATGTCCCAAAATCATTTGCAGCCTGAAAGGGGCATTAACCCGCATCATAGACTACTAAAATTCCCAAAAATATTTTGGCTCAAAAAATGCATCCTACACCCCTGCAAGCTCATAATATGTTAGCAGCCCAAAAAAGGCCTTAAATGCATTTTCGGCCTGCAAAAACGTTGAAAACTTTGAAGGCCCAAAAAAGGGGTTTACAGGCATCCTAGACCCCCTAAAGTCCAGAAAATGTTGGTGGCCCAAAAACTGTGCCAGAGAGCTCTACATGTCCCAAAATCATTTGCAGCCGGAAAGGGGCATTAACCCGCTTCATAGACCACTAAAATTCCCAAAAATACTTTTGGCACAAAAAATGCATCCTACACCCTTGAAAGTTCTGTATATGTTAGCATCCCAAAAAATGCCTAAAAATGCATCTTAGGCCTGCAAAAATGTTAAAAACTTTGAAGGCCCAAAAAAGGGGTTTACAGGCATCCTAGACCCCCTAAAGTCCAGAAAATATTGGTGGCCTAATAACTGTGTCAGATAGCTCTGAATATCCCAAAAACATTTGCAGCCTGAAAGGGGCATTAACCCGCATCCCGGACCCCTGAAATTCCCAAAAATATTTTTGGCACAAAAAATGCATCCTACACCCCTGCAAGTTCAGAATATGTTAGCAGCCCAAAAAAGGCCTAAAAATGCATCTTAGGCCTGCAAAAATGTTGAAAACTTTGAAGGCCCAAAAAAGGGGGTTACAGGCATCCTAGACCCCTTAAAGTCCAGAAAATGTTGGCGGCCCAAAAACTGTGCCAGAGAGCTCTACATGTCCCAAAATCATTTGCAGCCTGAAAGGGGCATTAACCCGCATCATAGACCACTAAAAGTCCTAAAAATATTTTGGCACAAAAAATGCATCCTACACCCCTGATAGTTCAGAATATGTTAGCAGCCCAAAAGTCCTTAAAATGTATCTTAGGCCTGCAAAAATGTTGAAAACTTTGAAGGCCCAAAAAAGGGGTTTACAGGCATCGTAGACCCCCTAAAGTCCAGAAAATATTGGTGGCCTAATAACTGTGTCAGATAGCTCTGAATATCCCAAAAACATTTGCAGCCTGAAAGGGGCATTAACCCGCATCCCGGACCCCTGAAATTCCCAAAAATATTTTTGGCACAAAAAATGCATCCTACACCCCTGCAAGTTCAGAATATGTTAGCAGCCAAAAAAAGGCCTTAAAATGCATTTTTCGTCCTGCAAAAAGGTTGAAAACTTTGAAGGCCCAAAAAAGTAGTTTACAGGCATCCTAGACCCCCTAAAGTCCAGACAATTTTGGTGGCCCAAAAACTGTGCCAGAGAGCTCTTCATGTCCCAAAATCATTTGCAGCCTGAAAGGGGCATTAACCCGCATCATAGACCACTAAAAGTCCTAAAAATATTTTGGCACAAAAAATGCATCCTACACCCCTGCAAGTTCAGAATGTTAGCAGACCAAAAAAGGCCTTAAAATGCATTTTAGGCCTGCAAAAATGTTGAAACCTTTGAAGGACCAAAAAAGGGGTTTACAGGCATCCTAGACCCCCTAAAGTCCAGAAAATATTGGTGGCCCAAAAACTGTGCCAGAGAGCTCTTCATGTCCCAACATCATGTGCAGCCTGAAAGGGGCATTAACCCGCTTCATAGACCACTAAAATTCCCAAAAATATTTTGGCACAAAAAATGCATCCTACACCCCTGAAAGTTCAGAATATGCTAGCATCCCAAAAAAGGCCTTAAAATGCATCTTAGGCCTGCAAAGATGTTGAAAACTTTGAAGGCCCAAAAAAGGGGTTTACAGGCATCGTAGACCCCCTAAAGTCCAGACAATTTAATGGCCCAAAAACTGTGCCAGAGAGCTCTGCATGTCCCAAAATCATTTGCAGCCTGAAAGGGGCATTAACCCGCATCCCAGACCCCTGAAATTCCCAAAAATATTTTTGGCACAAAAAATGCATCCTACACCCTTGAAAGTTCAGTATATGTTAGTAGCCCAAAAAAGGCCTAAAAATGCATCTTAGGCCTGCAAAAATGTTGAAAACTTTGAAGGCCCAAAAAAGGGATTTACAGGCATCCTAGACCCCCTAAAGTCCAGAAAATGTTGGTGGCCCAAAAACTCTGCCAGAGAGCTCTACATGTCCCAAAATCATTTGCAGCCTGAAAGGGGCATTAACCCGCTTCATAGACCACTAAAAGTCCTAAAAATATTTTGGCACAAAAAATGCATCCTACACCCCTGCAAGTTCAGAATGTTAGCAGCCCAAAAAAGGCCTTAAAATGCATTTTAGGCCTGCAAAAATGTTGAAACCTTTGAAGGCCCAAAAAAGTGGTTTACAGGCATCCTAGACCCCCTAAAGTC
This sequence comes from Ambystoma mexicanum, assembly GCF_040938575.1. Classification (NCBI taxonomy): domain Eukaryota; kingdom Metazoa; phylum Chordata; class Amphibia; order Caudata; family Ambystomatidae; genus Ambystoma; species Ambystoma mexicanum. The sequence continues at coordinate 264,735,028 of NC_090937.1, forward strand.
CAGAAAATTTTGGTGGCCCAAAAACTGTGCCAGAGAGCTCTACATGTCCCAAAATCATTTGCAGCCTGAAAGGGGCATTAACCCGAATCATAGACCACTAAAAGTCCTAAAAATATTTTGGCACAAAAAATGCATCCTACACCCCTGCAAGTTCAGAATGTTAGCAGCCCAAAAAAGGCCTTAAAATGCATTTTAGGCCTGCAAAAATGTTGAAAACTTTGAAGGCCCAAAAAAGGGGGTTACAGGCATCCTAGACCCCTTAAAGTCCAGAAAATGTTGGTGGCCCAAAAACTGTGCCAGAGAGCTCTGCGTGTCCCAAAATCATTTTCAGCCTGAAAGGGGCATTAACCCGCATCCCAGACCCCTGAAATTCCCAAAAATATTTTTGGCACAAAAAATGCATCCTACACCCTTGAAGGTTCAGTATATGTTAGCAGCCCAAAAAAGGCCTAACAATGTACCTTAGGCTTGCAAAAATGTTCAAAACTTTGAAGGCCCAAAAAAGGGGTTTACAGGCATCCTAGACCCCCTAAAGTCCAGAAAATGTTGGCGGCCCAAAAACTGTGCCAGAGAGCTCTACATGTCCCAAAATCATTTGCAGCCTGAAAGGGGCATTAACCCGCATCATAGACCACTAAAAGTCCTAAAAATATTTTGGCACAAAAAATGCATCCTACACCCCTGATAGTTCAGAATATGTTAGCAGCCCAAAAGTCCTTAAAATGCATCTTAGGCCTGCAAAAATGTTGAAAACTTTGAAGGCCCAAAAAAGGGGTTTACAGGCATCCTAGACCCCCTAAAGTCCGACAATTTTGGTGGCCCAAAAACTGTGCCAGAGAGCTCTGCATGTCCCAAAATCATTTTCAGCCTGAAAGGGGCATTAACCCGCATCCCAGACCCCTGAAATTCCCAAAAATATTTTTGGCACAAAAAATGCATCCTACACCCTTGAAGGTTCAGTATATGTTAGCAGCCCAAAAAAGGCCTACAAATGCATCTTAGGCCTGCAAAAATGTTGAAAACTTTGAAGGCCCAAAAAAGGGGTTTACAGGCATCCTAGACCCCCTAAAGTCCAGAAAATATTGGTGGCCTAATAACTGTGTCAGATAGCTCTGAATATCCCAAAAACATTTGCAGCCTGAAAGGGGCATTAACCCGCATCATAGACTACTAAAATTCCCAAAAATATTTTGGCTCAAAAAATGCATCCTACACCCCTGCAAGCTCATAATATGTTAGCAGCCCAAAAAAGGCCTTAAATGCATTTTCGGCCTGCAAAAAGGTTGAAAACTTTGAAGGCCCAAAAAAGGGCTTTACAGGCATCCTAGACCCCCTAAAGTCCAGAAAATGTTGGTGGCCCAAAAACTGTGCCAGAGAGCTCTACATGTCCCAAAATCATTTGCAGCCTGAAAGGGGCATTAACCCGCTTCATAGACCACTAAAATTCCCAAAAATACTTTTGGCACAAAAAATGCATCCTACACCCTTGAAAGTTCTGTATATGTTAGCATCCCAAAAAATGCCTAAAAATGCATCTTAGGGCTGCAAAAATGTTGAAAACTTTGAAGGCCCAAAAAAGGGGTTTACAGGCATCCTAGACCCCCTAAAGTCCAGACAATTTTGGTGGCCCAAAAACTGTGCCAGAGAGCTCTGCATGTCCCAAAATCATTTTCAGCCTGAAAGGGGCATTAACCCGCATCCCAGACCCCTGAAATTCCCAAAAATATTTTTGGCACAAAAAATGCATCCTACACCCTTGAAGGTTCAGTATATGTTAGCAGCCCAAAAAAGGCCTAAAAATGCATCTTAGGCTTGCAAAAATGTTCAAAACTTTGAAGGCCCAAAAAAGGGGTTTACAGGCATCCTAGACCCCCTAAAGTCCAGAAAATGTTGGCGGCCCAAAAACTGTGCCAGAGAGCTCTACATGTCCCAAAATCATTTGCAGCCTGAAAGGGGCATTAACCCGCATCATAGACCACTAAAAGTCCTAAAAATATTTTGGCACAAAAAATGCATCCTTCACCCTTGAAAGTTCAGTATATGTTAGCATCCCAAAAAAGGCCTTACAATGCATTTTCGGCCGGCAAAAAGGTCGAAAACTTTGAAGGACCAAAAAAGGGGTTTACAGGCATCCTAGACCCCTTAAAGTCCAGAAAATGGTGGTTGCCTAAAAACTGTGTCAGAGAGCTCTGCATGTCCCAAAATCATTTGCAGCCTGAAAGGGGCATTAACCTGCATCATAGACCACTGAAATTCCCAAAACTATTTTTGGCACAAAAAATGCATCCTACACCCCTGATAGTTCAGAATATGTTAGCATCCCAAAAAAGGCCTTAAAATGCATCTTAGGCCTGCAAAAATGTTGAAAACTTTGAAGGCCCAAAAAAGGGATTAACAGGCATCCTAGACCCCCTAAAGTCCAGAAAATGTTGGTGGGCCAAAAACTGTGCCAGAGAGCTCTGCATGTCCCAAAATCATTTGCAGCCTGAAAGGGGCATTAACCCACATCATAGACTACTAAAATTCCCAAAAATATTTTGGCACAAAAAATGCATCCTACACCCCTGCAAGTTCATAATATGTTAGCAGCCCAAAAAAGGCCTTAAAATGCATCTTAGGCCTGCAAAAATGTTGAAAACTTTGAAGGCCCAAAAAAGGGATTAACAGGCATCCTAGACCCCCTAAAGTCCAGAAAATGTTGGTGGCCCAAAAACTGTGCCAGAGAGCTCTACATGTCCCAAAATCATTTGCAGCCTGAAAGGGGCATTAACCCGCTTCATAGACCACTAAAATTCCCAAAAATACTTTTGGCACAAAAAATGCATCCTACAGCCTTGAAAGTTCAGTATATGTTAGCATCCCAAAAAATGCCTAAAAATGCATCTTAGGCCTGCAAAAATGTTGAAAACTTTGAAGGCCCAAAAAAGGGGTTTACAGGCATCCTAGACCCCCTAAAGTCCAGAAAATGTTGGCGGCCCAAAAACTGTGCCAGCTCTACATGTCCCAAAATCATTTGCAGCCTGAAAGGGGCATTAACCCGCATCATAGACCACTAAAAGTCCTAAAAATATTTTGGCACAAAAAATGCATCCTACACCCCTGATAGTTCAGAATATGTTAGCAGCCCAAAAGTCCTTAAAATGCATCTTAGGCCTGCAAAAATGTTGAAAACTTTGAAGGCCCAAAAAAGGGGTTTACAGGCATCGTAGACCCCCTAAAGTCCAGAAAATATTGGTGGCCAAATAACTGTGTCAGATAGCTCTGAATATCCCAAAAACATTTGCAGCCTGAAAGGGGCATTAACCCGCATCCCGGACCCCTGAAATTCCCAAAAATATTTTTGGCACAAAAAATGCATCCTACACCCCTGCAAGTTCAGAATATGTTAGCAGCCAAAAAAAGGCCTTAAAATGCATTTTCGTCCTGCAAAAAGGTTGAAAACTTTGAAGGCCCAAAAAAGGGGTTTACAGGCATCTTAGACCCCCTAAAGTCCAGAAAATGTTGGTGGCCCAAATACTGTGCCAGACAGCTCTCCATGTCCCAAAATCATTTGCAGCCTGAAAGGGGCATTAACCCGCATCATAGACCACTGAAATTCCCAAAAATATTTTAGCACAAAAAATGCATCCTACACCCCTGTAAGTTCATAATATGTTAGCAGCCCAAAAAAGGCCTTAAAATGCATTTTTGTCCTGCAAAAAGGTTGAAAACTTTGAAGGACCAAAAAAGGGGTTTACAGTCATCCTAGACCCCCTAAAGTCCAGAAAATGTTGGTGGCCCAAAAACTGTGCCAGAGAGCTCTGCATGTCCCAAAATCGTTTGCAGCCTGAAAGGGGCATTAACACGCATCATAGACCACTAAAAGTCCTAAAAATATTTTGGCACAAAAAATGCATCCTACACCCCTGCAAGTTCAGAATGTTAGCAGCCCAAAAAAGGCCTTAAAATGCATTTTAGGCCTGCAAAAATGTTGAAAACTTTGAAGGCCCAAAAAAGGGGGTTACAGGCATCCTAGACCCCTTAAAGTCCAGAAAATGTTGGTGGCCCAAAAACTGTGCCAGAGAGCTCTGCGTGTCCCAAAATCATTTTCAGCCTGAAAGGGGCATTAACCCGCATCCCAGACCCCTGAAATTCCCAAAAATATTTTTGGCACAAAAAATGCATCCTACACCCTTGAAGGTTCAGTATATGTTAGCAGCCCAAAAAAGGCCTAAAAATGTACCTTAGGCTTGCAAAAATGTTCAAAACTTTGAAGGCCCAAAAAAGGGGTTTACAGGCATCCTAGACCCCCTAAAGTCCAGAAAGTGTTGGCGGCCCAAAAACTGTGCCAGAGAGCTCTACATGTCCCAAAATCATTTGCAGCCTGAAAGGGGCATTAACCCGCATCATAGACCACTAAAAGTCCTAAAAATATTTTGGCACAAAAAATGCATCCTACACCCCTGATAGTTCAGAATATGTTAGCAGCCCAAAAGTCCTTAAAATGCATCTTAGGCCTGCAAAAATGTTGAAAACTTTGAAGGCCCAAAAAAGGGGTTTACAGGCATCCTAGACCCCCTAAAGTCCGACAATTTTGGTGGCCCAAAAACTGTGCCAGAGAGCTCTGCATGTCCCAAAATCATTTTCAGCCTGAAAGGGGCATTAACCCGCATCCCAGACCCCTGAAATTCCCAAAAATATTTTTGGCACAAAAAATGCATCCTACACCCTTGAAGGTTCAGTATATGTTAGCAGCCCAAAAAAGGCCTACAAATGCATCTTAGGCCTGCAAAAATGTTGAAAACTTTGAAGGCCCAAAAAAGGGGTTTACAGGCATCCTAGACCCCCTAAAGTCCAGAAAATATTGGTGGCCTAATAACTGTGTCAGATAGCTCTGAATATCCCAAAAACATTTGCAGCCTGAAAGGGGCATTAACCCGCATCATAGACTACTAAAATTCCCAAAAATATTTTGGCTCAAAAAATGCATCCTACACCCCTGCAAGCTCATAATATGTTAGCAGCCCAAAAAAGGCCTTAAATGCATTTTCGGCCTGCAAAAAGGTTGAAAACTTTGAAGGCCCAAAAAAGGGCTTTACAGGCATCCTAGACCCCCTAAAGTCCAGAAAATGTTGGTGGCCCAAAAACTGTGCCAGAGAGCTCTACATGTCCCAAAATCATTTGCAGCCTGAAAGGGGCATTAACCCGCTTCATAGACCACTAAAATTCCCAAAAATACTTTTGGCACAAAAAATGCATCCTACACCCTTGAAAGTTCTGTATATGTTAGCATCCCAAAAAATGCCTAAAAATGCATCTTAGGGCTGCAAAAATGTTGAAAACTTTGAAGGCCCAAAAAAGGGGTTTACAGGCATCCTAGACCCCCTAAAGTCCAGACAATTTTGGTGGCCCAAAAACTGTGCCAGAGAGCTCTGCATGTCCCAAAATCATTTTCAGCCTGAAAGGGGCATTAACCCGCATCCCAGACCCCTGAAATTCCCAAAAATATTTTTGGCACAAAAAATGCATCCTACACCCTTGAAGGTTCAGTATATGTTAGCAGCCCAAAAAAGGCCTAAAAATGCATCTTAGGCTTGCAAAAATGTTCAAAACTTTGAAGGCCCAAAAAAGGGGTTTACAGGCATCCTAGACCCCCTAAAGTCCAGAAAATGTTGGCGGCCCAAAAACTGTGCCAGAGAGCTCTACATGTCCCAAAATCATTTGCAGCCTGAAAGGGGCATTAACCCGCATCATAGACCACTAAAAGTCCTAAAAATATTTTGGCACAAAAAATGCATCCTACACCCCTGATAGTTCAGAATATGTTAGCAGCCCAAAAGTCCTTAAAATGCATCTTAGGCCGGCAAAAATGTTGAAAACTTTGAAGGCCCAAAAAAGGGGTTTACAGGCATCGTAGACCCCCTAAAGTCCAGAAAATATTGGTGGCCTAATAACTGTGTCAGATATAGCTCTGAATATCCCAAAAACATTTGCAGCCTGAAAGGGGCATTAACCCGCATCCCAGACCCCTGAAATTCCCAAAAATATTTTTGGCACAAAAAATGCATCCTTCACCCTTGAAAGTTCAGTATAGGTTAGCAGCCCAGAAAATGCCTAAAAATGCATCTTAGGCCTGCAAAAATGTTGAAAACTTTGAAGGCCCAAAAAAATGGTTTACAGGCATCCTAGACCCCCTAAAGTCCAGACAATTTCGATGGCCCAAAAACTGTGCCAGAGAGCTCTGCATGTCCCAAAATCATTTGCAGCCTGAAAGGGGCATTAACCCGCATCCCAGACCCCTGAAATTCCCAAAAATATTTTTGGCACAAAAAATGCATCCTACACCCTTGAAAGTTCAGTATATGTTAGCAGCCCAAAAAAGGCCTAAAAATGCATCTTAGGCCTGCAAAAATGTTGAAAACTTTGAAGGCCCAAAAAAGGAATTTACAGGCATCCTAGACCCCCTAAAGTCCAGAAAATGTTGGTGGGCCAAAAACTGTGCCAGAGAGCTCTGCATGTCCCAAAATCATTTGCAGCCTGAAAGGGGCATTAACCCGCATCATAGACTACTAAAATTCCCAAAAATATTTTGGCTCAAAAAATGCATCCTACACCCCTGCAAGCTCATAATATGTTAGCAGCCCAAAAAAGGCCTTAAATGCATTTTCGGCCTGCAAAAAGGTTGAAAACTTTGAAGGCCCAAAAAAGGGGTTTACAGGCATCCTAGACCCCTTAAAGTCCAGAAAATGGTGGTGGCCTAAAAACTGTGTCAGAGAGCTCTGCATGTCCCAAAATCATTTGCAGCCTGAAAGGAGCATTAACCTGCATGATAGAACACTGAAATTCCCAAAACTATTTTTGGCACAAAAAATGCATCCTACACCCCTGATAGTTCAGAATATGTTAGCATCCCAAAAAAGGCCTTAAAATGCATTTTAGGCCTGCAAAAATGTTGACAACTTTGAAGGCCCAAAAAAGTGGTTTACAGGCATCCTAGACCCCCTAAAGTCCAGAAAATTTTGGTGGCCCAAAAACTGTGCCAGAGAGCTCTGCATGTCCCAAAATCATTTGCAGCCTGAAAGGGGCATTAACCCGCATCATAGACTACTAAAATTCCCAAAAATATTTTGGCACAAAAAATGCATCCTACACCCCTGCAAGTTCATAATATGTTAGCAGCCCAAAAAAGGCCTTAAAATGCATTTTCGGCCTGCAAAAAGGTTGAAAACTTTGAAGGCCCAAAAAAGGGGTTTACAGGCATCCTAGACCCCCTAAAGTCCAGAAAATGTTGGTGGCCCAAAAACTCTGCCAGAGAGCTCTACATGTCCCAAAATCATTTGCAGCCTGAAAGGGGCATTAACCCGCTTCATAGACCACTAAAATTCCCAAAAATACTTTTGGCACAAAAAAATGCATCCTACACCCTTGAAAGTTCAGTATATGTTAGCATCCCAAAAAATGCCTAAAAGTGCATCTTAGGCCTGCAAAAATGTTGAAAACTTTGAAGGCCCAAAAAAGGGGTTTACAGGCATCCTAGACCCCCTAAAGTCCAGAAAATGTTGGTGGCCGAAAAACTGTGCCAGAGAGCTCTACATGTCCCAAAATCATTTGCAGCCTGAAAGGGGCATTAACCCGCATCATAGACCACTAAAATTCCCAAAAGTATTTTGGCACAAAAAATACATCCTTCACCCTTGAAAGTTCAGTATATGTTAGCATCCCAAAAAAGGCCTTACAATGCATTTTCGGCCGGCAAAAAGGTCGAAAACTTTGAAGGACCAAAAAAGGGGTTTACAGGCATCCTAGACCCCTTAAAGTCCAGAAAATGGTGGTGGCCTAAAAGCTGTGTCAGAGAGCTCTGCATGTCCCAAAATCATTTGCAGCCTGAAAGGGGCATTAACCCGCATCCCAGACCCCTGAAATTCCCAAAAATATTTTTGGCACAAAAAATGCATCCTACACCCTTGAAGGTTCAGTATATGTTAGCAGCCCAAAAAAGGCCTACAAATGCATCTTAGGCCTGCAAAAATGTTGAAAACTTTGAAGGCCCAAAAAAGGGGTTTACAGGCATCCTAGACCCCCTAAAGTCCAGAAAATATTGGTGGCCTAATAACTGTGTCAGATAGCTCTGAATATCCCAAAAACATTTGCAGCCTGAAAGGGGCATTAACCCGCATCATAGACTACTAAAATTCCCAAAAATATTTTGGCTCAAAAAATGCATCCTACACCCCTGCAAGCTCATAATATGTTAGCAGCCCAAAAAAGGCCTTAAATGCATTTTCGGCCTGCAAAAAGGTTGAAAACTTTGAAGGCCCAAAAAAGGGCTTTACAGGCATCCTAGACCCCCTAAAGTCCAGAAAATGTTGGTGGCCCAAAAACTGTGCCAGAGAGCTCTACATGTCCCAAAATCATTTGCAGCCTGAAAGGGGCATTAACCCGCTTCATAGACCACTAAAATTCCCAAAAATACTTTTGGCACAAAAAATGCATCCTACACCCTTGAAAGTTCTGTATATGTTAGCATCCCAAAAAATGCCTAAAAATGCATCTTAGGGCTGCAAAAATGTTGAAAACTTTGAAGGCCCAAAAAAGGGGTTTACAGGCATCCTAGACCCCCTAAAGTCCAGACAATTTTGGTGGCCCAAAAACTGTGCCAGAGAGCTCTGCATGTCCCAAAATCATTTTCAGCCTGAAAGGGGCATTAACCCGCATCCCAGACCCCTGAAATTCCCAAAAATATTTTTGGCACAAAAAATGCATCCTACACCCTTGAAGGTTCAGTATATGTTAGCAGCCCAAAAAAGGCCTAAAAATGCATCTTAGGCTTGCAAAAATGTTCAAAACTTTGAAGGCCCAAAAAAGGGGTTTACAGGCATCCTAGACCCCCTAAAGTCCAGAAAATATTGGTGGCCTAATAACTGTGTCAGATATAGCTCTGAATATCCCAAAAACATTTGCAGCCTGAAAGGGGCATTAACCCGCATCCCAGACCCCTGAAATTCCCAAAAATATTTTTGGCACAAAAAATGCATCCTTCACCCTTGAAAGTTCAGTATAGGTTAGCAGCCCAGAAAATGCCTAAAAATGCATCTTAGGCCTGCAAAAATGTTGAAAACTTTGAAGGCCCAAAAAAATGGTTTACAGGCATCCTAGACCCCCTAAAGTCCAGACAATTTTGATGGCCCAAAAACTGTGCCAGAGAGCTCTGCATGTCCCAAAATCATTTGCAGCCTGAAAGGGGCATTAACCGGCATCCCAGACCCCTGAAATTCCCAAAAATATTTTTGGCACAAAAAATGCATCCTACACCCTTGAAAGTTCAGTATATGTTAGCAGCCCAAAAAAGGCCTAAAAATGCATCTTAGGCCTGCAAAAATGTTGAAAACTTTGAAGGCCCAAAAAAGGAATTTACAGGCATCCTAGACCCCCTAAAGTCCAGAAAATGTTGGTGGGCCAAAAACTGTGCCAGAGAGCTCTGCATGTCCCAAAATCATTTGCAGCCTGAAAGGGGCATTAACCCGCATCATAGACTACTAAAATTCCCAAAAATATTTTGGCTCAAAAAATGCATCCTACACCCCTGCAAGCTCATAATATGTTAGCAGCCCAAAAAAGGCCTTAAATGCATTTTCGGCCTGCAAAAAGGTTGAAAACTTTGAAGGCCCAAAAAAGGGGTTTACAGGCATCCTAGACCCCCTAAAGTCCAGAAAATGTTGGTGGCCCAAAAACTGTGCCAGAGAGCTCTACATGTCCCAAAATCATTTGCAGCCTGAAAGGGGCATTAACCCGCTTCATAGACCACTAAAATTCCCAAAAATACTTTTGGCACAAAAAATGCATCCTACACCCTTGAAAGTTCTGTATATGTTAGCATCCCAAAAAATGCCTAAAAATGCATCTTAGGCCTGCAAAAATGTTAAAAACTTTGAAGGCCCAAAAAAGGGGTTTACAGGCATCCTAGACCCCCTAAAGTCCAGAAAATATTGGTGGCCTAATAACTGTGTCAGATAGCTCTGAATATCCCAAAAACATTTGCAGCCTGAAAGGGGCATTAACCCGCATCCCGGACCCCTGAAATTCCCAAAAATATTTTTGGCACAAAAAATGCATCCTACACCCCTGCAAGTTCAGAATATGTTAGCAGCCCAAAAAAGATCTAAAAATGCATCTTAGGCCTGCAAAAATGTTGAAAACTTTGAAGGCCCAAAAAAGGGGGTTACAGGCATCCTAGACCCCTTAAAGTCCAGAAAATGTTGGCGGCCCAAAAACTGTGCCAGAGAGCTCTACATGTCCCAAAATCATTTGCAGCCTGAAAGGGGCATTAACCCGCATCATAGACCACTAAAAGTCCTAAAAATATTTTGGCACAAAAAATGCATCCTACACCCCTGATAGTTCAGAATATGTTAGCAGCCCAAAAGTCCTTAACATGTATCTTAGGCCTGCAAAAATGTTGAAAACTTTGAAGGCCCAAAAAAGGGGTTTACAGGCATCGTAGACCCCCTAAAGTCCAGAAAATATTGGTGGCCTAATAACTGTGTCAGATAGCTCTGAATATCCCAAAAACATTTGCAGCCTGAAAGGGGCATTAACCCGCATCCCGGACCCCTGAAATTCCCAAAAATATTTTTGGCACAAAAAATGCATCCTACACCCCTGCAAGTTCAGAATATGTTAGCAGCCAAAAAAAGGCCTTAAAATGCATTTTTCGTCCTGCAAAAAGGTTGAAAACTTTGAAGGCCCAAAAAAGTAGTTTACAGGCATCCTAGACCCCCTAAAGTCCAGACAATTTTGGTGGCCCAAAAACTGTGCCAGAGAGCTCTTCATGTCCCAAAATCATTTGCAGCCTGAAAGGGGCATTAACCCGCATCATAGACCACTAAAAGTCCTAAAAATATTTTGGCACAAAAAATGCATCCTACACCCCTGCAAGTTCAGAATGTTAGCAGCCCAAAAAAGGCCTTAAAATGCATTTTAGGCCTGCAAAAATGTTGAAACCTTTGAAGGACCAAAAAAGGGGTTTACAGGCATCCTAGACCCCCTTAAGTCCAGAAAATATTGGTGGCCCAAAAACTGTGCCAGAGAGCTCTTCATGTCCCAACATCATGTGCAGCCTGAAAGGGGCATTAACCCGCTTCATAGACCACTAAAATTCCCAAAAATATTTTGGCACAAAAAATGCATCCTACACCCCTGAAAGTTCAGAATATGCTAGCATCCCAAAAAAGGCCTTAAAATGCATCTTAGGCCTGCAAAGATGTTGAAAACTTTGAAGGCCCAAAAAAGGGGTTTACAGGCATCGTAGACCCCCTAAAGTCCAGACAATTTAATGGCCCAAAAACTGTGCCAGAGAGCTCTGCATGTCCCAAAATCATTTGCAGCCTGAAAGGGGCATTAACCCGCATCCCAGACCCCTGAAATTCCCAAAAATATTTTTGGCACAAAAAATGCATCCTACACCCTTGAAAGTTCAGTATATGTTAGTAGCCCAAAAAAGGCCTAAAAATGCATCTTAGGCCTGCAAAAATGTTGAAAACTTTGAAGGCCCAAAAAAGGGATTTACAGGCATCCTAGACCCCCTAAAGTCCAGAAAATGTTGGTGGCCCAAAAACTGTGCCAGAGAGCTCTGCATGTCCCAAAATCATTTGCAGCCTGAAAGGGGCATTAACCCGCTTCATAGACCACTAAAATTCCCAAAAATACTTTTGGCACAAAAAAATGCATCCTACACCCTTGAAAGTTCAGTATATGTTAGCATCCCAAAAAATGCCTAAAAGTGCATCTTAGGCCTGCAAAAATGTTGAAAACTTTGAAGGCCCAAAAAAGGGGTTTACAGGCATCCTAGACCCCCTAAAGTCCAGAAAATGTTGGTGGCCGAAAAACTGTGCCAGAGAGCTCTACATGTCCCAAAATCATTTGCAGCCTGAAAGGGGCATTAACCCGCATCATAGACCACTAAAATTCCCAAAAATATTTTGGCACAAAAAATACATCCTTCACCCTTGAAAGTTCAGTATATGTTAGCATCCCAAAAAAGGCCTTAAAATGCATCTTAGGCCTGCAAAAATGTTGACAACTTTGAAGGCCCAAAAAAGGGGTTTACAGGCATCCTAGACCCCCTAAAGTCCAGAAAATATTGGTGGCCTAATAACTGTGTCAGATAGCTCTGAATATCCCAAAAACATTTGCAGCCTGAAAGGGGCATTAACCCGCATCCCAGACCCCTGAAATTCCCAAAAATACTTTTGGCACAAAAAACTCATCCTACACCCTTGAAAGTTCAGTATAGGTTAGCAGCCCAAAAACGGCCTTAAAATGCATCTTAGGCCTGCAAAAATGTTGAAAACTTTGAAGGCCCAAAAAAGTGGTTTACAGGCATCCTAGACCCCCTAAAGTCCAGAAAATTTTGGTGGCCCAAAAACTGTGCCAGAGAGCTCTGCATGTCCCAAAATCATTTGCAGCCTGAAAGGGGCATTAACCCGCATCATAGACCACTAAAATTCCCAAAAATATTTTGGCACAAAAAATGTATCCTACACCCCTGCAAGTTCATAATATGTTAGCAGCCCAAAAAAGGCCTTAAAATGCATTTTCGGCCTGCAAAAAGGTTGAAAACTTTGAAGGACCAAAAAAGGGGTTTACAGGCATCCTAGAACCCCTAAAGTCCAGAAAATATTGGTGGTCCAAAAACTGTGCCAGACAGCTCTCCATGTCCCAAAATCATCTGCAGCCTGAAAGGGGCATTAACCCGCATCCTAGACCACTGACATTCCCAAAAATACTTTTGGCACAAAAAATGCATCTTACACCCTTGAAAGTTCAGTATATGTTAGCAGCCCAAAAAAGGCCTAAAAATGCATCTTAGGCCTGCAAAAGTGTTGAAAACTTTGAAGGCCCAAAAAAGGGGTTTACAGGCATCCTAGACCCCTTAAAGTCCAGAAAATAGTGGTGGCCTAAAAACTGTGTCAGAGAGCTCTGCATGTCCCAAAATCATTTGCAGCCTGAAAGGGGCATTAACCTGCATCATAGACCACTGAAATTCCCAAAACTATTTTTGGCACAAAAAATGCATCCTACACCCCTGAAAGTTCAGAATATGCTAGCATCCCAAAAAAGGCCTTAAAATGCATCTTAAGCCTGCAAAGATGTTGAAAACTTTGAAGGCCCAAAAAAGGGGTTTACAGGCATCGTAGACCCCCTAAAGTCCAGACAATTTTGATGGCCCAAAAACTGTGCCAGAGAGCTCTGCATGTCCCAAAATCATTTGCAGCCTGAAAGGGGCATTAACCCGCATCCCAGACCCCTGAAATTCCCAAAAATATTTTTGGCACAAAAAATGCATCCTACACCCTTGAAAGTTCAGTATATGTTAGTAGCCCAAAAAAGGCCTAAAAATGCATCTTAGGCCTGCAAAAATGTTGAAAACTTTGAAGGCCCAAAAAAGGGATTTACAGGCATCCTAGACCCCCTAAAGTCCAGAAAATGTTGGTGGCCCAAAAACTGTGCCAGAGAGCTCTGCATGTCCCAAAATCATTTGCAGCCTGAAAGGGGCATTAACCCGCATCATAGACTACTAAAATTCCCAAAAATATTTTGGCACAAAAAATGCATCCTACACCCCTGTAAGTTCATAATATGTTAGCAGCCCAAAAAAGGCCTTACAATGCATTTTCGGCCTGCAAAAAGGTTGAAAACTTTGAAGGCCCAAAAAAGGGGTTTACAGGCATCCTAGACCCCCTAAAGTCCAGAAAATGTTGGTGGCCCAAAAACTGTGCCAGAGAGCTCTACATGTCCCAAAATCATTTGCAGCCTGAAAGGGGCATTAACCCGCTTCATAGACCACTAAAATTCCCAAAAATACTTTTGGCACAAAAAATGCATCCTACACCCTTGAAAGTTCAGTATATGTTAGCATCCTAAAAAATGCCTAAAAGTGCATCTTAGGCCTGCAAAAATGTTGAAAACTTTGAAGGCCCAAAAAAGGGGTTTACAGGCATCCTAGACCCCCTAAAGTCCAGAAAATGTTGGTGGCCGAAAAACTGTGCCAGAGAGCTCTACATGTCCCAAAATCATTTGCAGCCTGAAAGGGGCATTAACCCGCATCATAGACCACTAAAATTCCCAAAAATATTTTGGCACAAAAAATGCATCCTTCATCCTTGAAAGTTCAGTATATGTTAGCATCCCAAAAAAGGCCTTACAATGCATTTTCGGCCGGCAAAAAGGTTGACAACTTTGAAGGCCCAAAAAAGTGGTTTACAGGCATCCTAGACCCCCTAAAGTCCAGAAAATTTTGGTGGCCCAAAAACTGTGCCAGAGAGCTCTGCATGTCCCAAAATCATTTGCAGCCTGAAAGGGGCATTAACCCGCATCATAGACCACTAAAATTCCCAAAAATATTTTGGCACAAAAAATGTATCCTACACCCCTGCAAGTTCATAATATGTTAGCAGCCCAAAAAAGGCCTTAAAATGCATTTTCGGCCTGCAAAAAGGTTGAAAACTTTGAAGGCCCAAAAAAGGGGTTTACAGGCATCCTAGACCCCCTAAAGTCCAGAAAATATTGGTGGCCTAATAACTGTGTCAGATAGCTCTGAATATCCCAAAAACATTTGCAGCCTGAAAGGGGCATTAACCCGCATCCCAGACCCCTGAAATTCCCAAAAATATTTTTGGCACAAAAAATGCATCCTACACCCTTGAAAGTTCAGTATATGTTAGCAGACCAAAAAAGGCCTAAAAATGCATCTTAGGCTTGCAAAAATGTTCAGAACTTTGAAGGCCCAAAAAAGGGGTTTACAGGCATCCTAGACCCCCCTAAATTCCAGAAAATGTTGGAGTCCCAAAAACAGTGCCAGAGAGCTCTACATGTCCCTAAATCATTTGCAGCCTGAAAGGGGCATTAACCCGCATCCTAGACCACTGAAATTCCCAAAACTATTTTTGGCACAAAAAATGCATCCTACACCCCTGATAGTTCAGAATATGTTAGCAGCCCAAAAGGCCTTAAATTGCATCTTAGGCCTGCAAAAATGTTGAAAACTTTGAAGGCCCAAAAAAAGTGGTTTACAGGCATCCTAGACCCCCTAAAGTCCAGAAAATATTGGTGGCTTAAAAACTGTGCCAGAGAGCTCTGCATGTCCCAAAATCGTTTGCAGCCTGAAAGGGGCATTAACCCGCATTATAGACCACTAAAATTCCCAAAAATATTTTGGCACAAAAAATGCATCCTACACCCCTGCAAGTTCAGAATATGTTAGCAGCCCAGAAAAGGCCTAAAAATGCATGTTAGGCCTGCAAAAATGTTGAAAACTTTGAAGGCCCAAAAAAGGGGGTTACAGGCATCCTAGACCCCTTAAAGTCCAGAAAATGTTGGTGGCCCAAAAACTGTGCCAGAGAGCTCTGCATGTCCCAAAATCATTTGCAGCCTGAAAGGGGCATTAACCCGCATCCCAGACCCCTGAAATTCCCAAAAATATTTTTGGCACAAAAAATGCATCCTACACCCTTGAAAGTTCAGTATATGTTAGCAGCCCAAAAAATGCCTAAAAATGCATCTTAGGCCTGCAAAAATGTTGAAAACTTTGAAGGCCCAAAAAAGTGGTTTACAGGCATCCTAGACCCCCTAAAGTCTAGAAAATGTTGGTGGCCCAAAAACTGTGCCAGAGAGCTCTGCATGTCCCAAAATCATTTGCAGCCTGAAAGGGGCATTAACCTGCATCAAAGACCACTAAAATTCCCAAAAATATCTTGGCACAAAAAATGCATCCTACACCCTTGAAAGTTCAGTATATGTTATCAGCCCAAAAAAGGCCTAAAATGCATTTTACGCCGGCAAAAATGTTGAAAACTTAGAAGGCCCAAAAAGGGGTTTACAAGCATCCTAGACCTCCTAAAGTCCAGAAAATGTTGTTGGCCCAAAAACTGTGCCAGAGAGCTCTGCATTTCCCAAAATCATTTGAAGCCTGAAAGGGGCATCAACCCGCATGCTAGACCACTGAAATCCCCAAAACTATTTTTGGCACAAAAAATGCATCCTACACCCCTGATAGTTCAGAATATGTTAGCAGCCCAAAAGTCCTTAAAATGTATCTTAGGCCTGCAAAAATGTTGAAAACTTTGAAGGCCCAAAAAAGGGGTTTACAGGCATCCTAGACCCCCTAAAGTCCAGAAAATATTGGTGGTCCAAAAACTGTGCCAGACAGCTCTCCATGTCCCAATATCATCTGCAGCCTGAAAGGGGCATTAACCCGCATCCTAGACCACTGACATTCCCAAAAATACTTTTGGCACAAAAAATGCATCCTACACCCTTGAAAGTTCAGTATATGTTAGCAGCCCAAAAAAGGCCTAAAAATGCATCTTAGGCCTGCAAAAGTGTTGAAAACTTTGAAGGCCCAAAAAAGGGGTTTACAGGCATCCTAGACCCCTTAAAGTCCAGAAAATGGTGGTGGCCTAAAAACTGTGTCAGAGAGCTCTGCATGTCCCAAAATCATTTGCAGCCTGAAAGGGGCATTAACCTGCATCATAGACCACTGAAATTCCCAAAACTATTTTTGGCACAAAAAATGCATCCTACACCCCTCATAGTTCAGAATATGTTAGCAGCCCAAAAAAGGCCTTAAAATGCATTTTCGGCCTGCAAAAAGGTTGAAAACTTTGAAGGACAAAAAAGGAGTTTACAGACATCCTAGACCCCCTAAAGTCCAGAAAATATTGGTGGTCCAAAAACTGTGCCAGACAGCTCTCCATGTCCCAAAATCATTTGCAGCCTGAAAGGGGCATTAACCTGCATCCTAGACCACTGAAATTCCCAAAACTATTTTTGGCACAAAAAATGCATCCTACACACCTGATAGTTCAGAATATGTTAGCAGCCCAAAAGGCCTTAAAATGCATCTTAGGCCTGCAAAAATGTTGAAAATTTTGAAAGCCCAAAAAAGGGGTTTACAGGCATCCTAGACCCCCTAAAGTCCAGAAAATATTGGTGGCCTAATAACTGTGTCAGATAGCTCTGAATATCCCAAAAACATTTGCAGCCTGAAAGGGGCATTAACCCGCATCCCAGACCCCTGAAATTCCCAAAAATATTTTTGGCACAAAAAATGCATCCTACACCCTTGAAAGTTCAGTATATGTTAGTAGCCCAAAAAAGGCCTAAAAATGCATCTTAGGCCTGCAAAAATGTTCAAAACTTTGAAGGCCCAAAAAAGGGATTTACAGGCATCCTAGACCCCCTAAAGTCCAGAAAATGTTGGTGGCCCAAAAACTGTGCCAGAGAGCTCTGCATGTCCCAAAATCATTTGCAGCCTGAAAGGGGCATTAACCCGCATCATAGACTACTAAAATTCCCAAAAATATTTTGGCACAAAAAATGCATCCTACACCCCTGCAAGTTCATAATATGTTAGCAGCCCAAAAAAGGCCTTAAAATGCATTTTCGGCCTGCAAAAAGGTTGAAAACTTTGAAGGCCCAAAAAAGGGGTTTACAGGCATCCTAGACCCCCTAAAGTCCAGAAAATGTTGGTGGCCCAAAAACTGTGCCAGAGAGCTCTACATGTCCCAAAATCATTTGCAGCCTGAAAGGGGCATTAACCCGCTTCATAGACCACTAAAATTCCCAAAAATACTTTTGGCACAAAAAATGCATCCTACACCCTTGAAAGTTCAGTATATGTTAGCATCCCAAAAAATGCCTAAAAGTGCATCTTAGGCCTGCAAAAATGTTGAAAACTTTGAAGGCCCAAAAAAGGGGTTTACAGGCATCCTAGACCCCCTAAAGTCCAGAAAATGTTGGTGGCCGAAAAACTGTGCCAGAGAGCTCTACATGTCCCAAAATCATTTCCAGCCTGAAAGGGGCATTAACCCGCATCATAGACCACTAAAATTCCCAAAAATATTTTGGCACAAAAAATGCATCCTTCACCCCTGATAGTTCAGAATATGTTAGCATCCCAAAAAAGGCCTTAAAATGCATCTTAGGCCTGCAAAAATGTTGACAACTTTGAATTCCCAAAAAAGGGGTTTACAGGCATCCTAGACCCCCTAAAGTCCAGAAAATATTGGTGGCCTAATAACTGTGTCAGATAGCTCTGAATATCCCAAAAACATTTGCAGCCTGAAAGGGGCATTAACCCGCATCCCAGACCCCTGAAATTCCCAAAAATACTTTTGGCACAAAAAACTCATCCTACACCCTTGAAAGTTCAGTATAGGTTAGCAGCCCAAAAATGGCCTTAAAATGCATCTTAGGCCTGCAAAAATGTTGAAAACTTTGAAGGCCCAAAAAAGTGGTTTACAGGCATCCTAGACCCCCTAAAGTCCAGAAAATTTTGGTGGCCCAAAAACTGTGCCAAAGAGCTCTGCATGTCCCAAAATCATTTGCAGCCTGAAAGGGGCATTAACCCGCATCATAGACCACTAAAATTCCCAAAAATATTTTGGCACAAAAAATGTATCCTACACCCGTGCAAGTTCATAATATGTTAGCAGCCCAAAAAAGGCCTTAAAATGCATTTTCGGCCTGCAAAAAGGTTGAAAACTTTGAAGGACCAAAAAAGGGGTTTACAGGCATCCTAGACCCCCTAAAGTCCAGAAAATATTGGTGGTCCAAAAACTGTGCCAGACAGCTCTCCATGTCCCAATATCATCTGCAGCCTGAAAGGGGCATTAACCCGCATCCTAGACCACTGAGATTCCCAAAAATACTTTTGGCACAAAAAATGCATCCTACACCCTTGAAAGTTCAGTATATGTTAGCAGCCCAAAAAAGGCCTAAAAATGCATCTTAGGCCTGCAAAAGTGTTGAAAACTTTGAAGGCCCAAAAAAGGGGTTTACAGGCATCCTAGACCCCTTAAAGTCCAGAAAATGGTGGTGGCCTAAAAACTGTGTCAGAGAGCTCTGCATGTCCCAAAATCATTTGCAGCCTGAAAGGGGCATTAACCTGCATCATAGACCACTGAAATTCCCAAAACTATTTTTGGCACAAAAAATGCATCCTACACCCCTCATAGTTCAGAATATGTTAGCAGCCCAAAAAAGGCCTTAAAATGCATTTTCGGCCTGCAAAAAGGTTGAAAACTTTGAAGGACCAAAAAAGGAGTTTACAGACATCCTAGACCCCCTAAAGTCCAGAAAATATTGGTGGTCCAAAAACTGTGCCAGACAGCTCTCCATGTCCCAAAATCATTTGCAGCCTGAAAGGGGCATTAACCTGCATCCTAGACCACTGAAATTCCCAAAACTATTTTTGGCACAAAAAATGCATCCTACACACCTGATAGTTCAGAATATGTTAGCAGCCCAAAAGGCCTTAAAATGCATCTTAGGCCTGCAAAAATGTTGAAAATTTTGAAAGCCTAAAAAAGGGGTTTACAGGCATCCTAGACCCCCTAAAGTCCAGAAAATATTGGTGGCCTAATAACTGTGTCAGATAGCTCTGAATATCCCAAAAACATTTGCAGCCTGAAAGGGGCATTAACCCGCATCCCAGACCCCTGAAATTCCCAAAAATATTTTTGGCACAAAAAATGCATCCTACACCCTTGAAAGTTCAGTATATGTTAGCAGCCCAAAAAATGCCTAAAAATGCATCTTAGGCCTGCAAAAATGTTGAAAACTTTGAAGGCCCAAAAAAGGGGTTTAGAGGCATCCTAGACCCCCTAAAGTCCAGAAAATGTTGGTGGCCTAATAACTGTGTCAGATAGCTCTGAATATCCCAAAAACATTTGCAGCCTGGAAGGGGCATTAACCCGCATCCCAGACCCCTGAAATTCCCAAAAATATTTTTGGCACAAAAAATGCATCCTACACCCCTGCAAGTTCAGAATATGTTAGCAGCCAAAAAAAGGCCTTAAAATGCATTTTCGTCCTGCAAAAAGGTTGAAAACTTTGAAGGCCCAAAAAAGTGGTTTATAGGCATCCTAGACCCCCTAAAGTCCAGACAATTTTGGTGGCCCAAAAACTGTGCCAGAGAGCTCTGCATGTCCCAAAATCATTTTCAGCCTGAAAGGGGCATTAACCCGCATCCCAGACCCCTGAAATTCCCAAAAATATTTTTGGCACAAAAAATGCATCCTACACCCTTGAAGGTTCAGTATATGTTAGCAGCCCAAAAAAGCCTAAAAATGCATCTTAGGCTTGCAAAAATGTTGAAAACTTTGAAGGCCCAAAAAAGGGGTTTACAGGCATCGTAGACCCCCTAAAGTCCAGAAAATATTGGTGGCCTAATAACTGTGTCAGATAGCTCTGAATATCCCAAAAACATTTGCAGCCTGAAAGGGGCATTAACCCGCATCCCAGACCTCTGAAATTCCCAAAAATATTTTTGCCACAAAAAATGCATCCTACACCCTTGAAAGTTCAGTATATGTTAGCAGCCCAAAAAATGCCTAAAAATGCATCTTAGGCCTGCAAAAATGTTGAAAACTTTGAAGGCCCAAAAAAGGGGTTTAGAGGCATCCTAGACCCCCTAAAGTCCAGAAAATGTTGGTGGCCTAATAACTGTGTCAGATAGCTCTGAATATCCCAAAAACATTTGCAGCCTGGAAGGGGCATTAACCCGCATCCCAGACCCCTGAAATTCCCAAAAATATTTTTGGCACAAAAAATGCATCCTACACCCCTGCAAGTTCAGAATATGTTAGCAGCCAAAAAAAGGCCTTAAAATGCATTTTCGTCCTGCAAAAAGGTTGAAAACTTTGAAGGCCCAAAAAAGTGGTTTACAGGCATCCTAGACCCCCTAAAGTCCAGACAATTTTGGTGGCCCAAAAACTGTGCCAGAGAGCTCTGCATGTCCCAAAATCATTTTCAGCCTGAAAGGGGCATTAACCCGCATCCCAGACCCCTGAAATTCCCAAAAATATTTTTGGCACAAAAAATGCATCCTAGACCCTTGAAGGTTCAGTATATGTTAGCAGCCCAAAAAAGCCTAAAAATGCATCTTAGGCTTGCAAAAATGTTGAAAACTTTGAAGGCCCAAAAAAGGGGTTTACAGGCATCGTAGACCCCCTAAAGTCCAGAAAATATTGGTGGCCTAATAACTGTGTCAGATATCTCTGAATATCCCAAAAACATTTGCAGCCTGAAAGGTGCATTAACCCGCATCCCAGACCTCTGAAATTCCCAAAAATATTTTTGGCACAAAAAATGCATCCTACACCCTTGAAAGTTCAGTATATGTTAGCAGCCCAAAAAAGGCCTAAAAATGCATCTTAGGCCTGCAAAAATGTTGAAAACTTTGAAGGCCCAAAAAAGGGGTTTAGAGGCATCTTAGACCCCCTAAAGTCCAGAAAATGTTGGTGGCCTAATAACTGTGTCAGATAGCTCTGAATATCCCAAAAACATTTGCAGCCTGGAAGGGGCATTAACCCACATCCCAGACCCCTGAAATTCCCAAAAATATTTTTGGCACAAAAAATGCATCCTACACCCCTGCAAGTTCAGAATATGTTAGCAGCCAAAAAATGGCCTTAAAATGCATTTTCGTCCTGCAAAAAGGTTGAAAACTTTGAAGGCCCATAAAAGTGGTTTACAGGCATCCTAGACCCCCTAAAGTCCAGAAAATGTTGGTGGCCCAAAAACTGTGCCAGAGAGCTCTACATGTCCCAAAATCGTTTGCAGCCTGAAAGGGGCAATAACCCACATCATAGACCACTAAAATTCCCAAAAATATTTTGGCACAAAAAATGCATCCTACACCACTGCAAGTTCAGAATATGTTAGCAGCCCAAAAAAGGCCTTAAAAAGCATCTTAGGCCTGCAAAAATGTTGAAAACTTTGAAGGCCCAAAACAGGGGGTTACAGGCATCCTTGACCCCTGAAAGTCCAGAAAATGTTGGTGGCCCAAAAACTGTGCCAGAGAGCTCTGCATGTTCCAAAATCATTTGCAGCCTGAAAGGGGCATTAACACGCATCCTAGACCACTGAAATTCCCCAAACTATTTTTGGCACAAAAAATGCATCCTACACCCCTGAAAGTTCAGTATAGGTTAGCAGACCAAAAAATGCCTAAAAATGCATCTTAGGCCTGCAAAAATGTTGAAAACTTTGAAGGCCCAAAAAAGGGGTTTACAGGCATCCTAGACCCCCTAAAGTCCAGAAAATATTGGTGGCCCAAAAACTGTGCCAGAGAGCTCTGCATGTCCCAAAAACATTTGCAGCCTGAAAGGGGCATTAACCCGCATCCCAGACCCCTGAAATTCCCAAAAATATTTTTGGCACAAAAAATGCATCCTACACCCTTGAAAGTTCAGTATATGTTAGCAGACCAAAAAAGGCCTAAAAATGCATCTTAGGCTTGCAAAAATGTTCAGAACTTTGAAGGCCCAAAAAAGGGATTTACAGGCATCCTAAACCCCCCTAAAGTCCAGAAAATGTTGGAGTCCCAAAAACAGTGCCAGAGAGCTCTACATGTCCCTAAATCATTTGCAGCCTGAAAGGGGCATTAACCCGCATCCTAGACCACTGAAATTCCCAAAACTATTTTTGGCACAAAAAATGCATCCTACACCCCTGATAGTTCAGAATATGTTAGCAGCCCAAAAGGCCTTAAATTGCATCTTAGGCCTGCAAAAATGTTGAAAACTTTGAAGGCCCAAAAAAAGTGGTTTACAGGCATCCTAGACCCCCTAAAGTCCAGAAAATATTGGTGGCTTAAAAACTGTGCCAGAGAGCTCTGCATGTCCCAAAATCGTTTGCAGCCTGAAAGGGGCATTAACCCGCATCATAGACCACTAAAATTCCCAAAAATATTTTGGCACAAAAAATGCATCCTACACCCCTGCAAGTTCATAATATGTTAGCAGCCCAAAAAAGGCCTAAAAATGCATCTTAGGCCTGCAAAAATGTTGAAAACTTTGAAGGCCCAAAAAAGGGGGTTACAGGCATCCTAGACCCCTTAAAGTCCAGAAAATGTTGGTGGCCCAAAAACTGTGCCAGAGAGCTCTGCATGTCCCAAAATCATGTGCAGCCTGAAAGGGGCATTAACCCGCATCCCAGACCCCTGAAATTCCCAAAAATATTTTTGGCACAAAAAATGCATCCTACACCCTTGAAAGTTCAGTATATGTTAGCAGCCCAAAAAATGCCTAAAAATGCATCTTAGGCCTGCAAAAATGTTGAAAACTTTGAAGGCTAAAAAAAGGGGTTTACAGGCATCCTAGACCCCCTAAAGTCCAGAAAATGTTGGTGGCCTAATAACTGTGTCAGATAGCTCTGAATATCCCAAAAACATTTGCAGCCTGGAAGGGGCATTAACCCGCATCCAAGACCCCTGAAATTGAAAAAATATTTTTGGCACAAAACATGCATCCTAAGCCCTTGAAAGTTCAGTATATTTTTGCAGCCCAGAAAATGCCTAAAAATGCATCTTAGGCCTGCAAAAATGTTGAAAACTTTGAAGGCCCAAAAAAGGGGTTTACAGGCATCCTAGACCCCCTAAAGTCCAGAAAATATTGGTGGCCTAATAACTGTGTCAGATAGCTCTGAATATCCCAAAAACATTTGCAGCCTGAAAGGGGCATTAACCCGCATCCCAGACCCCTGAAATTCCCAAAAATATTTTTGGCACAAAAAATGCATCCTACACCCTTGAAAGTTCAGTATAGGTTAGCAGCCCAAAAAATGCCTAAAAATGCATCTTAGGCCTGCAAAACTGTTGAAAACTTTGAAGGCCCAAAAAAGTGCTTTACAGGCATCCTAGACCCCCTAAAGTCCAGACAATTTTGATGGCCCAAAAACTGTGCCAGAGAGCTCTGCATGTCCCAAAATCATTTGCAGCCTGAAAGGGGCATTAACCCGCATCCCAGACCCCTGAAATTCCCAAAAATATTTTTGGCACAAAAAATGCATCCTACACCCTTGAAAGTTCAGTATATGTTAGTAGCCCAAAAAAGGCCTAAAAATGCATCTTAGGCCTGCAAAAATGTTGAAAACTTTGAAGGCCCAAAAAAGGGATTTACAGGCATCCTAGACCCCCTAAAGTCCAGAAAATGTTGGTGGCCCAAAAACTGTGTCAGAGAGCTCTGCATGTCCCAAAATCATTTGCAGCCTGAAAGGGGCATTAACCCGCATCATAGACTACTAAAATTCCCAAAAATATTTTGGCACAAAAAATGCATCCTACACCCCTGCAAGTTCATAATATGTTAGCAGCCCAAAAAAGGCCTTAAAATGCATTTTCGGCCTGCAAAAAGGTTGAAAACTTTGAAGGCACAAAAAAGGGGTTTACAGGCATCCTAGACCCCCTAAAGTCCAGAAAATGTTGGTGGCCCAAAAACTGTGCCAGAGAGCTCTACATGTCCCAAAATCATTTGCAGCCTGAAAGGGGCATTAACCCGCTTCATAGACCACTAAAATTCCCAAAAATACTTTTGGCACAAAAAATGCATCCTACACCCTTGAAAGTTCAGTATATGTTAGCATCCCAAAAAATGCCTAAAAGTGCATCTTAGGCCTGCAAAAATGTTGAAAACTTTGAAGGCCCAAAAAAGGGGTTTACAGGCATCCTAGACCCCCTAAAGTCCAGAAAATGTTGGTGGCCGAAAAACTGTGCCAGAGAGCTCTACATGTCCCAAAATCATTTCCAGCCTGAAAGGGGCATTAACCCGCATCATAGACCACTAAAATTCCCAAAAATATTTTGGCACAAAAAATGCATCCTTCACCCCTGATAGTTCAGAATATGTTAGCATCCCAAAAAAGGCCTTAAAATGCATCTTAGGCCTGCAAAAATGTTGACAACTTTGAAGGCCCAAAAAAGGGGTTTACAGGCATCCTAGACCCCCTAAAGTCCAGAAAATATTGGTGGCCTAATAACTGTGTCAGATAGCTCTGAATATCCCAAAAACATTTGCAGCCTGAAAGGGGCATTAACCCGCATCCCAGACCCCTGAAATTCCCAAAAATACTTTTGGCACAAAAAACTCATCCTACACCCTTGAAAGTTCAGTATAGGTTAGCAGCCCAAAAATGGCCTTAAAATGCATCTTAGGCCTGCAAAAATGTTGAAAACTTTGAAGGCCCAAAAAAGTGGTTTACAGGCATCCTAGACCCCCTAAAGTCCAGAAAATTTTGGTGGCCCAAAAACTGTGCCAAAGAGCTCTGCATGTCCCAAAATCATTTGCAGCCTGAAAGGGGCATTAACCCGCATCATAGACCACTAAAATTCCCAAAAATATTTTGGCACAAAAAATGTATCCTACACCCGTGCAAGTTCATAATATGTTAGCAGCCCAAAAAAGGCCTTAAAATGCATTTTCGGCCTGCAAAAAGGTTGAAAACTTTGAAGGACCAAAAAAGGGGTTTACAGGCATCCTAGACCCCCTAAAGTCCAGAAAATATTGGTGGTCCAAAAACTGTGCCAGACAGCTCTCCATGTCCCAATATCATCTGCAGCCTGAAAGGGGCATTAACCCGCATCCTAGACCACTGACATTCCCAAAAATACTTTTGGCACAAAAAATGCATCCTACACCCTTGAAAGTTCAGTATATGTTAGCAGCCCAAAAAAGGCCTAAAAATGCATCTTAGGCCTGCAAAAGTGTTGAAAACTTTGAAGGCCCAAAAAAGGGGTTTACAGGCATCCTAGACCCCTTAAAGTCCAGAAAATGGTGGTGGCCTAAAAACTGTGTCAGAGAGCTCTGCATGTCCCAAAATCATTTGCAGCCTGAAAGGGGCATTAACCTGCATCATAGACCACTGAAATTCCCAAAACTATTTTTGGCACAAAAAATGCATCCTACACCCCTCATAGTTCAGAATATGTTAGCAGCCCAAAAAAGGCCTTAAAATGCATTTTCGGCCTGCAAAAAGGTTGAAAACTTTGAAGGACAAAAAAGGAGTTTACAGACATCCTAGACCCCCTAAAGTCCAGAAAATATTGGTGGTCCAAAAACTGTGCCAGACAGCTCTCCATGTCCCAAAATCATTTGCAGCCTGAAAGGGGCATTAACCTGCATCCTAGACCACTGAAATTCCCAAAACTATTTTTGGCACAAAAAATGCATCCTACACACCTGATAGTTCAGAATATGTTAGCAGCCCAAAAGGCCTTAAAATGCATCTTAGGCCTGCAAAAATGTTGAAAATTTTGAAAGCCCAAAAAAGGGGTTTACAGGCATCCTAGACCCCCTAAAGTCCAGAAAATATTGGTGGCCTAATAACTGTGTCAGATAGCTCTGAATATCCCAAAAACATTTGCAGCCTGAAAGGGGCATTAACCCGCATCCCAGACCCCTGAAATTCCCAAAAATATTTTTGGCACAAAAAATGCATCCTACACCCTTGAAAGTTCAGTATATGTTAGTAGCCCAAAAAAGGCCTAAAAATGCATCTTAGGCCTGCAAAAATGTTCAAAACTTTGAAGGCCCAAAAAAGGGATTTACAGGCATCCTAGACCCCCTAAAGTCCAGAAAATGTTGGTGGCCCAAAAACTGTGCCAGAGAGCTCTGCATGTCCCAAAATCATTTGCAGCCTGAAAGGGGCATTAACCCGCATCATAGACTACTAAAATTCCCAAAAATATTTTGGCACAAAAAATGCATCCTACACCCCTGCAAGTTCATAATATGTTAGCAGCCCAAAAAAGGCCTTAAAATGCATTTTCGGCCTGCAAAAAGGTTGAAAACTTTGAAGGCCCAAAAAAGGGGTTTACAGGCATCCTAGACCCCCTAAAGTCCAGAAAATGTTGGTGGCCCAAAAACTGTGCCAGAGAGCTCTACATGTCCCAAAATCATTTGCAGCCTGAAAGGGGCATTAACCCGCTTCATAGACCACTAAAATTCCCAAAAATACTTTTGGCACAAAAAATGCATCCTACACCCTTGAAAGTTCAGTATATGTTAGCATCCCAAAAAATGCCTAAAAGTGCATCTTAGGCCTGCAAAAATGTTGAAAACTTTGAAGGCCCAAAAAAGGGGTTTACAGGCATCCTAGACCCCCTAAAGTCCAGAAAATGTTGGTGGCCGAAAAACTGTGCCAGAGAGCTCTACATGTCCCAAAATCATTTCCAGCCTGAAAGGGGCATTAACCCGCATCATAGACCACTAAAATTCCCAAAAATATTTTGGCACAAAAAATGCATCCTTCACCCCTGATAGTTCAGAATATGTTAGCATCCCAAAAAAGGCCTTAAAATGCATCTTAGGCCTGCAAAAATGTTGACAACTTTGAATTCCCAAAAAAGGGGTTTACAGGCATCCTAGACCCCCTAAAGTCCAGAAAATATTGGTGGCCTAATAACTGTGTCAGATAGCTCTGAATATCCCAAAAACATTTGCAGCCTGAAAGGGTCATTAACCCGCATCCCAGACCCCTGAAATTCCCAAAAATACTTTTGGCACAAAAAACTCATCCTACACCCTTGAAAGTTCAGTATAGGTTAGCAGCCCAAAAATGGCCTTAAAATGCATCTTAGGCCTGCAAAAATGTTGAAAACTTTGAAGGCCCAAAAAAGTGGTTTACAGGCATCCTAGACCCCCTAAAGTCCAGAAAATTTTGGTGGCCCAAAAACTGTGCCAAAGAGCTCTGCATGTCCCAAAATCATTTGCAGCCTGAAAGGGGCATTAACCCGCATCATAGACCACTAAAATTCCCAAAAATATTTTGGCACAAAAAATGTATCCTACACCCGTGCAAGTTCATAATATGTTAGCAGCCCAAAAAAGGCCTTAAAATGCATTTTCGGCCTGCAAAAAGGTTGAAAACTTTGAAGGACCAAAAAAGGGGTTTACAGGCATCCTAGACCCCCTAAAGTCCAGAAAATATTGGTGGTCCAAAAACAGTGCCAGACAGCTCTCCATGTCCCAATATCATCTGCAGCCTGAAAGGGGCATTAACCCGCATCCTAGACCACTGAGATTCCCAAAAATACTTTTGGCACAAAAAATGCATCCTACACCCTTGAAAGTTCAGTATATGTTAGCAGCCCAAAAAAGGCCTAAAAATGCATCTTAGGCCTGCAAAAGTGTTGAAAACTTTGAAGGCCCAAAAAAGGGGTTTACAGGCATCCTAGACCCCTTAAAGTCCAGAAAATGGTGGTGGCCTAAAAACTGTGTCAGAGAGCTCTGCATGTCCCAAAATCATTTGCAGCCTGAAAGGGGCATTAACCTGCATCATAGACCACTGAAATTCCCAAAACTATTTTTGGCACAAAAAATGCATCCTACACCCCTCATAGTTCAGAATATGTTAGCAGCCCAAAAAAGGCCTTAAAATGCATTTTCGGCCTGCAAAAAGGTTGAAAACTTTGAAGGACCAAAAAAGGAGTTTACAGACATCCTAGACCCCCTAAAGTCCAGAAAATATTGGTGGTCCAAAAACTGTGCCAGACAGCTCTCCATGTCCCAAAATCATTTGCAGCCTGAAAGGGGCATTAACCTGCATCCTAGACCACTGAAATTCCCAAAACTATTTTTGGCACAAAAAATGCATCCTACACACCTGATAGTTCAGAATATGTTAGCAGCCCAAAAGGCCTTAAAATGCATCTTAGGCCTGCAAAAATGTTGAAAATTTTGAAAGCCTAAAAAAGGGGTTTACAGGCATCCTAGACCCCCTAAAGTCCAGAAAATATTGGTGGCCTAATAACTGTGTCAGATAGCTCTGAATATCCCAAAAACATTTGCAGCCTGAAAGGGGCATTAACCCGCATCCCAGACCCCTGAAATTCCCAAAAATATTTTTGGCACAAAAAATGCATCCTACACCCTTGAAAGTTCAGTATATGTTAGCAGCCCAAAAAATGCCTAAAAATGCATCTTAGGCCTGCAAAAATGTTGAAAACTTTGAAGGCCCAAAAAAGGGGTTTAGAGGCATCCTAGACCCCCTAAAGTCCAGAAAATGTTGGTGGCCTAATAACTGTGTCAGATAGCTCTGAATATCCCAAAAACATTTGCAGCCTGGAAGGGGCATTAACCCGCATCCCAGACCCCTGAAATTCCCAAAAATATTTTTGGCACAAAAAATGCATCCTACACCCCTGCAAGTTCAGAATATGTTAGCAGCCAAAAAAAGGCCTTAAAATGCATTTTCGTCCTGCAAAAAGGTTGAAAACTTTGAAGGCCCAAAAAAGTGGTTTATAGGCATCCTAGACCCCCTAAAGTCCAGACAATTTTGGTGGCCCAAAAACTGTGCCAGAGAGCTCTGCATGTCCCAAAATCATTTTCAGCCTGAAAGGGGCATTAACCCGCATCCCAGACCCCTGAAATTCCCAAAAATATTTTTGGCACAAAAAATGCATCCTACACCCTTGAAGGTTCAGTATATGTTAGCAGCCCAAAAAAGCCTAAAAATGCATCTTAGGCTTGCAAAAATGTTGAAAACTTTGAAGGCCCAAAAAAGGGGTTTACAGGCATCGTAGACCCCCTAAAGTCCAGAAAATATTGGTGGCCTAATAACTGTGTCAGATAGCTCTGAATATCCCAAAAACATTTGCAGCCTGAAAGGGGCATTAACCCGCATCCCAGACCTCTGAAATTCCCAAAAATATTTTTGCCACAAAAAATGCATCCTACACCCTTGAAAGTTCAGTATATGTTAGCAGCCCAAAAAATGCCTAAAAATGCATCTTAGGCCTGCAAAAATGTTGAAAACTTTGAAGGCCCAAAAAAGGGGTTTAGAGGCATCCTAGACCCCCTAAAGTCCAGAAAATGTTGGTGGCCTAATAACTGTGTCAGATAGCTCTGAATATCCCAAAAACATTTGCAGCCTGGAAGGGGCATTAACCCGCATTCCCAGACCCCTGAAATTCCCAAAAATATTTTTGGCACAAAAAATGCATCCTACACCCCTGCAAGTTCAGAATATGTTAGCAGCCAAAAAAAGGCCTTAAAATGCATTTTCGTCCTGCAAAAAGGTTGAAAACTTTGAAGGCCCAAAAAAGTGGTTTACAGGCATCCTAGACCCCCTAAAGTCCAGACAATTTTGGTGGCCCAAAAACTGTGCCAGAGAGCTCTGCATGTCCCAAAATCATTTTCAGCCTGAAAGGGGCATTAACCCGCATCCCAGACCCCTGAAATTCCCAAAAATATTTTTGGCACAAAAAATGCATCCTAGACCCTTGAAGGTTCAGTATATGTTAGCAGCCCAAAAAAGCCTAAAAATGCATCTTAGGCTTGCAAAAATGTTGAAAACTTTGAAGGCCCAAAAAAGGGGTTTACAGGCATCGTAGACCCCCTAAAGTCCAGAAAATATTGGTGGCCTAATAACTGTGTCAGATAGCTCTGAATATCCCAAAAACATTTGCAGCCTGAAAGGTGCATTAACCCGCATCCCAGACCTCTGAAATTCCCAAAAATATTTTTGGCACAAAAAATGCATCCTACACCCTTGAAAGTTCAGTATATGTTAGCAGCCCAAAAAAGGCCTAAAAATGCATCTTAGGCCTGCAAAAATGTTGAAAACTTTGAAGGCCCAAAAAAGGGGTTTAGAGGCATCTTAGACCCCCTAAAGTCCAGAAAATGTTGGTGGCCTAATAACTGTGTCAGATAGCTCTGAATATCCCAAAAACATTTGCAGCCTGGAAGGGGCATTAACCCACATCCCAGACCCCTGAAATTCCCAAAAATATTTTTGGCACAAAAAATGCATCCTACACCCCTGCAAGTTCAGAATATGTTAGCAGCCAAAAAATGGCCTTAAAATGCATTTTCGTCCTGCAAAAAGGTTGAAAACTTTGAAGGCCCATAAAAGTGGTTTACAGGCATCCTAGACCCCCTAAAGTCCAGAAAATGTTGGTGGCCCAAAAACTGTGCCAGAGAGCTCTACATGTCCCAAAATCGTTTGCAGCCTGAAAGGGGCAATAACCCACATCATAGACCACTAAAATTCCCAAAAATATTTTGGCACAAAAAATGCATCCTACACCACTGCAAGTTCAGAATATGTTAGCAGCCCAAAAAAGGCCTTAAAAAGCATCTTAGGCCTGCAAAAATGTTGAAAACTTTGAAGGCCCAAAACAGGGGGTTACAGGCATCCTTGACCCCTGAAAGTCCAGAAAATGTTGGTGGCCCAAAAACTGTGCCAGAGAGCTCTGCATGTTCCAAAATCATTTGCAGCCTGAAAGGGGCATTAACACGCATCCTAGACCACTGAAATTCCCCAAACTATTTTTGGCACAAAAAATGCATCCTACACCCCTGAAAGTTCAGTATAGGTTAGCAGACCAAAAAATGCCTAAAAATGCATCTTAGGCCTGCAAAAATGTTGAAAACTTTGAAGGCCCAAAAAAGGGGTTTACAGGCATCCTAGACCCCCTAAAGTCCAGAAAATATTGGTGGCCCAAAAACTGTGCCAGAGAGCTCTGCATGTCCCAAAAACATTTGCAGCCTGAAAGGGGCATTAACCCGCATCCCAGACCCCTGAAATTCCCAAAAATATTTTTGGCACAAAAAATGCATCCTACACCCTTGAAAGTTCAGTATATGTTAGCAGACCAAAAAAGGCCTAAAAATGCATCTTAGGCTTGCAAAAATGTTCAGAACTTTGAAGGCCCAAAAAAGGGGTTTACAGGCATCCTAAACCCCCCTAAAGTCCAGAAAATGTTGGAGTCCCAAAAACAGTGCCAGAGAGCTCTACATGTCCCTAAATCATTTGCAGCCTGAAAGGGGCATTAACCCGCATCCTAGACCACTGAAATTCCCAAAACTATTTTTGGCACAAAAAATGCATCCTACACCCCTGATAGTTCAGAATATGTTAGCAGCCCAAAAGGCCTTAAATTGCATCTTAGGCCTGCAAAAATGTTGAAAACTTTGAAGGCCCAAAAAAAGTGGTTTACAGGCATCCTAGACCCCCTAAAGTCCAGAAAATATTGGTGGCTTAAAAACTGTGCCAGAGAGCTCTGCATGTCCCAAAATCGTTTGCAGCCTGAAAGGGGCATTAACCCGCATCATAGACCACTAAAATTCCCAAAAATATTTTGGCACAAAAAATGCATCCTACACCCCTGCAAGTTCATAATATGTTAGCAGCCCAAAAAAGGCCTAAAAATGCATCTTAGGCCTGCAAAAATGTTGAAAACTTTGAAGGCCCAAAAAAGGGGGTTACAGGCATCCTAGACCCCTTAAAGTCCAGAAAATGTTGGTGGCCCAAAAACTGTGCCAGAGAGCTCTGCATGTCCCAAAATCATGTGCAGCCTGAAAGGGGCATTAACCCGCATCCCAGACCCCTGAAATTCCCAAAAATATTTTTGGCACAAAAAATGCATCCTACACCCTTGAAAGTTCAGTATATGTTAGCAGCCCAAAAAATGCCTAAAAATGCATCTTAGGCCTGCAAAAATGTTGAAAACTTTGAAGGCTAAAAAAAGGGGTTTACAGGCATCCTAGACCCCCTAAAGTCCAGAAAATGTTGGTGGCCTAATAACTGTGTCAGATAGCTCTGAATATCCCAAAAACATTTGCAGCCTGGAAGGGGCATTAACCCGCATCCAAGACCCCTGAAATTGAAAAAATATTTTTGGCACAAAACATGCATCCTAAGCCCTTGAAAGTTCAGTATATTTTTGCAGCCCAGAAAATGCCTAAAAATGCATCTTAGGCCTGCAAAAATGTTGAAAACTTTGAAGGCCCAAAAAAGTGGTTTACAGGCATCCTAGACCCCCTAAAGTCTAGAAAATGTTGGTGGCCCAAAAACTGTGCCAGAGAGCTCTGCATGTCCCAAAATCATTTGCAGCCTGAAAGGGGCATTAACCTGCATCAAAGACCACTAAAATTCCCAAAAATATCTTGGCACAAAAAATGCATCCTACACCCTTGAAAGTTCAGTATATGTTATCAGCCCAAAAAAGGCCTAAAATGCATTTTACGCCGGCAAAAATGTTGAAAACTTAGAAGGCCCAAAAAGGGGTTTACAAGCATCCTAGACCTCCTAAAGTCCAGAAAATGTTGTTGGCCCAAAAACTGTGCCAGAGAGCTCTGCATGTCCCAAAATCATTTGAAGCCTGAAAGGGCATCAACCCGCATGCTAGACCACTGAAATTCCCAAAACTATTTTTGGCACAAAAAATGCATCCTACATCCCTGATAGTTCAGAATATGTTAGCAGCCCAAAAGTCCTTAAAATGTATCTTAGGCCTGCAAAAATGTTGAAAACTTTGAAGGCCCAAAAAAGGGGTTTACAGGCATCCTAGACCCCCTAAAGTCCAGAAAATATTGGTGGCCTAATAACTGTGTCAGATAGCTCTGAATATCCCAAAAACATTTGCAGCCTGAAAGGGGCATTAACCCGCATCCCAGACCCCTGAAATTCCCAAAAATATTTTTGGCACAAAAAATGCATCCTACACCCTTGAAAGTTCAGTATAGGTTAGCAGCCCAAAAAATGCCTAAAAATGCATTTTAGGCCTGCAAAACTGTTGAAAACTTTGAAGGCCCAAAAAAGTGCTTTACAGGCATCCTAGACCCCCTAAAGTCCAGACAATTTTGATGGCCCAAAAACTGTGCCAGAGAGCTCTGCATGTCCCAAAATCATTTGCAGCCTGAAAGGGGCATTAACCCGCATCCCAGACCCCTGAAATTCCCAAAAATATTTTTGGCACAAAAAATGCATCCTACACCCTTGAAAGTTCAGTACATGTTAGCAGCCCAAAAAAGGCCTAAAAATGCATCTTAGGCCTGCAAAAATGTTGAAAACTTTGAAGGCCCAAAAAAGGGATTAACAGGCATCCTAGACCCCCTAAAGTCCAGAAAATGTTGGTGGGCCAAAAACTGTGCCAGAGAGCTCTGCATGTCCCAAAATCATTTGCAGCCTGAAAGGGGCATTAACCCGCATCATAGACTACTAAAATTCCCAAAAATATTTTGGCACAAAAAATGCATCCTACACCCCTGATAGTTCAGAATATGTTAGCAGCCCAAAAGTCCTTAAAATGCATCTTAGGCCTGCAAAAATGTTGAAATCTTTGAAGGCCCAAAAAAGGGGTTTACAGGCATCCTAGAACCCCTAAAGTCCAGAAAATGTTGGTGGCCCAAAAACTGTGCCAGAGAGCTCTACATGTCCCAAAATCATTTGCAGCCTGAAAGGGGCATTAACCCGCTTCATAGACCACTAAAATTCGCAAAAATACTTTTGGCACAAAAAATGCATCCTACAGCCTTGAAAGTTCAGTATATGTTAGCATCCCAAAAAATGCCTAAAAATGCATCTTAGGCCTGCAAAAATGTTGAAAACTTTGAAGGCCCAAAAAAGGGGTTTACAGGCATCCTAGACCCCCTAAAGTCCAGAAAATGTTGGTGGCCCAAAAACTGTGCCAGCTCTACATGTCCCAAAATCATTTGCAGCCTGAAAGGGGCATTAACCCGCATCATAGACCACTAAAAGTCCTAAAAATATTTTGGCACAAAAAATGCATCCTACACCCCTGATAGTTCAGAATATGTTAGCAGCCCAAAAGTCCTTAAAATGCATCTTAGGCCTGCAAAAATGTTGAAAACTTTGAAGGCCCAAAAAAGGGGTTTACAGGCATCGTAGACCCCCTAAAGTCCAGAAAATATTGGTGGCCTAATAACTGTGTCAGATAGCTCTGAATATCCCAAAAACATTTGCAGCCTGAAAGGGGCATTAACCCGCATCCCGGACCCCTGAAATTCCCAAAAATATTTTTGGCACAAAAAATGCATCCTACACCCCTGCAAGTTCAGAATATGTTAGCAGCCAAAAAAAGGCCTTAAAATGCATTTTCGTCCTGCAAAAAGGTTGAAAACTTTGAAGGCCCAAAAAAGTGGTTTACAGGCATCCTAGACCCCCTAAAGTCCAGAAAATTTTGGTGGCCCAAAAACTGTGCCAGAGAGCTCTACATGTCCCAAAATAATTTGCAGCCTGAAAGGGGCATTAACCCGCATCATAGACCACTAAAAGTCCTAAAAATATTTTGGCACAAAAAATGCATCCTACACCCCTGCAGGTTCAGAATGTTAGCAGCCCAAAAAAGGCCTTAAAATGCATTTTAGGCCTGCAAAAATGTTGAAAACTTTGAAGGCCCAAAAAAAGGGGGTTACAGGCATCCTAGACCCCTTAAAGTCCAGAAAATGTTGGTGGCCCAAAAACTGTGCCAGAGAGCTCTGCGTTTCCCAAAATCATTTTCAGCCTGAAAGGGGCATTAACCCGCATCCCAGACCCCTGAAATTCCCAAAAATATTTTTGGCACAAAAAATGCATCCTACACCCTTGAAGGTTCAGTATATGTTAGCAGCCCAAAAAAGGCCTAAAAATGCATCTTAGGCTTGCAAAAATGTTGAAAACTTTGAAGGCCCAAAAAAGGGGTTTACAGGCATCGTAGACCCCCTAAAGTCCAGAAAATATTGGTGGCCTAATAACTGTGTCAGATAGCTCTGAATATCCCAAAAACATTTGCAGCCTGAAAGGGGCATTAACCCGCATCCCAGACCCCTGAAATTCCCAAAAATATTTTTGGCACAAAAAATGCATCCTTCACCCTTGAAAGTTCAGTGTAGGTTAGCAGCCCAAAAAATGCCTAAACATGCATCTTAGGCCTGCAAAAATGTTGAAAACTTTGAAGGCCCAAAAAAGGGGTTTACAGGCATCGTAGACCCCCTAAAGTCCAGAAAATATTGGTGGCCTAATAACTGTGTCAGATAGCTCTGAATATCCCAAAAACATTTGCAGCCTGAAAGGGGCATTAACCCGCATCCCGGACCCCTGAAATTCCCAAAAATATTTTTGGCACAAAAAATGCATCCTACACCCCTGCAAGTTCAGAATATGTTAGCAGCCAAAAAAAGGCCTTAAAATGCATTTTTCGTCCTGCAAAAAGGTTGAAAACTTTGAAGGCCCAAAAAAGTGGTTTACAGGCATCCTAGACCCCCTAAAGTCCAGACAATTTTGGTGGCCCAAAAACTGTGCCAGAGAGCTCTACATGTCCCAAAATCATTTGCAGCCTGAAAGGGGCATTAACCCGCATCATAGACCACTAAAATTCCTAAAAATATTTTGGCACAAAAAATGCATCCTACACCCCTGCAAGTTCAGAATGTTAGCAGCCCAAAAAAGGCCTTAAAATGCATTTTAGGCCTGCAAAAATGTTGAAAACTTTGAAGGCCCAAAAAAGGGGGTTACAGGCATCCTAGACCCCTTAAAGTCCAGAAAATGTTGGTGGCCCAAAAACTGTGCCAGAGAGCTCTGCGTGTCCCAAAATCATTTTCAGCCTGAAAGGGGCATTAACCCGCTTCATAGACCACTAAAATTCCCAAAAATATGTTGGCACAAAAAATGCATCCTACACCCCTTTAAGTTGAGAATAAGTTAGCAGCCCAAAAAAGGCCTTAAAATGCATTTTAGGCCTGCAAAAAGGTTGAAACCTTTGAAGGACCAAAAAAGGGGTTTACAGGCATCCTAGACCCCCTAAAGTCCAGAAAATATTGGTGGCCCAAAAACTGTGCCAGAGAGCTCTTCATGTCCCAACATCATGTGCAGCCTGAAAGGGGCATTAACCCGCTTCATAGACCACTAAAATTCCCAAAAATATTTTGGCACAAAAAATGCATCCTACACCCCTGAAAGTTCAGAATATGCTAGCATCCCAAAAAAGGCCTTAAAATGCATCTTAGGCCTGCAAAGATGTTGAAAACTTTGAAGGCCCAAAAAAGGGGTTTACAGGCATCGTAGACCCCCTAAAGTCCAGAAAATATTGGTGGCCTAATAACTGTCAGATAGCTCTGAATACCCCAAAAACATTTGCAGCCTGAAAGGGGCATTAACCCGCATCCCGGACCCCTGAAATTCCCAAAAATATTTTTGGCACAAAAAATGCATCCTACACCCCTGCAAGTTCAGAATATGTTAGCTGCCAAAAAAAGGCCTTAAAATGCATTTTAGTCCTGCAAAAAGATTGAAAACTTTGAAGGCCCAAAAAAGTGGATTACAGGCATCCTAGACCCCCTAAAGTCCAGACAATTTTGGTGGCCCAAAAACTGTGCCAGAGAGCTCTGCATGTCCCAAAATCATTTTCAGCCTAAAAGGGGCATTAACCCGCATCCCAGACCCCTGAAATTCCCAAAAATATTTTTGGCACAAAAAATGCATCCTACACCCTTGAAGGTTCAGTATATGTTAGCAGCCCAAAAAAGGCCTAAAAATGCATCTTAGGCTTGCAAAAATGTTGAAAACTTTGAAGGCCCAAAAAAGGGGTTTACAGGCATCGTAGACCCCCTAAAGTCCAGAAAATATTGGTGGCCTAATAACTGTGTCAGATAGCTCTGAATATCCCAAAAACATTTGCAGCCTGAAAGGGGCATTAACCCGCATCCCAGACCCCTGAAATTCCCAAAAATATTTTTGGCACAAAAAATGCATCCTTCACCCTTGAAAGTTCAGTGTAGGTTAGCAGCCCAAAAAATGCCTAAAAATGCATCTTAGGCCTGCAAAAATGTTGAAAACTTTGAAGGCCCAAAAAAGGGGTTTACAGGCATCCTAGACCCCCTAAAGTCCAGAAAATATCGGTGGCCTAAAAACTGTCAGATAGCTCTGAATATCCCAAAAACATTTGCAGCCTGGAAGGGGCATTAACCCGCATCCCAGACCCCTGAAATTCCCAAAAATATTTTTGGCACAAAAAATGCATCCTACACCCTTGAAAGTTCAGTATATGTTAGCAGCCCAAAAAAGGCCTTAAAATGCATTTTCGTCCTGCAAAAAGGTTGAAAACTTTGAAGGCCCAAAAAAGGGGTTTACAGGCATCTTAGACCCCCTAAAGTCCAGAAAATGTTGGTGGCCCAAATACTGTGCCAGACAGCTCTCCATGTCCCAAAATCATTTGCAGCCTGAAAGGGGCATTAACCCACATCATAGACCACTGAAATTCCCAAAAATATTTTAGCACAAAAAATGCATCCTACACCCCTGTAAGTTCATAATATGTTAGCAGCCCAAAAAAGGCCTTAAAATGCATTTTCGTCCTGCAAAAAGGTTGAAAACTTTGAAGGACCAAAAAAGGGGTTTACAGGCATCCTAGACCCCCTAAAGTCCAGAAAATGTTGGTGGCCCAAAAACTGTGCCAGAGAGCTCTGCATGTCCCAAAATCGTTTGCAGCCTGAAAGGGGCATTAACACGCATCATAGACCACTAAAATTCCCAAAAATATTTTGGCACAAAAAATGCATCCTACACCCCTGCAAGTTCAGAATATGTTAGCAGCCCAAAAAAGGCCTAAAAATGCATCTTAGGCCTGCAAAAATGTTGAAAACTTTGAAGGCCCAAAAAAGGGGGTTACAGGCATCCTAGACCCCTTAAAGTCCAGAAAATGTTGGTGGCCCAAAAACTGTGCCAGAGAGCTCTGCATGTCCCAAAATCATTTGCAGCCTGAAAGGGGCATTAACCCGCATCCCAGACCCCTGAAATTCCCAAAAATATTTTTGGCACAAAAAATGCATCCTTCACCCTTGAAAGTTCAGTGTAGGTTAGCAGCCCAAAAAATGCCTAAAAATGCATCTTAGGCCTGCAAAAATGTTGAAAACTTTGAAGGCCCAAAAAAGGGGTTTACAGGCATCCTAGACCCCCTAAAGTCCAGAAAATATCGGTGGCCTAAAAACTGTCAGATAGCTCTGAATATCCCAAAAACATTTGCAGCCTGGAAGGGGCATTAACCCGCATCCCAGACCCCTGAAATTCCCAAAAATATTTTTGGCACAAAAAATGCATCCTACACCCTTGAAAGTTCAGTATATGTTAGCAGCCCAAAAAAGGCCTTAAAATGCATTTTCGTCCTGCAAAAAGGTTGAAAACTTTGAAGGCCCAAAAAAGGGGTTTACAGGCATCTTAGACCCCCTAAAGTCCAGAAAATGTTGGTGGCCCAAATACTGTGCCAGACAGCTCTCCATGTCCCAAAATCATTTGCAGCCTGAAAGGGGCATTAACCCGCATCATAGACCACTGAAATTCCCAAAAATATTTTAGCACAAAAAATGCATCCTACACCCCTGTAAGTTCATAATATGTTAGCAGCCCAAAAAAGGCCTTAAAATGCATTTTCGTCCTGCAAAAAGGTTGAAAACTTTGAAGGACCAAAAAAGGGGTTTACAGGCATCCTAGACCCCCTAAAGTCCAGAAAATGTTGGTGGCCCAAAAACTGTGCCAGAGAGCTCTGCATGTCCCAAAATCGTTTGCAGCCTGAAAGGGGCATTAACACGCATCATAGACCACTAAAATTCCCAAAAATATTTTGGCACAAAAAATGCATCCTACACCCCTGCAAGTTCAGAATATGTTAGCAGCCCAAAAAAGGCCTAAAAATGCATCTTAGGCCTGCAAAAATGTTGAAAACTTTGAAGGCCCAAAAAAGGGGGTTACAGGCATCCTAGACCCCTTAAAGTACAGACAATTTTGGTGGCCCAAAAACTGTGCCAGAGAGCTCTGCATGTCCCAAAATCATTTTCAGCCTAAAAGGGGCATTAACCCGCATCCCAGACCCCTGAAATTCCCAAAAATATTTTTGGCACAAAAAATGCATCCTACACCCCTGCAAGTTCAGAATATGTTAGCAGCCCAAAAAAGGCCTAAAAATGCATCTTAGGCCTGCAAAAATGTTGAAAACTTTGAAGGCCCAAAAAAGGGGGTTACAGGCATCCTAGACCCCTTAAAGTCCAGAAAATGTTGGTGGCCCAAAAACTGTGCCAGAGAGCTCTGCATGTCCCAAAATCATTTGCAGCCTGAAAGGGGCATTAACCCGCATCCCAGACCCCTGAAATTCCCAAAAATATTTTTGGCACAAAAAATGCATCCTTCACCCTTGAAAGTTCAGTGTAGGTTAGCAGCCCAAAAAATGCCTAAAAATGCATCTTAGGCCTGCAAAAATGTTGAAAACTTTGAAGGCCCAAAAAAGGGGTTTACAGGCATCCTAGACCCCCTAAAGTCCAGAAAATATCGGTGGCCTAAAAACTGTCAGATAGCTCTGAATATCCCAAAAACATTTGCAGCCTGGAAGGGGCATTAACCCGCATCCCAGACCCCTGAAATTCCCAAAAATATTTTTGGCACAAAAAATGCATCCTACACCCTTGAAAGTTCAGTATATGTTAGCAGCCCAAAAAAGGCCTTAAAATGCATTTTCGTCCTGCAAAAAGGTTGAAAACTTTGAAGGCCCAAAAAAGGGGTTTACAGGCATCTTAGACCCCCTAAAGTCCAGAAAATGTTGGTGGCCCAAATACTGTGCCAGACAGCTCTCCATGTCCCAAAATCATTTGCAGCCTGAAAGGGGCATCAACCCGCATCATAGACCACTGAAATTCCCAAAAATATTTTAGCACAAAAAATGCATCCTACACCCCTGTAAGTTCATAATATGTTAGCAGCCCAAAAAAGGCCTTAAAATGCATTTTCGTCCTGCAAAAAGGTTGAAAACTTTGAAGGACCAAAAAAGGGGTTTACAGGCATCCTAGACCCCCTAAAGTCCAGAAAATGTTGGTGGCCCAAAAACTGTGCCAGAGAGCTCTGCATGTCCCAAAATCGTTTGCAGCCTGAAAGGGGCATTAACACGCATCATAGACCACTAAAATTCCCAAAAATATTTTGGCACAAAAAATGCATCCTACACCCCTGCAAGTTCAGAATATGTTAGCAGCCCAAAAAAGGCCTAAAAATGCATCTTAGGCCTGCAAAAATGTTGAAAACTTTGAAGGCCCAAAAAAGGGGGTTACAGGCATCCTAGACCCCTTAAAGTACAGACAATTTTGGTGGCCCAAAAACTGTGCCAGAGAGCTCTGCATGTCCCAAAATCATTTTCAGCCTAAAAGGGGCATTAACCCGCATCCCAGACCCCTGAAATTCCCAAAAATATTTTTGGCACAAAAAATGCATCCTACACCCCTGCAAGTTCAGAATATGTTAGCTGCCAAAAAAAGGCCTTAACATGCATTTTAGTCCTGCAAAAAGATTGAAAACTTTGAAGGCCCAAAAAAGTGGTTTACAGGCATCCTAGACCCCCTAAAGTCCAGACAATTTTGGTGGCCCAAAAACTGTGCCAGAGAGCTCTGCATGTCCCAAAATCATTTTCAGCCTAAAAGGGGCATTAACCCGCATCCCAGACCTCTGAAATTCCCCAAAATATTTTTGGCACAAAAAATGCATCCTACACCCTTGAAGGTTCAGTATATGTTAGCAGCACAAAAAAGGCCTAAAAATGCATCTTAGGCTTGCAAAAATGTTGAAAACTTTGAAGGCCCAAAAAAGGGGTTTACAGGCATCGTAGACCCCCTAAAGTCCAGAAAATATTGGTGGCCTAATAACTGTGTCAGATAGCTCTGAATATCCCAAAAACATTTGCAGCCTGAAAGGGGCATTAACCCGCATCCCAGACCCCTGAAATTCCCAAAAATATTTTTGGCACAAAAAATGCATCCTTCACCCTTGAAAGTTCAGTGTAGGTTAGCAGCCCAAAAAATGCCTAAAAATGCATCTTAGGCCTGCAAAAATGTTGAAAACTTTGAAGGCCCAAAAAAGGGGTTTACAGGCATCTTAGACCCCCTAAAGTCCAGAAA
Organism: Ambystoma mexicanum; assembly: GCF_040938575.1. Taxonomy (NCBI): domain Eukaryota; kingdom Metazoa; phylum Chordata; class Amphibia; order Caudata; family Ambystomatidae; genus Ambystoma; species Ambystoma mexicanum. The sequence goes on from NC_090937.1 coordinate 264,776,499, forward strand.
ATGTTGGTGGCCCAAATACTGTGCCAGACAGCTCTCCATGTCCCAAAATCATTTGCAGCCTGAAAGGGGCATTAACCCGCATCATAGACCACTGAAATGCCCAAAAATATTTTAGCACAAAAAATGCATCCTACACCCCTGTAAGTTCATAATATGTTAGCAGCCCAAAAAAGGCCTTAAAATGCATTTTCGTCCTGCAAAAAGGTTGAAAACTTTGAAGGACCAAAAAAGGGGTTTACAGGCATCCTAGACCCCCTAAAGTCCAGAAAATGTTGGTGGCCCAAAAACTGTGCCAGAGAGCTCTGCATGTCCCAAAATCGTTTGCAGCCTGAAAGGGGCATTAACACGCATCATAGACCACTAAAATTCCCAAAAATATTTTGGCACAAAAAATGCATCCTACACCCCTGCAAGTTCAGAATATGTTAGCAGCCCAAAAAAGGCCTAAAAATGCATCTTAGGCCTGCAAAAATGTTGAAAACTTTGAAGGCCCAAAAAAGGGGGTTACAGGCATCCTAGACCCCTTAAAGTCCAGAAAATGTTGGTGGCCCAAAAACTGTGCCAGAGAGCTCTGCATGTCCCAAAATCATTTGCAGCCTGAAAGGGGCATTAACCCACATCCCAGACCCCTGAAATTCCCAAAAATATTTTTGGCACAAAACATGCATCCTACGCCCTTGAAAGTTCAGTGTATGTTTGCAGCCCAAAAAATGCCTAAAAATGCATCTTAGGCCTGCAAAAATGTTGAAAACTTTGAAGGCCCAAAAAAGTGGTTTACAGGCATCCTAGACCCCCTAAAGTCTAGAAAATGTTGGTGGCCCAAAAACTGTGCCAGAGAGCTCTGCATGTCCCAAAATCATTTGCAGCCTGAAAGGGGCATTAACCTGCATCAAAGACCACTAAAATTCCCAAAAATATCTTGGCACAAAAAATACATCCTACACCCTTGAAAGTTCAGTATATGTTATCAGCCCAAAAAAGGCCTAAAATGCATTTTACGCCGGCAAAAATGTTGAAAACTTAGAAGGCCCAAAAAGGGGTTTACAAGCATCCTAGACCTCCTAAAGTCCAGAAAATGTTGTTGGCCCAAAAACTGTGCCAGAGAGCTCTGCATGTCCCAAAATCATTTGAAGCCTGAAAGGGGCATCAACCCGCATGCTAGACCACTGAAATTCCCAAAACTATTTTTGGCACAAAAAATGCATCCTACACCCCTGATAGTTCAGAATATGTTAGCAGCCCAAAAGTCCTTAAAATGTATCTTAGGCCTGCAAAAATGTTGAAAACTTTGAAGGCCCAAAAAAGGGGTTTACAGGCATCCTAGACCCCCTAAAGTCCAGAAAATATTGGTGGCCTAATAACTGTGTCAGATAGCTCTGAATATCCCAAAAACATTTGCAGCCTGAAAGGGGCATTAACCCGCATCCCAGACCCCTGAAATTCCCAAAAATATTTTTGGCACAAAAAATGCATCCTACACCCTTGAAAGTTCAGTATAGGTTAGCAGCCCAAAAAATGCCTAAAAATGCATCTTAGGCCTGCAAAACTGTTGAAAACTTTGAAGGCCCAAAAAAGTGCTTTACAGGCATCCTAGACCCCCTAAAGTCCAGACAATTTTGATGGCCCAAAAACTGTGCCAGAGAGCTCTGCATGTCCCAAAATCATTTGCAGCCTGAAAGGGGCATTAACCCGCATCCCAGACCCCTGAAATTCCCAAAAATATCTTTGGCACAAAAAATGCATCCTACACCCTTGAAAGTTCAGTATATGTTAGTAGCCCAAAAAACGCCTAAAAATGCATCTTAGGCCTGCAAAAATGTTGAAAACTTTGAAGGCCCAAAAAAGGGGTTTACAGGCATCCTAGACCCCCTAAAGTCCAGAAAATATTGGTGGCCCAAAAACTGTGCCAGAGAGCTCTGCATGTCCCAAAAACATTTGCACCCTGAAAGGGGCATTAACCCGCATCCCAGACCCCTGAAATTCCCAAAAATATTTTTGGCACAAAAAATGCATCCTACACCCTTGAAAGTTCAGTATATGTTAGCAGACCAAAAAAGGCCTAAAAATGCATCTTAGGCTTGCAAACATGTTCAGAACTTTGAAGGCCCAAAAAAGGGGTTTACAGGCATCCTACACCCCCCTAAAGTCCAGAAAATCTTGGAGTCCCAAAAACAGTGCCAGAGAGCTCTACATGTCCCTAAATCATTTGCAGCCTGAAAGGGGCATTAACCCGCATCCTAGACAACTGAAATTCCCAAAACTATTTTTGGCACAAAAAATGCATCCTACACCCCTGATAGTTCAGAATATGTTAGCAGCTCAAAAGGCCTTAAATTGCATCTTAGGCCTGCAAAAATGTTGAAAACTTTGAAGGCCCAAAAAAAGTGGTTTACAGGCATCCTAGACCCCCTAAAGTCCAGAAAATGTTGGTGGCCCAAAAACTGTGCCAGAGAGCTCTGCATGTCCCAAAATCATTTGCAGCCTGAAAGGGGCATTAACCCGCATCATAGACTACTAAGATTCCCAAAAATATTTTGGCACAAAAAATGCATCCTACACCCCTGCAAGTTCATAATATGTTAGCAGCCCAAAAAAGGCCTTAAAATGCATTTTCGGCCTGCAAAAAGGTTGAAAACTTTGAAGGCCCAAAAAAGGGGTTTACAGGCATCCTAGACCCCCTAAAGTCCAGAAAATGTTGGTGGCCCAAAAACTGTGCCAGAGAGCTCTACATGTCCCAAAATCATTTGCAGCCTGAAAGGGGCATTAACCCGCTTCATAGACCACTAAAATTCCCAAAAATACTTTTGGCACAAAAAATGCATCCTACACCCTTGAAAGTTCAGTATATGTTAGCATCCCAAAAAATGCCTAAAAGTGCATGTTAGGCCTGCAAAAATGTTGAAAACTTTGAAGGCCCAAAAAAGGGGTTTACAGGCATCCTAGACCCCCTAAAGTCCAGAAAATGTTGGTAGCCAAAAAACTGTGCCAGAGAGCTCTACATGTCCCAAAATCATTTGCAGCCTGAAAGGGGCATTAACCCGCATCATAGACCACTAAAATTCCCAAAAATATTTTGGCACAAAAAATGCATCCTTCACCCTTGAAAGTTCAGTATATGTTAGCATCCCAAAAAAGGCCTTACAATGCATTTTCGGCCGGCAAAAAGGTCGAAAACTTTGAAGGACCAAAAAAGGGGTTTGCAGGCATCCTAGACCCCTTAAAGTCCAGAAAATGGTGGTGGCCTAAAAACTGTGTCAGAGAGCTCTGCATGTCCCAAAATCATTTGCAGCCTGAAAGGGGCATTAACCTGCATCATAGACCACTGAAATTCCCAAAACTATTTTTGGCACAAAAAATGCATCCTACACCCCTGATAGTTCAGAATATGTTAGCATCCCAAAAAAGGCCTTAAAATGCATCTTAGGCCTGCAAAAATGTTGACAACTTTGAAGGCCCAAAAAAGGGGTTTACAGGCATCCTAGACCCCCTAAAGTCCAGAAAATATTGGTGGCCTAATAACTGTGTCAGATAGCTCTGATTATATCCCAAAAACATTTGCAGGCTGAAAGGGGCATTAACCCGCATCCCAGACCCCTGAAATTCCCAAAAATACTTTTGGCACAAAAAATGCATCCTACACCCTTGAAAGTTCAGTATATGTTAGTAGCCCAAAAAAGGCCTAAAAATGCATCTTAGGCCTGCAAAAATGTTGAAAACTTTGAAGGCCCAAAAAAGGGATTTACAGGCATCCTAGACCCCCTAAAGTCCAGAAAATGTTGGTGGCCCAAAAACTGTGCCAGAGAGCTCTGCATGTCCCAAAATCATTTGCAGCCTGAAAGGGGCATTAACCCGCATCATAGACTACTAAAATTCCCAAAAATATTTTGGCACAAAAAATGCATCCTACACCCCTGCAAGTTCATAATATGTTAGCAGCCCAAAAAAGGCCTTAAAATGCATTTTCGGCCTGCAAAAAGGTTGAAAACTTTGAAGGCCCAAAAAAGGGGTTTACAGGCATCCTAGACCCCCTAAAGTCCAGAAAATGTTGGTGGCCCAAAAACTGTGCCAGAGAGCTCTACATGTCCCAAAATCATTTGCAGCCTGAAAGGGGCATTAACCCGCTTCATAGACCACTAAAATTCCCAAAAACACTTTTGGCACAAAAAATGCATCCTACACCCTTGAAAGTTCAGTATATGTTAGCAGACCAAAAAAGGCCTAAAAATGCATCTTAGGCTTGCAAAAATGTTCAGAACTTTGAAGGCCCAAAAAAGGGGTTTACAGGCATCCTACACCCCCCTAAAGTCCAACACCCCCCTAAAGTCCAGAAAATGTTGGAGTCCCAAAAACAGTGCCAGAGAGCTCTACATGTCCCTAAATCATTTGCAGCCTGAAAGGGGCATTAACCCGCATCCTAGACAACTGAAATTCCCAAAACTATTTTTGGCACAAAAAATGCATCCTACACCCCTGATAGTTCAGAATATGTTAGCAGCTCAAAAGGCCTTAAATTGCATCTTAGGCCTGCAAAAATGTTGAAAACTTTGAAGGCCCAAAAAAAGTGGTTTACAGGCATCCTAGACCCCCTAAAGTCCAGGAAATATTGGTGGCTTAAAAACTGTGCCAGAGAGCTCTGCATGTCCCAAAATCGTTTGCAGCCTGAAAGGGGCATTAACCCGCATCATAGACCAATAAAATTCCCAAAAATATTTTGGCACAAAAAATGCATCCTACACCCCTGATAGTTCAGAATATGTTAGCAGCCCAAAAAAGGCCTAAAAATGCATCTTAGGCCTGCAAAAATGTTGAAAACTTTGAAGGCCCCAAAAAGGGGGTTACAGGCATCCTAGACCCCTTAAAGTCCAGAAAATGTTGGTGGCCCAAAAACTGTGCCAGAGAGCTCTGCATGTCCCAAAATCATTTGCAGCCTGAAAGGGGCATTAACCCACATCCCAGACCCCTGAAATTCCCAAAAATATTTTTGGCACAAAAAATGCATCCTACACCCTTGAAAGTTCAGTATATGTTAGCAGCCCAAAAAATGCCTAAAAATGCATCTTAGGCCTGCAAAAATGTTGAAAACTTTGAAGGCCCAAAAAAGGGGTTTACAGGCATCCTAGACCCCCTAAAGTCCAGAAAATGTTGGTGGCCTAATAACTGTGTCAGATAGCTCTGAATATCCCAAAAACATTTGCAGCCTGGAAGGGGCATTAACCCGCATCCCAGACCCCTGAAATTCAAAAAGTATTTTTGGCACAAAACATGCATCCTACGCCCTTGAAAGTTCAGTGTATGTTTGCAGCCCAAAAAATGCCTAAAAATGCATCTTAGGCCTGCAAAAATGTTGAAAACTTTGAAGGCCCAAAAAAGTGGTTTACAGGCATCCTAGACCCCCTAAAGTCTAGAAAATGTTGGTGGCCCAAAAACTGTGCCAGAGAGCTCTGCATGTCCCAAAATCATTTGCAGCCTGAAAGGGGCATTAACCTGCATCAAAGACCACTAAAATTCCCAAAAATATCTTGGCACAAAAAATACATCCTACACCCTTGAAAGTTCAGTATATGTTATCAGCCCAAAAAAGGCCTAAAATGCATTTTACGCCGGCAAAAATGTTGAAAACTTAGAAGGCCCAAAAAGGGGTTTACAAGCATCCTAGACCTCCTAAAGTCCAGAAAATGTTGTTGGCCCAAAAACTGTGCCAGAGAGCTCTGCATGTCCCAAAATCATTTGAAGCCTGAAAGGGGCATCAACCCGCATGCTAGACCACTGAAATTCCCAAAACTATTTTTGGCACAAAAAATGCATCCTACACCCCTGATAGTTCAGAATATGTTAGCAGCCCAAAAGTCCTTAAAATGTATCTTAGGCTTGCAAAAATGTTGAAAACTTTGAAGGCCCAAAAAAGGGGTTTACAGGCATCGTAGACCCCCTAAAGTCCAGAAAATATTGGTGGCCTAATAACTGTGTCAGATAGCTCTGAATATCCCAAAAACATTTGCAGCCTGAAAGGGGCATTAACCCGCATCCCAGACCCCTGAAATTCCCAAAAATATTTTTGGCACAAAAAATGCATCCTTCACCCTTGAAAGTTCAGTGTAGGTTAGCAGCCCAAAAAATGCCTAAAAATGCATCTTAGGCCTGCAAAAATGTTGAAAACTTTGAAGGCCCAAAATAGGGGTTTACAGGCATCCTAGACCCCCTAAAGTCCAGAAAATATCGGTGGCCTAAAAACTGTCAGATAGCTCTGAATATCCCAAAAACATTTGCAGCCTGGAAGGGGCATTAACCCGCATCCCAGACCCCTGAAATTCCCAAAAATATTTTTGGCACAAAAATGCATCCTACACCCTTGAAAGTTCAGTATATGTTAGCAGCCCAAAAAAGGCCTTAAAATGCATTTTCGTCCTGCAAAAAGGTTGAAAACTTTGAAGGCCCAAAAAAGGGGTTTACAGGCATCTTAGACCCCCTAAAGTCCAGAAAATGTTGGTGGCCCAAATACTGTGCCAGACAGCTCTCCATGTCCCAAAATCATTTGCAGCCTGAAAGGGGCATTAACCCGCATCATAGACCACTGAAATTCCCAAAAATATTTTAGCACAAAAAATGCATCCTACACCCCTGTAAGTTCATAATATGTTAGCAGCCCAAAAAAGGCCTTAAAATGCATTTTTGTCCTGCAAAAAGGTTGAAAACTTTGAAGGACCAAAAAAGGGGTTTACAGTCATCCTAGACCCCCTAAAGTCCAGAAAATGTTGGTGGCCCAAAAACTGTGCCAGAGAGCTCTGCATGTCCCAAAATCGTTTGCAGCCTGAAAGGGGCATTAACACGCATCATAGACCACTAAAATTCCCAAAAATATTTTGGCACAAAAAATGCATCCTACACCCCTGCAAGTTCAGAATATGTTAGCAGCCCAAAAAAGGCCTAAAAATGCATCTTAGGCCTGCAAAAATGTTGAAAACTTTGAAGGCCCAAAAAAGGGGGTTACAGGCATCCTAGACCCCTTAAAGTCCAGAAAATGTTGGTGGCCCAAAAACTGTGCCAGAGAGCTCTGCATGTCCCAAAATCATTTGCAGCCTGAAAGGGGCATTAACCCGCATCCCAGACCCCTGAAATTCAAAAAATATTTTTGGCACAAAACATGCATCCTACGCCCTTGAAAGTTCAGTGTATGTTTGCAGCCCAAAAAATGCCTAAAAATGCATCTTAGGCCTGCAAAAATGTTGAAAACTTTGAAGGCCCAAAAAAGTGGTTTACAGGCATCCTAGACCCCCTAAAGTCTAGAAAATGTTGGTGGCCCAAAAACTGTGCCAGAGAGCTCTGCATGTCCCAAAACCATTTGCAGCCTGAAAGGGGCATTAACCTGCATCAAAGACCACTAAAATTCCCAAAAATATCTTGGCACAAAAAATGCATCCTACACCCCTGATAGTTCAGAATATGTTAGCAGCCCAAAAGTCCTTAAAATGTATCTTAGGCCTGCAAAAATGTTGAAAACTTTGAAGGCCCAAAAAAGGGGTTTACAGGCATCCTAGACCCCCTAAAGTCCAGAAAATATTGGTGGCCTAATAACTGTGTCAGATAGCTCTGAATATCCCAAAAACATTTGCAGCCTGAAAGGGGCATTAACCCGCATCCCAGACCCCTGAAATTCCCAAAAATATTTTTGGCACAAAAAATGCATCCTACACCCTTGAAAGTTCAGTATAGGTTAGCAGCCCAAAAAATGCCTAAAAATGCATCTTAGGCCTGCAAAACTGTTGAAAACTTTGAAGGCCCAAAAAAGTGCTTTACAGGCATCCTAGACCCCCTAAAGTCCAGACAATTTTGATGGCCCAAAAACTGTGCCAGAGAGCTCTGCATGTCCCAAAATCATTTGCAGCCTGAAAGGGGCATTAACCCGCATCATAGACCAATAAAATTCCCAAAAATATTTTGGCACAAAAAATGCATCCTACACCCCTGATAGTTCAGAATATGTTAGCAGCCCAAAAAAGGCCTAAAAATGCATCTTAGGCCTGCAAAAATGTTCAGAACTTTGAAGGCCCAAAAAAGGGGTTTACAGGCATCCTACACCCCCCTAAAGTCCAGAAAATCTTGGAGTCCCAAAAACAGTGCCAGAGAGCTCTACATGTCCCTAAATCATTTGCAGCCTGAAAGGGGCATTAACCCGCATCCTAGACAACTGAAATTCCCAAAACTATTTTTGGCACAAAAAATGCATCCTACACCCCTGATAGTTCAGAATATGTTAGCAGCTCAAAAGGCCTTAAATTGCATCTTAGGCCTGCAAAAATGTTGAAAACTTTGAAGGCCCAAAAAAAGTGGTTTACAGGCATCCTAGACCCCCTAAAGTCCAGGAAATATTGGTGGCTTAAAAACTGTGCCAGAGAGCTCTGCATGTCCCAAAATCGTTTGCAGCCTGAAAGGGGCATTAACCCGCATCATAGACCAATAAAATTCCCAAAAATATTTTGGCACAAAAAATGCGTCCTACACCCCTGATAGTTCAGAATATGTTAGCAGCCCAAAAAAGGCCTAAAAATGCATCTTAGGCCTGCAAAAATGTTGAAAACTTTGAAGGCCCAAAAAAGGGGGTTACAGGCATCCTAGACCCCTTAAAGTCCAGAAAATGTTGGTGGCCCAAAAACTGTGCCAGAGAGCTCTGCATGTCCCAAAATCATTTGCAGCCTGAAAGGGGCATTAACCCGCATCCCAGACCCCTGAAATTCCCAAAAATATTTTTGGCACAAAAAATGCATCCTACACCCTTGAAAGTTCAGTATATGTTAGCAGCCCAAAAAATGCCTAAAAATGCATCTTAGGCCTGCAAAAATGTTGAAAACTTTGAAGGCCCAAAAAAGGGGTTTACAGGCATCCTAGACCCACTAAAGTCCAGAAAATGTTGGTGGCCTAATAACTGTGTCAGATAGCTCTGAATATCCCAAAAACATTTGCAGCCTGGAAGGGGCATTAACCCGCATCCCAGACCCCTGAAATTCAAAAATTATTTTTGGCACAAAACATGCATCCTACGCCCTTGAAAGTTCAGTGTATGTTTGCAGCCCAAAAAATGCCTAAAAATGCATCTTAGGCCTGCAAAAATGTTGAAAACTTTGAAGGCCCAAAAAAGTGGTTTACAGGCATCCTAGACCCCCTAAAGTCTAGAAAATGTTGGTGGCCCAAAAACTGTGCCAGAGAGCTCTGCATGTCCCAAAATCATTTGCAGCCTGAAAGGGGCATTAACCTGCATCAAAGACCACTAAAATTCCCAAAAATATCTTGGCACAAAAAATACATCCTACACCCTTGAAAGTTCAGTATATGTTATCAGCCCAAAAAAGGCCTAAAATGCTTTTTACGCCGGCAAAAATGTTGAAAACTTAGAAGGCCCAAAAAGGGGTTTACAAGCATCCTAGACCTCCTAAAGTCCAGAAAATGTTGTTGGCCCAAAAACTGTGCCAGAGAGCTCTGCATGTCCCAAAATCATTTGAAGCCTGAAAGGGGCATCAACCCGCATGCTAGACCACTGAAATTCCCAAAACTATTTTTGGCACAAAAAATACATCCTACACCCCTGATAGTTCAGAATATGTTAGCAGCCCAAAAGTCCTTAAAATGTATCTTAGGCCTGCAAAAATGTTGAAAACTTTGAAGGCCCAAAAAAGGGGTTTACAGGCATCCTAGACCCCCTAAAGTCCAGAAAATATTGGTGGCCTAATAACTGTGTCAGATAGCTCTGAATATCCCAAAAACATTTGCAGCCTGAAAGGGGCATTAACCCGCATCCCAGACCCCTGAAATTCCCAAAAATATTTTTGGCACAAAAAATGCATCCTACACCCTTGAAAGTTCAGTATAGGTTAGCAGCCCAAAAAATGCCTAAAAATGCATCTTAGGCCTGCAAAACTGTTGAAAACTTTGAAGGCCCAAAAAAGTGCTTTACAGGCATCCTAGACCCCCTAAAGTCCAGACAATTTTGATGGCCCAAAAACTGTGCCAGAGAGCTCTGCATGTCCCAAAATCATTTGCAGCCTGAAAGGGGCATTAACCCGCATCCCAGACCCCTGAAATTCCCAAAAATATTTTTGGCACAAAAAATGCATCCTACACCCTTGAAAGTTCAGTATATGTTAGTAGCCCAAAAAAGGCCTAAAAATGCATCTTAGGCCTGCAAAAATGTTGAAAACTTTGAAGGCCCAAAAAAGGGATTTACAGGCATCCTAGACCCCCTAAAGTCCAGAAAATGTTGGTGGCCCAAAAACTGTGCCAGAGAGCTCTGCATGTCCCAAAATCATTTGCAGCCTGAAAGGGGCATTAACCCGCATCATAGACTACTAAAATTCCCAAAAATATTTTGGCACAAAAAATGCATCCTACACCCCTGCAAGTTCATAATATGTTAGCAGCCCAAAAAAGGCCTTAAAATGCATTTTCGGCCTGCAAAAAAGTTGAAAACTTTGAAGGCCCAAAAAAGGGGTTTACAGGCATCCTAGACCCCCTAAAGTCCAGAAAATGTTGGTGGCCCAAAAACTGTGCCAGAGAGCTCTACATGTCCCAAAATCATTTGCAGCCTGAAAGGGGCATTAACCCGCTTCATAGACCACTAAAATTCCCAAAAATACTTTTGGCACAAAAAATGCATCCTACACCCTTGAAAGTTCAGTATATGTTAGCATCCCAAAAAATGCCTAAAAGTGCATGTTAGGCCTGCAAAAATGTTGAAAACTTTGAAGGCCCATTACAGGCATCCTAGACCCCCTAAAGTCCAGAAAATGTTGGTAGCCAAAAAACTGTGCCAGAGAGCTCTACATGTCCCAAAATCATTTGCAGCCTGAAAGGGGCATTAACCCGCATCATAGACCACTAAAATTCCCAAAAATATTTTGGCACAAAAAATGCATCCTTCACCCTTGAAAGTTCAGTATATGTTAGCATCCCAAAAAAGGCCTTACAATGCATTTTCGGCCGGCAAAAAGGTCGAAAACTTTGAAGGACCAAAAAAGGGGTTTGCAGGCATCCTAGACCCCTTAAAGTCCAGAAAATGGTGGTGGCCTAAAAACTGTGTCAGAGAGCTCTGCATGTCCCAAAATCATTTGCAGCCTGAAAGGGGCATTAACCTGCATCATAGACCACTGAAATTCCCAAAACTATTTTTGGCACAAAAAATGCATCCTACACCCCTGATAGTTCAGAATATGTTAGCATCCCAAAAAAGGCCTTAAAATGCATTTTAGGCCTGCAAAAATGTTGACAACTTTGAAGGCCCAAAAAAGGGGTTTACAGGCATCCTAGACCCCCTAAAGTCCAGAAAATATTGGTGGCCTAATAACTGTGTCAGATAGCTCTGAATATCCCAAAAACATTTGCAGGCTGAAAGGGGCATTAACCCGCATCCCAGACCCCTGAAATTCCCAAAAATACTTTTGGCACAAAAAATGCATCCTACACCCTTGAAAGTTCAGTATATGTTAGTAGCCCAAAAAAGGCCTAAAAATGCATCTTAGGCCTGCAAAAATGTTGAAAACTTTGAAGGCCCAAAAAAGGGATTTACAGGCATCCTAGACCCCCTAAAGTCCAGAAAATGTTGGTGGCCCAAAAACTGTGCCAGAGAGCTCTGCATGTCCCAAAATCATTTGCAGCCTGAAAGGGGCATTAACCCGCATCATAGACTACTAAAATTCCCAAAAATATTTTGGCACAAAAAATGCATCCTACACCCTTGAAAGTTCAGTATATGTTAGCAGACCAAAAAAGGCCTAAAAATGCATCTTAGGCTTGCAAAAATGTTCAGAACTTTGAAGGCCCAAAAAAGGGGTTTACAGGCATCCTACACCCCCCTAAAGTCCAGAAAATGTTGGAGTCCCAAAAACAGTGCCAGAGAGCTCTACATGTCCCTAAATCATTTGCAGCCTGAAAGGGGCATTAACCCGCATCCTAGACAACTGAAATTCCCAAAACTATTTTTGGCACAAAAAATGCATCCTACACCCCTGATAGTTCAGAATATGTTAGCAGCTCAAAAGGCCTTAAATTGCATCTTAGGCCTGCAAAAATGTTGAAAACTTTGAAGGCCCAAAAAAAGTGGTTTACAGGCATCCTAGACCCCCTAAAGTCCAGGAAATATTGGTGGCTTAAAAACTGTGCCAGAGAGCTCTGCATGTCCCAAAATCGTTTGCAGCCTGAAAGGGGCATTAACCCGCATCATAGACCAATAAAATTCCCAAAAATATTTTGGCACAAAAAATGCATCCTACACCCCTGATAGTTCAGAATATGTTAGCAGCCCAAAAAAGGCCTAAAAATGCATCTTAGGCCTGCAAAAATGTTGAAAACTTTGAAGGCCCAAAAAAGGGGGTTACAGGCATCCTAGACCCCTTAAAGTCCAGAAAATGTTGGTGGCCCAAAAACTGTGCCAGAGAGCTCTGCATGTCCCAAAATCATTTGCAGCCTGAAAGGGGCATTAACCCGCATCCCAGACCCCTGAAATTCCCAAAAATATTTTTGGCACAAAAAATGCATCCTACACCCTTGAAAGTTCAGTATATGTTAGCAGCCCAAAAAATGCCTAAAAATGCATCTTAGGCCTGCAAAAATGTTGAAAACTTTGAAGGCCCAAAAAAGGGGTTTACAGGCATCCTAGACCCCCTAAAGTCCAGAAAATGTTGGTGGCCTAATAACTGTGTCAGATAGCTCTGAATATCCCAAAAACATTTGCAGCCTGGAAGGGGCATTAACCCGCATCCCAGACCCCTGAAATTCAAAAAATATTTTTGGCACAAAACATGCATCCTACGCCCTTGAAAGTTCAGTGTATGTTTGCAGCCCAAAAAATGCCTAAAAATGCATCTTAGGCCTGCAAAAATGTTGAAAACTTTGAAGGCCCAAAAAAGTGGTTTACAGGCATCCTAGACCCCCTAAAGTCTAGAAAATGTTGGTGGCCCAAAAACTGTGCCAGAGAGCTCTGCATGTCCCAAAATCATTTGCAGCCTGAAAGGGGCATTAACCTGCATCAAAGACCACTAAAATTCCCAAAAATATCTTAGCACAAAAAATACATCCTACACCTTTGAAAGTTCAGTATATGTTATCAGCCCAAAAAAGGCCTAAAATGCATTTTACGCCGGCAAAAATGTTGAAAACTTAGAAGGCCCAAAAAGGGGTTTACAAGCATCCTAGACCTCCTAAAGTCCAGAAAATGTTGTTGGCCCAAAAACTGTGCCAGAGAGCTCTGCATGTCCCAAAATCATTTGAAGCCTGAAAGGGGCATCAACCCGCATGCTAGACCACTGAAATTCCCAAAACTATTTTTGGCACAAAAAATGCATCCTACACCCCTGATAGTTCAGAATATGTTAGCAGCCCAAAAGTCCTTAAAATGTATCTTAGGCCTGCAAAAATGTTGAAAACTTTGAAGGCCCAAAAAAGGGGTTTACAGGCATCCTAGACCCCCTAAAGTCCAGAAAATATTGGTGGCCTAATAACTGTGTCAGATAGCTCTGAATATCCCAAAAACATTTGCAGCCTGAAAGGGGCATTAACCCGCATCCCAGACCCCTGAAATTCCCAAAAATATTTTTGGCACAAAAAATGCATCCTACACCCTTGAAAGTTCAGTATAGGTTAGCAGTCCAAAAATGCCTAAAAATGCATCTTAGGCCTGCAAAACTGTTGAAAACTTTGAAGGCCCAAAAAAGTGCTTTACAGGCATCCTAGACCCCCTAAAGTCCAGACAATTTTGATGGCCCAAAAACTGTGCCAGAGAGCTCTGCATGTCCCAAAATCATTTGCAGCCTGAAAGGGGCATTAACCCGCATCCCAGACCCCTGAAATTCCCAAAAATATTTTTGGCACAAAAAATGCATCCTACACCCTTGAAAGTTCAGTATATGTTAGTAGCCCAAAAAAGGCCTAAAAATGCATCTTAGGCCTGCAAAAATGTTGAAAACTTTGAAGGCCCAAAAAAGGGATTTACAGGCATCCTAGACCCCCTAAAGTCCAGAAAATGTTGGTGGCCCAAAAACTGTGCCAGAGAGCTCTGCATGTCCCAAAATCATTTGCAGCCTGAAAGGGGCATTAACCCGCATCATAGACTACTAAAATTCCCAAAAATATTTTGGCACAAAAAATGCATCCTACACCCCTGCAAGTTCATAATATGTTAGCAGCCCAAAAAAGGCCTTAAAATGCATTTTCGGCCTGCAAAAAGGTTGAAAACTTTGAAGGCCCAAAAAAGGGGTTTACAGGCATCCTAGACCCCCTAAAGTCCAGAAAATGTTGGTGGCCCAAAAACTGTGCCAGAGAGCTCTACATGTCCCAAAATCATTTGCAGCCTGAAAGGGGCATTAACCCGCTTCATAGACCACTAAAATTCCCAAAAATACTTTTGGCACAAAAAATGCATCCTACACCCTTGAAAGTTCAGTATATGTTAGCATCCCAAAAAATGCCTAAAAGTGCATCTTAGGCCTGCAAAAATGTTGAAAACTTTGAAGGCCCAAAAAAGGGGTTTACAGGCATCCTAGACCCCCTAAAGTCCAGAAAATGTTGGTAGCCAAAAAACTGTGCCATAGAGCTCTACATGTCCCAAAATCATTTGCAGCCTGAAAGGGGCATTAACCTGCATCATAGACCACTGAAATTCCCAAAACTATTTTTGGCACAAAAAATGCATCCTACACCCTTGATAGTTCAGAATATGTTAGCATCCCAAAAAAGGCCTTAAAATGCATCTTAGGCCTGCAAAAATGTTGACAACTTTGAAGGCCCAAAAAAGGGGTTTACAGGCATCCTAGACCCCCTAAAGTCCAGAAAATATTGGTGGCCTAATAACTGTGTCAGATAGCTCTGAATATCCCAAAAACATTTGCAGGCTGAAAGGGGCATTAACCCGCATCCCAGACCCCTGAAATTCCCAAAAATACTTTTGGCACAAAAAATGCATCCTACACCCTTGAAAGTTCAGTATATGTTAGTAGCCCAAAAAAGGCCTAAAAATGCATCTTAGGCCTGCAAAAATGTTGAAAACTTTGAAGGCCCAAAAAAGGGATTTACAGGCATCCTAGACCCCCTAAAGTCCAGAAAATGTTGGTGGCCCAAAAACTGTGCCAGAGAGCTCTGCATGTCCCAAAATCATTTGCAGCCTGAAAGGGGCATTAACCCGCATCATAGACTACTAAAATTCCCAAAAATATTTTGGCACAAAAAATGCATCCTACACCCCTGCAAGTTCATAATATGTTAGCAGCCCAAAAAAGGCCTTAAAATGCATTTTCGGCCTGCAAAAAGGTTGAAAACTTTGAAGGCCCAAAAAAGGGGTTTACAGGCATCCTAGACCCCCTAAAGTCCAGAAAATGTTGGTGGCCCAAAAACTGTGCCAGAGAGCTCTACATGTCCCAAAATCATTTGCAGCCTGAAAGGGGCATTAACCCGCTTCATAGACCACTAAAATTCCCAAAAACACTTTTGGCACAAAAAATGCATCCTACACCCTTGAAAGTTCAGTATATGTTAGGATCCCAAAAAATGCCTAAAAGTGCATCTTAGGCCTGCAAAAATGTAGAAAACTTTGAAGGCCCAAAAAAGGGGTTTACAGGCATCCTAGACCCCCTAAAGTCCAGAAAATGTTGGTGGCCGAAAAACTGTGCCAGAGAGCTCTACATGTCCCAAAATCATTTGCAGCCTGAAAGGGGCATTAACCCGCATCATAGACCACTAAAATTCCCAAACATATTTTGGCACAAAAAATGCATCCTTCACCCTTGAAAGTTCAGTATATGTTAGCATCCCAAAAAAGGCCTTACAATGCATTTTCGGCCGGCAAAAAGGTCGAAAACTTTGAAGGACCAAAAAATGGGTTTACAGGCATCCTAGACCCTTAAAGTCCAGAAAATGGTGGTGGCCTAAAAACTGTGTCAGAGAGCTCTGCATGTCCCAAAATCATTTGCAGCCTGAAAGGGGCATTAACCTGCATCATAGACCACTGAAATTCCCAAAACTATTTTTGGCACAAAAAATGCATCCTACACCCCTGATAGTTCAGAATATGTTAGCATCCCAAAAAAGGCCTTAAAATGCATCTTAGGCCTGCAAAAATGTTGACAACTTTGAAGGCCCAAAAAAGGGGTTTACAGGCATCCTAGACCCCCTAAAGTCCAGAAAATATTGGTGGCCTAATAACTGTGTCAGATAGCTCTGAATATCCCAAAAACATTTGCAGCCTGAAAGGGGCATTAACCCGCATCCCAGACCCCTGAAATTCCCAAAAATACTTTTGGCACAAAAAACTCATCCTACACCCTTGAAAGTTCAGTATAGGTTAGCAGCCCAAAAACGGCCTTAAAATGCATCTTAGGCCTGCAAAAATGTTGAAAACTTTGAAGGCCCAAAAAAGTGGTTTACAGGCATCCTAGACCCCCTAAAGTCCAGAAAATGTTGGTGGCCTAATAACTGTGTCAGATAGCTCTGAATATCCCAAAAACATTTGCAGGCTGAAAGGGGCATTAACCCGCATCCCAGACCCCTGAAATTCCCAAAAATACTTTTGGCACAAAAAATGCATCCTACACCCTTGAAAGTTCAGTATATGTTAGTAGCCCAAAAAAGGCCTAAAAATGCATCTTAGGCCTGCAAAAATGTTGAAAACTTTGAAGGCCCAAAAAAGGGATTTACAGGCATCCTAGACCCCCTAAAGTCCAGAAAATGTTGGTGGCCCAAAAACTGTGCCAGAGAGCTCTGCATGTCCCAAAATCATTTGCAGCCTGAAAGGGGCATTAACCCGCATCATAGACTACTAAAATTCCCAAAAATATTTTGGCACAAAAAATGCATCCTACACCCCTGCAAGTTCATAATATGTTAGCAGCCCAAAAAAGGCCTTAAAATGCATTTTCGGCCTGCAAAAAGGTTGAAAACTTTGAAGGCCCAAAAAAGGGGTTTACAGGCATCCTAGACCCCCTAAAGTCCAGAAAATGTTGGTGGCCCAAAAACTGTGCCAGAGAGCTCTGCATGTCCCAAAATCATTTGCAGCCTGAAAGGGGCATTAACCCGCTTCATAGACCACTAAAATTCCCAAAAACACTTTTGGCACAAAAAATGCATCCTACACCCTTGAAAGTTCAGTATATGTTAGCATCCCAAAAAATGCCTAAAAGTGCATCTTAGGCCTGCAAAAATGTTGAAAACTTTGAAGGCCCAAAAAAGGGGTTTACAGGCATCCTAGACCCCCTAAAGTCCAGAAAATGTTGGTGGCCGAAAAACTGTGCCAGAGAGCTCTACATGTCCCAAAATCATTTGCAGCCTGAAAGGGGCATTAACCCGCATCATAGACCACTAAAATTCCCAAACATATTTTGGCACAAAAAATGCATCCTTCACCCTTGAAAGTTCAGTATATGTTAGCATCCCAAAAAAGGCCTTACAATGCATTTTCGGCCGGCAAAAAGGTCGAAAACTTTGAAGGCCCAAAAAGGGGTTTACAAGCATCCTAGACCTCCTAAAGTCCAGAAAATGTTGTTGGCCCAAAAACTGTGCCAGAGAGCTCTGCATGTCCCAAAATCATTTGAAGCCTGAAAGGGGCATTAACCCGCATGCTAGACCACTGAAATTCCCAAAACTATTTTTGGCAGAAAAAATGCATCCTACACCCCTTATAGTTCAGAATATGTTAGCAGCCCAAAAGTCCTTAAAATGCATCTTAGGCCTGCAAAAATGTTGAAAACTTTGAAGGCCCAAAAAAGGGGTTTACAGGCATCCTAGACCCCCTAAAGTCCAGAAAATGTTGGTGGGCCAAAAACTGTGCCAGAGAGCTCTGCATGTCCCAAAATCATTTGCAGCCTGAAAGGGGCATTAACCCGCATCATAGACTACTAAAATTCCTAAAAATATTTTGGCACAACAAATGCATCCTACACCCCTGCAAGTTCAGTATATGTTAGCATCCCAAAAAATGCCTAAAAATGCATGTTAGGCCTGCAAAAATGTTGAAAACTTTGAAGGCCCAAAAAAGGGGTTTACAGGCATCCTAGATCCCCTAAAGTCCAGAAAATGTTGGTGGCCCAAAAACTGTGCCAGAGAGCTCTACATGTCCCAAAATCATTTTCAGCCTGAAAGGGGCATTAACCCGCTTCACCGACCACTAAAATTCCCAAAAATACTTTTGGCACAAAAAATGCATCCTACACCCTTGAAAGTTCAGTATATGTTAGCATCCCAAAAAATGCCTAAAAATGCATCTTAGGCCTGCAAAAATGTTGAAAACTTTGAAGGCCCAAAAAAGGGGTTTACAGGCATCCTAGATCCCCTAAAGTCCAGAAAATGTTGGTGGCCCAAAAACTGTGCCAGAGAGCTCTACATGTCCCAAAATCGTTTGCAGCCTGAAAGGGGCATTAACCCGCTTCATAGACCACTAAAATTCCCAAAAATACCTTTGGCACAAAAAATGCATCCTACACCCTTGAAAGTTCAGTATATGTTAGCATCCCAAAAAATGCCTAAAAATGCATCTTAGGCCTGCAAAAATGTTGAAAACTTTGAAGGCCCAAAAAAGGGGTTTACAGGCATCCTAGACCCCCTAAAGTCCAGAAAATGTTGGTGGCCCAAAAACTGTGCCAGAGAGCTCTACATGTCCCAAAATCGTTTGCAGCCTGAAAGAGGCATTAACCAGCATCATAGACCACTAACATTCCCAAAAATATTTTGGCACAAAAAATGCATCCTACACTCCTGCAAGTTGAGAATATGTTAGCAGCACAAAAAAGGCCTTAAAATGCATTTTCGGCCTGTATAAAGGTTGAAAACTTTGAAGGCCCAAAAAAGGGGTTTACAGGCATCCTAGACCCCCTAAAGTCCAGAAAATATTGGTGGTCCAAAAACTGTGCCAGACAGCTCTGCATGTCCCAAAATCATTTGCAGCCTGAAAGGGACATTAACCCGCATCCCAGACCCCTGAAATTCCCAAAAATATTTTTGGCACAAAAAATGCATCCTACACCCTTGAAAGTTCAGTATATGTTAGCAGCACAAAAAAGGCCTAAAAATGCATTTTAGGCCTGCAAAAATGTTGAAAACTTTGAAGGACCAAAAAAGGGGTTTACAGGCATCCTAGACCCCCTAAAGTCCAGAAAATGTTGGTGGCCCAAAAACTGTGCCAGAGAGCTCTGCATGTCCAAAAATCATTTGCAGCCTGAAAGGGGCATTAACCCGCATCATAGACGCCTAAAATTCCCAAAAATATTTTGGCACAAAAAATGCATCCTACACCCCTGCAAGTTCATAATATGTTAGCAACCCAAAAAAGGCCTTAAAATGCATTTTTCGGCCTGCAAAAAGGTTGAAAACTTTGAAGGACCAAAAAAAGGGGTTTACAGGCATCCTAGACCCCCTAAAGTCCAGAAAATATTGGTGGCCGAACAATTGTCAGATAGCTCTGAATATCCCAAAAACATTTGCAGCCTGGAAGGGGCATTAACCCGCATCCCAGACCCCTGAAATTCCCAAAAATATTTTTGGCACAAAAAATGCATCCTACACCCCTGAAAGTTCAGAATATGTTAGCAGCCCAAAAAAGGCCTTAAAATGCATCTTAGGCCTGAAAAAATGTTGAAAACTTTGAAGGCCCAAAAAAGGGGTTTACAGGCATCCTAGACCCCCTAAAGTCCAGAAAATGTTGGTGGCCCAAACACTGTGCCAGAGAGCTCTGCATGTCCCAAAATCATTTGCAGCCTGAAAGGGGCATTAACCCACATCATAGACAACTAAAATTCCCAAAAATATTTTAGCACAAAAAATGCATCCTACACCCCTGCAAGTTCATAATATGTTAGCAGCCCAAAAATGGCCTTAATATGCATTTTTGGCCTGCAAAAATGTTGAAAACTTTGAAGGCCCAAAAAAGGGGTTTACAGGCATCCTAGACCCCCTAACGTCCAGAAAATGTTGGTGGCCTAAAAACTGTGCCAGAGAGCTCTGCATGTCCCAAAATCATTTGCAGCCTGAAAGGGGCATTAACCCGCATCCTAGACCACTGAAATTCCCAAAACTATTTTTGGCACAAAAAATGCATCCTACACCCCTGAAAGTTCAGAATATGTTAGCAGCCCAAATGGCCTTAAATTGCATCTTAGGCCTGCAAAAATGTTGAAAACTTTGAAGGCCCAAAAAAAGTGGTTTACAGGCATCCTAGACCCCCTAAAGTCCAGAAAATGTTGGTGGCCCAAAAACTGTGCCAGAGAGCTCTACATGTCCCAAAATCATTTGCAGCCTGAAAGGGGCATTAACCCGCATCTTAGACCACTGAAATTCCCAAAACTATTTTTGGCACAAAAAATGCATCCTACACCCTTGAAAGTTCAGTATATGTTAGCAGCCCAAAAAAAGCCTAAAAATGCATCTTAGGCCTGCAAAAATGTTGAAAACTTTGAAGGCCCAAAAAAGGGGTTTACAGGCATCCTAGACCCCCTAAAGTCCAGAAAATGTTGGTGGCCTAATAACTGTGTCAGATAGCTCTGAATATCCCAAAAACATTTGCAGCCTGGAAGGGGCATTAACCCGCATCCCAGACCCCTGAAATTCAAAAAATATTTTTGGCACAAAACATGCATCCTACGCCCTTGAAAGTTCAGTGTATGTTTGCAGCCCAAAAAATGCCTAAAAATGCATCTTAGGCCTGCAAAAATGTTGAAAACTTTGAAGGCCCAAAAAAGTGGTTTACAGGCATCCTAGACCCCCTAAAGTCTAGAAAATGTTGGTGGCCCAAAAACTGTGCCAGAGAGCTCTGCATGTCCCAAAATCATTTGCAGCCTGAAAGGGGCATTAACCTGCATCAAAGACCACTAAAATTCCCAAAAATATCTTGGCACAAAAAATGCATCCTACACCCTTGAAAGTTCAGTATATGTTATCAGCCCAAAAAAGGCCTAAAATGCATTTTACGCCGGCAAAAATGTTGAAAACTTTGAAGGCCCAAAAAAGGGGTTTACAGGCATCCTAGACCCCCTAAAGTCCAGAAAATGTTGGTGGCCTAATAACTGTGTCAGATAGCTCTGAATATCCCAAAAACATTTGCAGCCTGGAAGGGGCATTAACCCGCATCCCAGACCCCTGAAATTCAAAAAATATTTTTGGCACAAAACATGCATCCTACGCCCTTGAAAGTTCAGTGTATGTTTGCAGCCCAAAAAATGCCTAAAAATGCATCTTAGGCCTGCAAAAATGTTGAAAACTTTGAAGGCCCAAAAAAGTGGTTTACAGGCATCCTAGACCTCCTAAAGTCCAGAAAATGTTGTTGGCCCAAAAACTGTGCCAGAGAGCTCTGCATGTCCCAAAATCATTTGAAGCCTGAAAGGGGCATCAACCCGCATGCTAGACCACTGAAATTCCCAAAACTATTTTTGGCACAAAAAATGCATCCTACACCCCTGATAGTTCAGAATATGTTAGCAGCCCAAAAGTCCTTAAAATGTATCTTAGGCCTGCAAAACTGTTGAAAACTTTGAAGGCCCAAAAAAGGGGTTTACAGGCATCCTAGACCCCCTAAAGTCCAGAAAATATTGGTGGCCCAAAAACTGTGTCAGAGAGCTCTACATGTCCCAAAATCATTTGCAGCCTGAAAGGGGCATTAACCCGCATCATAGACCACTGAAATTCCCAAAAATATGTTAGCACAAAAAATGCATCCTACACCCCTGTAAGTTCATAATATGTTAGCAGCCCAAAAAAGGCCTTAAAATGCATTTTCGGCCTGCAAAAAGGTTGAAAACTTTGAAGGCCCAAAAAAGGGGTTTACAGGCATCCTAGACCCCCTAAAGTCCAGAAAATGTTGGTGGCCCAAAAACTGTGTCAGAGAGCTCTACATGTCCCAAAATCATTTGCAGCCTGAAAGGGGCATTAACCCGCTTCATAGACCACTAAAATTCCCAAAAATACTTTTGGCACAAAAAATGCATCCTACACCCTTGAAAGTTCAGTATATGTTAGCATCCCAAAAAATGCCTAAAAATGCATCTTAGGCCTGCAAAAATGTTGAAAACTTTGAAGGCCCAAAAAAGGGGTTTACAGGCATCCTAGACCCCCTAAAGTCCAGAAAATGTTGGTGGCCGAAAAACTGTGCCAGAGAGCTCTACATGTCCCAAAATCATTTGCATCCTGAAAGGGGCATTAACCCGCATCATAGACCACTAAAATTCCCAAAAATATTTTGGCACAAAAAATGCATCCTACACCCTTGAAAGTTCAGTATATGTTAGCATCCCAAAAAAGGCCTTACAATGCATTTTCGGCCGGCAAAAAGGTTGAAAACTTTGAAGGACCGAAAAAGGGGTTTACAGGCATCCTAGACCCCTTAAAGTCCAGAAAATGGTGGTGGCCTAAAAACTGTGTCAGAGAGCTCTGCATGTCCCAAAATCATTTGCAGCCTGAAAGGGGCATTAACCTGCATCCCAGACCCCTGAAATTCCCAAAACTATTTTTGGCACAAAAAATGCATCCTACACCCCTGATAGTTCAGAATATGTTAGCATCCCAAAAACGGCCTTAAAATGCATCTTAGGCCTGCAAAAATGTTGAAAACTTTGAAGGCCCAAAAAAGTGGTTTACAGGCATCCTAGACCCCCTAAAGTCCAGAAAATTTTGGTGCCCCAAAAACTGTGCCAGAGAGCTCTGCATGTCCCAAAATCATTTGCAGCCTGAAAGGGGCATTAACCCGCATCATAGACCACTAAAATTCCCAAAAATATTTTGGCACAAAAAATGTATCCTACACCCCTGCAAGTTCATAATATGTTAGCAGCCCAAAAAAGGCCTTAAAATGCATTTTCGGCCTGCAAAAAGGTTGAAAACTTTGAAGGACCAAAAAAGGGGTTCACGGGCATCCTAGACCCCCTAAAGTCCAGAAAATATTGGTGGTCCAAAAACTGTGCCAGACAGCTCTCCATGTCCCAAAACCATCTGCAGCCTGAAAGGGGCATTAACCCTCATCCGAGACCACTGAAATTCCCAAAAATACTTTTGGCACAAAAAATGCATCCTACAACCTTGAAAGTTCAGTATATGTTAGCAGCCCAAAAAAGGCCTAAAAATGCATCTTAGGCCTGCAAAAGTGTTGAAAACTTTGAAGGCCCAAAAAAGGGGTTTACAGGCATCCTAGACCCCCTAAAGTCCAGAAAATGTTGGTGGCCCAAAAACTGTGCCAGAGAGCTCTGCATGTCCCAAAATCATTTGCAGCCTGAAAGGGGCATTAACCCGCATCCTAGACCACTGAAATTCCCAAAACTATTTTTGGCACAAAAAATGCATCCTACACCCCTGAAAGTTCAGAATATGTTAGCAGCCCAAATGGCCTTAAATTGCATCTTAGGCCTGCAAAAATGTTGAAAACTTTGAAGGCCCAAAAAAAGTGGTTTACAGGCATCCTAGACCCCCTAAAGTCCAGAAAATGTTGGTGGCCCAAAAACTGTGCCAGAGAGCTCTGCATGTCCCAAAATCATTTGCAGCCTGAAAGGGGCATTAACCCGCATCCCAGACCCCTGAAATTCCCAAAAATATTTTTGGCACAAAAAATGCATCCTACACCCTTGAAAGTTCAGTATATGTTAGCAGCCCAAAAAAGGCCTAAAAATGCATCTTAGGCTTGCAAAAATGTTGAAAACTTTGAAGGCCCAAAAAAGGGGTTTACAGGCATCCTAGACCCCCTAAAGTCCAGAAAATGTTGGTGGCCTAATAACTGTGTCAGATAGCTCTGAATATCCCAAAACCATTTGCAGCCTGGAAGGGGCATTAACCCGCATCCCAGACCCCTGAAATTCAAAAAATATTTTAGCACAAAAAATGCATCCTACACCCCTGCAAGTTCATAATATGTTAGCAGCCCAAAAAAGGCCTTAATATGCATTTTCGGCCTGCAAAAATGTTGAAAACTTTGAAGGCCCAAAAAAGGGGTTTACAGGCATCCTAGACCCCCTAAAGTCCAGAAAATGTTGGTGGCCTAAAAACTGTGCCAGAGAGCTCTGCATGTCCCAAAATCATTTGCAGCCTGAAAGGGGCATTAACCCGCATCCTAGACCACTGAAATTCCCAAAACTATTTTTGGCACAAAAAATGCATCCTACACCCCTGAAAGTTCAGAATATGTTAGCAGCCCAAATGGCCTTAAATTGCATCTTAGGCCTGCAAAAATGTTGAAAACTTTGAAGGCCCAAAAAAAGTGGTTTACAGGCATCCTAGACCCCCTAAAGTCCAGAAAATGTTGGTGGCCCAAAAACTGTGCCAGAGAGCTCTGCATGTCCCAAAATCATTTGCAGCCTGAAAGGGGCATTAACCCGCATCCCAGACCCCTGAAATTCCCAAAAATATTTTTGCCACAAAAAATGCATCCTACACCCTTGAAAGTTCAGTATATGTTAGCAGCCCAAAAAAAGCCTAAAAATGCATCTTAGGCCTGCAAAAATGTTGAAAACTTTGAAGGCCCAAAAAAGGGGTTTACAGGCATCCTAGACCCCCTAAAGTCCAGAAAATTTTGGTGCCCCAAAAACTGTGCCAGAGAGCTCTGCATGTCCCAAAATCATTTGCAGCCTGAAAGGGGCATTAACCCGCATCATAGACCACTAAAATTCCAAAAAATATTTTGGCACAAAAAATGTATCCTACACCCCTGCAAGTTCATAATATGTTAGCAGCCCAAAAAAGGCCTTAAAATGCATTTTCGGCCTGCAAAAAGGTTGAAAACTTTGAAGGACCAAAAAAGGGGTTCACAGGCATCCTAGACCCCCTAAAGTCCAGAAAATATTGGTGGTCCAAAAACTGTGCCAGACAGCTCTCCATGTCCCAAAACCATCTGCAGCCTGAAAGGGGCATTAACCCGCATCCTAGACCACTGAAATTCCCAAAAATACTTTTGGCACAAAAAATGCATCCTACAACCTTGAAAGTTCAGTATATGTTAGCAGCCCAAAAAAGGCCTAAAAATGCATCTTAGGCCTGCAAAAGTGTTGAAAACTTTGAAGGCCCAAAAAAGGGGTTTACAGGCATCCTAGACCCCCTAAAGTCCAGAAAATGTTGGTGGCCCAAAAACTGTGCCAGAGAGCTCTGCATGTCCCAAAATCATTTGCAGCCTGAAAGGGGCATTAACCCACATCATAGACAACTAAAATTCCCAAAAATATTTTAGCACAAAAAATGCATCCTACACCCCTGCAAGTTCATAATATGTTAGCAGCCCAAAAAAGGCCTTAATATGCATTTTCGGCCTGCAAAAATGTTGAAAACTTTGAAGGCCCAAAAAAGGGGTTTACAGGCATCCTAGACCCCCTAAAGTCCAGAAAATGTTGGTGGCCTAAAAACTGTGCCAGAGAGCTCTGCATGTCCCAAAATCATTTGCAGCCTGAAAGGGGCATTAACCCGCATCCTAGACCACTGAAATTCCCAAAACTATTTTTGGCACAAAAAATGCATCCTACACCCCTGAAAGTTCAGAATATGTTAGCAGCCCAAATGGCCTTAAATTGCATCTTAGGCCTGCAAAAATGTTGAAAACTTTGACGGCCCAAAAAAAGTGGTTTACAGGCATCCTAGACCCCCTAAAGTCCAGAAAATGTTGGTGGCCCAAAAACTGTGCCAGAGAGCTCTGCATGTCCCAAAATCATTTGCAGCCTGAAAGGGGCATTAACCCGCATCCCAGACCCCTGAAATTCCCAAAAATATTTTTGGCACAAAAAATGCATCCTACACCCTTGAAAGTTCAGTATATGTTAGCAGCCCAAAAAAAGCCTAAAAATGCATCTTAGGCCTGCAAAAATGTTGAAAACTTTGAAGGCCCAAAAAAGGGGTTTACAGGCATCCTAGACCCCCTAAAGTCCAGAAAATGTTGGTGGCCCAAAAACTGTGCCAGAGAGCTCTGCATGTCCCAAAATCATTTGCAGCCTGAAAGGGGCATTAACCCGCATCCCAGACCCCTGAAATTCCCAAAAATATTTTTGGCACAAAAAATGCATCCTACACCCTTGAAAGTTCAGTATATGTTAGCAGCCCAAAAAAGGCCTAAAAATGCATCTTAGGCTTGCAAAAATGTTGAAAACTTTGAAGGCCCAAAAAAGGGGTTTACAGGCATCCTAGACCCCCTAAAGTCCAGAAAATGTTGGTGGCCTAATAACTGTGTCAGATAGCTCTGAATATCCCAAAACCATTTGCAGCCTGGAAGGGGCATTAACCCGCATCCCAGACCCCTGAAATTCAAAAAATATTTTAGCACAAAAAATGCATCCTACACCCCTGCAAGTTCATAATATGTTAGCAGCCCAAAAAAGGCCTTAATATGCATTTTCGGCCTGCAAAAATGTTGAAAACTTTGAAGGCCCAAAAAAGGGGTTTACAGGCATCCTAGACCCCCTAAAGTCCAGAAAATGTTGGTGGCCTAAAAACTGTGCCAGAGAGCTCTGCATGTCCCAAAATCATTTGCAGCCTGAAAGGGGCATTAACCCGCATCCTAGACCACTGAAATTCCCAAAACTATTTTTGGCACAAAAAATGCATCCTACACCCCTGAAAGTTCAGAATATGTTAGCAGCCCAAATGGCCTTAAATTGCATCTTAGGCCTGCAAAAATGTTGAAAACTTTGAAGGCCCAAAAAAAGTGGTTTACAGGCATCCTAGACCCCCTAAAGTCCAGAAAATGTTGGTGGCCCAAAAACTGTGCCAGAGAGCTCTGCATGTCCCAAAATCATTTGCAGCCTGAAAGGGGCATTAACCCGCATCCCAGACCCCTGAAATTCCCAAAAATATTTTTGGCACAAAAAATGCATCCTACACCCTTGAAAGTTCAGTATATGTTAGCAGCCCAAAAAAAGCCTAAAAATGCATCTTAGGCCTGCAAAAATGTTGAAAACTTTGAAGGCCCAAAAAAGGGGTTTACAGGCATCCTAGACCCCCTAAAGTCCAGAAAATTTTGGTGCCCCAAAAACTGTGCCAGAGAGCTCTGCATGTCCCAAAATCATTTGCAGCCTGAAAGGGGCATTAACCCGCATCATAGACCACTAAAATTCCAAAAAATATTTTGGCACAAAAAATGTATCCTACACCCCTGCAAGTTCATAATATGTTAGCAGCCCAAAAAAGGCCTTAAAATGCATTTTCGGCCTGCAAAAAGGTTGAAAACTTTGAAGGACCAAAAAAGGGGTTCACAGGCATCCTAGACCCCCTAAAGTCCAGAAAATATTGGTGGTCCAAAAACTGTGCCAGACAGCTCTCCATGTCCCAAAACCATCTGCAGCCTGAAAGGGGCATTAACCCGCATCCTAGACCACTGAAATTCCCAAAAATACTTTTGGCACAAAAAATGCATCCTACAACCTTGAAAGTTCAGTATATGTTAGCAGCCCAAAAAAGGCCTAAAAATGCATCTTAGGCCTGCAAAAGTGTTGAAAACTTTGAAGGCCCAAAAAAGGGGTTTACAGGCATCCTAGACCCCCTAAAGTCCAGAAAATGTTGGTGGCCCAAAAACTGTGCCAGAGAGCTCTGCATGTCCCAAAATCATTTGCAGCCTGAAAGGGGCATTAACCCACATCATAGACAACTAAAATTCCCAAAAATATTTTAGCACAAAAAATGCATCCTACACCCCTGCAAGTTCATAATATGTTAGCAGCCCAAAAAAGGCCTTAATATGCATTTTCGGCCTGCAAAAATGTTGAAAACTTTGAAGGCCCAAAAAAGGGGTTTACAGGCATCCTAGACCCCCTAAAGTCCAGAAAATGTTGGTGGCCTAAAAACTGTGCCAGAGAGCTCTGCATGTCCCAAAATCATTTGCAGCCTGAAAGGGGCATTAACCCGCATCCTAGACCACTGAAATTCCCAAAACTATTTTTGGCACAAAAAATGCATCCTACACCCCTGAAAGTTCAGAATATGTTAGCAGCCCAAATGGCCTTAAATTGCATCTTAGGCCTGCAAAAATGTTGAAAACTTTGATGGCCCAAAAAAAGTGGTTTACAGGCATCCTAGACCCCCTAAAGTCCAGAAAATGTTGGTGGCCCAAAAACTGTGCCAGAGAGCTCTGCATGTCCCAAAATCATTTGCAGCCTGAAAGGGGCATTAACCCGCATCCCAGACCCCTGAAATTCCCAAAAATATTTTTGGCACAAAAAATGCATCCTACACCCTTGAAAGTTCAGTATATGTTAGCAGCCCAAAAAAAGCCTAAAAATGCATCTTAGGCCTGCAAAAATGTTGAAAACTTTGAAGGCCCAAAAAAGGGGTTTAGAGGCATCCTAGACCCCCTAAAGTCCAGAAAATGTTGGTGGCCTAATAACTGTGTCAGATAGCTCTGAATATCCCAAAAACATTTGCAGCCTGGAAGGGGCATTAACCCGCATCCCAGACCCCTGAAATTCAAAAAATATTTTAGCACAAAAAATGCATCCTACACCCCTGCAAGTTCATAATATGTTAGCAGCCCAAAAAAGGCCTTAATATGCATTTTCGGCCTGCAAAAATGTTGAAAACTTTGAAGGCCCAAAAAAGGGGTTTACACGCATCCTAGACCCCCTAAAGTCCAGAAAATGTTGGTGGCCTAAAAACTGTGCCAGAGAGCTCTGCATGTCCCAAAATCATTTGCAGCCTGAAAGGGGCATTAACCCGCATCCTAGACCACTGAAATTCCCAAAACTATTTTTGGCACAAAAAATGCATCCTACACCCCTGAAAGTTCAGAATATGTTAGCAGCCCAAATAGCCTTAAATTGCATCTTAGGCCTGCAAAAATGTTGAAAACTTTGAAGGCCCAAAAAAAGTGGTTTACAGGCATCCTAGACCCCCTAAAGTCCAGAAAATGTTGGTGGCCCAAAAACTGTGCCAGAGAGCTCTGCATGTCCCAAAATCATTTGCAGCCTGAAAGGGGCATTAACCCGCATCCCAGACCCCTGAAATTCCCAAAAATATTTTTGGCACAAAAAATGCATCCTACACCCTTGAAAGTTCAGTATATGTTAGCAGCCCAAAAAAAGCCTAAAAATGCATCTTAGGCCTGCAAAAATGTTGAAAACTTTGAAGGCCCAAAAAAGGGGTTTACAGGCATCCTAGACCCCCTAAAGTCCAGAAAATGTTGGTGGCCTAATATGTCAGATAGCTCTGAATATCCCAAAAACATTTGCAGCCTGGAAGGGGCATTAACCCGCATCCCAGACCCCTGAAATTCAAAAAATATTTTTGGCACAAAACATGCATCCTACGCCCTTGAAAGTTCAGTGTATGTTTGCAGCCCAAAAAATGCCTAAAAATGCATCTTAGGCCTGCAAAAATGTTGAAAACTTTGAAGGCCCAAAAAAGTGGTTTACAGGCATCCTAGACCCCCTAAAGTCTAGAAAATGTTGGTGGCCCAAAAACTGTGCCAGAGAGCTCTGCATGTCCCAAAATCATTTGCAGCCTGAAAGGGGCATTAACCTGCATCAAAGACCACAAAAATTCCCAAAAATATCTTGGCACAAAAAATGCATCCTACACCCTTGAAAGTTCAGTATATGTTATCAGCCCAAAAAAGGCCTAAAATGCATTTTACGCCGGCAAAAATGTTGAAAACTTAGAAGGCCCAAAAAGGGGTTTACAAGCATCCTAGACCTCCTAAAGTCCAGAAAATGTTGTTGGCCCAAAAACTGTGCCAGAGAGCTCTGCATGTCCCAAAATCATTTGAAGCATGAAAGGGGCATCAACCCGCATGCTAGACCACTGAAATTCCCAAAACTATTTTTGGCACAAAAAATGCATCCTACACCCCTGATAGTTCAGAATATGTTAGCAGCCCAAAAGTCCTTAAAATGTATCTTAGGCCTGCAAAAATGTTGAAAACTTTGAAGGCCCAAAAAAGGGGTTTACAGGCATCCTAGACCCCCTAAAGTCCAGAAAATATTGGTGGCCTAATAACTGTGTCAGATAGCTCTGAATATCCCAAAAACATTTGCAGCCTGAAAGGGGCATTAATCCGCATCCCAGACCCCTGAAATTCCCAAAAATATTTTTGGCACAAAAAATGCATCCTACACCCTTGAAAGTTCAGTATAGGTTAGCAGCCCAAAAAATGCCTAAAAATGCATCTTAGGCCTGCAAAACTGTTGAAAACTTTGAAGGCCCAAAAAAGTGCTTTACAGGCATCCTAGACCCCCTAAAGTCCAGACAATTTTGAT
Source organism: Ambystoma mexicanum (assembly GCF_040938575.1). Lineage (NCBI taxonomy): Eukaryota > Metazoa > Chordata > Amphibia > Caudata > Ambystomatidae > Ambystoma > Ambystoma mexicanum. Next base: position 264,806,663 of record NC_090937.1, read on the forward strand.
GGCCCAAAAGCTGTGCCAGAGAGCTATGCATGTCCCAAAATCATTTGCAGCCTGAAAGGGGCATTAACCCGCATCCCAGACCCCTGAAATTCCCAAAAATATTTTTGGCACAAAAAATGCATCCTACACCCTTGAAAGTTCAGTATAGGTTAGTAGCCCAAAAAAGGCCTAAAAATGCATCTTAGGCCTGCAAAAATGTTGAAAACTTTGAAGGCCCAAAAAAGGGATTTACAGGCATCCGAGACCCCCTAAAGTCCAGAAAATGTTGGTGGCCCAAAAACTGTGCCAGAGAGCTCTGCATGTCCCAAAATCATTTGCAGCCTGAAAGGGGCATTAACCCGCATCATAGACTACTAAAATTCCCAAAAATATTTTGGCACAAAAAATGCATCCTACACCCCTGCAAGTTCATAATATGTTAGCAGCCCAAAAAAGGCCTTAAAATGCATTTTCGGCCTGCAAAAAGGTTGAAAACTTTGAAGGCCCAAAAAAGGGGTTTACAGGCATCCTAGACCCCCTAAAGTCCAGAAAATGTTGGTGGCCGAAAAACTGTGCCAGAGAGCTCTACATGTCCCAAAATCATTTGCATCCTGAAAGGGGCATTAACCCGCATCATAGACCACTAAAATTCCCAAAAATATTTTGGCACAAAAAATGCAGCCTACACCCTTGAAAGTTCAGTATATGTTAGCATCCCAAAAAAGGCCTTAAAATGCATTTTCGGCCTGCAAAAAGGTTGAAAACTTTGAAGGCCCAAAAAAGGGGTTCACAGGCATCCTAGACCCCCTAAAGTCCAGAAAATGTTGGTGGCCCAAAAACTGTGTCAGAGAGCTCTACATGTCCCAAAATCATTTGCAGCCTGAAAGGGGCATTAACCCGCTTCATAGACCACTAAAATTCCCAAAAATACTTTTGGCACAAAAAATGCATCCTACACCCTTGAAAGTTCAGTATATGTTAGCATCCCAAAAAATGCCTAAAAATGCATCTTAGGCCTGCAAAAATGTTGAAAACTTTGAAGGCCCAAAAAAGGGGTTTACAGGCATCCTAGACCCCCTAAAGTCCAGAAAATGTTGGTGGCCGAAAAACTGTGCCAGAGAGCTCTACATGTCCCAAAATCATTTGCATCCTGAAAGGGGCATTAACCCGCATCATAGACCACTAAAATTCCCAAAAATATTTTGGCACAAAAAATGCATCCTACACCCTTGAAAGTTCAGTATATGTTAGCATCCCAAAAAAGGCCTTACAATGCATTTTCGGCCGGCAAAAAGGTTGAAAACTTTGAAGGACCGAAAAAGGGGTTTACAGGCATCCTAGACCCCTTAAAGTCCAGAAAATGGTGGTGGCCTAAAAACTGTGTCAGAGAGCTCTGCATGTCCCAAAATCATTTGCAGCCTGAAAGGGGCATTAACCTGCATCCCAGACCCCTGAAATTCCCAAAACTATTTTTGGCACAAAAAATGCATCCTACACCCCTGATAGTTCAGAATATGTTAGCATCCCAAAAACGGCCTTAAAATGCATTTTAGGCCTGCAAAAATGTTGAAAACTTTGAAGGCCCAAAAAAGTGGTTTACAGGCATCCTAGACCCCCTAAAGTCCAGAAAATTTTGGTGCCCCAAAAACTGTGCCAGAGAGCTCTGCATGTCCCAAAATCATTTGCAGCCTGAAAGGGGCATTAACCCGCATCATAGACCACTAAAATTCCCAAAAATATTTTGGCACAAAAAATGTATCCTACACCCCTGCAAGTTCATAATATGTTAGCAGCCCAAAAAAGGCCTTAAAATGCATTTTCGGCCTGCAAAAAGGTTGAAAACTTTGAAGGACCAAAAAAGGGGTTCACAGGCATCCTAGACCCCCTAAAGTCCAGAAAATATTGGTGGTCCAAAAACTGTGCCAGACAGCTCTCCATGTCCCAAAACCATCTGCAGCCTGAAAGGGGCATTAACCCGCATCCTAGACCACTGAAATTCCCAAAAATACTTTTGGCACAAAAAATGCATCCTACAACCTTGAAAGTTCAGTATATGTTAGCAGCCCAAAAAAGGCCTAAAAATGCATCTTAGGCCTGCAAAAGTGTTGAAAACTTTGAAGGCCCAAAAAAGGGGTTTACAGGCATCCTAGACCCCCTAAAGTCCAGAAAATGTTGGTGGCCCAAAAACTGTGCCAGAGAGCTCTGCATGTCCCAAAATCATTTGCAGCCTGAAAGGGGCATTAACCCACATCATAGACAACTAAAATTCCCAAAAGTATTTTAGCACAAAAAATGCATCCTACACCCCTGCAAGTTCATAATATGTTAGCAGCCCAAAAAAGGCCTTAATATGCATTTTCGGCCTGCAAAAATGTTGAAAACTTTGAAGGCCCAAAAAAGGGGTTTACAGGCATCCTAGACCCCCTAAAGTCCAGAAAATGTTGGTGGCCTAAAAACTGTGCCAGAGAGCTCTGCATGTCCCAAAATCATTTGCAGCCTGAAAGGGGCATTAACCCGCATCCTAGACCACTGAAATTCCCAAAACTATTTTTGGCACAAAAAATGCATCCTACACCCCTGAAAGTTCAGAATATGTTAGCAGCCCAAATGGCCTTAAATTGCATCTTAGGCCTGCAAAAATGTTGAAAACTTTGAAGGCCCAAAAAAAGTGGTTTACAGGCATCCTAGACCCCCTAAAGTCCAGAAAATGTTGGTGGCCCAAAAACTGTACCAGAGAGCTCTGCATGTCCCAAAATCATTTGCAGCCTGAAAGGGGCATTAACCCGCATCCCAGACCCCTGAAATTCCCAAAAATATTTTTGGCACAAAAAATGCATCCTACACCCTTGAAAGTTCAGTATATGTTAGCAGCCCAAAAAAAGCCTAAAAATGCATCTTAGGCCTGCAAAAATGTTGAAAACTTTGAAGGCCCAAAAAAGGGGTTTACAGGCATCCTAGACCCCCTAAAGTCCAGAAAATGTTGGTAGCCTAATAACTGTGTCAGATAGCTCTGAATATCCCAAAAACATTTGCAGCCTGGAAGGGGCATTAACCCGCATCCCAGACCCCTGAAATTCAAAAAATATTTTTGGCACAAAACATGCATCCTACGCCCTTGAAAGTTCAGTGTATGTTTGCAGCCCAAAAAATGCCTAAAAATGCATCTTAGGCCTGCAAAAATGTTGAAAACTTTGAAGGCCCAAAAAAGTGGTTTACAGGCATCCTAGACCCCCTAAAGTCTAGAAAATGTTGGTGGCCCAAAAACTGTGCCAGAGAGCTCTGCATGTCCCAAAATCATTTGCAGCCTGAAAGGGGCATTAACCTGCATCAAAGACCACAAAAATTCCCAAAAATATTTTTGGCACAAAAAATGCATCCTACACCCTTGAAAGTTCAGTATAGGTTAGCAGCCCAAAAAATGCCTAAAAATGCATCTTAGGCCTGCAAAACTGTTGAAAACTTTGAAGGCCCAAAAAAGTGCTTTACAGGCATCCTAGACCCCCTAAAGTCCAGACAATTTTGATGGCCCAAAAGCTGTGCCAGAGAGCTATGCATGTCCCAAAATCATTTGTAGCCTGAAAGGGGCATTAACCCGCATCCCAGACCCCTGAAATTCCCAAAAATATTTTTGGCACAAAAAATGCATCCTACACCCTTGAAAGTTCAGTATATGTTAGTAGCCCAAAAAAAGGCCTAAAAATGCATCGTAGGCCTGCAAAAATGTCGAAAACTTTGAAGGCCCAAAAAAGGGATTTACAGGCATCCGAGACCCCCTAAAGTCCAGAAAATGTTGGTGGCCCAAAAACTGTGCCAGAGAGCTCTGCATGTCCCAAAATCATTTGCAGCCTGAAAGGGGCATTAACCCGCATCATAGACTACTAAAATTCCCAAAAATATTTTGGCACAAAAAATGCATCCTACACCCCTGCAAGTTCATAATATGTTAGCAGCCCAAAAAAGGCCTTAAAATGCATTTTCGGCCTGCAAAAAGGTTGAAAACTTTGAAGGCCCAAAAAAGGGGTTTACAGGCATCCGAGACCCCCTAAAGTCCAGAAAATGTTGGTGGCCCAAAAACTGTGTCAGAGAGCTCTAGATGTCCCAAAATCATTTGCAGCCTGAAAGGGGCATTAACCCGCTTCATAGACCACTAAAATTCCCAAAAATACTTTTGGCACAAAAAATGCATCCTACACCCTTGAAAGTTCAGTATATTTTAGCATCCCAAAAAATGCCTAAAAATGCATCTTAGGCCTGCAAAAATGTTGAAAACTTTGAAGGCCCAAAAAAGGGGTTTACAGGCATCCTAGACCCCCTAAAGTCCAGAAAATGTTGGTGGCCGAAAAACTGTGCCAGAGAGCTCTACATGTCCCAAAATCATTTGCATCCTGAAAGGGGCATTAACCCGCATCATAGACCACTAAAATTCCCAAAAATATTTTGGCACAAAAAATGCAGCCTACACCCTTGAAAGTTCAGTATATGTTAGCATCCCAAAAAAGGCCTTACAATGCATTTTCGGCCGGCAAAAAGGTTGAAAACTTTGAAGGACCGAAAAAGGGGTTTACAGGCATCCTAGACCCCTTAAAGTCCAGAAAATGGTGGTGGCCTAAAAACTGTGTCAGAGAGCTCTGCATGTCCCAAAATCATTTGCAGCCTGAAAGGGGCATTAACCTGCATCCCAGACCCCTGAAATTCCCAAAACTATTTTTGGCACAAAAAATGCATCCTACACCCCTGATAGTTCAGAATATGTTAGCATCCCAAAAACGGCCTTAAAATGCATCTTAGGCCTGCAAAAATGTTGAAAACTTTGAAGGCCCAAAAAAGTGGTTTACAGGCATCCTAGACCCCCTAAAGTCCAGAAAATTTTGGTGCCCCAAAAACTGTGCCAGAGAGCTCTGCATGTCCCAAAATCATTTGCAGCCTGAAAGGGGCATTAACCCGCATCATAGACCACTAAAATTCCCAAAAATATTTTGGCACAAAAAATGTATCCTACACCCCTGCAAGTTCATAATATGTTAGCAGCCCAAAAAAGGCCTTAAAATGCATTTTCGGCCTGCAAAAAGGTTGAAAACTTTGAAGGACCAAAAAAGGGGTTCACAGGCATCCTAGACCCCCTAAAGTCCAGAAAATATTGGTGGTCCAAAAACTGTGCCAGACAGCTCTCCATGTCCCAAAACCATCTGCAGCCTGAAAGGGGCATTAACCCGCATCCCAGACCCCTGAAATTCCCAAAAATATTTTTGGCACAAAAAATGCATCCTACACCCTTGAAAGTTCAGTATAGGTTAGCAGCCCAAAAAATGCCTAAAAATGCATCTTAGGCCTGCAAAACTGTTGAAAACTTTGAAGGCCCAAAAAAGTGCTTTACAGGCATCCTAGACCCCCTAAAGTCCAGACAATTTTGATGGCCCAAAAGCTGTGCCAGAGAGCTATGCATGTCCCAAAATCATTTGCAGCCTGAAAGGGGCATTAACCCGCATCCCAGACCCCTGAAATTCCCAAAAATATTTTTGGCACAAAAAATGCATCCTACACCCTTGAAAGTTCAGTATATGTTAGTAGCCCAAAAAAGGCCTAAAAATGCATCTTAGGCCTGCAAAAATGTTGAAAACTTTGAAGGCCCAAAAAAGGGATTTACAGGCATCCGAGACCCCCTAAAGTCCAGAAAATGTTGGTGGCCCAAAAACTGTGCCAGAGAGCTCTGCATGTCCCAAAATCATTTGCAGCCTGAAAGGGGCATTAACCCGCATCATAGACTACTAAAATTCCCAAAAATATTTTGGCACAAAAAATGCATCCTACACCCCTGCAAGTTCATAATATGTTAGCAGCCCAAAAAAGGCCTTAAAATGCATTTTCGGCCTGCAAAAAGGTTGAAAACTTTGAAGGCCCAAAAAAGGGGTTTACAGGCATCCTAGACCCCCTAAAGTCCAGAAAATGTTGGTGGCCGAAAAACTGTGCCAGAGAGCTCTACATGTCCCAAAATCATTTGCATCCTGAAAGGGGCATTAACCCGCATCATAGACCACTAAAATTCCCAAAAATATTTTGGCACAAAAAATGCAGCCTACACCCTTGAAAGTTCAGTATATGTTAGCATCCCAAAAAAGGCCTTAAAATGCATTTTCGGCCTGCAAAAAGGTTGAAAACTTTGAAGGCCCAAAAAAGGGGTTCACAGGCATCCTAGACCCCCTAAAGTCCAGAAAATGTTGGTGGCCCAAAAACTGTGTCAGAGAGCTCTACATGTCCCAAAATCATTTGCAGCCTGAAAGGGGCATTAACCCGCTTCATAGACCACTAAAATTCCCAAAAATACTTTTGGCACAAAAAATGCATCCTACACCCTTGAAAGTTCAGTATATGTTAGCATCCCAAAAAATGCCTAAAAATGCATCTTAGGCCTGCAAAAATGTTGAAAACTTTGAAGGCCCAAAAAAGGGGTTTACAGGCATCCTAGACCCCCTAAAGTCCAGAAAATGTTGGTGGCCGAAAAACTGTGCCAGAGAGCTCTACATGTCCCAAAATCATTTGCATCCTGAAAGGGGCATTAACCTGCATCATAGACCACTAAAATTCCCAAAAATATTTTGGCATAAAAAATGCATCCTACACCCTTGAAAGTTCAGTATATGTTAGCATCCCAAAAAAGGCCTTACAATGCATTTTCGGCCGGCAAAAAGGTTGAAAACTTTGAAGGACCGAAAAAGGGGTTTACAGGCATCCTAGACCCCTTAAAGTCCAGAAAATGGTGGTGGCCTAAAAACTGTGTCAGAGAGCTCTGCATGTCCCAAAATCATTTGCAGCCTGAAAGGGGCATTAACCTGCATCCCAGACCCCTGAAATTCCCAAAACTATTTTTGGCACAAAAAATGCATCCTACACCCCTGATAGTTCAGAATATGTTAGCATCCCAAAAACGGCCTTAAAATGCATTTTAGGCCTGCAAAAATGTTGAAAACTTTGAAGGCCCAAAAAAGTGGTTTACAGGCATCCTAGACCCCCTAAAGTCCAGAAAATTTTGGTGCCCCAAAAACTGTGCCAGAGAGCTCTGCATGTCCCAAAATCATTTGCAGCCTGAAAGGGGCATTAACCCGCATCATAGACCACTAAAATTCCCAAAAATATTTTGGCACAAAAAATGTATCCTACACCCCTGCAAGTTCATAATATGTTAGCAGCCCAAAAAAGGCCTTAAAATGCATTTTCGGCCTGCAAAAAGGTTGAAAACTTTGAAGGACCAAAAAAGGGGTTCACAGGCATCCTAGACCCCCTAAAGTCCAGAAAATATTGGTGGTCCAAAAACTGTGCCAGACAGCTCTCCATGTCCCAAAACCATCTGCAGCCTGAAAGGGGCATTAACCCGCATCCTAGACCACTGAAATTCCCAAAAATACTTTTGGCACAAAAAATGCATCCTACAACCTTGAAAGTTCAGTATATGTTAGCAGCCCAAAAAAGGCCTAAAAATGCATCTTAGGCCTGCAAAAGTGTTGAAAACTTTGAAGGCCCAAAAAAGGGGTTTACAGGCATCCTAGACCCCCTAAAGTCCAGAAAATGTTGGTGGCCCAAAAACTGTGCCAGAGAGCTCTGCATGTCCCAAAATCATTTGCAGCCTGAAAGGGGCATTAACCCACATCATAGACAACTAAAATTCCCAAAAGTATTTTAGCACAAAAAATGCATCCTACACCCCTGCAAGTTCATAATATGTTAGCAGCCCAAAAAAGGCCTTAATATGCATTTTCGGCCTGCAAAAATGTTGAAAACTTTGAAGGCCCAAAAAAGGGGTTTACAGGCATCCTAGACCCCCTAAAGTCCAGAAAATGTTGGTGGCCTAAAAACTGTGCCAGAGAGCTCTGCATGTCCCAAAATCATTTGCAGCCTGAAAGGGGCATTAACCCGCATCCTAGACCACTGAAATTCCCAAAACTATTTTTGGCACAAAAAATGCATCCTACACCCCTGAAAGTTCAGAATATGTTAGCAGCCCAAATGGCCTTAAATTGCATCTTAGGCCTGCAAAAATGTTGAAAACTTTGAAGGCCCAAAAAAAGTGGTTTACAGGCATCCTAGACCCCCTAAAGTCCAGAAAATGTTGGTGGCCCAAAAACTGTACCAGAGAGCTCTGCATGTCCCAAAATCATTTGCAGCCTGAAAGGGGCATTAACCCGCATCCCAGACCCCTGAAATTCCCAAAAATATTTTTGGCACAAAAAATGCATCCTACACCCTTGAAAGTTCAGTATATGTTAGCAGCCCAAAAAAAGCCTAAAAATGCATCTTAGGCCTGCAAAAATGTTGAAAACTTTGAAGGCCCAAAAAAGGGGTTTACAGGCATCCTAGACCCCCTAAAGTCCAGAAAATGTTGGTGGCCTAATAACTGTGTCAGATAGCTCTGAATATCCCAAAAACATTTGCAGCCTGGAAGGGGCATTAACCCGCATCCCAGACCCCTGAAATTCAAAAAATATTTTTGGCACAAAACATGCATCCTACGCCCTTGAAAGTTCAGTGTATGTTTGCAGCCCAAAAAATGCCTAAAAATGCATCTTAGGCCTGCAAAAATGTTGAAAACTTTGAAGGCCCAAAAAAGTGGTTTACAGGCATCCTAGACCCCCTAAAGTCTAGAAAATGTTGGTGGCCCAAAAACTGTGTCAGAGAGCTCTACATGTCCCAAAATCATTTGCAGCCTGAAAGGGGCATTAACCCGCTTCATAGACCACTAAAATTCCCAAAAATACTTTTGGCACAAAAAATGCATCCTACACCCTTGAAAGTTCAGTATATGTTAGCATCCCAAAAAATGCCTAAAAATGCATCTTAGGCCTGCAAAAATGTTGAAAACTTTGAAGGCCCAAAAAAGGGGTTTACAGGCATCCTAGACCCCCTAAAGTCCAGAAAATGTTGGTGGCCGAAAAACTGTGCCAGAGAGCTCTACATGTCCCAAAATCATTTGCATCCTGAAAGGGGCATTAACCTGCATCATAGACCACTAAAATTCCCAAAAATATTTTGGCACAAAAAATGCATCCTACACCCTTGAAAGTTCAGTATATGTTAGCATCCCAAAAAAGGCCTTACAATGCATTTTTCGGCCGGCAAAAAGGTTGAAAACTTTGAAGGACCGAAAAAGGGGTTTACAGGCATCCTAGACCCCTTAAAGTCCAGAAAATGGTGGTGGCCTAAAAACTGTGTCAGAGAGCTCTGCATGTCCCAAAATCATTTGCAGCCTGAAAGGGGCATTAACCTGCATCCCAGACCCCTGAAATTCCCAAAACTATTTTTGGCACAAAAAATGCATCCTACACCCCTGATAGTTCAGAATATGTTAGCATCCCAAAAACGGCCTTAAAATGCATTTTAGGCCTGCAAAAATGTTGAAAACTTTGAAGGCCCAAAAAAGTGGTTTACAGGCATCCTAGACCCCCTAAAGTCCAGAAAATTTTGGTGCCCCAAAAACTGTGCCAGAGAGCTCTGCATGTCCCAAAATCATTTGCAGCCTGAAAGGGGCATTAACCCGCATCATAGACCACTAAAATTCCCAAAAATATTTTGGCACAAAAAATGTATCCTACACCCCTGCAAGTTCATAATATGTTAGCAGCCCAAAAAAGGCCTTAAAATGCATTTTCGGCCTGCAAAAAGGTTGAAAACTTTGAAGGACCAAAAAAGGGGTTCACAGGCATCCTAGACCCCCTAAAGTCCAGAAAATATTGGTGGTCCAAAAACTGTGCCAGACAGCTCTCCATGTCCCAAAACCATCTGCAGCCTGAAAGGGGCATTAACCCGCATCCTAGACCACTGAAATTCCCAAAAATACTTTTGGCACAAAAAATGCATCCTACAACCTTGAAAGTTCAGTATATGTTAGCAGCCCAAAAAAGGCCTAAAAATGCATCTTAGGCCTGCAAAAGTGTTGAAAACTTTGAAGGCCCAAAAAAGGGGTTTACAGGCATCCTAGACCCCCTAAAGTCCAGAAAATGTTGGTGGCCCAAAAACTGTGCCAGAGAGCTCTGCATGTCCCAAAATCATTTGCAGCCTGAAAGGGGCATTAACCCACATCATAGACAACTAAAATTCCCAAAAGTATTTTAGCACAAAAAATGCATCCTACACCCCTGCAAGTTCATAATATGTTAGCAGCCCAAAAAAGGCCTTAATATGCATTTTCGGCCTGCAAAAATGTTGAAAACTTTGAAGGCCCAAAAAAGGGGTTTACAGGCATCCTAGACCCCCTAAAGTCCAGAAAATGTTGGTGGCCTAAAAACTGTGCCAGAGAGCTCTGCATGTCCCAAAATCATTTGCAGCCTGAAAGGGGCATTAACCCGCATCCTAGACCACTGAAATTCCCAAAACTATTTTTGGCACAAAAAATGCATCCTACACCCCTGAAAGTTCAGAATATGTTAGCAGCCCAAATGGCCTTAAATTGCATCTTAGGCCTGCAAAAATGTTGAAAACTTTGAAGGCCCAAAAAAAGTGGTTTACAGGCATCCTAGACCCCCTAAAGTCCAGAAAATGTTGGTGGCCCAAAAACTGTACCAGAGAGCTCTGCATGTCCCAAAATCATTTGCAGCCTGAAAGGGGCATTAACCCGCATCCCAGACCCCTGAAATTCCCAAAAATATTTTTGGCACAAAAAATGCATCCTACACCCTTGAAAGTTCAGTATATGTTAGCAGCCCAAAAAAAGCCTAAAAATGCATCTTAGGCCTGCAAAAATGTTGAAAACTTTGAAGGCCCAAAAAAGGGGTTTACAGGCATCCTAGACCCCCTAAAGTCCACAAAATGTTGGTGGCCTAATAACTGTGTCAGATAGCTCTGAATAGCCCAAAAACATTTGCAGCCTGGAAGGGGCATTAACCCGCATCCCAGACCCCTGAAATTCAAAAAATATTTTTGGCACAAAACATGCATCCTACGCCCTTGAAAGTTCAGTGTATGTTTGCAGCCCAAAAAATGCCTAAAAATGCATCTTAGGCCTGCAAAAATGTTGAAAACTTTGAAGGCCCAAAAAAGTGGTTTACAGGCATCCTAGACCCCCTAAAGTCTAGAAAATGTTGGTGGCCCAAAAACTGTGCCAGAGAGCTCTGCATGTCCCAAAATCATTTGCAGCCTGAAAGGGGCATTAACCTGCATCAAAGACCACAAAAATTCCCAAAAATATTTTTGGCACAAAAAATGCATCCTACACCCTTGAAAGTTCAGTATAGGTTAGCAGCCCAAAAAATGCCTAAAAATGCATCTTAGGCCTGCAAAACTGTTGAAAACTTTGAAGGCCCAAAAAAGTGCTTTACAGGCATCCTAGACCCCCTAAAGTCCAGACAATTTTGATGGCCCAAAAGCTGTGCCAGAGAGCTATGCATGTCCCAAAATCATTTGCAGCCTGAAAGGGGCATTAACCCGCATCCCAGACCCCTGAAATTCCCAAAAATATTTTTGGCACAAAAAATGCATCCTACACCCTTGAAAGTTCAGTATATGTTAGTAGCCCAAAAAAAGGCCTAAAAATGCATCTTAGGCCTGCAAAAAATGTCGAAAACTTTGAAGGCCCAAAAAAGGGATTTACAGGCATCCGAGACCCCCTAAAGTCCAGAAAATGTTGGTGGCCCAAAAACTGTGCCAGAGAGCTCTGCATGTCCCAAAATCATTTGCAGCCTGAAAGGGGCATTAACCCGCATCATAGACTACTAAAATTCCCAAAAATATTTTGGCACAAAAAATGCATCCTACACCCCTGCAAGTTCATAATATGTTAGCAGCCCAAAAAAGGCCTTAAAATGCATTTTCGGCCTGCAAAAAGGTTGAAAACTTTGAAGGCCCAAAAAAGGGGTTTACAGGCATCCTAGACCCCCTAAAGTCCAGAAAATGTTGGTGGCCCAAAAACTGTGTCAGAGAGCTCTAGATGTCCCAAAATCATTTGCAGCCTGAAAGGGGCATTAACCCGCTTCATAGACCACTAAAATTCCCAAAAATACTTTTGGCACAAAAAATGCATCCTACACCCTTGAAAGTTCAGTATATTTTAGCATCCCAAAAAATGCCTAAAAATGCATCTTAGGCCTGCAAAAATGTTGAAAACTTTGAAGGCCCAAAAAAGGGGTTTACAGGCATCCTAGACCCCCTAAAGTCCAGAAAATGTTGGTGGCCGAAAAACTGTGCCAGAGAGCTCTACATGTCCCAAAATCATTTGCATCCTGAAAGGGGCATTAACCCGCATCATAGACCACTAAAATTCCCAAAAATATTTTGGCACAAAAAATGCAGCCTACACCCTTGAAAGTTCAGTATATGTTAGCATCCCAAAAAAGGCCTTACAATGCATTTTCGGCCGGCAAAAAGGTTGAAAACTTTGAAGGACCGAAAAAGGGGTTTACAGGCATCCTAGACCCCTTAAAGTCCAGAAAATGGTGGTGGCCTAAAAACTGTGTCAGAGAGCTCTGCATGTCCCAAAATCATTTGCAGCCTGAAAGGGGCATTAACCTGCATCCCAGACCCCTGAAATTCCCAAAACTATTTTTGGCACAAAAAATGCATCCTACACCCCTGATAGTTCAGAATATGTTAGCATCCCAAAAACGGCCTTAAAATGCATCTTAGGCCTGCAAAAATGTTGAAAACTTTGAAGGCCCAAAAAAGTGGTTTACAGGCATCCTAGACCCCCTAAAGTCCAGAAAATTTTGGTGCCCCAAAAACTGTGCCAGAGAGCTCTGCATGTCCCAAAATCATTTGCAGCCTGAAAGGGGCATTAACCCGCATCATAGACCACTAAAATTCCCAAAAATATTTTGGCACAAAAAATGTATCCTACACCCCTGCAAGTTCATAATATGTTAGCAGCCCAAAAAAGGCCTTAAAATGCATTTTCGGCCTGCAAAAAGGTTGAAAACTTTGAAGGACCAAAAAAGGGGTTCACAGGCATCCTAGACCCCCTAAAGTCCAGAAAATATTGGTGGTCCAAAAACTGTGCCAGACAGCTCTCCATGTCCCAAAACCATCTGCAGCCTGAAAGGGGCATTAACCCGCATCCTAGACCACTGAAATTCCCAAAAATACTTTTGGCACAAAAAATGCATCCTACAACCTTGAAAGTTCAGTATATGTTAGCAGCCCAAAAAAGGCCTAAAAATGCATCTTAGGCCTGCAAAAGTGTTGAAAACTTTGAAGGCCCAAAAAAGGGGTTTACAGGCATCCTAGACCCCCTAAAGTCCAGAAAATGTTGGTGGCCCAAAAACTGTGCCAGAGAGCTCTGCATGTCCCAAAATCATTTGCAGCCTGGAAGGGGCATTAACCCGCATCCCAGACCCCTGAAATTCAAAAAATATTTTTGGCACAAAACATGCATCCTACGCCCTTGAAAGTTCAGTGTATGTTTGCAGCCCAAAAAATGCCTAAAAATGCATCTTAGGCCTGCAAAAATGTTGAAAACTTTGAAGGCCCAAAAAAGTGGTTTACAGGCATCCTAGACCCCCTAAAGTCTAGAAAATGTTGGTGGCCCAAAAACTGTGCCAGAGAGCTCTGCATGTCCCAAAATCATTTGCAGCCTGAAAGGGGCATTAACCTGCATCAAAGACCACTGAAATTCCCAAAAATATCTTGGCACAAAAAATGCATCCTACACCCTTGAAAGTTCAGAATATGTTAGCAGCCCAAAAGTCCTTAAAATGTATCTTAGGCCTGCAAAAATGTTGAAAACTTTGAAGGCCCAAAAAAGGGGTTTACAGGCATCCTAGACCCCCTAAAGTCCAGAAAATATTGGTGGCCTAATAACTGTGTCAGATAGCTCTGAATATCCCAAAATCATTTGCAGCCTGAAAGGGGCATTAACCCGCATCCCAGACCCCTGAAATTCCCAAAAATATTTTTGGCACAAAAAATGCATCCTACACCCTTGAAAGTTCAGTATATGTTAGTAGCCCAAAAAAGGCCTAAAAATGCATCTTAGGCCTGCAAAAATGTTGAAAACTTTGAAGGCCCAAAAAAGGGGTTTACAGGCATCCTAGACCCCCTAAAGTCCAGAAAATGTTGGTAGCCAAAAAACTGTGCCAGAGAGCTCTACATGTCCCAAAATCATTTGCAGCCTGAAAGGGGCATTAACCCGCATCATAGACCACTAAAATTCCCAAAAATATTTTGGCACAAAAAATGCATCCTTCACCCTTGAAAGTTCAGTATATGTTAGCATCCCAAAAAAGGCCTTACAATGCATTTTCGGCCGGCAAAAAGGTCGAAAACTTTGAAGGACCAAAAAAGGGGTTTGCAGGCATCCTAGACCCCTTAAAGTCCAGAAAATGGTGGTGGCCTAAAAACTGTGTCAGAGAGCTCTGCATGTCCCAAAATCATTTGCAGCCTGAAAGGGGCATTAACCTGCATCATAGACCACTGAAATTCCCAAAACTATTTTTGGCACAAAAAATTCATCCTACACCCCTGATAGTTCAGAATATGTTAGCATCCCAAAAAAGGCCTTAAAATGCATCTTAGGCCTGCAAAAATGTTGACAACTTTGAAGGCCCAAAAAAGGGGTTTACAGGCATCCTAGACCCCCTAAAGTCCAGAAAATATTGGTGGCCTAATAACTGTGTCAGATAGCTCTGAATATCCCAAAAACATTTGCAGGCTGAAAGGGGCATTAACCCGCATCCCAGACCCCTGAAATTCCCAAAAATACTTTTGGCACAAAAAATGCATCCTACACCCTTGAAAGTTCAGTATATGTTAGTATCCCAAAAAAGGCCTAAAAATGCATCTTAGGCCTGCAAAAATGTTGAAAACTTTGAAGGCCCAAAAAAGGGGTTTACAGGCATCCTAGACCCCCTAAAGTCCAGAAAATGTTGGTGGCCCAAAAACTGTGCCAGAGAGCTCTACATGTCCCAAAATCATTTGCAGCCTGAAACGGGAATTAACCCGCTTCATAGACCACTAAAATTCCCAAAAACACTTTTGGCACAAAAAATGCATCCTACACCCTTGAAAGTTCAGTATATGTTAGCATCCCAAAAAATGCCTAAAAGTGCATCTTAGGCCTGCAAAAATGTTGAAAACTTTGAAGGCCCAAAAAAGGGGTTTACAGGCATCCTAGACCCCCTAAAGTCCAGAAAATGTTGGTGGCCGAAAAACTGTGCCAGAGAGCTCTACATGTCCCAAAATCATTTGCAGCCTGAAAGGGGCATTAACCCGCATCATAGACCACTAAAATTCCCAAACATATTTTGGCACAAAAAATGCATCCTTCACCCTTGAAAGTTCAGTATATGTTAGCATCCCAAAAAAGGCCTTACAATGCATTTTCGGCCGGCAAAAAGGTCGAAAACTTTGAAGGACCAAAAAATGGGTTTACGGGCATCCTAGACCCTTAAAGTCCAGAAAATGGTGGTGGCCTAAAAACTGTGTCAGAGAGCTCTGCATGTCCCAAAATCATTTGCAGCCTGAAAGGGGCATTAACCTGCATCATAGACCACTGAAATTCCCAAAACTATTTTTGGTACAAAAAATGCATCCTACACCCCTGATAGTTCAGAATATGTTAGCATCCCAAAAAAGGCCTTAAAATGCATCTTAGGCCTGCAAAAATGTTGACAACTTTGAAGGCCCAAAAAGGGGGTTTACAGGCATCCTAGACCCCCTAAAGTCCAGAAAATATTGGTGGCCTAATAACTGTGTCAGATAGCTCTGAATATCCCAAAAACATTTGCAGCCTGAAAGGGGCATTAACCCGCATCCCAGACCCCTGAAATTCCCAAAAATACTTTTGGCACAAAAAACTCATCCTACACCCTTGAAAGTTCAGTATAGGTTAGCAGCCCAAAAACGGCCTTAAAATGCATCTTAGGCCTGCAAAAATGTTGAAAACTTTGAAGGCCCAAAAAAGTGGTTTACAGGCATCCTAGACCCCCTAAAGTCCAGAAAATGTTGGTGGCCTAATAACTGTGTCAGATAGCTCTGAATATCCCAAAAACATTTGCAGGCTGAAAGGGGCATTAACCCGCATCCCAGACCCCTGAAATTCCCAAAAATACTTTTGGCACAAAAAATGCATCCTACACCCTTGAAAGTTCAGTACATGTTAGTAGCCCAAAAAAGGCCTAAAAATGCATCTTAGGCCTGCAAAAATGTTGAAAACTTTGAAGGCCCAAAAAAGGGATTTACAGGCATCCTAGACCCCCTAAAGTCCAGAAAATGTTGGTGGCCCAAAAACTGTGCCAGAGAGCTCTGCATGTCCCAAAATCATTTGCAGCCTGAAAGGGGCATTAACCCGCATCATAGACTACTAAAATTCCCAAAAATATTTTGGCACAAAAAATGCATCCTACACCCCTGCAAGTTCATAATATGTTAGCAGCCCAAAAAAGGCCTTAAAATGCATTTTCGGCCTGCAAACAGGTTGAAAACTTTGAAGGCCCAAAAAAGGGGTTTACAGGCATCCTAGACCCCCTAAAGTCCAGAAAATGTTGGTGGCCCAAAAACTGTGCCAGAGAGCTCTGCATGTCCCAAAATCATTTGCAGCCTGAAAGGGGCATTAACCCGCTTCATAGACCACTAAAATTCCCAAAAACACTTTTGGCACAAAAAATGCATCCTACACCCTTGAAAGTTCAGTATATTTTAGCATCCCAAAAAATGCCTAAAAATGCATCTTAGGCCTGCAAAAATGTTGAAAACTTTGAAGGCCCAAAAAAGGGGTTTACAGGCATCCTAGACCCCCTAAAGTCCAGAAAATGTTGGTGGCCGAAAAACTGTGCCAGAGAGCTCTACATGTCCCAAAATCATTTGCATCCTGAAAGGGGCATTAACCCGCATCATAGACCACTAAAATTCCCAAAAATATTTTGGCACAAAAAATGCAGCCTACACCCTTGAAAGTTCAGTATATGTTAGCATCCCAAAAAAGGCCTTACAATGCATTTTCGGCCGGCAAAAAGGTTGAAAACTTTGAAGGACCGAAAAAGGGGTTTACAGGCATCCTAGACCCCTTAAAGTCCAGAAAATGGTGGTGGCCTAAAAACTGTGTCAGAGAGCTCTGCATGTCCCAAAATCATTTGCAGCCTGAAAGGGGCATTAACCTGCATCCCAGACCCCTGAAATTCCCAAAACTATTTTTGGCACAAAAAATGCATCCTACACCCCTGATAGTTCAGAATATGTTAGCATCCCAAAAACGGCCTTAAAATGCATCTTAGGCCTGCAAAAATGTTGAAAACTTTGAAGGCCCAAAAAAGTGGTTTACAGGCATCCTAGACCCCCTAAAGTCCAGAAAATTTTGGTGCCCCAAAAACTGTGCCAGAGAGCTCTGCATGTCCCAAAATCATTTGCAGCCTGAAAGGGGCATTAACCCGCATCATAGACCACTAAAATTCCCAAAAATATTTTGGCACAAAAAATGTATCCTACACCCCTGCAAGTTCATAATATGTTAGCAGCCCAAAAAAGGCCTTAAAATGCATTTTCGCCCTGCAAAAAGGTTGAAAACTTTGAAGGACCAAAAAAGGGGTTCACAGGCATCCTAGACCCCCTAAAGTCCAGAAAATATTGGTGGTCCAAAAACTGTGCCAGACAGCTCTCCATGTCCCAAAACCATCTGCAGCCTGAAAGGGGCATTAACCCGCATCCTAGACCACTGAAATTCCCAAAAATACTTTTGGCACAAAAAATGCATCCTACAACCTTGAAAGTTCAGTATATGTTAGCAGCCCAAAAAAGGCCTAAAAATGCATCTTAGGCCTGCAAAAGTGTTGAAAACTTTGAAGGCCCAAAAAAGGGGTTTACAGGCATCCTAGACCCCCTAAAGTCCAGAAAATGTTGGTGGCCCAAAAACTGTGCCAGAGAGCTCTGCATGTCCCAAAATCATTTGCAGCCTGGAAGGGGCATTAACCCGCATCCCAGACCCCTGAAATTCAAAAAATATTTTTGGCACAAAACATGCATCCTACGCCCTTGAAAGTTCAGTGTATGTTTGCAGCCCAAAAAATGCCTAAAAATGCATCTTAGGCCTGCAAAAATGTTGAAAACTTTGAAGGCCCAAAAAAGTGGTTTACAGGCATCCTAGACCCCCTAAAGTCTAGAAAATGTTGGTGGCCCAAAAACTGTGCCAGAGAGCTCTGCATGTCCCAAAATCATTTGCAGCCTGAAAGGGGCATTAACCTGCATCAAAGACCACTGAAATTCCCAAAAATATCTTGGCACAAAAAATGCATCCTACACCCTTGAAAGTTCAGAATATGTTAGCAGCCCAAAAGTCCTTAAAATGTATCTTAGGCCTGCAAAAATGTAGAAAACTTTGAAGGCCCAAAAAAGGGGTTTGCAGGCATCCTAGACCCCCTAAAGTCCAGAAAATATTGGTGGCCTAATAACTGTGTCAGATAGCTCTGAATATCCCAAAATCATTTGCAGCCTGAAAGGGGCATTAACCCGCATCCCAGACCACTAAAATTCCCAAAAATATTTTGGCACAAAAAATGTATCCTACACCCCTGCAAGTTCATAATATGTTAGCAGCCCAAAAAAGGCCTTAAAATGCATTTTCGGCCTGCAAAAAGGTTGAAAACTTTGAAGGACCAAAAAAGGGGTTCACAGGCATCCTAGACCCCCTAAAGTCCAGAAAATATTGGTGGTCCAAAAACTGTGCCAGACAGCTCTCCATGTCCCAAAACCATCTGCAGCCTGAAAGGGGCATTAACCCGCATCCTAGACCACTGAAATTCCCAAAAATACTTTTGGCACAAAAAATGCATCCTACAACCTTGAAAGTTCAGTATATGTTAGCAGCCCAAAAAAGGCCTAAAAATGCATCTTAGGCCTGCAAAAGTGTTGAAAACTTTGAAGGCCCAAAAAAGGGGTTTACAGGCATCCTAGACCCCCTAAAGTCCAGAAAATGTTGGTGGCCCAAAAACTGTGCCAGAGAGCTCTGCATGTCCCAAAATCATTTGCAGCCTGAAAGGGGCATTAACCCACATCATAGACAACTAAAATTCCCAAAAGTATTTTAGCACAAAAAATGCATCCTACACCCCTGCAAGTTCATAATATGTTAGCAGCCCAAAAAAGGCCTTAATATGCATTTTCGGCCTGCAAAAATGTTGAAAACTTTGAAGGCCCAAAAAAGGGGTTTACAGGCATCCTAGACCCCCTAAAGTCCAGAAAATGTTGGTGGCCTAAAAACTGTGCCAGAGAGCTCTGCATGTCCCAAAATCATTTGCAGCCTGAAAGGGGCATTAACCCGCATCCTAGACCACTGAAATTCCCAAAACTATTTTTGGCACAAAAAATGCATCCTACACCCCTGAAAGTTCAGAATATGTTAGCAGCCCAAATGGCCTTAAATTGCATCTTAGGCCTGCAAAAATGTTGAAAACTTTGAAGGCCCAAAAAAAGTGGTTTACAGGCATCCTAGACCCCCTAAAGTCCAGAAAATGTTGGTGGCCCAAAAACTGTACCAGAGAGCTCTGCATGTCCCAAAATCATTTGCAGCCTGAAAGGGGCATTAACCCGCATCCCAGACCCCTGAAATTCCCAAAAATATTTTTGGCACAAAAAATGCATCCTACACCCTTGAAAGTTCAGTATATGTTAGCAGCCCAAAAAAAGCCTAAAAATGCATCTTAGGCCTGCAAAAATGTTGAAAACTTTGAAGGCCCAAAAAAGGGGTTTACAGGCATCCTAGACCCCCTAAAGTCCACAAAATGTTGGTGGCCTAATAACTGTGTCAGATAGCTCTGAATAGCCCAAAAACATTTGCAGCCTGGAAGGGGCATTAACCCGCATCCCAGACCCCTGAAATTCAAAAAATATTTTTGGCACAAAACATGCATCCTACGCCCTTGAAAGTTCAGTGTATGTTTGCAGCCCAAAAAATGCCTAAAAATGCATCTTAGGCCTGCAAAAATGTTGAAAACTTTGAAGGCCCAAAAAAGTGGTTTACAGGCATCCTAGACCCCCTAAAGTCTAGAAAATGTTGGTGGCCCAAAAACTGTGCCAGAGAGCTCTGCATGTCCCAAAATCATTTGCAGCCTGAAAGGGGCATTAACCTGCATCAAAGACCACAAAAATTCCCAAAAATATTTTTGGCACAAAAAATGCATCCTACACCCTTGAAAGTTCAGTATAGGTTAGCAGCCCAA
Source organism: Ambystoma mexicanum (assembly GCF_040938575.1). Taxonomy (NCBI): domain Eukaryota; kingdom Metazoa; phylum Chordata; class Amphibia; order Caudata; family Ambystomatidae; genus Ambystoma; species Ambystoma mexicanum. The sequence continues at coordinate 264,826,765 of NC_090937.1, forward strand.
AAAATGCCTAAAAATGCATCTTAGGCCTGCAAAACTGTTGAAAACTTTGAAGGCCCAAAAAAGTGCTTTACAGGCATCCTAGACCCCCTAAAGTCCAGACAATTTTGATGGCCCAAAAGCTGTGCCAGAGAGCTATGCATGTCCCAAAATCATTTGCAGCCTGAAAGGGGCATTAACCCGCATCCCAGACCCCTGAAATTCCCAAAAATATTTTTGGCACAAAAAATGCATCCTACACCCTTGAAAGTTCAGTATATGTTAGTAGCCCAAAAAAAGGCCTAAAAATGCATCTTAGGCCTGCAAAAAATGTCGAAAACTTTGAAGGCCCAAAAAAGGGATTTACAGGCATCCGAGACCCCCTAAAGTCCAGAAAATGTTGGTGGCCCAAAAACTGTGCCAGAGAGCTCTGCATGTCCCAAAATCATTTGCAGCCTGAAAGGGGCATTAACCCGCATCATAGACTACTAAAATTCCCAAAAATATTTTGGCACAAAAAATGCATCCTACACCCCTGCAAGTTCATAATATGTTAGCAGCCCAAAAAAGGCCTTAAAATGCATTTTCGGCCTGCAAAAAGGTTGAAAACTTTGAAGGCCCAAAAAAGGGGTTTACAGGCATCCTAGACCCCCTAAAGTCCAGAAAATGTTGGTGGCCCAAAAACTGTGTCAGAGAGCTCTAGATGTCCCAAAATCATTTGCAGCCTGAAAGGGGCATTAACCCGCTTCATAGACCACTAAAATTCCCAAAAATACTTTTGGCACAAAAAATGCATCCTACACCCTTGAAAGTTCAGTATATTTTAGCATCCCAAAAAATGCCTAAAAATGCATCTTAGGCCTGCAAAAATGTTGAAAACTTTGAAGGCCCAAAAAAGGGGTTTACAGGCATCCTAGACCCCCTAAAGTCCAGAAAATGTTGGTGGCCGAAAAACTGTGCCAGAGAGCTCTACATGTCCCAAAATCATTTGCATCCTGAAAGGGGCATTAACCCGCATCATAGACCACTAAAATTCCCAAAAATATTTTGGCACAAAAAATGCAGCCTACACCCTTGAAAGTTCAGTATATGTTAGCATCCCAAAAAAGGCCTTACAATGCATTTTCGGCCGGCAAAAAGGTTGAAAACTTTGAAGGACCGAAAAAGGGGTTTACAGGCATCCTAGACCCCTTAAAGTCCAGAAAATGGTGGTGGCCTAAAAACTGTGTCAGAGAGCTCTGCATGTCCCAAAATCATTTGCAGCCTGAAAGGGGCATTAACCTGCATCCCAGACCCCTGAAATTCCCAAAACTATTTTTGGCACAAAAAATGCATCCTACACCCCTGATAGTTCAGAATATGTTAGCATCCCAAAAACGGCCTTAAAATGCATCTTAGGCCTGCAAAAATGTTGAAAACTTTGAAGGCCCAAAAAAGTGGTTTACAGGCATCCTAGACCCCCTAAAGTCCAGAAAATTTTGGTGCCCCAAAAACTGTGCCAGAGAGCTCTGCATGTCCCAAAATCATTTGCAGCCTGAAAGGGGCATTAACCCGCATCATAGACCACTAAAATTCCCAAAAATATTTTGGCACAAAAAATGTATCCTACACCCCTGCAAGTTCATAATATGTTAGCAGCCCAAAAAAGGCCTTAAAATGCATTTTCGGCCTGCAAAAAGGTTGAAAACTTTGAAGGACCAAAAAAGGGGTTCACAGGCATCCTAGACCCCCTAAAGTCCAGAAAATATTGGTGGTCCAAAAACTGTGCCAGACAGCTCTCCATGTCCCAAAACCATCTGCAGCCTGAAAGGGGCATTAACCCGCATCCTAGACCACTGAAATTCCCAAAAATACTTTTGGCACAAAAAATGCATCCTACAACCTTGAAAGTTCAGTATATGTTAGCAGCCCAAAAAAGGCCTAAAAATGCATCTTAGGCCTGCAAAAGTGTTGAAAACTTTGAAGGCCCAAAAAAGGGGTTTACAGGCATCCTAGACCCCCTAAAGTCCAGAAAATGTTGGTGGCCCAAAAACTGTGCCAGAGAGCTCTGCATGTCCCAAAATCATTTGCAGCCTGGAAGGGGCATTAACCCGCATCCCAGACCCCTGAAATTCAAAAAATATTTTTGGCACAAAACATGCATCCTACGCCCTTGAAAGTTCAGTGTATGTTTGCAGCCCAAAAAATGCCTAAAAATGCATCTTAGGCCTGCAAAAATGTTGAAAACTTTGAAGGCCCAAAAAAGTGGTTTACAGGCATCCTAGACCCCCTAAAGTCTAGAAAATGTTGGTGGCCCAAAAACTGTGCCAGAGAGCTCTGCATGTCCCAAAATCATTTGCAGCCTGAAAGGGGCATTAACCTGCATCAAAGACCACTGAAATTCCCAAAAATATCTTGGCACAAAAAATGCATCCTACACCCTTGAAAGTTCAGAATATGTTAGCAGCCCAAAAGTCCTTAAAATGTATCTTAGGCCTGCAAAAATGTTGAAAACTTTGAAGGCCCAAAAAAGGGGTTTACAGGCATCCTAGACCCCCTAAAGTCCAGAAAATATTGGTGGCCTAATAACTGTGTCAGATAGCTCTGAATATCCCAAAATCATTTGCAGCCTGAAAGGGGCATTAACCCGCATCCCAGACCCCTGAAATTCCCAAAAATATTTTTGGCACAAAAAATGCATCCTACACCCTTGAAAGTTCAGTATATGTTAGTAGCCCAAAAAAGGCCTAAAAATGCATCTTAGGCCTGCAAAAATGTTGAAAACTTTGAAGGCCCAAAAAAGGGGTTTACAGGCATCCTAGACCCCCTAAAGTCCAGAAAATGTTGGTAGCCAAAAAACTGTGCCAGAGAGCTCTACATGTCCCAAAATCATTTGCAGCCTGAAAGGGGCATTAACCCGCATCATAGACCACTAAAATTCCCAAAAATATTTTGGCACAAAAAATGCATCCTTCACCCTTGAAAGTTCAGTATATGTTAGCATCCCAAAAAAGGCCTTACAATGCATTTTCGGCCGGCAAAAAGGTCGAAAACTTTGAAGGACCAAAAAAGGGGTTTGCAGGCATCCTAGACCCCTTAAAGTCCAGAAAATGGTGGTGGCCTAAAAACTGTGTCAGAGAGCTCTGCATGTCCCAAAATCATTTGCAGCCTGAAAGGGGCATTAACCTGCATCATAGACCACTGAAATTCCCAAAACTATTTTTGGCACAAAAAATTCATCCTACACCCCTGATAGTTCAGAATATGTTAGCATCCCAAAAAAGGCCTTAAAATGCATCTTAGGCCTGCAAAAATGTTGACAACTTTGAAGGCCCAAAAAAGGGGTTTACAGGCATCCTAGACCCCCTAAAGTCCAGAAAATATTGGTGGCCTAATAACTGTGTCAGATAGCTCTGAATATCCCAAAAACATTTGCAGGCTGAAAGGGGCATTAACCCGCATCCCAGACCCCTGAAATTCCCAAAAATACTTTTGGCACAAAAAATGCATCCTACACCCTTGAAAGTTCAGTATATGTTAGTATCCCAAAAAAGGCCTAAAAATGCATCTTAGGCCTGCAAAAATGTTGAAAACTTTGAAGGCCCAAAAAAGGGGTTTACAGGCATCCTAGACCCCCTAAAGTCCAGAAAATGTTGGTGGCCCAAAAACTGTGCCAGAGAGCTCTACATGTCCCAAAATCATTTGCAGCCTGAAACGGGAATTAACCCGCTTCATAGACCACTAAAATTCCCAAAAACACTTTTGGCACAAAAAATGCATCCTACACCCTTGAAAGTTCAGTATATGTTAGCATCCCAAAAAATGCCTAAAAGTGCATCTTAGGCCTGCAAAAATGTTGAAAACTTTGAAGGCCCAAAAAAGGGGTTTACAGGCATCCTAGACCCCCTAAAGTCCAGAAAATGTTGGTGGCCGAAAAACTGTGCCAGAGAGCTCTACATGTCCCAAAATCATTTGCAGCCTGAAAGGGGCATTAACCCGCATCATAGACCACTAAAATTCCCAAACATATTTTGGCACAAAAAATGCATCCTTCACCCTTGAAAGTTCAGTATATGTTAGCATCCCAAAAAAGGCCTTACAATGCATTTTCGGCCGGCAAAAAGGTCGAAAACTTTGAAGGACCAAAAAATGGGTTTACGGGCATCCTAGACCCTTAAAGTCCAGAAAATGGTGGTGGCCTAAAAACTGTGTCAGAGAGCTCTGCATGTCCCAAAATCATTTGCAGCCTGAAAGGGGCATTAACCTGCATCATAGACCACTGAAATTCCCAAAACTATTTTTGGTACAAAAAATGCATCCTACACCCCTGATAGTTCAGAATATGTTAGCATCCCAAAAAAGGCCTTAAAATGCATCTTAGGCCTGCAAAAATGTTGACAACTTTGAAGGCCCAAAAAGGGGGTTTACAGGCATCCTAGACCCCCTAAAGTCCAGAAAATATTGGTGGCCTAATAACTGTGTCAGATAGCTCTGAATATCCCAAAAACATTTGCAGCCTGAAAGGGGCATTAACCCGCATCCCAGACCCCTGAAATTCCCAAAAATACTTTTGGCACAAAAAACTCATCCTACACCCTTGAAAGTTCAGTATAGGTTAGCAGCCCAAAAACGGCCTTAAAATGCATCTTAGGCCTGCAAAAATGTTGAAAACTTTGAAGGCCCAAAAAAGTGGTTTACAGGCATCCTAGACCCCCTAAAGTCCAGAAAATGTTGGTGGCCTAATAACTGTGTCAGATAGCTCTGAATATCCCAAAAACATTTGCAGGCTGAAAGGGGCATTAACCCGCATCCCAGACCCCTGAAATTCCCAAAAATACTTTTGGCACAAAAAATGCATCCTACACCCTTGAAAGTTCAGTACATGTTAGTAGCCCAAAAAAGGCCTAAAAATGCATCTTAGGCCTGCAAAAATGTTGAAAACTTTGAAGGCCCAAAAAAGGGATTTACAGGCATCCTAGACCCCCTAAAGTCCAGAAAATGTTGGTGGCCCAAAAACTGTGCCAGAGAGCTCTGCATGTCCCAAAATCATTTGCAGCCTGAAAGGGGCATTAACCCGCATCATAGACTACTAAAATTCCCAAAAATATTTTGGCACAAAAAATGCATCCTACACCCCTGCAAGTTCATAATATGTTAGCAGCCCAAAAAAGGCCTTAAAATGCATTTTCGGCCTGCAAACAGGTTGAAAACTTTGAAGGCCCAAAAAAGGGGTTTACAGGCATCCTAGACCCCCTAAAGTCCAGAAAATGTTGGTGGCCCAAAAACTGTGCCAGAGAGCTCTGCATGTCCCAAAATCATTTGCAGCCTGAAAGGGGCATTAACCCGCTTCATAGACCACTAAAATTCCCAAAAACACTTTTGGCACAAAAAATGCATCCTACACCCTTGAAAGTTCAGTATATTTTAGCATCCCAAAAAATGCCTAAAAATGCATCTTAGGCCTGCAAAAATGTTGAAAACTTTGAAGGCCCAAAAAAGGGGTTTACAGGCATCCTAGACCCCCTAAAGTCCAGAAAATGTTGGTGGCCGAAAAACTGTGCCAGAGAGCTCTACATGTCCCAAAATCATTTGCATCCTGAAAGGGGCATTAACCCGCATCATAGACCACTAAAATTCCCAAAAATATTTTGGCACAAAAAATGCAGCCTACACCCTTGAAAGTTCAGTATATGTTAGCATCCCAAAAAAGGCCTTACAATGCATTTTCGGCCGGCAAAAAGGTTGAAAACTTTGAAGGACCGAAAAAGGGGTTTACAGGCATCCTAGACCCCTTAAAGTCCAGAAAATGGTGGTGGCCTAAAAACTGTGTCAGAGAGCTCTGCATGTCCCAAAATCATTTGCAGCCTGAAAGGGGCATTAACCTGCATCCCAGACCCCTGAAATTCCCAAAACTATTTTTGGCACAAAAAATGCATCCTACACCCCTGATAGTTCAGAATATGTTAGCATCCCAAAAACGGCCTTAAAATGCATCTTAGGCCTGCAAAAATGTTGAAAACTTTGAAGGCCCAAAAAAGTGGTTTACAGGCATCCTAGACCCCCTAAAGTCCAGAAAATTTTGGTGCCCCAAAAACTGTGCCAGAGAGCTCTGCATGTCCCAAAATCATTTGCAGCCTGAAAGGGGCATTAACCCGCATCATAGACCACTAAAATTCCCAAAAATATTTTGGCACAAAAAATGTATCCTACACCCCTGCAAGTTCATAATATGTTAGCAGCCCAAAAAAGGCCTTAAAATGCATTTTCGCCCTGCAAAAAGGTTGAAAACTTTGAAGGACCAAAAAAGGGGTTCACAGGCATCCTAGACCCCCTAAAGTCCAGAAAATATTGGTGGTCCAAAAACTGTGCCAGACAGCTCTCCATGTCCCAAAACCATCTGCAGCCTGAAAGGGGCATTAACCCGCATCCTAGACCACTGAAATTCCCAAAAATACTTTTGGCACAAAAAATGCATCCTACAACCTTGAAAGTTCAGTATATGTTAGCAGCCCAAAAAAGGCCTAAAAATGCATCTTAGGCCTGCAAAAGTGTTGAAAACTTTGAAGGCCCAAAAAAGGGGTTTACAGGCATCCTAGACCCCCTAAAGTCCAGAAAATGTTGGTGGCCCAAAAACTGTGCCAGAGAGCTCTGCATGTCCCAAAATCATTTGCAGCCTGGAAGGGGCATTAACCCGCATCCCAGACCCCTGAAATTCAAAAAATATTTTTGGCACAAAACATGCATCCTACGCCCTTGAAAGTTCAGTGTATGTTTGCAGCCCAAAAAATGCCTAAAAATGCATCTTAGGCCTGCAAAAATGTTGAAAACTTTGAAGGCCCAAAAAAGTGGTTTACAGGCATCCTAGACCCCCTAAAGTCTAGAAAATGTTGGTGGCCCAAAAACTGTGCCAGAGAGCTCTGCATGTCCCAAAATCATTTGCAGCCTGAAAGGGGCATTAACCTGCATCAAAGACCACTGAAATTCCCAAAAATATCTTGGCACAAAAAATGCATCCTACACCCTTGAAAGTTCAGAATATGTTAGCAGCCCAAAAGTCCTTAAAATGTATCTTAGGCCTGCAAAAATGTAGAAAACTTTGAAGGCCCAAAAAAGGGGTTTGCAGGCATCCTAGACCCCCTAAAGTCCAGAAAATATTGGTGGCCTAATAACTGTGTCAGATAGCTCTGAATATCCCAAAATCATTTGCAGCCTGAAAGGGGCATTAACCCGCATCCCAGACCCCTGAAATTCCCAAAAATATTTTTGGCACAAAAAATGCATCCTACACCCTTGAAAGTTCAGAATATGTTAGCAGCCCAAAAGTCCTTAAAATGTATCTTAGGCCTGCAAAAATGTTGAAAACTTTGAAGGACCAAAAAAGGGGTTTACAGGCATCCTAGACCCCCTAAAGTCCAGAAAATGTTGGTAGCCAAAAAACTGTGCCAGAGAGCTCTACATGTCCCAAAATCATTTGCAGCCTGAAAGGGGCATTAACCCGCATCATAGACCACTAAAATTCCCAAAAATATTTTGGCACAAAAAATGCATCCTTCACCCTTGAAAGTTCAGTATATGTTAGCATCCCAAAAAAGGCCTTACAATGCATTTTCGGCCGGCAAAAAGGTCGAAAACTTTGAAGGACCAAAAAAGGGGTTTGCAGGCATCCTAGACCCCTTAAAGTCCAGAAAATGGTGGTGGCCTAAAAACTGTGTCAGAGAGCTCTGCATGTCCCAAAATCATTTGCAGCCTGAAAGGGGCATTAACCTGCATCATAGACCACTGAAATTCCCAAAACTATTTTTGGCACAAAAAATTCATCCTACACCCCTGATAGTTCAGAATATGTTAGCATCCCAAAAAAGGCCTTAAAATGCATCTTAGGCCTGCAAAAATGTTGACAACTTTGAAGGCCCAAAAAAGGGGTTTACAGGCATCCTAGACCCCCTAAAGTCCAGAAAATATTGGTGGCCTAATAACTGTGTCAGATAGCTCTGAATATCCCAAAAACATTTGCAGGCTGAAAGGGGCATTAACCCGCATCCCAGACCCCTGAAATTCCCAAAAATACTTTTGGCACAAAAAATGCATCCTACACCCTTGAAAGTTCAGTATATGTTAGTAGCCCAAAAAAGGCCTAAAAATGCATCTTAGGCCTGCAAAAATGTTGAAAACTTTGAAGGCCCAAAAAAGGGATTTACAGGCATCCTAGACCCCCTAAAGTCCAGAAAATGTTGGTGGCCCAAAAACTGTGCCAGAGAGCTCTGCATGTCCCAAAATCATTTGCAGCCTGAAAGGGGCATTAACCCGCATCATAGACTACTAAAATTCCCAAAAATATTTTGGCACAAAAAATGCATCCTACACCCCTGCAAGTTCATAATATGTTAGCAGCCCAAAAAAGGCCTTAAAATGCATTTTCGGCCTGCAAACAGGTTGAAAACTTTGAAGGCCCAAAAAAGGGGTTTACAGGCATCCTAGACCCCCTAAAGTCCAGAAAATGTTGGTGGCCCAAAAACTGTGCCAGAGAGCTCTGCATGTCCCAAAATCATTTGCAGCCTGAAAGGGGCATTAACCCGCTTCATAGACCACTAAAATTCCCAAAAACACTTTTGGCACAAAAAATGCATCCTACACCCTTGAAAGTTCAGTATATGTTAGCATCCCAAAAAATGCCTAAAAGTGCATCTTAGGCCTGCAAAAATGTTGAAAACTTTGAAGGCCCAAAAAAGGGGTTTACAGGCATCCTAGACCCCCTAAAGTCCAGAAAATGTTGGTGGCCGAAAAACTGTGCCAGAGAGCTCTACATGTCCCAAAATCATTTGCAGCCTGAAAGGGGCATTAACCCGCATCATAGACCACTAAAATTCCCAAACATATTTTGGCACAAAAAATGCATCCTTCACCCTTGAAAGTTCAGTATATGTTAGCATCCCAAAAAAGGCCTTACAATGCATTTTCGGCCGGCAAAAAGGTCGAAAACTTTGAAGGACCAAAAAATGGGTTTACAGGCATCCTAGACCCTTAAAGTCCAGAAAATGGTGGTGGCCTAAAAACTGTGTCAGAGAGCTCTGCATGTCCCAAAATCATTTGCAGCCTGAAAGGGGCATTAACCTGCATCGTAGACCACTGAAATTCCCAAAACTATTTTTGGCACAAAAAATGCATCCTACACCCCTGATAGTTCAGAATATGTTAGCACCCCAAAAAAGGCCTTAAAATGCATCTTAGGCCTGCAAAAATGTTGACAACTTTGAAGGCCCAAAAAAGGGGTTTACAGGCATCCTAGACCCCCTAAAGTCCAGAAAATATTGGTGGCCTAATAACTGTGTCAGATAGCTCTGAATATCCCAAAAACATGTGCAGCCTGAAAGGGGCATTAACCCGCATCCCAGACCCCTGAAATTCCCAAAAATACTTTTGGCACAAAAAACTCATCCTACACCCTTGAAAGTTCAGCATAGGTTAGCAGCCCAAAAACGGCCTTAAAATGCATCTTAGGCCTGCAAAAATGTTGAAAACTTTGAAGGCCCAAAAAAGTGGTTTACAGGCATCCTAGACCCCCTAAAGTCCAGAAAATTTTGGTGGCCCAAAAACTGTGCCAGAGAGCTCTGCATGTCCCAAAATCATTTGCAGCCTGAAAGGGGCATTAACCCGCATCATAGACCACTAAAATTCCCAAAAATATTTTGGCACAAAAAATGTATCCTACACCCCTGCAAGTTCATAATATGTTATCAGCCCAAAAAAGGCCTAAAATGCATTTTACGCTGGCAAAAATGTTGAAAACTTAGAAGGCCCAAAAAGGGGTTTACAAGCATCCTAGACCTCCTAAAGTCCAGAAAATGTTGTTGGCCCAAAAACTGTGCCAGAGAGCTCTGCATGTCCCAAAATCATTTGAAGCCTGAAAGGGGCATTAACCCGCATGCTAGACCACTGAAATTCCCAAAACTATTTTTGGCACAAAAAATGCATCCTACACCCCTGAAAGTTCAGAATATGTTAGCACCCCAAAAAAGGCCTTAAAATGCATTTTAGGCCTGCAAAAATGTTGAAAACTTTGAAGGCCCAAAAAAGGGGTTTACAGGCATCCTAGACCCCCTAAAGTCCAGAAAATGTTGGTGGCCCAAAATCTGTGCCAGAGAGGTCTCCATGTCACAAAATCATTTGCAGCCTGAAAGGGGCATTTACCCGCATCCCAGACCCCTGAAATTCCCAAAAATATTTTGGCACAAAAAATGCATCCTACACCCCTGCAAGTCATAATATGTTAGCCCAAAAAGGCCTTAAAAGGCATTTTCCGCCTGCGAAAATGTTGAAAACTTTGAAGGCCCAAAAAGGGGTTTACAGGCATCCTAGACCCCGTAAAGTCCAGAAAATGCTGGTGGCCCAAAAACTGTGCCAGAGAGCTCTGCATGTCCCAAAATCATTTGCAGGCTGAAAGGGGCATTAACCCGCATCATAGACCACTGAAATTCCCAAAACTATTTTTGGCACTATAAATGCATCCTACACCCCTGAAAGTTCAGAATATGTCAGCATCCCAAAAAAGGCCTAAAAATGCATCTTAGGCTTGCAAAAATGTTCAAAACTTTGAAGGCCCAAAAAAGGGGTTTACAGGCATCCTAGACCCCTTAAAGTCCAGAAAATGTTGGTGACCCAAAAACTGTGCCAGAGAGCTCTGCATGTCCCAAAATCATTTGCAGGCTGAAAGGGGCATTAACCCGCATCATAGACCACTGAAATTCCCAAAACTATTTTTGGCACTATAAATGCATCCTACACCCCTGAAAGTTCAGAATATGTCAGCATCCCAAAAAAGGATTTAAAATACATTTTAGGCCTGCAAAAATGGTGAAAACTTTTACAGCCCAAAAAAGGGGTTTACAGGCATCCTAGACCACCTAAAGTCCAGAAAATGTTGGTGGCCCAAAAACTGTGCCAGAGAGCTCTGCATGTCCCAAAATCATTTGCAGCCTGAAAGGGGCATTAACTCTCATCATAGACCACCAAAATTCCCAAAAATATTTTGGCACAAAAAATGCATCCTACACCCCTGCAAGTTCAGAATATGTTAGCAGCCCAAAAAAGGCCTTAAAATGCATGTTCGGCCTGCAAAAAGGTTGAAAACTTTGAAGGACCAAAAAAGGGGTTTACAGGCATCCTAGACCCCCTAAAGTCCAGAAAATATTGGTGGCCTAAAAACTGTCAGATAGCTCTGAATATGCCAAAATCATTTGCAGGCTGAAAGGGGCATTAACCCGCATCATAGACCACTGAAATTCCCAAAACTATTTTTGGCACTATAAATGCATCCTACACCCCTGAAAGTTCAGAATATGTCAGCATCCCAAAAAAGGCCTAAACATGCATCTTAGGCTTGCAAAAATGTTCAAAACTTTGAAGGCCCAAAAAAGGGGTTTACAGGCATCCTAGACCCCTTAAAGTCCAGAAAATGTTGGTGACCCAAAAACTGTGCCAGAGAGCTCTGCATGTCCCAAAATCATTTGCAGCCTGAAAGGGGCATTAACTCTCATCATAGACCACCAAAATTCCCAAAACTATTTTTGGCACAAAAAATGCATCCTACACCCCTGATAGTTCAGAATATGTTAGCAGCCCAAAAGGCCTTAAAATGCATCTTAGGCCTGCAAAAATTTTGAAAACTTTGAAGGCCCAAAAAAGGGGTTTACAGGCATCCTAGACCCCCTAAAGTCCAGAATAAATTGGTGGCCTAATAACTGTGTCAGATAGCTCTGAATATCCCAAAAACATTTGCAGCCTGATAGGGGCATTAACCCACATCCCAGACCCCTGAAATTCCCAAAAATATTTTTGGCACAAAAAATGCATCCTGCACCCCTGAAAGTTCAGAATATGTTAACAGCCCAAAAAATGGCTAAAAACGCATCTTAGGCCTGCAAAAATGTTGAAAACTTTGAAGGCCCAAAAAAGGGAATTACAGGCATCCTAAACCCCCTAAACTCCAGAAAATGTTGGTGGCCCAAAAACTGTGCCAGAGAGCTCTGCATGTCCCAAAATCATTTGCAGTCTGAAAGGGGCATTAACCCGCATCATAGACCACTGAAATTCCCAAAACTATTTTTGGCACTAAAAATGCATCCTACACCCCTGAAAGTTCAGAATATGTTAGCATCCCAAAAAAGGATTTAAAATACATTTTAGGCCTGCAAAAATGGTGAAAACTTTTACGGCCCAAAAAAGGGGTTTACAGGCATCCTAGACCACCTAAAGTCCAGACAATGTTGGTGGCCCAAAAACTGTGCCAGAGAGCTCTGCATGTCCCAAAATCATTTGCAGCCTGAAAGGGGCATTAACTCATCATAGACCACCAAAATTCCCAAAAATATTTTGGCACAAAAAATGCATCCTACACCCCTGCAAGTTCAGAATATGTTAGCAGCCCAAAAAAGGCCTTAAAATGCATGTTCGGCCTGCAAAAAGGTTGAAAACTTTGAAGGACCAAAAAAGGGGTTTACAGGCATCCTAGACCCCCTAAAGTCCAGAAAAAATTGGTGGCCTAATAACTGTGTCAGATAGCTCTGAATATCCCAAAAACATTTGCAGACTGATAGGGGCATTAACCCACATTCCAGACCCCTGAAATTCCCAAAAATATTTTTGGCACAAAAAATGCATCCTACACCCCTGAAAGTTCAGAATATGTTAACAGCCCAAAAAATGCCTTAAAAACGCATCTTAGGCCTGCAAAAATGTTGAAAACTTTGAAGGCCCAAAAAAGGGGTTTACAGGCATCCTAGACCCCCTAAAGTCCAGAAAATGTTGGTGGCCCAAAAACTGTGCCAGAGAGCTCTGCATGTCCCAAAATCATTTGCAGCCTGAAAGGGGCATTAACCCGCATCATAGACCACTAAAATTCCCAAAAATATTTTGGCACAAAAAATGCATCCTACACCCTTGAAAGTTCAGTATATGTTAGCAGCCCAAAAAAGGCCTAAAAATGCATCTTAGGCCTGCAAAAATGTTGAAAACTTTGAAGGCCCAAAAAAGGGGTTTACAGGCATCCTAGACCCCATAAAGTCCAGAAAATGTTGGTGGCCCAAAAACTGTGCCAGAGAGCTCTGCATGTCCCAAAATCATTTGCAGCCTGAAAGGGGCATTAACCCGCATCATAGACCACTGAAATTCCCAAAACTATTTTTGGCACTAAAAATGCATCCTACACCCTTGAAAGTTCAGAATATGTTAGCATCCCAAAAAAGGATTTAAAATACATTTTAGGCCTGCAAAAATGGTGAAAACTTTTACGGCCCAAAAAAGGGGTTTACAGGCATCCTAGACCACCTAAAGTCCAGAAAATGTTGGTGGCCCAAAAACTGTGCCAGAGAGCTCTGCATGTCCCAAAATCAATTGCAGCCTGAAAGGGGCATTAACTCGCATCATAGACCACCAAAATTCCCAAAAATATTTTGGCACAAAAAATGCATCCTACACCCCTGCAAGTTCAGAATATGTTAGCAGCCCAAAAAAGGCCTTAAAATGCATTTTCGCCCTGCAAAAAGGTTGAAAACTTTGAAGGACCAAAAAAGGGGTTTACAGGCATCCTAGACCCCCTAAAGTCCAGAAAATATTGGTGGTCCAAAAACTGTGCCGGACAGCTCTCCATGTCCCAAAATCATTTGCAGCCTGAAAGGGGCATTAACCCGCATCCTAGACCACTGAAATTCCCAAAAATACTTTTGGCACAAAAAATGCATCCTACACCCTTGAAAGTTCAGTATATGTTAGCAGCCAAAAAAAGGCCTAAAAATGCATCTTAGGCGTGCAAAAATGTTGAAAACTTTGAAGGGCCAAAAAAGGGGGTTACATGCATCCTAGACCCCCTAAAGTCCAGAAAATATTGGTGGTCCAAAATCTGTGCCAGACAGCTCTCCATGTCACAAAATCATTTGCAGCCTGAAAGGGGCATTTACCCGCATCCTAGACCACTGAAATTCCCAAAAATACTTTTGGCATAAAAAATGCATCCTACGCCCTTGAAAGTTCAGAATATGTTAGCACCCCAAAAAAGGCCTTAAAATGCATTTTAGGCCTGCAAAAATGTTGAAAACTTTGAAGGCCCAAAAAAGGGGTTTACAGGCATCCTAGACCCCCTAAAGTCCAGAAAATGTTGGTGGCCCAAAATCTGTGCCAGAGAGCTCTCCATGTCACAAAATCATTTGCAGCCTGAAATGGGCATTTACCCGCATCCCAGACCCCTGAAATTCCCAAAAATATTTTGGCACAAAAAATGCATCCTACACCCCTGCAAGTTCATAATATGTTAGCAGCCCAAAAAAGGCCTTAAAAGGCATTTTCGGCCTGCGAAAATGTTGAAAACTTTGAAGGCCCAAAAAGGGGTTTAAAGGCATCCTAGACCCCGTAAAGTCCAGAAAATGTTGGTGGCCCAAAAACTGTGCCAGAGAGCTCTGCATGTCCCAAAATCATTTGCAGCCTGAAAGGGGCATTAACCCGCATCATAGACCACTGAAATTCCCAAAACTATTTTTGCCACTATAAATGCATCCTACACCCCTGAAAGTTCAGAATATGTCAGCATCCCAAAAAAGGATTTAAAATGCATCTTAGGCTTGCAAAAATGTTCAAAACTTTGAAGGCCCAAAAAAGGGGTTTACAGGCATCCTAGACCCCTTAAAGTCCAGAAAATGTTGGTGGCCCAAAAACTGTGCCAGAGAGCTCTGCATGTCCCAAAATCATTTGCAGCCTGAAAGGGGCATTAACCCGCATCCTAGGCCACTGAAATTCCCAAAACTATTTTTGGCACAAAAAATGCATCCTACACCCCTGATAGTTCAGAATATGTTAGCAGCCCAAAAGGCCTTAAAATGCATCTTAGGCCTGCAAAAATTTTGAAAACTTTGAAGGCCCAAAAAAGGGGTTTACAGGCATCCTAGACCCCCTAAATTCCAGAAAATGTTGGTGGCCCAAAAACTGTGCCAGAGAGCTCTGCATGTCCCAAAATCATTTGCAGCCTGAAAGGGGCATTAACCCGCATCCCAGACCCCTGAAATTCCCAAAAATAATTTTTGGCACAAAAAATGCATCCTACACCCTTGAAAGTTCAGTATATGTTAGCAGCCCAAAAAAGGCCTAAAAATGCTTCTTAGGCCTGCAAAAATGTTGAAAACTTTGAAGGTCCAAAAAAGGGAATTACAGGCATCCTAAACCCCCTAAACTCCAGAAAATGTTGGTGGCCCAAAAACTGTGCCAGAGAGCTCTGCATGTCCCAAAATCATTTGCAGTCTGAAAGGGGCATTAACCCGCATCATAGACCACTGAAATTCCCAAAACTATTTTTGGCACTAAATATGCATCCTACACCCCTGAAAGTACAGAATATGTTAGCATCCCAAAAAAGGATTTAAAATACATTTTAGGCCTGCAAAAATGGTGAAAACTTTTACGGCCCAAAAAAGGGGTTTACAGGCATCCTAGACCACCTAAAGTCCAGAAAATGTTGGTGGCCCAAAAACTGTGCCAGAGAGCTCTGCATGTCCCAAAATCATTTGCAGCCTGAAAGGGGCATTAACTCGCATCATAGACCACCAAAATTCCCAAAAATATTTTGGCACAAAAAATGCATCCTACACCCTTGAAAGTTCAGTATATGTTAGCAGCCCAAAAAAGGCCTAAAAATGCATCTTAGGCGTGCAATAATGTTGAAAACTTTGAAGGCCCAAAAAAGGGGGTTACAGGCATCCTAGACCCCCTAAAGTCCAGAAAATATTGGTGGTCCAAAATCTGTGCCAGACAGCTCTCCATGTCACAAAATCATTTGCAGCCTGAAAGGGGCATTTACCCGCATCCTAGACCACTGAAATTCCCAAAAATACTTTTGGCATAAAAAATGCATCCTACGCCCTTGAAAGTTCAGAATATGTTAGCACCCCAAAAAAGGCCTTAAAATGCATTTTAGGCCTGCAAAAATGTTGAAAACTTTGAAGGCCCAAAAAAGGGGTTTACAGGCATCCTAGACCCCCTAAAGTCCAGAAAATGTTGGTGGCCCAAAAACTGTGCCAGAGAGCTCTGCATGTCCCAAAAACATTTGCAGCCTGAAAGGGGCATTAACCCGCATCCCAGACCCCTGAAATTCCCAAAAATATTTTGGCACAAAAAATGCATCCTACACCCCTGCAAGTTCATAATATGTTAGCAGCCCAAAAAAGGCCTTAAAATGCATTTTCGGCCTGCGAAAATATTGAAAACTTTGAAGGCCCAAAAAAGGGATTTACAGGCATCCTAGACCCCGTAAAGTCCAGAAAATGTTGGTGGCCCAAAAACTGTGCCAGAGAGCTCTGCATGTCCCAAAATCATTTGCAGCCTGAAAGGGGCATTAACCCGCATCATAGACCACTGAAATTCCCAAAACTATTTTTGGCACTATAAATGCATCCTACACCCCTGAAAGTTCCGAATATTTCAGCATCCCAAAAAAGGATTTAAAATACATTTTAGGCCTGCAAAAATGGTGAAAACTTTTACGGCCCAAAAAAGGGGTTTACAGGCATCCTAGACCACCTAAAGTCCAGAAAATGTTGGTGTCCCAAAAACTGTGCCAGAGAGCTCTGCATGTCCCAAAATCATTTGCAGCCTGAAAGGGGCATTAACTCACATCATAGACCACCAAAATTCCCAAAAATATTTTGGCACAAAAAATGCATCCTACACCCCTGCAAGTTCAGAATATGTTAGCAGCCCAAAAAAGGCCTTAAAATGCATTTTCGGCCTGCAAAAAGGTTGAAAACTTTGAAGGACCAAAAAAGGGGTTACAGGCATCCTAGACACCCTAAAGTCCAGAAAATATTGGTGGCCTAATAACTGTGTCAGATAGCTCTGAATATCCCAAAAACATTTGCAGCCTGAAAGGGGCATTAACCCGCATCATAGACCACTGAAATTCCCAAAAATATTTTGGCACAAAAAATGCATCCTACACCCCTGCAAGTTCAGAATATGTTAGCAGCCCAAAAAAGGCCTTAAAATGCATTTTCGTCCTGCAAAAAGGTTGAAAACTTTGAAGGACTAAAAAAGGGGTTTACAGGCATCCTAGTCCCCCTAAAGTCCAGAAAATATTGGTGGTCCAAAAACTGTGCCAGACAGCTTTCCATGTCCCAAAATCATTTGCAGTCTGAAAGGGGCATTAACCCGCATCCTAGACCACTGAAATTCCCAAAAATACTTTTGGCACAAAAAATGCATCCCACACCCTTGAAAGTTCACTATATGTTAGCAGCCCAAAAAAGGCCTAAAAATGCATCTTAGGCCTGCAAAAATGTTGAAAACTTTGAAGGCCCAAAGAAAGGGTTTACAGGCATCCTAGACCCCCTAAAGTCCAGAAAATGTTGGTGGCCCAAAAACTGAGCCAGAGAGCTCTGCATGTCCCAAAATCATTTGCAGCCTGAAAGGGGCATTAACCCGCATCATAGACCACTAAAATTCCCAAAAATATTTTGGCACAAAAAATGCATCCTACACCCCTGCAAGTTCAGAATATGTTAGCAGCCCATAAAAGGCCTTAAAATGCATTTTTGGCCTGCAAAAAGTTTGAAAGCTTTGAAGGACCAAAAAAGGGGTTTACAGGCATCCTAGACCTCCTAAAGTCCAGAACATATTGGTGGCCTAAAAACTGTGCCAGATAGCTCTGAATATCCCAAAAACATTTGCAGCCTGGAGGGGGCATTAACCCGCATCCCAGACCCCTGAAATTCCCAAAAATATTTTTTGCACAAAAAATGCATCCTACACCCTTGAAAGTTCAGTATATGTTAGCAGGCCTAAAAATGCATCTTAGGCCTGCAAAAATGTTGAAAACTTTGAAGGCCCGAAAAAGGGGTTTACAGGCATCCTAGACCCCCTAAAGCCAAGAATATATTGGTGGCCTAAAAACTGTCAGATAGCTCTGAATATCCCAAAAACATTTGCAGCCTGGAATGGGCATTAACCCGCATCCCAGACCCCTGAAATTCCCAAAAATATTTTTGGCACAAAAAATGCATCCTACACCCTTGAAGGTTCAGTATATGTTAGCAGCCCAAAAAAGGCCTAAAAATGCATCTTAGGCTTGCAAAAATGTTCAAAACTTTGAAGGCCCAAAAAAGGGGTTTACAGGCATCCTAGACCCCCTAAAGTCCAGAAAATGTTGGCGGCCCAAAAACTGTGCCAGAGAGCTCTACATGTCCCAACATCATTTGCAGCCTGAAAGGGGCATTAACCCGCTTCATAGACTACTAAAATTCCCAAAAATATTTTGGCACAAAAAATGCATCCTACACCCCTGAAAGTTCAGAATATGCTAGCAACCCAAAAAAGGCCTCAAAATGCATCTTAGGCCTGCAAAAATGTTGAAAACTTTGAAGGCCCAAAAAAGGGGTTTACAGGCATCCTAGACCCCCTAAAGTCCAGACAATTTTGGTGGCCCAAAAACTGTGCCAGAGAGCTCTGCATGTCCCAAAATCATTTTCAGCCTGAAAGGGGCATTAACCCGCATCCCAGACCCCTGAAATTCCCAAAAATATTTTTGGCACAAAAAATGCATCCTACACCCTTGAAAGTTCAGTATATGTTAGCAGCCCAAAAAAGGCCTAAAAATGCATCTTAGGCTTGAAAAAATGTTCAAAACTTTGAAGGCCCAAAAAAGGGGTTTACAGGCATCCTAGACCCCCTAAAGTCCAGAAAATGTTGGCGGCCCAAAAACTGTGCCAGGGAGCTCTACATGTCCCAAAATCATTTGCAGCCTGAAAGGGGCATTAACCCGCATCATAGACCACTAAAAGTCCTAAAAATATTTTGGCACAAAAAAATACATCCTACACCCCTGATAGTTCAGAATATGTTAGCAGCCCAAAAGTCGTTAAAATGCATTTTCGTCCTGCAAAAAGGTTGAAAACTTTGAAGGCCCAAAAAAGTGGTTTACAGGCATCCTAGACCCCCTAAAGTCCAGACAATTTTGGCGGCCCAAAAACTGTGCCAGAGAGCTCTCCATGTCCCAACATCATTTGCAGCCTGAAAGGGGCATTAACCCGCTTCATAGACCACTAAAATTCCCAAAAATATTTTGGCACAAAAAATGCATCCTACACCCCTGAAAGTTCAGAATATGCTAGCAACCCAAAAAAGGCCTCAAAATGCATATTAGGCCTGCAAAAATGTTGAAAACTTTGAAGGCCCAAAAAAGGGGTTTACAGGCATCGTAGACCCCCTAAAGTCCAGACAATTTTGGTGGCCCAAAAACTGTGCCAGAGAGCTCTGCATGTCCCAAAATCATTTTCAGCCTGAAAGGGGCATTAACCCGCATCCCAGACCCCTGAAATTCCCAAAAATATTTTTGGCACAAAAAATGCATCCTACACCCTTGAAGGTTCAGTATATGTTAGCAGCCCAAAAAAGGCCTAAAAATGCATCTTAGGCTTGCAAAAATGTTCAAAACTTTGAAGGCCCAAAAAAGGGGTTTACAGGCATCCTAGACCCCCTAAAGTCCGGAAAATGTTGGCGGCCCAAAAACTGTGCCAGAGAGCTCTACATGTCCCAAAATCATTTGCAGCCTGAAAGGGGCATTAACCCGCATCATAGACCACTAAAAGCCCTAAAAATATTTTGGCACAAAAAATGCATCCTACACCCCTGATAGTTCAGAATATGTTAGCAGCCCAAAAGTCCTTAAAATGCATCTTAGGCCTGCAAAAATGTTGAAAACTTTGAAGGCCCAAAAAAGGGGTGTACAGGCATCGTAGACCCCCTAAAATCCAGAAAATATTGGTGGCCTAATAACTGTGTCAGATAGCTCTGAATATCCCAAAAACATTTGCAGCCTGAAAGGGGCATTAACCCGCATCCCAGACCCCTGAAATTCCCAAAAATATGTTTGGCACAAAAAATGCATCCTTCACCCTTGAAGGTTCAGTATATGTTAGCAGCCCAAAAAAGGCCTAAAAATGCATCTTAGGCTTGCAAAAATGTTCAAAACTTTGAAGGCCCAAAAAAGGGGTTTACAGGCATCCTAGACCCCCTAAAGTCCAGAAAATGTTGGTGGCCCAAAAACTGTGCCAGAGAGCTCTACATGTCCCAAAATCATTTGCAGCCTGAAAGGGGCATTAACCCGCTTCATAGACCACTAAAATTCCCAAAAATACTTTTGGCACAAAAAATGCATCCTACACCCTTGAAAGTTCTGTATATGTTAGCATCCCAAAAAATGCCTAAAAATGCATCTTAGGCCTGCAAAAATGTTCAAAACTTTGAAGGCCCAAAAAAGGGGTTTACAGGCATCCTAGACCCCCTAAAGTCCAGACAATTTTGGTGGCCCAAAAACTGAGCAAGAGAGCTCTGCATGTCCCAAAATCATTTCAGCCTGAAAGGGGCATTAACCCGCATCCCAGACCCCTGAAATTCCCAAAAATATTTTTGGCACAAAAAATGCATCCTACACCCTTGAAGGTTCAGTATATGTTAGCAGCCCAAAAAAGGCCTAAAAATGCATCTTAGGCTTGCAAAAATGTTCAAAACTTTGAAGGCCCAAAAAAGGGGTTTACAGGCATCCTAGACCCCCTAAAGTCCAGAAAATGTTGGCGGCCCAAAAACTGTGCCAGCGAGCTCTACATGTCCCAAAATCATTTGCAGCCTGAAAGGGGCATTAACCCGCATCATAGACCACTAAAAGTCCTAAAAATATTTTGGCACAAAAAATGCATCCTACACCCCTGCAAGTTCAGAATGTTAGCAGCCCATAAAAGGCCTTAAAATGCATTTTCCTCCTGCAAAAATGTTGAAAACTTTGAAGGCCCAAAAAAGGGGTTTACAGGCATCCTAGACCCCCTAAAGTCCAGAGAATATTGGTGGCCCAAAAACTGTGCCAGAGAGCTCTTCATGTCCCAACATCATGTGCAGCCTGAAAGGGGCATTAACCCGCTTCATAGACCACTAAAATTCCCAAAAATATTTTGGCACAAAAAATGCATCCTAAACCCCTGAAAGTTCAGAATATGCTAGCATCCCAAAAAAGGCCTTAAAATGCATCTTAGGCCTGCAAAAATGTTGAAAACTTTGAAGGCCCAAAACAGGGGGTTACAGGCATCCTTGACCCCTGAAAGTCCAGAAAATGTTGGTGGGCCAAAAACTGTACCAGAGAGCTCTGCATGTCCCAAAATCATTTGCAGCCTGAAAGGGGCATTAACCCGCATCATAGACTACTAAAATTCCCAAAAATATTTTTGCTCAAAAAATGCATCCTACACCCCTGCAAGCTCATAATGTGTTAGCAGCCCAAAAAAGGCCTTAAATGCATTTTCGGCCTGCAAAAAGGTTGAAAACTTTGAAGGCCCAAAAAAGGGGTTTACAGGCATCCTAGACCCCCTAAAGTCCAGAAAATGTTGGTGGCCCAAAAACTGTGCCAGAGAGCTCTACATGTCCCAAAATCATTTGCAGCCTGAAAGGGGCATTAACCCGCTTCATAGACCACTAAAATTCCCAAAAATACTTTTGGCACAAAAAATGCATCCTACACCCTTGAAAGTTCTGTATATGTTAGCATCCCAAAAAATGCCTAAAAATGCATCTTAGGCCTGCAAAAATGTTGAAAACTTTGAAGGCCCAAAAAAGGGGTTTACAGGCATCCTAGACCCCCTAAAGTCCAGACAATTTTGGTGGCCCAAAAACTGAGCCAGAGAGCTCTGCATGTCCCAAAATCATTTCAGCCTGAAAGGGGCATTAACCCGCATCCCAGACCCCTGAAATTCCCAAAAATATTTTTGGCACAAAAAATGCATCCTACACCCTTGAAGGTTCAGTATATGTTAGCAGCCCAAAAAAGGCCTAAAAATGCATCTTAGGCTTGCAAAAATGTTCAAAACTTTGAAGGCCCAAAAAAGGGGTTTACAGGCATCCTAGACCCCCTAAAGTCCAGAAAATGTTGGCGGCGCAAAAACTGTGCCAGAGAGCTCTACATGTCCCAAAATCATTTGCAGCCTGAAAGGGGCATTAACCCGCATCATAGACCACTAAAAGTCCTAAAAATATTTTGGCACAAAAAATGCATCCTACACCCCTGCAAGTTCAGAATATGTTAGCATCCCAAAAAAGGCCTTAAAATGCATCTTAGGCCTGCAAAAATGTTGAAAACTTTGAAGGCCCAAAACAGGGGGTTACAGGCATCCTTGACCCCTGAAAGTCCAGAAAATGTTGGTGGCCCAAAAACTGTGCCAGAGAGCTTTGCATGTTCCAAAAACTTTTGCAGCCTGAAAGGGGCATTAACACGCATCCTAGACCACTGAAATTCCCAAAACTATTTTTGGCACAAAAAATGCATCCTACACCCCTGAAAGTTCAGTATAGGTTAGCAGCCCAAAAAATGCCTAAAAATGCATCTTAGGCCTGCAAAAATGTTGAAAACTTTGAAGGCCCAAAAAAGTGGTTTACAGGCATCCTAGACCCCCTAAAGTCCAGACAATTTTGGTGGCCCAAAAACTGTGCCAGAGAGCTCTGCATGTCCCAAAATCATTTTCAGGCTGAAAGGGGCATTAACCCGCATCCCAGACCCCTGAAATTCCCAAAAATATTTTTGGCACAAAAAATGCATCCTACACCCTTGAAGGTTCAGTATATGTTAGCAGCCCAAAAAAGGCCTAAAAATGCATCTTAGGCTTGCAAAAATGTTCAAAACTTTGAAGGCCCAAAAAAGGGGTTTACAGGCATCCTAGACCCCCTAAAGTCCAGAAAATGGCAGTGGCCCAAAAACTGTGCCAGAGAGCTCTGCATGTCCCAAAATCATTTGCAGCCTGAAAGGAGCATTAACCCGAACCCTAGACCAATGAAATTCCCAAAAATACTTTTGGCACAAAAAAATGCATCCTACACCCCTGAAAGTTCAGAATATGTTAGCAGCCCAAAAAAGGCCTTAAAATGCATTTTCGGCCTGCAAAAAGGTTGAAAACTTTGAAGGACCAAAAAAGGGGTTTACAGGCATCCTAGACCCCCTAAAGTCCAGAAAATATTGGTGGCCTAAAAACTGTCAGATAGCTCTGAATATCCCAAAAACATTTGCAGCCTGGAAGCCCAAAAAACCCGCATCCCAGACCCCTGCAATTCCCAAAAATATTTTTGGCACAAAAAATGCATCCTATACCCTTGAAAGTTCAGTATATGTTAGCAGCCCAAAAAAGGCCTAAAAATGCATCTTAGGCTTGCAAAAATGTTCAAAACTTTGAAGGCCCAAAAACGGGGTTTACAGGCATCCTAGACCCCCTAAAGTCCAGAAAATGTTGGTGGCCCAAAAACTGTGCCAGAGAGCTCTACATGTCCCAAAATCGTTTGCAGCCTGAAAGGGGCAATAACCCACATCATAGACCACTAAAATTCCCAAAAATATTTTGGCACAAAAAATGCATCCTACACCCCTGCAAGTTCAGAATATGTTAGCAGCCCAAAAAAGACCTTAAAATTCATCTTAGGCCTGCAAAAATGTTGAAAACTTTGAAGGCCCAAAACAGGGGGTTACAGGCATCCTTGACCCCTGAAAGTCCAGAAAATGTTGGTGGCCCAAAAACTGTGCCAGAGAGCTCTGCATGTTCCAAAAACTTTTGCAGCCTGAAAGGGGCATTAACACACATCCTAGACCACTGAAATTCACAAAACTATTTTTGGCACAAAAAATGCATCCTACACCCCTGAAAGTTCAGTATAGGTTAGCAGCCCAAAAAATGCCTAAAAATGCATCTTAGGTCTGCAAAAATGTTGAAAACTTTGAAGGCCCAAAAAAGTGGTTTACAGGCATCCTAGACCCCCTAAAGTCCAGACAATTTTGGTGGCCCAAAAACTGTGCCAGAGAGCTCTGCATGTCCCAAAATCATTTTCAGGCTGAAAGGGGCATTAACCCGGATCTCAGACCCCTGAAATTCCCAAAAATATTTTTGGCACAAAAAATGCATCCTACACCCTTGAAGGTTCAGTATATGTTAGCAGCCCAAAAAAGGCCTAAACATGCATCTTAGGCTTGCAAAAATGTTCAAAACTTTGAAGGTCCAAAAAAGGGGTTTACAGGCATCCTAGACCCCCTAAAGTCCAGAAAATGTTGGCGGCCCAAAAACTGTGTCAGAGAGCTCTACATGTCCCAAAATCATTTGCAGCCTGAAAGGGGCATTAACCCGCATCCCAGACCCCTGAAATTCCCAAAAATATTTTTGGCACAAAAAATGCATCCTACACCCTTGAAAGTTCAGTATATGTTAGCAGCCCAAAAAAGGCCTAAAAATGCATCTTAGGCTTGCAAAAATGTTAAAAACTTTGAAGGCCCAAAAAAGGGGTTTACAGGCATCCTAGACCCCCTAAAGTCTAGAAAATGTTGGTGGCCCAAAAACTGTGCCAGAGAGCTCTGCATGTCCCAAAATCATTTGCAGCCTGAAAGGGGCATTAACCTGCATCAAAGACCACTAAAATTCCCAAAAATATCTTGGCACAAAAAATGCATCCTACACCCTTGAAAGTTCAGTATATGTTATCAGCCCAAAAAGGCCTAAAATGCATTTTACGCCTGCAAAAATGTTGAAAACTTTGAAGGCCCAAAAAAGGGGTTTACAGGCATCGTAGACCCCTGAAAGTCCAGAAAATATTGGTGGCCTAATAACTGTGTCAGATAGCTCTGAATATCCCAAAAACATTTGCAGCCTGAAAGGGGCATTAACCCGCATCCCGGACCCCTGAAATTCCCAAAAATATTTTTGGCACAAAAAATGCATCCTACACCCCTGCAAGTTCAGAATATGTTAGCAGCCAAAAAAAGGCCTTAAAACGCATTTTCGTCCTGCAAAAAGGTTGAAAACTTTGAAGGCCCAAAAAAGTGGTTTACAGGCATCCTAGACCCCCTAAAGTCCAGACAATTTTGGTGGCCCAAAAACTGTGCCAGAGAGCTCTGCATGTCCCAAAATCATTTTCAGCCTGAAAGGGGCCTTAACCCGCATCCCAGACCCCTGAAATTCCCAAAAATATTTTTGGCACAAAAAATGCATCCTACACCCTTGAAGGTTCAGTATATGTTAGCAGCCCAAAAAAGGCCTAAAAATGCATCTTAGGCTTGCAAAAATGTTCAAAACTTTGAAGGCCCAAAAAAGGGGTTTACAGGCATCCTAGACCCCCTAAAGTCCAGAAAATGTTGGTGGGCCAAAAACTGTGCCAGAGAGCTCAGCATGACCCAAAATCATTTGCAGCCTGAAAGGGGCATTAACCCGCATCATAGACTACTAAAATTCCCAAAAATATTCTGGCACAAAAAATGCATCCTACACCCCTGCAAGCTCATAATATGTTAGCAGCCCAAAAAAGGCCTTAAATGCATTTTCGGCTTGCAAAAATGTTGAAAACTTTGAAGGCCCAAAAAAGGGGTTTACAGGCATCCTAGAACCCCTAAAGTCCAGATAATGTTGGTGGCCCAAAAACTGTGCCAGAGAGCTCTACATGTCCCAAAATCATTTGCAGCCTGAAAGGGGCATTAACCCGCTTCATAGACCACTAAAATTCCCAAAAATACTTTTGGCACAAAAAATGCATCCTACACCCTTGAAAGTTCAGTATATGTTAGCATCCCAATAAATGCCTAAAAATGCATCTTAGGCCTGCTAAAATGTTGAAAACTTTGAAGGCCCAAAAAAGGGGTTTACAGGCATCCTAGACCCCCTAAAGTCCAGACAATTTTGGTGGCCCAAAAACTGTGCCAGAGAGCTCTGCATGTCTCAAAATCATTTTCAGCCGGAAAGGGACATTAACCCGCATCCCAGACCCCTGAAATTCCCAAAAATATTTTTGGCACAAAAAATGCATCCTACACCCTTGAAGGTTCAGTATATGTTAGCAGCCCAAAAAAGGCCTAAAAATGCATCTTAGGCTTGCAAAAATGTTCAAAACTTTGAAGGCCCAAAAAAGGGGTTTACAGGCATCCTAGACCCCCTAAAGTCCAGAAAATGTTGGCGGCCCAAAAACTGTGCCAGAGAGCTCTACATGTCCCAAAATCATTTGCAGCCTGAAAGGGGCATTAACCTGCATCATAGACCACTAAAAGTCCTAAAAATATTTTGGCACAAAAAATGCATCCTACACCCCTGATAGTTCAGAATATGTTAGCAGCCCAAAAGTCCTTAAAATGCATCTTAGGCCTGCAAAAATGTTGAAAACTTTGAAGGCCCAAAAAAGGGGTTTACAGGCATCCTAGACCCCCTAAAGTCCAGAAAATGTTGGTAGCCAAAAAACTGTGCCAGAGAGCTCTACATGTCCCAAAATCATTTGCAGCCTGAAAGGGGCATTAACCCGCATCATAGACCACTAAAATTCCCAAAAATATTTTGGCACAAAAAATGCATCCTTCACCCTTGAAAGTTCAGTATATGTTAGCATCCCAAAAAAGGCCTTACAATGCATTTTCGGCCGGCAAAAAGGTCGAAAACTTTGAAGGACCAAAAAAGGGGTTTGCAGGCATCCTAGACCCCTTAAAGTCCAGAAAATGGTGGTGGCCTAAAAACTGTGTCAGAGAGCTCTGCATGTCCCAAAATCATTTGCAGCCTGAAAGGGGCATTAACCTGCATCATAGACCACTGAAATTCCCAAAACTATTTTTGGCACAAAAAATTCATCCTACACCCCTGATAGTTCAGAATATGTTAGCATCCCAAAAAAGGCCTTAAAATGCATCTTAGGCCTGCAAAAATGTTGACAACTTTGAAGGCCCAAAAAAGGGGTTTACAGGCATCCTAGACCCCCTAAAGTCCAGAAAATATTGGTGGCCTAATAACTGTGTCAGATAGCTCTGAATATCCCAAAAACATTTGCAGGCTGAAAGGGGCATTAACCCGCATCCCAGACCCCTGAAATTCCCAAAAATACTTTTGGCACAAAAAATGCATCCTACACCCTTGAAAGTTCAGTATATGTTAGTATCCCAAAAAAGGCCTAAAAATGCATCTTAGGCCTGCAAAAATGTTGAAAACTTTGAAGGCCCAAAAAAGGGGTTTACAGGCATCCTAGACCCCCTAAAGTCCAGAAAATGTTGGTGGCCCAAAAACTGTGCCAGAGAGCTCTACATGTCCCAAAATCATTTGCAGCCTGAAACGGGAATTAACCCGCTTCATAGACCACTAAAATTCCCAAAAACACTTTTGGCACAAAAAATGCATCCTACACCCTTGAAAGTTCAGTATATGTTAGCATCCCAAAAAATGCCTAAAAGTGCATCTTAGGCCTGCAAAAATGTTGAAAACTTTGAAGGCCCAAAAAAGGGGTTTACAGGCATCCTAGACCCCCTAAAGTCCAGAAAATGTTGGTGGCCGAAAAACTGTGCCAGAGAGCTCTACATGTCCCAAAATCATTTGCAGCCTGAAAGGGGCATTAACCCGCATCATAGACCACTAAAATTCCCAAACATATTTTGGCACAAAAAATGCATCCTTCACCCTTGAAAGTTCAGTATATGTTAGCATCCCAAAAAAGGCCTTACAATGCATTTTCGGCCGGCAAAAAGGTCGAAAACTTTGAAGGACCAAAAAATGGGTTTACAGGCATCCTAGACCCTTAAAGTCCAGAAAATGGTGGTGGCCTAAAAACTGTGTCAGAGAGCTCTGCATGTCCCAAAATCATTTGCAGCCTGAAAGGGGCATTAACCTGCATCATAGACCACTGAAATTCCCAAAACTATTTTTGGCACAAAAAATGCATCCTACACCCCTGATAGTTCAGAATATGTTAGCATCCCAAAAAAGGCCTTAAAATGCATCTTAGGCCTGCAAAAATGTTGACAACTTTGAAGGCCCAAAAAGGGGGTTTACAGGCATCCTAGACCCCCTAAAGTCCAGAAAATATTGGTGGCCTAATAACTGTGTCAGATAGCTCTGAATATCCCAAAAACATTTGCAGCCTGAAAGGGGCATTAACCCGCATCCCAGACCCCTGAAATTCCCAAAAATACTTTTGGCACAAAAAACTCATCCTACACCCTTGAAAGTTCAGTATAGGTTAGCAGCCCAAAAACGGCCTTAAAATGCATCTTAGGCCTGCAAAAATGTTGAAAACTTTGAAGGCCCAAAAAAGTGGTTTACAGGCATCCTAGACCCCCTAAAGTCCAGAAAATGTTGGTGGCCTAATAACTGTGTCAGATAGCTCTGAATATCCCAAAAACATTTGCAGGCTGAAAGGGGCATTAACCCGCATCCCAGACCCCTGAAATTCCCAAAAATACTTTTGGCACAAAAAATGCATCCTACACCCTTGAAAGTTCAGTATATGTTAGTAGCCCAAAAAAGGCCTAAAAATGCATCTTAGGCCTGCAAAAATGTTGAAAACTTTGAAGGCCCAAAAAAGGGATTTACAGGCATCCTAGACCCCCTAAAGTCCAGAAAATGTTGGTGGCCCAAAAACTGTGCCAGAGAGCTCTGCATGTCCCAAAATCATTTGCAGCCTGAAAGGGGCATTAACCCGCATCATAGACTACTAAAATTCCCAAAAATATTTTGGCACAAAAAATGCATCCTACACCCCTGCAAGTTCATAATATGTTAGCAGCCCAAAAAAGGCCTTAAAATGCATTTTCGGCCTGCAAACAGGTTGAAAACTTTGAAGGCCCAAAAAAGGGGTTTACAGGCATCCTAGACCCCCTAAAGTCCAGAAAATGTTGGTGGCCCAAAAACTGTGCCAGAGAGCTCTGCATGTCCCAAAATCATTTGCAGCCTGAAAGGGGCATTAACCCGCTTCATAGACCACTAAAATTCCCAAAAACACTTTTGGCACAAAAAATGCATCCTACACCCTTGAAAGTTCAGTATATGTTAGCATCCCAAAAAATGCCTAAAAGTGCATCTTAGGCCTGCAAAAATGTTGAAAACTTTGAAGGCCCAAAAAAGGGGTTTACAGGCATCCTAGACCCCCTAAAGTCCAGAAAATGTTGGTGGCCGAAAAACTGTGCCAGAGAGCTCTACATGTCCCAAAATCATTTGCAGCCTGAAAGGGGCATTAACCCGCATCATAGACCACTAAAATTCCCAAACATATTTTGGCACAAAAAATGCATCCTTCACCCTTGAAAGTTCAGTATATGTTAGCATCCCAAAAAAGGCCTTACAATGCATTTTCGGCCTGCAAAAATGTTGACAACTTTGAAGGCCCAAAAAAGGGGTTTACAGGCATCCTAGACCCCCTAAAGTCCAGAAAATATTGGTGGCCTAATAACTGTGTCAGATAGCTCTGAATATCCCAAAAACATGTGCAGCCTGAAAGGGGCATTAACCCGCATCCCAGACCCCTGAAATTCCCAAAAATACTTTTGGCACAAAAAACTCATCCTACACCCTTGAAAGTTCAGCATAGGTTAGCAGCCCAAAAACGGCCTTAAAATGCATCTTAGGCCTGCAAAAATGTTGAAAACTTTGAAGGCCCAAAAAAGTGGTTTACAGGCATCCTAGACCCCCTAAAGTCCAGAAAATTTTGGTGGCCCAAAAACTGTGCCAGAGAGCTCTGCATGTCCCAAAATCATTTGCAGCCTGAAAGGGGCATTAACCCGCATCATAGACCACTAAAATTCCCAAAAATATTTTGGCACAAAAAATGTATCCTACACCCCTGCAAGTTCATAATATGTTATCAGCCCAAAAAAGGCCTAAAATGCATTTTACGCTGGCAAAAATGTTGAAAACTTAGAAGGCCCAAAAAGGGGTTTACAAGCATCCTAGACCTCCTAAAGTCCAGAAAATGTTGTTGGCCCAAAAACTGTGCCAGAGAGCTCTGCATGTCCCAAAATCATTTGAAGCCTGAAAGGGGCATTAACCCGCATGCTAGACCACTGAAATTCCCAAAACTATTTTTGGCACAAAAAATGCATCCTACACCCCTGAAAGTTCAGAATATGTTAGCACCCCAAAAAAGGCCTTAAAATGCATTTTAGGCCTGCAAAAATGTTGAAAACTTTGAAGGCCCAAAAAAGGGGTTTACAGGCATCCTAGACCCCCTAAAGTCCAGAAAATGTTGGTGGCCCAAAATCTGTGCCAGAGAGGTCTCCATGTCACAAAATCATTTGCAGCCTGAAAGGGGCATTTACCCGCATCCCAGACCCCTGAAATTCCCAAAAATATTTTGGCACAAAAAATGCATCCTACACCCCTGCAAGTCATAATATGTTAGCCCAAAAAGGCCTTAAAAGGCATTTTCCGCCTGCGAAAATGTTGAAAACTTTGAAGGCCCAAAAAGGGGTTTACAGGCATCCTAGACCCCGTAAAGTCCAGAAAATGCTGGTGGCCCAAAAACTGTGCCAGAGAGCTCTGCATGTCCCAAAATCATTTGCAGGCTGAAAGGGGCATTAACCCGCATCATAGACCACTGAAATTCCCAAAACTATTTTTGGCACTATAAATGCATCCTACACCCCTGAAAGTTCAGAATATGTCAGCATCCCAAAAAAGGCCTAAAAATGCATCTTAGGCTTGCAAAAATGTTCAAAACTTTGAAGGCCCAAAAAAGGGGTTTACAGGCATCCTAGACCCCTTAAAGTCCAGAAAATGTTGGTGACCCAAAAACTGTGCCAGAGAGCTCTGCATGTCCCAAAATCATTTGCAGGCTGAAAGGGGCATTAACCCGCATCATAGACCACTGAAATTCCCAAAACTATTTTTGGCACTATAAATGCATCCTACACCCCTGAAAGTTCAGAATATGTCAGCATCCCAAAAAAGGATTTAAAATACATTTTAGGCCTGCAAAAATGGTGAAAACTTTTACAGCCCAAAAAAGGGGTTTACAGGCATCCTAGACCACCTAAAGTCCAGAAAATGTTGGTGGCCCAAAAACTGTGCCAGAGAGCTCTGCATGTCCCAAAATCATTTGCAGCCTGAAAGGGGCATTAACTCTCATCATAGACCACCAAAATTCCCAAAAATATTTTGGCACAAAAAATGCATCCTACACCCCTGCAAGTTCAGAATATGTTAGCAGCCCAAAAAAGGCCTTAAAATGCATGTTCGGCCTGCAAAAAGGTTGAAAACTTTGAAGGACCAAAAAAGGGGTTTACAGGCATCCTAGACCCCCTAAAGTCCAGAATAAATTGGTGGCCTAATAACTGTGTCAGATAGCTCTGAATATCCCAAAAACATTTGCAGCCTGATAGGGGCATTAACCCACATCCCAGACCCCTGAAATTCCCAAAAATATTTTTGGCACAAAAAATGCATCCTGCACCCCTGAAAGTTCAGAATATGTTAACAGCCCAAAAAATGGCTAAAAACGCATCTTAGGCCTGCAAAAATGTTGAAAACTTTGAAGGCCCAAAAAAGGGAATTACAGGCATCCTAAACCCCCTAAACTCCAGAAAATGTTGGTGGCCCAAAAACTGTGCCAGAGAGCTCTGCATGTCCCAAAATCATTTGCAGTCTGAAAGGGGCATTAACCCGCATCATAGACCACTGAAATTCCCAAAACTATTTTTGGCACTAAAAATGCATCCTACACCCCTGAAAGTTCAGAATATGTTAGCATCCCAAAAAAGGATTTAAAATACATTTTAGGCCTGCAAAAATGGTGAAAACTTTTACGGCCCAAAAAAGGGGTTTACAGGCATCCTAGACCACCTAAAGTCCAGACAATGTTGGTGGCCCAAAAACTGTGCCAGAGAGCTCTGCATGTCCCAAAATCATTTGCAGCCTGAAAGGGGCATTAACTCTCATCATAGACCACCAAAATTCCCAAAAATATTTT
Source organism: Ambystoma mexicanum (assembly GCF_040938575.1). NCBI lineage: Eukaryota > Metazoa > Chordata > Amphibia > Caudata > Ambystomatidae > Ambystoma > Ambystoma mexicanum. The sequence goes on from NC_090937.1 coordinate 264,858,466, forward strand.
GGCACAAAAAATGCATCCTACACCCCTGCAAGTTCAGAATATGTTAGCAGCCCAAAAAAGGCCTTAAAATGCATGTTCGGCCTGCAAAAAGGTTGAAAACTTTGAAGGACCAAAAAAGGGGTTTACAGGCATCCTAGACCCCCTAAAGTCCAGAAAAAATTGGTGGCCTAATAACTGTGTCAGATAGCTCTGAATATCCCAAAAACATTTGCAGACTGATAGGGGCATTAACCCACATTCCAGACCCCTGAAATTCCCAAAAATATTTTTGGCACAAAAAATGCATCCTACACCCCTGAAAGTTCAGAATATGTTAACAGCCCAAAAAATGCCTTAAAAACGCATCTTAGGCCTGCAAAAATGTTGAAAACTTTGAAGGCCCAAAAAAGGGGTTTACAGGCATCCTAGACCCCCTAAAGTCCAGAAAATGTTGGTGGCCCAAAAACTGTGCCAGAGAGCTCTGCATGTCCCAAAATCATTTGCAGCCTGAAAGGGGCATTAACCCGCATCATAGACCACTAAAATTCCCAAAAATATTTTGGCACAAAAAATGCATCCTACACCCTTGAAAGTTCAGTATATGTTAGCAGCCCAAAAAAGGCCTAAAAATGCATCTTAGGCCTGCAAAAATGTTGAAAACTTTGAAGGCCCAAAAAAGGGGTTTACAGGCATCCTAGACCCCATAAAGTCCAGAAAATGTTGGTGGCCCAAAAACTGTGCCAGAGAGCTCTGCATGTCCCAAAATCATTTGCAGCCTGAAAGGGGCATTAACCCGCATCATAGACCACTGAAATTCCCAAAACTATTTTTGGCACTAAAAATGCATCCTACACCCTTGAAAGTTCAGAATATGTTAGCATCCCAAAAAAGGATTTAAAATACATTTTAGGCCTGCAAAAATGGTGAAAACTTTTACGGCCCAAAAAAGGGGTTTACAGGCATCCTAGACCACCTAAAGTCCAGAAAATGTTGGTGGCCCAAAAACTGTGCCAGAGAGCTCTGCATGTCCCAAAATCAATTGCAGCCTGAAAGGGGCATTAACTCGCATCATAGACCACCAAAATTCCCAAAAATATTTTGGCACAAAAAATGCATCCTACACCCCTGCAAGTTCAGAATATGTTAGCAGCCCAAAAAAGGCCTTAAAATGCATTTTCGCCCTGCAAAAAGGTTGAAAACTTTGAAGGACCAAAAAAGGGGTTTACAGGCATCCTAGACCCCCTAAAGTCCAGAAAATATTGGTGGTCCAAAAACTGTGCCGGACAGCTCTCCATGTCCCAAAATCATTTGCAGCCTGAAAGGGGCATTAACCCGCATCCTAGACCACTGAAATTCCCAAAAATACTTTTGGCACAAAAAATGCATCCTACACCCTTGAAAGTTCAGTATATGTTAGCAGCCAAAAAAAGGCCTAAAAATGCATCTTAGGCGTGCAAAAATGTTGAAAACTTTGAAGGGCCAAAAAAGGGGGTTACATGCATCCTAGACCCCCTAAAGTCCAGAAAATATTGGTGGTCCAAAATCTGTGCCAGACAGCTCTCCATGTCACAAAATCATTTGCAGCCTGAAAGGGGCATTTACCCGCATCCTAGACCACTGAAATTCCCAAAAATACTTTTGGCATAAAAAATGCATCCTACGCCCTTGAAAGTTCAGAATATGTTAGCACCCCAAAAAAGGCCTTAAAATGCATTTTAGGCCTGCAAAAATGTTGAAAACTTTGAAGGCCCAAAAAAGGGGTTTACAGGCATCCTAGACCCCCTAAAGTCCAGAAAATGTTGGTGGCCCAAAATCTGTGCCAGAGAGCTCTCCATGTCACAAAATCATTTGCAGCCTGAAATGGGCATTTACCCGCATCCCAGACCCCTGAAATTCCCAAAAATATTTTGGCACAAAAAATGCATCCTACACCCCTGCAAGTTCATAATATGTTAGCAGCCCAAAAAAGGCCTTAAAAGGCATTTTCGGCCTGCGAAAATGTTGAAAACTTTGAAGGCCCAAAAAGGGGTTTAAAGGCATCCTAGACCCCGTAAAGTCCAGAAAATGTTGGTGGCCCAAAAACTGTGCCAGAGAGCTCTGCATGTCCCAAAATCATTTGCAGCCTGAAAGGGGCATTAACCCGCATCATAGACCACTGAAATTCCCAAAACTATTTTTGCCACTATAAATGCATCCTACACCCCTGAAAGTTCAGAATATGTCAGCATCCCAAAAAAGGATTTAAAATGCATCTTAGGCTTGCAAAAATGTTCAAAACTTTGAAGGCCCAAAAAAGGGGTTTACAGGCATCCTAGACCCCTTAAAGTCCAGAAAATGTTGGTGGCCCAAAAACTGTGCCAGAGAGCTCTGCATGTCCCAAAATCATTTGCAGCCTGAAAGGGGCATTAACCCGCATCCTAGGCCACTGACATTCCCAAAACTATTTTTGGCACAAAAAATGCATCCTACACCCCTGATAGTTCAGAATATGTTAGCAGCCCAAAAGGCCTTAAAATGCATCTTAGGCCTGCAAAAATTTTGAAAACTTTGAAGGCCCAAAAAAGGGGTTTACAGGCATCCTAGACCCCCTAAATTCCAGAAAATGTTGGTGGCCCAAAAACTGTGCCAGAGAGCTCTGCATGTCCCAAAATCATTTGCAGCCTGAAAGGGGCATTAACCCGCATCCCAGACCCCTGAAATTCCCAAAAATAATTTTTGGCACAAAAAATGCATCCTACACCCTTGAAAGTTCAGTATATGTTAGCAGCCCAAAAAAGGCCTAAAAATGCTTCTTAGGCCTGCAAAAATGTTGAAAACTTTGAAGGTCCAAAAAAGGGAATTACAGGCATCCTAAACCCCCTAAACTCCAGAAAATGTTGGTGGCCCAAAAACTGTGCCAGAGAGCTCTGCATGTCCCAAAATCATTTGCAGTCTGAAAGGGGCATTAACCCGCATCATAGACCACTGAAATTCCCAAAACTATTTTTGGCACTAAAAATGCATCCTACACCCCTGAAAGTACAGAATATGTTAGCATCCCAAAAAAGGATTTAAAATACATTTTAGGCCTGCAAAAATGGTGAAAACTTTTACGGCCCAAAAAAGGGGTTTACAGGCATCCTAGACCACCTAAAGTCCAGAAAATGTTGGTGGCCCAAAAACTGTGCCAGAGAGCTCTGCATGTCCCAAAATCATTTGCAGCCTGAAAGGGGCATTAACTCGCATCATAGACCACCAAAATTCCCAAAAATATTTTGGCACAAAAAATGCATCCTACACCCTTGAAAGTTCAGTATATGTTAGCAGCCCAAAAAAGGCCTAAAAATGCATCTTAGGCGTGCAATAATGTTGAAAACTTTGAAGGCCCAAAAAAGGGGGTTACAGGCATCCTAGACCCCTAAAGTCCAGAAAATATTGGTGGTCCAAAATCTGTGCCAGACAGCTCTCCATGTCACAAAATCATTTGCAGCCTGAAAGGGGCATTTACCCGCATCCTAGACCACTGAAATTCCCAAAAATACTTTTGGCATAAAAAATGCATCCTACGCCCTTGAAAGTTCAGAATATGTTAGCACCCCAAAAAAGGCCTTAAAATGCATTTTAGGCCTGCAAAAATGTTGAAAACTTTGAAGGCCCAAAAAAGGGGTTTACAGGCATCCTAGACCCCCTAAAGTCCAGAAAATGTTGGTGGCCCAAAAACTGTGCCAGAGAGCTCTGCATGTCCCAAAAACATTTGCAGCCTGAAAGGGGCATTAACCCGCATCCCAGACCCCTGAAATTCCCAAAAATATTTTGGCACAAAAAATGCATCCTACACCCCTGCAAGTTCATAATATGTTAGCAGCCCAAAAAAGGCCTTAAAATGCATTTTCGGCCTGCGAAAATGTTGAAAACTTTGAAGGCCCAAAAAAGGGATTTACAGGCATCCTAGACCCCGTAAAGTCCAGAAAATGTTGGTGGCCCAAAAACTGTGCCAGAGAGCTCTGCATGTCCCAAAATCATTTGCAGCCTGAAAGGGGCATTAACCCGCATCATAGACCACTGAAATTCCCAAAACTATTTTTGGCACTATAAATGCATCCTACACCCCTGAAAGTTCCGAATATTTCAGCATCCCAAAAAAGGATTTAAAATACATTTTCGGCCTGCAAAAAGGTTGAAAACTTTGAAGGACCAAAAAAGGGGTTACAGGCATCCTAGACACCCTAAAGTCCAGAAAATATTGGTGGCCTAATAACTGTGTCAGATAGCTCTGAATATCCCAAAAACATTTGCAGCCTGAAAGGGGCATTAACCCGCATCCCAGACCCCTGAAATTCCCAAAAATGTTTTTGGCAGAAAAAATGCATCCTACACCCTTGAAAGTTCACTATATGTTAGCAGCCCAAAAAAGGCCTAAAAATGCATCTTAGGCCTGCAAAAATGTTGAAAACTTTGAAGGCCCAAAGAAGGGGTTTACAGGCATCCTAGACCCCCTAAAGTCCAGAAAATGTTGGTGGCCCAAAAACTGAGCCAGAGAGCTCTGCATGTCCCAAAATCATTTGCAGCCTGAAAGGGGCATTAACCCGCATCATAGACCACTAAAATTCCCAAAAATATTTTGGCACAAAAAATGCATCCTACACCCCTGCAAGTTCAGAATATGTTAGCAGCCCAAAAAAGGCCTTAAAATGCATTTTCGTCCTGCAAAAAGGTTGAAAACTTTGAAGGACTAAAAAAGGGGTTTACAGGCATCCTAGTCCCCCTAAAGTCCAGAAAATATTGGTGGTCCAAAAACTGTGCCAGACAGCTTTCCATGTCCCAAAATCATTTGCAGTCTGAAAGGGGCATTAACCCGCATCCTAGACCACTGAAATTCCCAAAAATACTTTTGGCACAAAAAATGCATCCCACACCCTTGAAAGTTCACTATATGTTAGCAGCCCAAAAAAGGCCTAAAAATGCATCTTAGGCCTGCAAAAATGTTGAAAACTTTGAAGGCCCAAAGAAAGGGTTTACAGGCATCCTAGACCCCCTAAAGTCCAGAAAATGTTGGTGGCCCAAAAACTGAGCCAGAGAGCTCTGCATGTCCCAAAATCATTTGCAGCCTGAAAGGGGCATTAACCCGCATCATAGACCACTAAAATTCCCAAAAATATTTTGGCACAAAAAATGCATCCTACACCCCTGCAAGTTCAGAATATGTTAGCAGCCCATAAAAGGCCTTAAAATGCATTTTTGGCCTGCAAAAAGTTTGAAAGCTTTGAAGGACCAAAAAAGGGGTTTACAGGCATCCTAGACCTCCTAAAGTCCAGAAAATATTGGTGGCCTAAAAACTGTGCCAGATAGCTCTGAATATCCCAAAAACATTTGCAGCCTGGAGGGGGCATTAACCCGCATCCCAGACCCCTGAAATTCCCAAAAATATTTTTTGCACAAAAAATGCATCCTACACCCTTGAAAGTTCAGTATATGTTAGCAGGCCTAAAAATGCATCTTAGGCCTGCAAAAATGTTGAAAACTTTGAAGGCCCGAAAAAGGGGTTTACAGGCATCCTAGACCCCCTAAAGCCAAGAATATATTGGTGGCCTAAAAACTGTCAGATACCTCTGAATATCCCAAAAACATTTGCAGCCTGGAATGGGCATTAACCCGCATCCCAGACCCCTGAAATTCCCAAAAATATTTTTGGCACAAAAAATGCATCCTACACCCTTGAAGGTTCAGTATATGTTAGCAGCCCAAAAAAGGCCTAAAAATGCATCTTAGGCTTGCAAAAATGTTCAAAACTTTGAAGGCCCAAAAAAGGGGTTTACAGGCATCCTAGACCCCCTAAAGTCCAGAAAATGTTGGCGGCCCAAAAACTGTGCCAGAGAGCTCTACATGTCCCAACATCATTTGCAGCCTGAAAGGGGCATTAACCCGCTTCATAGACTACTAAAATTCCCAAAAATATTTTGGCACAAAAAATGCATCCTACACCCCTGAAAGTTCAGAATATGCTAGCAACCCAAAAAAGGCCTCAAAATGCATCTTAGGCCTGCAAAAATGTTGAAAACTTTGAAGGCCCAAAAAAGGGGTTTACAGGCATCCTAGACCCCCTAAAGTCCAGACAATTTTGGTGGCCCAAAAACTGTGCCAGAGAGCTCTGCATGTCCCAAAATCATTTTCAGCCTGAAAGGGGCATTAACCCGCATCCCAGACCCCTGAAATTCCCAAAAATATTTTTGGCACAAAAAATGCATCCTACACCCTTGAAAGTTCAGTATATGTTAGCAGCCCAAAAAAGGCCTAAAAATGCATCTTAGGCTTGCAAAAATGTTCAAAACTTTGAAGGCCCAAAAAAGGGGTTTACAGGCATCCTAGACCCCCTAAAGTCCAGAAAATGTTGGCGGCCCAAAAACTGTGCCAGGGAGCTCTACATGTCCCAAAATCATTTGCAGCCTGAAAGGGGCATTAACCCGCATCATAGACCACTAAAAGTCCTAAAAATATTTTGGCACAAAAAAATACATCCTACACCCCTGATAGTTCAGAATATGTTAGCAGCCCAAAAGTCGTTAAAATGCATTTTCGTCCTGCAAAAAGGTTGAAAACTTTGAAGGCCCAAAAAAGTGGTTTACAGGCATCCTAGACCCCCTAAAGTCCAGACAATTTTGGCGGCCCAAAAACTGTGCCAGAGAGCTCTCCATGTCCCAACATCATTTGCAGCCTGAAAGGGGCATTAACCCGCTTCATAGACCACTAAAATTCCCAAAAATATTTTGGCACAAAAAATGCATCCTACACCCCTGAAAGTTCAGAATATGCTAGCAACCCAAAAAAGGCCTCAAAATGCATATTAGGCCTGCAAAAATGTTGAAAACTTTGAAGGCCCAAAAAAGGGGTTTACAGGCATCGTAGACCCCCTAAAGTCCAGACAATTTTGGTGGCCCAAAAACTGTGCCAGAGAGCTCTGCATGTCCCAAAATCATTTTCAGCCTGAAAGGGGCATTAACCCGCATCCCAGACCCCTGAAATTCCCAAAAATATTTTTGGCACAAAAAATGCATCCTACACCCTTGAAGGTTCAGTATATGTTAGCAGCCCAAAAAAGGCCTAAAAATGCATCTTAGGCTTGCAAAAATGTTCAAAACTTTGAAGGCCCAAAAAAGGGGTTTACAGGCATCCTAGACCCCCTAAAGTCCGGAAAATGTTGGCGGCCCAAAAACTGTGCCAGAGAGCTCTACATGTCCCAAAATCATTTGCAGCCTGAAAGGGGCATTAACCCGCATCATAGACCACTAAAAGCCCTAAAAATATTTTGGCACAAAAAATGCATCCTACACCCCTGATAGTTCAGAATATGTTAGCAGCCCAAAAGTCCTTAAAATGCATCTTAGGCCTGCAAAAATGTTGAAAACTTTGAAGGCCCAAAAAAGGGGTGTACAGGCATCGTAGACCCCCTAAAGTCCAGAAAATATTGGTGGCCTAATAACTGTGTCAGATAGCTCTGAATATCCCAAAAACATTTGCAGCCTGAAAGGGGCATTAACCCGCATCCCAGACCCCTGAAATTCCCAAAAATATGTTTGGCACAAAAAATGCATCCTTCACCCTTGAAGGTTCAGTATATGTTAGCAGCCCAAAAAAGGCCTAAAAATGCATCTTAGGCTTGCAAAAATGTTCAAAACTTTGAAGGCCCAAAAAAGGGGTTTACAGGCATCCTAGACCCCCTAAAGTCCAGAAAATGTTGGTGGCCCAAAAACTGTGCCAGAGAGCTCTACATGTCCCAAAATCATTTGCAGCCTGAAAGGGGCATTAACCCGCTTCATAGACCACTAAAATTCCCAAAAATACTTTTGGCACAAAAAATGCATCCTACACCCTTGAAAGTTCTGTATATGTTAGCATCCCAAAAAATGCCTAAAAATGCATCTTAGGCCTGCAAAAATGTTGAAAACTTTGAAGGCCCAAAAAAGGGGTTTACAGGCATCCTAGACCCCCTAAAGTCCAGACAATTTTGGTGGCCCAAAAACTGAGCCAGAGAGCTCTGCATGTCCCAAAATCATTTCAGCCTGAAAGGGGCATTAACCCGCATCCCAGACCCCTGAAATTCCCAAAAATATTTTTGGCACAAAAAATGCATCCTACACCCTTGAAGGTTCAGTATATGTTAGCAGCCCAAAAAAGGCCTAAAAATGCATCTTAGGCTTGCAAAAATGTTCAAAACTTTGAAGGCCCAAAAAAGGGGTTTACAGGCATCCTAGACCCCCTAAAGTCCAGAAAATGTTGGCGGCCCAAAAACTGTGCCAGCGAGCTCTACATGTCCCAAAATCATTTGCAGCCTGAAAGGGGCATTAACCCGCATCATAGACCACTAAAAGTCCTAAAAATATTTTGGCACAAAAAATGCATCCTACACCCCTGCAAGTTCAGAATGTTAGCAGCCCATAAAAGGCCTTAAAATGCATTTTCCTCCTGCAAAAATGTTGAAAACTTTGAAGGCCCAAAAAAGGGGTTTACAGGCATCCTAGACCCCCTAAAGTCCAGAAAATATTGGTGGCCCAAAAACTGTGCCAGAGAGCTCTTCATGTCCCAACATCATGTGCAGCCTGAAAGGGGCATTAACCCGCTTCATAGACCACTAAAATTCCCAAAAATATTTTGGCACAAAAAATGCATCCTAAACCCCTGAAAGTTCAGAATATGCTAGCATCCCAAAAAAGGCCTTAAAATGCATCTTAGGCCTGCAAAAATGTTGAAAACTTTGAAGGCCCAAAACAGGGGGTTACAGGCATCCTTGACCCCTGAAAGTCCAGAAAATGTTGGTGGGCCAAAAACTGTACCAGAGAGCTCTGCATGTCCCAAAATCATTTGCAGCCTGAAAGGGGCATTAACCCGCATCATAGACTACTAAAATTCCCAAAAATATTTTTGCTCAAAAAATGCATCCTACACCCCTGCAAGCTCATAATGTGTTAGCAGCCCAAAAAAGGCCTTAAATGCATTTTCGGCCTGCAAAAAGGTTGAAAACTTTGAAGGCCCAAAAAAGGGGTTTACAGGCATCCTAGACCCCCTAAAGTCCAGAAAATGTTGGTGGCCCAAAAACTGTGCCAGAGAGCTCTACATGTCCCAAAATCATTTGCAGCCTGAAAGGGGCATTAACCCGCTTCATAGACCACTAAAATTCCCAAAAATACTTTTGGCACAAAAAATGCATCCTACACCCTTGAAAGTTCTGTATATGTTAGCATCCCAAAAAATGCCTAAAAATGCATCTTAGGCCTGCAAAAATGTTGAAAACTTTGAAGGCCCAAAAAAGGGGTTTACAGGCATCCTAGACCCCCTAAAGTCCAGACAATTTTGGTGGCCCAAAAACTGAGCCAGAGAGCTCTGCATGTCCCAAAATCATTTCAGCCTGAAAGGGGCATTAACCCGCATCCCAGACCCCTGAAATTCCCAAAAATATTTTTGGCACAAAAAATGCATCCTATACCCTTGAAAGTTCAGTATATGTTAGCAGCCCAAAAAAGGCCTAAAAATGCATCTTAGGCTTGCAAAAATGTTCAAAACTTTGAAGGCCCAAAAACGGGGTTTACAGGCATCCTAGACCCCCTAAAGTCCAGAAAATGTTGGTGGCCCAAAAACTGTGCCAGAGAGCTCTACATGTCCCAAAATCGTTTGCAGCCTGAAAGGGGCAATAACCCACATCATAGACCACTAAAAGTCCTAAAAATATTTTGGCACAAAAAATGCATCCTACACCCCTGCAAGTTCAGAATATGTTAGCATCCCAAAAAAGGCCTTAAAATGCATCTTAGGCCTGCAAAAATGTTGAAAACTTTGAAGGCCCAAAACAGGGGGTTACAGGCATCCTTGACCCCTAAAGTCCAGACAATTTTGGTGGCCCAAAAACTGTGCCAGAGAGCTCTGCATGTCCCAAAATCATTTTCAGGCTGAAAGGGGCATTAACCCGCATCTCAGACCCCTGAAATTCCCAAAAATATTTTTGGCACAAAAAATGCATCCTACACCCTTGAAGGTTCAGTATATGTTAGCAGCCCAAAAAAGGCCTAAACATGCATCTTAGGCTTGCAAAAATGTTCAAAACTTTGAAGGTCCAAAAAAGGGGTTTACAGGCATCCTAGACCCCCTAAAGTCCAGAAAATGTTGGCGGCCCAAAAACTGTGTCAGAGAGCTCTACATGTCCCAAAATCATTTGCAGCCTGAAAGGGGCATTAACCCGCATCCCAGACCCCTGAAATTCCCAAAAATACTTTTGGCACAAAAAAATGCATCCTACACCCTTGAAAGTTCAGTATATGTTAGCAGCCCAAAAAAGGCCTAAAAATGCATCTTAGGCTTGCAAAAATGTTAAAAACTTTGAAGGCCCAAAAAAGGGGTTTACAGGCATCCTAGACCCCCTAAAGTCTAGAAAATGTTGGTGGCCCAAAAACTGTGCCAGAGAGCTCTGCATGTCCCAAAATCATTTGCAGCCTGAAAGGGGCATTAACCTGCATCAAAGACCACTAAAATTCCCAAAAATATCTTGGCACAAAAAATGCATCCTACACCCTTGAAAGTTCAGTATATGTTATCAGCCCAAAAAGGCCTAAAATGCATTTTACGCCTGCAAAAATGTTGAAAACTTTGAAGGCCCAAAAAAGGGGTTTACAGGCATCGTAGACCCCTGAAAGTCCAGAAAATATTGGTGGCCTAATAACTGTGTCAGATAGCTCTGAATATCCCAAAAACATTTGCAGCCTGAAAGGGGCATTAACCCGCATCCCGGACCCCTGAAATTCCCAAAAATATTTTTGGCACAAAAAATGCATCCTACACCCCTGCAAGTTCAGAATATGTTAGCAGCCAAAAAAAGGCCTTAAAACGCATTTTCGTCCTGCAAAAAGGTTGAAAACTTTGAAGGCCCAAAAAAGTGGTTTACAGGCATCCTAGACCCCCTAAAGTCCAGACAATTTTGGTGGCCCAAAAACTGTGCCAGAGAGCTCTGCATGTCCCAAAATCATTTTCAGCCTGAAAGGGGCCTTAACCCGCATCCCAGACCCCTGAAATTCCCAAAAATATTTTTGGCACAAAAAATGCATCCTACACCCTTGAAGGTTCAGTATATGTTAGCAGCCCAAAAAAGGCCTAAAAATGCATCTTAGGCTTGCAAAAATGTTCAAAACTTTGAAGGCCCAAAAAAGGGGTTTACAGGCATCCTAGACCCCCTAAAGTCCAGAAAATGTTGGCGGCCCAAAAACTGTGCCAGAGAGCTCTACATGTCCCAAAATCATTTGCAGCCTGAAAGGGGCATTAACCCTCATCATAGACCACTAAAAGTCCTAAAAATATTTTGGCACAAAAAATGCATCCTACAACCCTGATAGTTCAGAATATGTTAGCAGCCCAAAAGTCCTTAAAATGCATCTTAGGCCTGCAAAAATGTTGAAAACTTTGAAGGCCCAAAAAAGGGATTAACAGGCATCCTAGACCCCCTAAAGTCCAGAAAATGTTGGTGGGCCAAAAACTGTGCCAGAGAGCTCAGCATGACCCAAAATCATTTGCAGCCTGAAAGGGGCATTAACCCGCATCATAGACTACTAAAATTCCCAAAAATATTCTGGCACAAAAAATGCATCCTACACCCCTGCAAGCTCATAATATGTTAGCAGCCCAAAAAAGGCCTTAAATGCATTTTCGGCTTGCAAAAATGTTGAAAACTTTGAAGGCCCAAAAAAGGGGTTTACAGGCATCCTAGAACCCCTAAAGTCCAGATAATGTTGGTGGCCCAAAAACTGTGCCAGAGAGCTCTACATGTCCCAAAATCATTTGCAGCCTGAAAGGGGCATTAACCCGCTTCATAGACCACTAAAATTCCCAAAAATACTTTTGGCACAAAAAATGCATCCTACACCCTTGAAAGTTCAGTATATGTTAGCATCCCAATAAATGCCTAAAAATGCATCTTAGGCCTGCTAAAATGTTGAAAACTTTGAAGGCCCAAAAAAGGGGTTTACAGGCATCCTAGACCCCCTAAAGTCCAGACAATTTTGGTGGCCCAAAAACTGTGCCAGAGAGCTCTGCATGTCCCAAAATCATTTTCAGCCGGAAAGGGACATTAACCCGCATCCCAGACCCCTGAAATTCCCAAAAATATTTTTGGCACAAAAAATGCATCCTACACCCTTGAAGGTTCAGTATATGTTAGCAGCCCAAAAAAGGCCTAAAAATGCATCTTAGGCTTGCAAAAATGTTCAAAACTTTGAAGGCCCAAAAAAGGGGTTTACAGGCATCCTAGACCCCCTAAAGTCCAGAAAATGTTGGCGGCCCAAAAACTGTGCCAGAGAGCTCTACATGTCCCAAAATCATTTGCAGCCTGAAAGGGGCATTAACCTGCATCATAGACCACTAAAAGTCCTAAAAATATTTTGGCACAAAAAATGAATCCTACACCCCTGATAGTTCAGAATATGTTAGCAGCCCAAAAGTCCTTAAAATGCATCTTAGGCCTGCAAAAATGTTGAAAACTTTGAAGGCCCAAAAAAGGGATTAACAGGCATCCTAGACCCCCTAAAGTCCAGAAAATGTTGGTGGGCCAAAAACTGTGCCAGAGAGCTCTGCATGTCCCAAAATCATTTGCAGCCTGAAAGGGGCATTAACCCGCATCATAGACTACTAAAATTCCCAAAAATATTTTGGCACAAAAAATGCATCCTACACCCCTGCAAGCTCATAATATGTTAGCAGCCCAAAAAAGGCCTTAAATGCATTTTCGGCCTGCAAAAATGTTGAAAACTTTGAAGGCCCAAAAAAGGGGTTTACAGGCATCCTAGAACCTCTAAAGTCCAGATAATGTTGGTGGCCCAAAAACTGTGCCAGAGAGCTCTACATGTCCCAAAATCATTTGCAGCCTGAAAGGGGCATTAACCCGCTTCATAGACCACTAAAATTCCCAAAAATACTTTTGGCACAAAAAATGCATCCTACACCTTTGAAAGTTCAGTATATGTTAGCATCCCAATAAATGCCTAAAAATGCATCTTAGGCCTGCAAAAATGTTGAAAACTTTGAAGGCCCAAAAAAGGGGTTTACAGGCATCCTAGACCCCCTAAAGTCCAGAAAATATTGGTGGCCTAATAACTGTGTCAGATAGCTCTGAATATCCCAAAAACATTTGCAGCCTGAAAGGGGCATTAACCCGCATCCCGGACCCCTGAAATTCCCAAAAATATTTTTGGCACAAAAAATGCATCCTACACCCCTGCAAGTTCAGAATATGTTAGCAGCCAAAAAAAGGCCTTAAAATGCATTTTCGTCCTGCAAAAAGGTTAAAAACTTTGAAGGCCCAAAAAAGTGGTTTACAGGCATCCTAGACCCCCTAAAGTCCAGACAATTTTGGTGGCCCAAAAACTGTCCCAGAGAGCTCTACATGTCCCAAAATCATTTGCAGCCTGAAAGGGGCATTAACCCGCATCATAGACCACTAAAAGTCCTAAAAATATTTTGGCACAAAAAATGCATCCTATACCCCTGCAAGTTCAGAATGTTAGCAGCCCAAAAAAGACCTTAAAACGCATTTTAGGCCTGCAAAAATGTTGAAAACTTTGAAGGCCCAAAAAAGGGGGTTACAGGCATCCTAGACCCCTTAAAGTCCAGAAAATGTTGGTGGCCCAAAAACTGTGCCAGAGAGCTCTGCGTGTCCCAAAATCATTTTCAGCCTGAAAGGGGCATTAACCCGCATCCCAGACCCCTGAAATTCCCAAAAATATTTTTGGCACAAAAAATGCATCCTACACCCTTGAAGGTTCAGTATATGTTAGCAGCCCAAAAAAGGCCTAAAAATGCATCTTAGGCTTGCAAAAATGTTCAAAACTTTGAAGGCCCAAAAAAGGGGTTTACAGGCATCCTAGACCCCCTAAAGTCCAGAAAATGTTGGCGGCCCAAAAACTGTGCCAGAGAGCTCTACATGTCCCAAAATCATTTGCAGCCTGAAAGGGGCATTAACCCGAATCATAGACCACTAAAAGTCCTAAAAATATTTTGGCACAAAAAATGCATCCTACACCCCTGCAAGTTCAGAATGTTAGCAGCCCAAAAAAGGCCTTAAATGCATTTTCGGCCTGCAAAAATGTTGAAAACTTTGAAGGCCCAAAAAAGGGGTTTACAGGCATCCTAGAACCCCTAAAGTCCAGATAATGTTGGTGGCCCAAAAACTGTGCCAGAGAGCTCTACATGTCCCAAAATCATTTGCAGCCTGAAAGGGGCATTAACCCGCTTCATAGACCACTAAAATTCCCAAAAATACTTTTGGCACAAAAAATGCATCCTACACCCTTGAAAGTTCAGTATATGTTAGCATCCCAATAAATGCCTAAAAATGCATCTTAGGCCTGCAAAAATGTTGAAAACTTTGAAGGCCCAAAAAAGGGGTTTACAGGCATCCTAGACCCCCTAAAGTCCAGACAATTTTGGTGGCCCAAAAACTGTGCCAGAGAGCTCTGCATGTCCCAAAATCATTTTCAGCCAGAAAGGGACATTAACCCGCATCCCAGACCCCTGAAATTCCCAAAAATATTTTTGGCACAAAAAATGCATCCTACACCCTTGAAGGTTCAGTATATGTTAGCAGCCCAAAAAAGGCCTAAAAATGCATCTTAGGCTTGCAAAAATGTTCAAAACTTTGAAGGCCCAAAAAAGGGGTTTACAGGCATCCTAGACCCCCTAAAGTCCAGAAAATGTTGGCGGCCCAAAAACTGTGCCAGAGAGCTCTACATGTCCCAAAATCATTTGCAGCCTGAAAGGGGCATTAACCCGCATCATAGACCACTAAAAGTCCTAAAAATATTTTGGCGCAAAAAATGCATCCTACACCCCTGATAGTTCAGAATATGTTAGCAGCCCAAAAGTCCTTAAAATGCATCTTAGGCCTGCAAAAATGTTGAAAACTTTGAAGGCCCAAAAAAGGGATTAACAGGCATCCTAGACCCCCTAAAGTCCAGAAAATGTTGGTGGGCCAAAAACTGTGCCAGAGAGCTCAGCATGTCCCAAAATCATTTGCAGCCTGAAAGGGGCATTAACCCGCATCATAGACTACTAAAATTCCCAAAAATATTTTGGCACAAAAAATGCATCCTACACCCTTGAAAGTTCAGTATATGTTAGCATCCCAAAAAATGCCTAAAAGTGCATCTTAGGCCTGCAAAAATGTTGAAAACTTTGAAGGCCCAAAAAAGGGGTTTACAGGCATCCTAGACCCCCTAAAGTCCAGAAAATGTTGGTGGCCGAAAAACTGTGCCAGAGAGCTCTACATGTCCCAAAATCATTTCCAGCCTGAAAGGGGCATTAACCCGCATCATAGACCACTAAAATTCCCAAAAATATTTTGGCACAAAAAATGCATCCTTCACCCCTGATAGTTCAGAATATGTTAGCATCCCAAAAAAGGCCTTAAAATGCATCTTAGGCCTGCAAAAATGTTGACAACTTTGAAGGCCCAAAAAAGGGGTTTACAGGCATCCTAGACCCCCTAAAGTCCAGAAAATTTTGGTGGCCTAATAACTGTGTCAGATAGCTCTGAATATCCCAAAAACATTTGCAGCCTGAAAGGGGCATTAACCCGCATCCCAGACCCCTGAAATTCCCAAAAATACTTTTGGCACAAAAAACTCATCCTACACCCTTGAAAGTTCAGTATAGGTTAGCAGCCCAAAAACGGCCTTAAAATGCATCTTAGGCCTGCAAAAATGTTGAAAACTTTGAAGGCCCAAAAAAGTGGTTTACAGGCATCCTAGACCCCCTAAAGTCCAGAAAATTTTGGTGGCCCAAAAACTGTGCCAGAGAGCTCTGCATGTCCCAAAATCATTTGCAGCCTGAAAGGGGCATTAACCCGCATCATAGACCACTAAAATTCCCAAAAATATTTTGGCACAAAAAATGTATCCTACACCCGTGCAAGTTCATAATATGTTAGCAGCCCAAAAAAGGCCTTAAAATGCATTTTCGGCCTGCAAAAAGGTTGAAAACTTTGAAGGACCAAAAAAGGGGTTTACAGGCATCCTAGACCCCCTAAAGTCCAGAAAATATATATGGTCCAAAAACTGTGCCAGACAGCTCTCCATGTCCCAAAATCATCTGCAGCCTGAAAGGGGCATTAACCCGCATCCTAGACCACTGACATTCCCAAAAATACTTTTGGCACAAAAAATGCATCCTACACCCTTGAAAGTTCAGTATATGTTAGCAGCCCAAAAAAGGCCTAAAAATGCATCTTAGGCCTGCAAAAGTGTTGAAAACTTTGAAGGCCCAAAAAAGGGGTTTACAGGCATCCTAGACCCCTTAAAGTCCAGAAAATGGTGGTGGCCTAAAAACTGTGTCAGAGAGCTCTGCATGTCCCAAAATCATTTGCAGCCTGAAAGGGGCATTAACCTGCATCATAGACCACTGAAATTCCCAAAACTATTTTTGGCACAAAAAATGCATCCTACACCCCTCATAGTTCAGAATATGTTAGCAGCCCAAAAAAGGCCTTAAAATGCATTTTCGGCCTGCAAAAATGTTGAAAACTTTGAAGGCCCAAAAAAGGGGTTTACAGGCATCGTAGACCCCCTAAAGTCCAGAAAATATTGGTGGCCTAATAACTGTGTCAGATAGCTCTGAATATCCCAAAAACATTTGCAGCCTGAAAGGGGCATTAACCCGCACCCCAGACCCCTGAAATTCCCAAAAATATTTTTGGCACAAAAAATGCATCCTACACCCTTGAAAGTTCAGTATATGTTAGCAGCCCAAAAAATGCCTAAAAATGCATCTTAGGCCTGCAAAAATGTTGAAAACTTTGAAGGCCCAAAAAAGGGGTTTAGAGGCATCCTAGACCCCCTAAAGTCCAGAAAATGTTGGTGGCCTAATAACTGTGTCAGATAGCTCTGAATATCCCAAAAACATTTGCAGCCTGGAAGGGGCATTAACCCGCATCCAAGACCCCTGAAATTCCCAAAAATATTTTTGGCACAAAAAATGCATCCTACACCCCTGCAAGTTCAGAATATGTTAGCAGCCAAAAAAAGGCCTGAAAATGCATTTTCGTCCTGCAAAAAGGTTGAAAACTTTGAAGGCCCAAAAAAGTGGTTTACAGGCATCCTAGACCCCCTAAAGTCCAGACAATTTTGGTGGCCCAAAAACTGTGCCAGAGAGCTCTGCATGTCCCAAAATCATTTTCAGCCTGAAAGGGGCATTAACCCGCATCCCAGACCCCTGAAATTCCCAATAATATTTTTGGCACAAAAAATGCATCCTACACCCTTGAAGGTTCAGTATATGTTAGCAGCCCAAAAAAGGCCTTAAAATGCATCTTAGGCCTGCAAAAATGTTGACAACTTTGAAGGCCCAAAAAAGGGGTTTACAGGCATCCTAGACCCCCTAAAGTCCAGAAAATTTTGGTGGCCTAATAACTGTGTCAGATAGCTCTGAATATCCCAAAAACATTTGCAGCCTGAAAGGGGCATTAACCCGCATCCCAGACCCCTGAAATTCCCAAAAATACTTTTGGCACAAAAAACTCATCCTACACCCTTGAAAGTTCAGTATAGGTTAGCAGCCCAAAAACGGCCTTAAAATGCATCTTAGGCCTGCAAAAATGTTGAAAACTTTGAAGGCCCAAAAAAGTGGTTTACAGGCATCCTAGACCCCCTAAAGTCCAGAAAATTTTCGTGGCCCAAAAACTGTGCCAGAGAGCTCTGCATGTCCCAAAATCATTTGCAGCCTGAAAGGGGCATTAACCCGCATCATAGACCACTAAAATTCCCAAAAATATTTTGGCACAAAAAATGTATCCTACACCCGTGCAAGTTCATAATATGTTAGCAGCCCAAAAAAGGCCTTAAAATGCATTTTCGGCCTGCAAAAAGGTTGAAAACTTTGAAGGACCAAAAAAGGGGTTTACAGGCATCCTAGACCCCCTAAAGTCCAGAAAATATATATGGTCCAAAAACTGTGCCAGACAGCTCTCCATGTCCCAAAATCATCTGCAGCCTGAAAGGGGCATTAACCCGCATCCTAGACCACTGACATTCCCAAAAATACTTTTGGCACAAAAAATGCATCCTACACCCTTGAAAGTTCAGTATATGTTAGCAGCCCAAAAAAGGCCTAAAAATGCATCTTAGGCCTGCAAAAGTGTTGAAAACTTTGAAGGCCCAAAAAAGGGGTTTACAGGCATCCTAGACCCCTTAAAGTCCAGAAAATGGTGGTGGCCTAAAAACTGTGTCAGAGAGCTCTGCATGTCCCAAAATCATTTGCAGCCTGAAAGGGGCATTAACCTGCATCATAGACCACTGAAATTCCCAAAACTATTTTTGGCACAAAAAATGCATCCTACACCCCTCATAGTTCAGAATATGTTAGCAGCCCAAAAAAGGCCTTAAAATGCATTTTCGGCCTGCAAAAAGGTTGAAAACTTTGAAGGACCAAAAAGGGGTTTACAGACATCCTAGACCCCCTAAAGTCCAGAAAATATTGGTGGCCTAATAACTGTGTCAGATAGCTCTGAATATCCCAAAAACATTTGCAGCCTGAAAGGGGCATTAACCCGCATCCCAGACCCCTGAAATTCCCAAAAATATTTTTGGCACAAAAAATGCATCCTACACCCTTGAAAGTTCAGTATATGTTAGCAGCCCAAAAAATGCCTAAAAATGCATCTTAGGCCTGCAAAAATGTTGAAAACTTTGAAGGCCCAAAAAAGGGGTTTAGAGGCATCCTAGACCCCCTAAAGTCCAGAAAATGTTGGTGGCCTAATAACTGTGTCAGATAGCTCTGAATATCCCAAAAACATTTGCAGCCTGGAAGGGGCATTAACCCGCATCCCAGACCCCTGAAATTCCCAAAAATATTTTTGGCACAAAAAATGCATCCTACACCCCTGCAAGTTCAGAATATGTTAGCAGCCAAAAAAAGGCCTTAAAATGCATTTTCGTCCTGCAAAAAGGTTGAAAACTTTGAAGGCCCAAAAAAGTGCTTTACAGGCATCCTAGACCCCCTAAAGTCCAGACAATTTTGGTGGCCCAAAAACTGTGCCAGAGAGCTCTGCATGTCCCAAAATCATTTTCAGCCTGAAAGGGGCATTAACCCGCATCCCAGACCCCTGAAATTCCCCAAAATATTTTTGGCACAAAAAATGCATCCTACACCCTTGAAGGTTCAGTATATGTTAGCAGCCCAAAAAAGGCCTAAAAATGCATCTTAGGCTTGCAAAAATGTTGAAAACTTTGAAGGCCCAAAAAAGGGGTTTACAGGCATCGTAGACCCCCTAAAGTCCAGAAAATATTGGTGGCCTAATAACTGTGTCAGATAGCTCTGAATATCCCAAAAACATTTGCAGCCTGAAAGGGGCATTAACCCGCACCCCAGACCCCTGAAATTCCCAAAAATATTTTTGGCACAAAAAATGCATCCTACACCCTTGAAAGTTCAGTATATGTTAGCAGCCCAAAAAATGCCTAAAAATGCATCTTAGGCCTGCAAAAATGTTGAAAACTTTGAAGGCCCAAAAAAGGGGTTTAGAGGCATCCTAGACCCCCTAAAGTCCAGAAAATGTTGGTGGCCTAATAACTGTGTCAGATAGCTCTGAATATCCCAAAAACATTTGCAGCCTGAAAGGGGCATTAACCCGCATCCCAGACCCCTGAAATTCCCAAAAATATTTTTGGCACAAAAAATGCATCCTACACCCCTGCAAGTTCAGAATATGTTAGCAGCCAAAAAAAGGCCTTAAAATGCATTTTCGTCCTGCACAAATGTTGAAAACTTTGAAGGCCCAAAAAAGTGGTTTACAGGCATCCTAGACCCCCTAAAGTCCGGACAATTTTGGTGGCCCAAAAACTGTGCCAGAGAGCTCTGCATGTCCCAAAATCATTTTCAGCCTGAAAGGGGAATTAACCCGCATCCCAGACCCCTGAAATTCCCAAAAATATTTTTGGCACAAAAAATGCATCCTACACCCTTGAAAGTTCAGTATATGTTAGCAGCCCAAAAAATGCCTAAAAATGCATCTTAGGCCTGCAAAAATGTTGAAAACTTTGAAGGCTAAAAAAAGGGGTTTACAGGCATCCTAGACCCCCTAAAGTCCAGAAAATGTTGGTGGCCTAATAACTGTGTCAGATAGCTCTGAATATCCCAAAAACATTTGCAGCCTGGAAGGGGCATTAACCCGCATCCAAGACCCCTGAAATTCAAAAAATATTTTTGGCACAAAACATGCATCCTACACCCTTGAAAGTTCAGTATATGTTATCAGCCCAAAAAAGGCCTAAAATGCATTTTACGCCGGCAAAAATGTTGAAAACTTAGAAGGCCCAAAAAGGGGTTTACAAGCATCCTAGACCTCCTAAAGTCCAGAAAATGTTGTTGGCCCAAAAACTGTGCCAGAGAGCTCTGCATGTCCCAAAATCATTTGAAGCCTGAAAGGGCATCAACCCGCATGCTAGATCACTGAAATTCCCAAAACTATTTTTGGCACAAAAAATGCATCCTACACCCCTGATAGTTCAGAATATGTTAGCAGCCCAAAAGTCCTTAAAATGTATCTTAGGCCTGCAAAAATGTTGAAAACTTTGAAGGCCCAAAAAAGGGGTTTACAGGCATCCTAGACCCCCTAAAGTCCAGAAAATATTGGTGGCCTAATAACTGTGTCAGATAGCTCTGAATATCCCAAAAACATTTGCAGCCTGAAAGGGCATCAACCCGCATCCCAGACCCCTGAAATTCCCAAAAATATTTTTGGCACAAAAAATGCATCCTACACCCTTGAAAGTTCAGTATAGGTTAGCAGCCCAAAAAATGCCTAAAAATGCATCTTAGGCCTGCAAAACTGTTGAAAACTTTGAAGGCCCAAAAAAGTGCTTTACAGGCATCCTAGACCCCCTAAAGTCCAGACAATTTTGATGGCCCAAAAACTGTGCCAGAGAGCTCTGCATGTCCCAAAATCATTTGCAGCCTGAAAGGGGCATTAACCCGCATCCCAGACCCCTGAAATTCCCAAGAATTTTTTTGGCACAAAAAATGCATCCTACACCCTTGAAAGTTCAGTATATGTTAGTAGCCCAAAAAAGGCCTAAAAATGCATCTTAGGCCTGCAAAAATGTTGAAAACTTTGAAGGCCCAAAAAAGGGATTTACAGGCATCCTAGACCCCCTAAAGTCCAGAAAATGTTGGTGGCCCAAAAACTGTGCCAGAGAGCTCTGCATGTCCCAAAATCATTTGCAGCCTGAAAGGGGCATTAACCCGCATCATAGACTACTAAAATTCCCAAAAATATTTTGGCACAAAAAATGCATCCTACACCCCTGCAAGTTCATAATATGTTAGCAGCCCAAAAAAGGCCTTAAAATGCATTTTCGGCCTGCAAAAAGGTTGAAAACTTTGAAGGCCCAAAAAAGGGGTTTACAGGCATCCTAGACCCCCTAAAGTCCAGAAAATGTTGGTGGCCCAAAAACTGTGCCAGAGAGCTCTACATGTCCCAAAATCATTTGCAGCCTGAAAGGGGCATTAACCCGCTTCATAGACCACTAAAATTCCCAAAAATACTTTTGGCACAAAAAATGCATCCTACACCCTTCAAAGTTCAGTATATGTTAGCATCCCAAAAAATGCCTAAAAGTGCATCTTAGGCCTGCAAAAATGTTGAAAACTTTGAAGGCCCAAAAAAGGGGTTTACAGGCATCCTAGACCCCCTAAAGTCCAGAAAATGTTGGTGGCCGAAAAACTGTGCCAGAGAGCTCTACATGTCCCAAAATCATTTGCAGCCTGAAAGGGGCATTAACCCGCATCATAGACCACTAAAATTCCCAAAAATATTTTGGCACAAAAAATGCATCCTTCACCCTTGAAAGTTCAGTATATGTTAGCATCCCAAAAAAGGCCTTACAATGCATTTTCGGCCGGCAAAAAGGTCGAAAACTTTGAAGGACCAAAAAAGGGGTTTACAGGCATCCTAGACCCCTTAAAGTCCAGAAAATGGTGGTGGCCTAAAAACTGTGTCAGATAGCTCTGAATATCCCAAAAACATTTGCAGCCTGAAAGGGGCATTAACCCGCATCCCAGACCCCTGAAATTCCCAAAAATACTTTTGGCACAAAAAACTCATCCTACACCCTTGAAAGTTCAGTATAGGTTAGCAGCCCAAAAACGGCCTTAAAATGCATCTTAGGCCTGCAAAAATGTTGAAAACTTTGAAGGCCCAAAAAAGTGGTTTACAGGCATCCTAGACCCCCTAAAGTCCAGAAAATTTTGGTGGCCCAAAAACTGTGCCAGAGAGCTCTGCATGTCCCAAAATCATTTGCAGCCTGAAAGGGGCATTAACCCGCATCATAGACCACTAAAATTCCCAAAAATATTTTGGCACAAAAAATGTATCCTACACCCCTGCAAGTTCATAATATGTTAGCAGCCCAAAAAAGGCCTTAAAATGCATTTTCGGCCTGCAAAAAGGTTGAAAACTTTGAAGGACCAAAAAAGGGGTTTACAGGCATCCTAGACCCCCTAAAGTCCAGAAAATATTGGTGGTCCAAAAACTGTGCCAGACAGCTCTCCATGTCCCAAAATCATCTGCAGCCTGAAAGGGGCATTAACCCGCATCCTAGACCACTGACATTCCCAAAAATACTTTTGGCACAAAAAATGCATCCTACACCCTTGAAAGTTCAGTATATGTTAGCAGCCCAAAAAAGGCCTAAAAATGCATCTTAGGCCTGCAAAAGTGTTGAAAACTTTGAAGGCCCAAAAAAGGGGTTTACAGGCATCCTAGACCCCTTAAAGTCCAGAAAATGGTGGTGGCCTAAAAACTGTGTCAGAGAGCTCTGCATGTCCCAAAATCATTTGCAGCCTGAAAGGGGCATTAACCTGCATCATAGACCACTGAAATTCCCAAAACTATTTTTGGCACAAAAAATGCATCCTACACCCCTCATAGTTCAGAATATGTTAGCATCCCAAAAAAGGCCTTAAAATGCATCTTAGGCCTGCAAAAATGTTGACAACTTTGAAGGCCCAAAAAAGGGGTTTACAGGCATCCTAGACCCCATAAAGTCCAGAAAATATTGGTGGCCTAATAACTGTGTCAGATAGCTCTGAATATCCCAAAAACATTTGCAGCCTGAAAGGGGCATTAACCCGCATCCCAGACCCCTGAAATTCCCAAAAATATTTTTGGCACAAAAAACGCATCCTACACCCTTGAAAGTTCAGTATAGGTTAGCAGCCCAAAAACGGCCTTAAAATGCATCTTAGGCCTGCAAAAATGTTGAAAACTTTGAAGGCCCAAAAAAGTGGTTTACAGGCATCCTAGACCCCCTAAAGTCCAGAAAATGTTGGTGGCCCAAAAACTGTGCCAGAGAGCTCTGCATGTCCCAAAATCATTTGCAGCCTGAAAGGGGCATTAACCCGCATCATAGACCACTAAAATTCCCAAAAATATTTTGGCACAAAAAATGTATCCTACACCCCTGCAAGTTCATAATATGTTAGCAGCCCAAAAAAGGCCTTAAAATGCATTTTCGGCCTGCAAAAAGGTTGAAAACTTTGAAGGACCAAAAAAGGGGTTTACAGACATCCTAGACCCCCTAAAGTCCAGAAAATATTGGTGGTCCAAAAACTGTGCCAGACAGCTCTCCATGTCCCAAAATCATTTGCAGCCTGAAAGGGGCATTAACCCGCATCCTAGACCACTGAAATTCCCAAAACTATTTTTGGTACAAAAAATGCATCCTACACACCTGATAGTTCAGAATATGTTAGCAGGCCAAAAGGCCTTAAAATGCATCTTAGGCCTGCAAAAATGTTGAAAATTTTGAAAGCCCAAAAAAGGGGTTTACAGGCATCCTAGACCCCCTAAAGTCCAGAAAATATTGGTGGCCTAATAACTGTGTCAGATAGCTCTGAATATCCCAAAAACATTTGCAGCCTGGAAGGGGCATTAACCCGCATCCCAGACCCCTGAAATTCAAAAAATATTTTTGGCACAAAACATGCATCCTACACCCTTGAAAGTTCAGTGTATGTTTGCAGCCCAAAAAATGCCTAAAAATGCATCTTAGGCCTGCAAAAATGTTGAAAACTTTGAAGGCCCAAAAAAGGTGTTTACACGCATCCTAGACCCCCTAAAGTCCAGAAAATATTGGTGGCCTAATAACTGTGTCAGATAGCTCTGAATATCCCAAAAACATTTGCAGCCTGAAAGGGGCATTAACCCGCATCCCAGACCCCTGAAATTCCCAAAAATATTTTTGGCACAAAAAATGCATCCTACACCCTTGAAAGTTCAGTATATGTTAGCAGCCCAAAAAATGCCTAAAAATGCATCTTAGGCCTGCAAAAATGTTGAAAACTTTGAAGGCCCAAAAAAGGGGTTTAGAGGCATCCTAGACCCCCTAAAGTCCAGAAAATGTTGGTGGCCTAATAACTGTGTCAGATAGCTCTGAATATCCCAAAAACATTTGCAGCCTGGAAGGGGCATTAACCCGCATCCCAGATCCCTGAAATTCCCAAAAATATTTTTGGCACAAAAAATGCATCCTACACCCCTGCAAGTTCAGAATATGTTAGCAGCCAAAAAAAGGCCTGAAAATGCATTTTCGTCCTGCAAAAAGGTTGAAAACTTTGAAGGCCCAAAAAAGTGGTTTACAGGCATCCTAGACCCCCTAAAGTCCAGACAATTTTGGTGGCCCAAAAACTGTGCCAGAGAGCTCTGCATGTCCCAAAATCATTTTCAGCCTGAAAGGGGCATTAACCCGCATCCCAGACCCCTGAAATTCCCAATAATATTTTTGGCACAAAAAATGCATCCTACACCCTTGAAGGTTCAGTATATGTTAGCAGCCCAAAAAAGGCCTAAAAATGCATCTTAGGCTTGCAAAAATGTTGAAAACTTTGAAGGCCCAAAAAAGGGGTTTACAGGCATCGTAGACCCCCTAAAGTCCAGAAAATATTGGTGGCCTAATAACTGTGTCAGATAGCTCTGAATATCCCAAAAACATTTGCAGCCTGAAAGGGGCATTAACCCGCATCCCAGACCCCTGAAATTCCCAAAAATATTTTTGGCACAAAAAATGCATCCTACACCCTTGAAGGTTCAGTATATGTTAGCAGCCCAAAAAAGGCCTAAAAATGCATCTTAGGCTTGCAAAAATGTTGAAAACTTTGAAGGCCCGAAAAAGGGGTTTACAGGCATCGTAGACCCCCTAAAGTCCAGAAAATATTGGTGGCCTAATAACTGTGTCAGATAGCTCTGAATATCCCAAAAACATTTGCAGCCTGGAAGCCCAAAAAACCCGCATCCCAGACCCCTGCAATTCCCAAAAATATTTTTGGCACAAAAAATGCATCCTATACCCTTGAAAGTTCAGTATATGTTAGCAGCCCAAAAAAGACCTAAAAATGCATCTTAGGCTTGCAAAAATGTTCAAAACTTTGAAGGCCCAAAAACGGGGTTTACAGGCATCCTAGACCCCCTAAAGTCCAGAAAATGTTGGTGGCCCAAAAACTGTGCCAGAGAGCTCTACATGTCCCAAAATCGTTTGCAGCCTGAAAGGGGCAATAACCCACATCATAGACCACTAAAATTCCCAAAAATATTTTGGCACAAAAAATGCATCCTACACCACTGCAAGTTCAGAATATGTTAGCAGCCCAAAAAAGGCCTTAAAAAGCATCTTAGGCTTGCAAAAATGTTGAAAACTTTGAAGGCCCAAAACAGGGGGTTACAGGCATCCTTGACCCCTGAAAGTCCAGAAAATGTTGGTGGCCCAAAAACTGTGCCAGAGAGCTCTGCATGTTCCAAAATCATTTGCAGCCTGAAAGGGGCATTAACACGCATCCTAGACCACTGAAATTCCCCAAACTATTTTTGGCACAAAAAATGCATCCTACACCCCTGAAAGTTCAGTATAGGTTAGCAGACCAAAAAATGCCTAAAAATGCATCTTAGGCCTGCAAAAATGTTGAAAACTTTGAAGGCCCAAAAAAGGGGTTTACAGGCATCCTAGACCCCCTAAAGTCCAGAAAATGTTGGTGGCCGAAAAACTGTGCCAGAGAGCTCTACATGTCCCAAAATCATTTGCAGCCTGAAAGGGGCATTAACCCGCATCATAGACCACTAAAATTCCCAAAAATATTTTGGCACAAAAAATGCATCCTTCACCCTTGAAAGTTCAGTATATGTTAGCATCCCAAAAAAGGCCTTAAAATGCATCTTAGGCCTGCAAAAATGTTGACAACTTTGAAGGCCCAAAAAATGGGTTTACAGGCATCCTAGACCCCCTAAAGTCCAGAAAATATTGGTGGCCTAATAACTGTGTCAGATAGCTCTGAATATCCCAAAAACATTTGCAGCCTGAAAGGGGCATTAACCCGCATCCCAGACCCCTGAAATTCCCAAAAATACTTTTGGCACAAAAAACTCATCCTACACCCTTGAAAGTTCAGTATAGGTTAGCAGCCCAAAAACGGCCTTAAAATGCATCTTAGGCCTGCAAAAATGTTGACAACTTTGAAGGCCCAAAAAATGGGTTTACAGGCATCCTAGACCCCCTAAAGTCCAGAAAATATTGGTGGCCTAATAACTGTGTCAGATAGCTCTGAATATCCCAAAAACATTTGCAGCCTGAAAGGGGCATTAACCCGCATCCCAGACCCCTGAAATTCCCAAAAATACTTTTGGCACAAAAAACTCATCCTACACCCTTGAAAGTTCAGTATAGGTTAGCAGCCCAAAAACGGCCTTAAAATGCATCTTAGGCCTGCAAAAATGTTGAAAACTTTGAAGGCCCAAAAAAGTGGTTTACAGGCATCCTAGACCCCCTAAAGTCCAGAAAATTATGGTGGCCCAAAAACTGTGCCAGAGAGCTCTGCATGTCCCAAAATCATTTGCAGCCTGAAAGGGGCATTAACCCGCATCATAGACCACTAAAATTCCCAAAAATATTTTGGCACAAAAAATGTATCCTACACCCCTGCAAGTTCATAATATGTTAGCAGCCCAAAAAAGGCCTTAAAATGCATTTTCGGCCTGCAAAAAGGTTGAAAACTTTGAAGGACCAAAAAAGGGGTTTACAGGCATCCTAGACCCCCTAAAGTCCAGAAAATATTGGTGGTCCAAAAACTGTGCCAGACAGCTCTCCATGTCCCAAAATCATCTGCAGCCTGAAAGGGGCATTAACCCGCATCCTAGACCACTGACATTCCCAAAAATACTTTTGGCACAAAAAATGCATCCTACACCCTTGAAAGTTCAGTATATGTTAGCAGCCCAAAAAAGGCCTAAAAATGCATCTTAGGCCTGCAAAAGTGTTGAAAACTTTGAAGGCCCAAAAAAGGGGTTTACAGGCATCCTAGACCCCTTAAAGTCCAGAAAATGGTGGTGGCCTAAAAACTGTGTCAGAGAGCTCTGCATGTCCCAAAATCATTTGCAGCCTGAAAGGGGCATTAACCTGCATCATAGACCACTGAAATTCCCAAAACTATTTTTGGCACAAAAAATGCATCCTACACCCCTCATAGTTCAGAATATGTTAGCATCCCAAAAAAGGCCTTAAAATGCATCTTAGGCCTGCAAAAATGTTGACAACTTTGAAGGCCCAAAAAAGGGGTTTACAGGCATCCTAGACCCCATAAAGTCCAGAAAATATTGGTGGCCTAATAACTGTGTCAGATAGCTCTGAATATCCCAAAAACATTTGCAGCCTGAAAGGGGCATTAACCCGCATCCCAGACCCCTAAAATTCCCAAAAATATTTTTGGCACAAAAAACGCATCCTACACCCTTGAAAGTTCAGTATAGGTTAGCAGCCCAAAAACGGCCTTAAAATGCATCTTAGGCCTGCAAAAATGTTGAAAACTTTGAAGGCCCAAAAAAGTGGTTTACAGGCATCCTAGACCCCCTAAAGTCCAGAAAATGTTGGTGGCCCAAAAACTGTGCCAGAGAGCTCTGCATGTCCCAAAATCATTTGCAGCCTGAAAGGGGCATTAACCCGCATCATAGACCACTAAAATTCCCAAAAATATTTTGGCACAAAAAATGTATCCTACACCCCTGCAAGTTCATAATATGTTAGCAGCCCAAAAAAGGCCTTAAAATGCATTTTAGGCCTGCAAAAAGGTTGAAAACTTTGAAGGACCAAAAAAGGGGTTTACAGTCATCCTAGACCCCCTAAAGTCCAGAAAATATTGGTGGTCCAAAAACTGTGCCAGACAGCTCTCCATGTCCCAAAATCATTTGCAGCCTGAAAGGGGCATTAACCCGCATCCTAGACCACTGAAATTCCCAAAACTATTTTTGGTACAAAAAATGCATCCTACACACCTGATAGTTCAGAATATGTTAGCAGGCCAAAAGGCCTTAAAATGCATCTTAGGCCTGCAAAAATGTTGAAAATTTTGAAAGCCCAAAAAAGGGGTTTACAGGCATCCTAGACCCCCTAAAGTCCAGAAAATATTGGTGGCCTAATAACTGTGTCAGATAGCTCTGAATATCCCAAAAACATTTGCAGCCTGGAAGGGGCATTAACCCGCATCCCAGACCCCTGAAATTCAAAAAATATTTTTGGCACAAAACATGCATCCTACACCCTTGAAAGTTCAGTGTATGTTTGCAGCCCAAAAAATGCCTAAAAATGCATCTTAGGCCTGCAAAAATGTTGAAAACTTTGAAGGCCCAAAAAAGGTGTTTACACGCATCCTAGACCCCCTAAAGTCCAGAAAATATTGGTGGCCTAATAACTGTGTCAGATAGCTCTGAATATCCCAAAAACATTTGCAGCCTGAAAGGGGCATTAACCCGCATCCCAGACCCCTGAAATTCCCAAAAATATTTTTGGCACAAAAAATGCATCCTACACCCTTGAAAGTTCAGTATATGTTAGCAGCCCAAAAAATGCCTAAAAATGCATCTTAGGCCTGCAAAAATGTTGAAAACTTTGAAGGCCCAAAAAAGGGGTTTAGAGGCATCCTAGACCCCCTAAAGTCCAGACAATTTTGGTGGCCCAAAAACTGTGCCAGAGAGCTCTGCATGTCCCAAAATCATTTTCAGCCTGAAAGGGGCATTAACCCGCATCCCAGACCCCTGAAATTCCCAATAATATTTTTGGCACAAAAAATGCATCCTACACCCTTGAAGGTTCAGTATATGTTAGCAGCCCAAAAAAGGCCTAAAAATGCATCTTAGGCTTGCAAAAATGTTGAAAACTTTGAAGGCCCAAAAAAGGGGTTTACAGGCATCGTAGACCCCCTAAAGTCCAGAAAATATTGGTGGCCTAATAACTGTGTCAGATAGCTCTGAATATCCCAAAAACATTTGCAGCCTGAAAGGGGCATTAACCCGCATCCCAGACCCCTGAAATTCCCAAAAATATTTTTGGCACAAAAAATGCATCCTACACCCTTGAAGGTTCAGTATATGTTAGCAGCCCAAAAAAGGCCTAAAAATGCATCTTAGGCTTGCAAAAATGTTGAAAACTTTGAAGGCCCGAAAAAGGGGTTTACAGGCATCGTAGACCCCCTAAAGTCCAGAAAATATTGGTGGCCTAATAACTGTGTCAGATAGCTCTGAATATCCCAAAAACATTTGCAGCCTGGAAGCCCAAAAAACCCGCATCCCAGACCCCTGCAATTCCCAAAAATATTTTTGGCACAAAAAATGCATCCTATACCCTTGAAAGTTCAGTATATGTTAGCAGCCCAAAAAAGACCTAAAAATGCATCTTAGGCTTGCAAAAATGTTCAAAACTTTGAAGGCCCAAAAACGGGGTTTACAGGCATCCTAGACCCCCTAAAGTCCAGAAAATGTTGGTGGCCCAAAAACTGTGCCAGAGAGCTCTACATGTCCCAAAATCGTTTGCAGCCTGAAAGGGGCAATAACCCACATCATAGACCACTAAAATTCCCAAAAATATTTTGGCACAAAAAATGCATCCTACACCACTGCAAGTTCAGAATATGTTAGCAGCCCAAAAAAGGCCTTAAAAAGCATCTTAGGCTTGCAAAAATGTTGAAAACTTTGAAGGCCCAAAACAGGGGGTTACAGGCATCCTTGACCCCTGAAAGTCCAGAAAATGTTGGTGGCCCAAAAACTGTGCCAGAGAGCTCTGCATGTTCCAAAATCATTTGCAGCCTGAAAGGGGCATTAACACGCATCCTAGACCACTGAAATTCCCCAAACTATTTTTGGCACAAAAAATGCATCCTACACCCCTGAAAGTTCAGTATAGGTTAGCAGACCAAAAAATGCCTAAAAATGCATCTTAGGCCTGCAAAAATGTTGAAAACTTTGAAGGCCCAAAAAAGGGGTTTACAGGCATCCTAGACCCCCTAAAGTCCAGAAAATATTGGTGGCCCAAAAACTGTGCCAGAGAGCTCTGCATGTCCCAAAAACATTTGCAGCCTGAAAGGGGCATTAACCCGCATCCCAGACCCCTGAAATTCCCAAAAATATTTTTGGCACAAAAAATGCATCCTACACCCCTGAAAGTTCAGAATATGCTAGCATCCCAAAAAAGGCCTTAAAATGCATCTTAGGCCTGCAAAGATGTTGAAAACTTTGAAGGCCCAAAAAAGGGGTTTACAGGCATCGTGGACCCCCTAAAGTCCAGAAAATATTGGTGGCCTAATAACTGTCAGATAGCTCTGAATATCCCAAAAACATTTGCAGCCTGAAAGGGGCATTAACCCGCATCCCGGACCCCTGAAATTCCCAAAAATATTTTTGGCACAAAAAATGCATCCTACACCCCTGCAAGTTCAGAATATGTTAGCTGCCAAAAAAGGCCTAAAAATGCATCTTAGGCTTGCAAAAATGTTGAAAAC
Organism: Ambystoma mexicanum; assembly: GCF_040938575.1. Classification (NCBI taxonomy): domain Eukaryota; kingdom Metazoa; phylum Chordata; class Amphibia; order Caudata; family Ambystomatidae; genus Ambystoma; species Ambystoma mexicanum. The sequence goes on from NC_090937.1 coordinate 264,889,255, forward strand.
TTTGAAGGCCCAAAAAAGGGGTTTACAGGCATCGTAGACCCCCTAAAGTCCAGAAAATATTGATGGCCCAAAAACTGTGCCAGAGAGCTCTGCATGTCCCAAAATCATTTGCAGCCTGAAAGGGGCATTAACCCGCATCATAGACTACTAAAATTCCCAAAAATATTTTGGCTCAAAAAAAGCATCCTACACCCCTGCAAGCTCATAATATGTTAGCAGCCCAAAAAAGGCCTTAAATGCATTTTCGGCCTGCAAAAAGGTTGAAAACTTTGAAGGCCCAAAAAAGGGCTTTACAGGCATCCTAGACCCCCTAAAGTCCAGAAAATGTTGGTGGCCCAAAAACTGTGCCAGAGAGCTCTACATGTCCCAAAATCATTTGCAGCCTGAAAGGGGCATTAACCCGTTTCATAGACCACTAAAATTCCCAAAAATACTTTTGGCACAAAAAATGCATCCTACACCCTTGAAAGTTCTGTATATGTTAGCATCCCAAAAAATGCCTAAAAATGCATCTTAGGCCTGCAAAAATGTTGAAAACTTTGAAGGCCCAAAAAAGGGGTTTACAGGCATCCTAGACCCCCTAAAGTCCAGAAAATATCGGTGGCCTAAAAACTGTCAGATAGCTCTGAATATCCCAAAAACATTTGCAGCCTGGAAGGGGCATTAACCCGCATCCCAGACCCCTGAAATTCCCAAAAATATTTTTGGCACAAAAAATACATCCTACACCCTTGAAAGTTCAGTATATGTTAGTAGCCCAAAAAAGGCTAAAAATGCATCTTAGGCCTGCAAAAATGTTGAAAACTTTGAAGGCCCAAAAAAGTGGTTTACAGGTATCCTAGACCCCCTAAAGTCCAGAAAATATTGGTGGCTTAAAAACTGTGCCAGAGAGCTCTGCATGTCCCAAAATCATTTGCAGCCTGAAAGGGGCATTAACCCGCATCCTAGACCACTGAAATTCCCAAAACTATTTTTGGCACAAAAAATGCATCCTACTCCCCTGAAAGTTCAGAATATGTTAGCAGCCCAAAAAAGGCCTTAAAATGCATTTTCGGACTGCAAAAAGGTTGAAAACTTTGAAGGACCAAAAAAGGGGTTTACAAGCATCCTAGACCCCTAAAGTCCAGAAAATATTGGTGGCCTAAAAACTGTCAGATAGCTCTGAATACCCCAAAAACATTTGCAGCCTGAAAGGGGCATTAACTCGCATCCCAGACCCCTGAAATTCCCAAAAATATTTTTGGCACAAAAAGTGCATCCTACACCCCTGAAAGTTCAGAATATGCCTAGAAATGCATCTTAGGCCTGCATAAATGTTGAAAACTTTGAAGGCCCAAAAAAGGGTTTACAGGCATCCTAGACCGCCTAAAGTCCAGAAAATGTTGGTTGCCCAAAAACTGTGCCAGAGAGCTCTCCATGTCCCAAAATCATTTGCAGCCTGAAAGGGGCATTAACCCACATCCTAGACCACTGAAATTCCCAAAAATACTTTTGGCACAAAAAATGCATCCTACACCCTTGAAAGTTCAGTATATGTTAGCAGCCCGAAAAAGGCCTAAAAATGCATCTTAGGCCTCCAAAAATGTTGAAAACTTTGAAGGCCAAAAAAAGGGGTTTACAGGCATCCTAGACCCCCTAAAGTCCAGAAAATGTTGTTGGGCCAAAAACTGTGCCAGAGAGCTCTGCATGTCCCAAAATCATTTGCAGCCTGAAAGGGGCATTAACCCGCATCATAGACTACTAAAATTCCCAAAAATATTTTGGCACAAAAAATGCATCCTACACCCCTGATAGTTCAGAATATGTTAGCAGCCCAAAAGTCCTTAAAATGCATCTTAGGCCTGCAAAAATGTTGAAAACTTTGAAGGCCCAAAAAAGGGATTTACAGGCATCCTAGACCCCCTAAAGTCCAGACAATTTTGATGGCCCAAAAACTGTGCCAGAGAGCTCTGCATGTCCCAAAATCATTTGCAGCCTGAAAGGGGCATTAACCCGCATCCCAGACCCCTGAAATTCCCAAAAATATTTTTGGCACAAAAAATGCATCCTACACCCTTGAAAGTTCAGTATATGTTAGTAGCCCAAAAAAGGCCTAAAAATGCATCTTAGGCCTGCAAAAATGTTGAAAACTTTGAAGGCCCAAAAAAGTGGTTTACAGGTATCCTAGACCCCCTAAAGTCCAGAAAATATTGGTGGCTTAAAAACTGTGCCAGAGAGCTCTGCATGTCCCAAAATCATTTGCAGCCTGAAAGGGGCATTAACCCGCATCCTAGACCACTGAAATTCCCAAAACTATTTTTGGCACAAAAAATGCATCCTACTCCCCTGAAAGTTCAGAATATGTTAGCAGCCCAAAAAAGGCCTTAAAATGCTTTTTCGGACTGCAAAAAGGTTGAAAACTTTGAAGGACCAAAAAAGGGGTTTACAAGCATCCTAGACCCCTAAAGTCCAGAAAATATTGGTGGCCTAAAAACTGTCAGATAGCTCTGAATACCCCAAAAACATTTGCAGCCTGAAAGGGGCATTAACTCGCATCCCAGACCCCTGAAATTCCCAAAAATATTTTTGGCACAAAAAGTGCATCCTACACCCCTGAAAGTTCAGAATATGCCTAGAAATGCATCTTAGGCCTGCATAAATGTTGAAAACTTTGAAGGCCCAAAAAAGGGTTTACAGGCATCCTAGACCGCCTAAAGTCCAGAAAATGTTGGTTGCCCAAAAACTGTGTCAGAGAGCTCTGCATGTCCCAAAATCATTTGCAGCCTGAAAGGGGCATTAACCCGCATCCCAGACCCCTGAAATTCCCAAAAATATTTTTGGCACAAAAAATGTATCCTACACCCTTGAAACTTCAGTATATGTTAGCAGCCCAAAAAAGGCCTAAAAATGCATCTTAGGCCTGCAAAAATGTTGAAAACTTTGAAGGCCCAAAAAAGGGATTAACAGGCATCCTAGACCCCCTAAAGTCCAGAAAATGTTGGTGGGCCAAAAACTGTGCCAGAGAGCTCTGCATGTCCCAAAATCATTTGCAGCCTGAAAGGGGCATTAACCCGCATCATAGACTACTAAAATTCCCAAAAATATTTTGGCACAAAAAATGCATCCTACACCCCTGCAAGCTCATAATATGTTAGCAGCCCAAAAAAGGCCTTAAATGCATTTTCGGCCTGCAAAAAGGTTGAAAACTTTGAAGGCCCAAAAAAGGGGTTTACAGGCATCCTAGAACCCCTAAAGTCCAGAAAATGTTGGTGGCCCAAAAACTGTGCCAGAGAGCTCTACATGTCCCAAAATCATTTGCAGCCTGAAAGGGGCATTAACCCGCTTCATAGACCACTAAAATTCCCAAAAATACTTTTGGCACAAAAAATGCATCCTACAGCCTTGAAAGTTCAGTATATGTTAGCATCCCAAAAAATGCCTAAAAATGCATCTTAGGCCTGCAAAAATGTTGAAAACTTTGAAGGCCCAAAAAAGGGGTTTACAGGCATCCTAGACCCCCTAGAGTCCAGAAAATGTTGGCGGCCCAAAAACTGTGCCAGCTCTACATGTCCCAAAATCATTTGCAGCCTGAAAGGGGCATTAACCCGCATCATAGACCACTAAAAGTCCTAAAAATATTTTGGCACAAAAAATGCATCCTACACCCCTGCAAGTTCAGAATGTTAGCAGCCCAAAAAAGGCCTTAAAATGCATTTTAGGCCTGCAAAAATGTTGAAAACTTTGAAGGCCCAAAAAAGGGGGTTACAGGCATCCTAGACCCCTTAAAGTCCAGAAAATGTTGGTGGCCCAAAAACTGTGCCAGAGAGCTCTGCGTGTCCCAAAATCATTTTCAGCCTGAAAGGGGCATTAACCCGCTTCATAGACCACTAAAATTCCCAAAAATATGTTGGCACAAAAAATGCATCCTACACCCCTTTAAGTTTACAATAAGTTAGCAGCCCAAAAAAGGCCTTAAAATGCATTTTAGGCCTGCAAAAAGGTTGAAACCTTTGAAGGACCAAAAAAGGGGTTTACAGGCATCCTAGACCCCCTAAAGTCCAGAAAATATTGGTGGCCCAAAAACTGTGCCAGAGAGTTCTTCATGTCCCAACATCATGTGCAGCCTGAAAGGGGCATTAACCCGCTTCATAGACCACTAAAATTCCCAAAAATATTTTGGCACAAAAAATGCATCCTACACCCCTGAAAGTTCAGAATATGCTAGCATCCCAAAAAAGGCCTTAAAATGCATCTTAGGCCTGCAAAGATGTTGAAAACTTTGAAGGCCCAAAAAAGGGGTTTACAGGCATCGTAGACCCCCTAAAGTCCAGAAAATATTGGTGGCCTAATAACTGTCAGATAGCTCTGAATATCCCAAAAACATTTGCAGCCTGAAAGGGGCATTAACCCGCATCCCGGACCCCTGAAATTCCCAAAAATATTTTTGGCACAAAAAATGCATCCTACACCCCTGCAAGTTCAGAATATGTTAGCTGCCAAAAAAGGCCTAAAAATGCATCTTAGGCTTGCAAAAATGTTGAAAACTTTGAAGGCCCAAAAAAGGGGTTTACAGGCATCGTAGACCCCCTAAAGTCCAGAAAATATTGATGGCCCAAAAACTGTGCCAGAGAGCTCTGCATGTCCCAAAATCATTTGCAGCCTGAAAGGGGCATTAACCCGCATCATAGACTACTAAAATTCCCAAAAATATTTTGGCTCAAAAAAAGCATCCTACACCCCTGCAAGCTCATAATATGTTAGCAGCCCAAAAAAGGCCTTAAATGCATTTTCGGCCTGCAAAAAGGTTGAAAACTTTGAAGGCCCAAAAAAGGGCTTTACAGGCATCCTAGACCCCCTAAAGTCCAGAAAATGTTGGTGGCCCAAAAACTGTGCCAGAGAGCTCTACATGTCCCAAAATCATTTGCAGCCTGAAAGGGGCATTAACCCGTTTCATAGACCACTAAAATTCCCAAAAATACTTTTGGTACAAAAAATGCATCCTACACCCTTGAAAGTTCTGTATATGTTAGCATCCCAAAAAATGCCTAAAAATGCATCTTAGGCCTGCAAAAATGTTGAAAACTTTGAAGGCCCAAAAAAGGGGTTTACAGGCATCCTAGACCCCCTAAAGTCCAGAAAATATCGGTGGCCTAAAAACTGTCAGATAGCTCTGCATGTCCCAAAATCATTTTCAGCCTGGAAGGGGCATTAACCCGCATCCCAGACCCCTGAAATTCCCAAAAATATTTTTGCCACAAAAAATGCATCCTACACCCTTGAAAGTTCAGTATATGTTAGCAGCCCAAAAAAGGCCTTAAAATGCATTTTCGTCCGGCAAAAATGTTGAAAACTTTTACGGGCCAAAAAAGGGGTTTACAGGCATCTTAGACCCCCTAAAGTCCAGAAAATGTTGGTGGCCCAAATACTGTGCCAGACAGCTCTCCATGTCCCAAAATCATTTGCAGCCTGAAAGGGGCATTAACCCGCATCATAGACCACTGAAATTCACAAAAATATTTTAGCACAAAAAAATGCATCCTACACCCCTGTAAGTTCATAATATGTTAGCAGCCAAAAAAGGCCTTAAAATGCATTTTCGGCCTGCAAAAAGGTTGAAAACTTTGAAGGCCCAAAAAAGGGGTTTACAGGCATCGTAGACCCCCTAAAGTCCAGAAAATATTGGTGGCCTAATAACTGTGTCAGATAGCTCTGAATATCCCAAAAACATTTGCAGCCTGAAAGGGGCATTAACCCGCATCCCAGACCCCTGAAATTCCCAAAAATATTTTTGGCACAAAAAATGCATCCTACACCCTTGAAAGTTCAGTATATGTTAGCAGACCAAAAAAGGCCTAAAAATGCATCTTAGGCTTGCAAAAATGTTCAGAACTTTGAAGGCCCAAAAAAGGGGTTTACAGGCATCCTAGACCCCCCTAAAGTCCAGAAAATGTTGGAGTCCCAAAAACAGTGCCAGAGAGCTCTACATGTCCCTAAATCATGTGCAGCCTGAAAGGGGCATTAACCCGCATCATAGACCACTAAAATTCCCAAAACTATTTTTGGCACAAAAAATGCATCCTACACCCCTGATAGTTCAGAATATGTTAGCAGCTCAAAAGGCCTTACATTGCATCTTAGGCCTGCAAAAATGTTGAAAACTTTGAAGGCCCAAAAAAAGTGGTTTACAGGCATCCTAGACCCCTAAAGTCCAGAAAATATTGGTGGCTTAAAAACTGTGCCAGAGAGCTCTGCATGTCCCAAAATCGTTTGCAGCCTGAAAGGGGCATTAACCCGCATCATAGACCACTAAAATTCCCAAAAATATTTTGGCACAAAAAATGCATCCTACACCCCTGCAAGTTCAGAATATGTTAGCAGCCCAAAAAAGGCCTAAAAATGCATCTTAGGCCTGCACAAATGTTGAAAACTTTGAAGGCCCAAAAAAGGGGGTTACAGGCATCCTAGACCCCTTAAATTCCAGAAAATGTTGGTGGCCCAAAAACTGTGCCAGAGAGCTCTGCATGTCCCAAAATCATTTGCAGCCTGAAAGGGGCATTAACCCGCATCCCAGACCCCTGAAATTCCCAAAAATATTTTTGGAACAAAAAATGCATCCTACACCCTTGAAAGTTCAGTATATGTTAGCAGCCCAAAAAATGCCTAAAAATGCATTTTACGCCGGCAAAAATGTTGAAAACTTAGAAGGCCCAAAAAGGGGTTTACAAGCATCCTAGACCTCCTAAAGTCCAGAAAATGTTGTTGGCCCAAAAACTGTGCCAGAGAGCTCTGCATGTCCCAAAATCATTTGAAGCCTGAAAGGGGCATCAACCCGCATGCTAGACCACTGAAATTCCCAAAACTATTTTTGGCACAAAAAATGCATCCTACACCCCTGATAGTTCAGAATATGTTAGCAGCCCAAAAGTCCTTAAAATGTATCTTAGGCCTGCAAAAATGTTGAAAACTTCGAAGGCCCAAAAAAGGGGTTTACAGGCATCCTAGACCCCCTAAAGTCCAGAAAATATTGGTGGCCTAATAACTGTGTCAGATAGCTCTGAATATCCCAAAAACATTTGCAGCCTGAAAGGGGCATTAACCCGCATCCCAGACCCCTGAAATTCCCAAAAATATTTTTGGCACAAAAAATGCATCCTACACCCCTGAAAGTTCAGTATAGGTTAGCAGCCCAAAAAATGCCTAAAAATGAATCTTAGGCCTGCAAAACTGTTGAAAACTTTGAAGGCCCAAAAAAGTGCTTTACAGGCATCCTAGACCCCCTAAAGTCCAGACACTTTTGATGGCCCAAAAACTGTGCCAGAGAGCTCTGCATGTCCCAAAATCATTTGCAGCCTGAAAGGGGCATTAACCCGCATCCCAGACCCCTGAAATACCCAAAAATATTTTTGGCACAAAAAATGCATCCTACACCCTTGAAAGTTCAGTATATGTTAGTAGCCCAAAAAAGGCCTAAAAATGCATCTTAGGCCTGCAAAAATGTTGAAAACTTTGAAGGCCCAAAAAAGGGATTTACAGGCATCCTAGACTCCCTAAAGTCCAGAAAATGTTGGTGGCCCAAAAACTGTGCCAGAGAGCTCTGCATGTCCCAAAATCATTTGCAGCCTGAAAGGGGCATTAACCCGCATCATAGACTACTAAAATTCCCAAAAATATTTTGGCACAAAAAATGCATCCTACACCCCTGCAAGTACATAATATGTTAGCAGCCCAAAAAAGGCCTTAAAATGCATTTTCGGCCTGCAAAAAGGTTGAAAACTTTGAAGGCCCAAAAAAGGGGTTAACAGGCATCCTAGACCCCCTAAAGTCCAGAAAATGTTGGTGGCCCAAAAACTGTGCCAGAGAGCTCTACATGTCCCAAAATCATTTGCAGCCTGAAAGGGGCATTAACCCGCTTCATAGACCACTAAAATTCCCAAAAATACTTTTGGCACAAAAAAGGCATCCTACACCCTTGAAAGTTCAGTATATGTTAGCATCCCAAAAAATGCCTAAAAGTGCATCTTAGGCCTGCAAAAATGTTGAAAACTTTGAAGGCCCAAAAAATGGTTTACAGGCATCCTAGACCCCCTAAAGTCCAGAAAATGTTGGTGGCCGAAAAACTGTGCCAGAGAGCTCTACATGTCCCAAAATCATTTGCAGCCTGAAAGGGGCATTAACCCGCATCATAGACCACTAAAATTCCCAAAAATATTTTGGCACAAAAAATGCATCCTTCACCCTTGAAAGTTCAGTATATGTTAGCATCCCAAAAAAGGCCTTACAATGCATTTTCGGCCGGCAAAAAGGTCAAAAACTTTGAAGGACCAAAAAAGGGGTTTACAGGCATCCTAGACCCCTTAAAGTCCAGAAAATGGTGGTGGCCTAAAAACTGTGTCAGAGAGCTCTGCATGTCCCAAAATCATTTGCAGCCTGAAAGGGGCATTAACCTGCATCATAGACCACTGAAATTCCCAAAACTATTTTTGGCACAAAAAATGCATCCTACACCCCTGATAGTTCAGAATATGTTAGCATCCCAAAAAAGGCCTTAAAAGTGCATCTTAGGCCTGCAAAAATGTTGAAAACTTTGAAGGCCCAAAAAAGGGGTTTACAGGCATCCTAGACCCCTTAAAGTCCAGAAAATGGTGGTGGCCTAAAAACTGTGTCAGAGAGCTCTACATGTCCCAAAATCATTTGCAGCCTGAAAGGGGCATTAACCTGCATCATAGACCACTGAAATTCCCAAAACTATTTTTGGCACAAAAAATGCATCCTACACCCCTGATAGTTCAGAATATGTTAGCATCCCAAAAAAGGCCTTAAAATGCATCTTAGGCCTGCAAAAATGTTGACAACTTTGAAGGCCCAAAAAGGGGTTTACAAGCATCCTAGACCTCCTAAAGTCCAGAAAATGTTGTTGGCCCAAAAACTGTGCCAGAGAGCTCTGCATGTCCCAAAATCATTTGAAGCCTGAAAGGGGCATTAACCCGCACGCTAGACCACTGAAATTCCCAAAACTATTTTTGGCAGAAAAAATGCATCCTACACCCCTTATAGTTCAGAATATGTTAGCAGCCCAAAAGTCCTTAAAATGCATCTTAGGCCTGCAAAAATGTTGAAAACTTTGAAGGCCCAAAAAAGGGGTTTACAGGCATCCTAGACCCCCTAAAGTCCAGAAAATGTTGGTGGCCTAATAACTGTGTCAGATAGCTCTGAATATCCCAAAAACATCTGCAGCCTGGAAGGGGCATTAACCCGCATCCCAGACCCCTGAAATTCAAAAAATATTTTTGGCACAAAACATGCATCCTACACCCTTGAAAGTTCAGTGTATGTTTGCAGCCCAAAAAATGCCTAAAAATGCATCTTAGGCCTGCAAAAATGTTGAAAACTTTGAAGGCCCAAAAAAGGTGTTTACACGCATCCTAGACCCCCTAAAGTCCAGAAAATATTGGTGGCCTAATAACTGTGTCAGATAGCTCTGAATATCCCAAAAACATTTGCAGCCTGAAAGGGGCATTAACCCGCATCCCACACCCCTGAAATTCCCAAAAATATTTTTGGCACAAAAAATGCATCCTACACCCCTGCAAGTTCAGAATATGTTAGCAGCCAAAAAAAGGCCTTAAAATGCATTTTCGTCCTGCAAAAAGGTTGAAAACTTTGAAGGCCCAAAAAAGTGGTTTACAGGCATCCTAGACCCCCTAAAGTCCAGACAATTTTGGTGGCCCAAAAACTGTGCCAGAGAGCTCTGCATGTCCCAAAATCATTTTCAGCCTGAAAGGGGCATTAACCCGCATCCCAGACCCCTGAAATTCCCAAAAATATTTTTGGCACAAAAAATGCATCCTACACCCTTGAAAGTTCAGTATATGTTAGTAGCCCAAAAAAGGCCTAAAAATGCATCTTAGGCTTGCAAAAATGTTGAAAACTTTGAAGGCCCAAAAAAGGGGTTTACAGGCATCGTAGACCCCCTAAAGTCTAGAAAATATTGGTGGCCTAATAACTGTGTCAGATAGCTCTGAATATCCCAAAAACATTTGCAGCCTGAAAGGGGCATTAACCCGCATCCCAGACCCCTGAAATTCCCAAAAATATTTTTGGCACAAAAAATGCATCCTACACCCTTGAAAGTTCAGTATAGGTTAGCAGCCCAAAAAATGCCTAAAAATGCATCTTAGGCCTGCAAAATTGTTGAAAACTTTGAAGGCCCAAAAAAGTGCTTTACAGGCATCCTAGACCCCCTAAAGTCCAGACAATTTTGATGGCCCAAAAACTGTGCCAGAGAGCTCTGCATGTCCCAAAATCATTTGCAGCCTGAAAGGGGCATTAACCCGCATCCCAGACCCCTGAAATTCCCAAAAATATTTTTGGCACAAAAAATGCATCTTACACCCTTGAAAGTTCAGTATATGTTAGTAGCCCAAAAAAGGCCTAAAAATGCATCTTAGGCCTGCAAAAATGTTGAAAACTTTGAAGGCCCAAAAAAGGGATTTACAGGCATCCTAGACCCCCTAAAGTCCAGAAAATGTTGGTGGCCCAAAAACTGTGCCAGAGAGCTCTACATGTCCCAAAATCATTTGCAGCCTGAAAGGGGCATTAACCCGCTTCATAGACCACTAAAATTCCCAAAAATACTTTTGGCACAAAAAATGCATCCTACACCCCTGATAGTTCAGAATATGTTAGCATCCCAAAAAAGGCCTTAAAATGCATGTTAGGCCTGCAAAAATGTTGACAACTTTGAAGGCCCAAAAAAGGGGTTTACAGGCATCCTAGACCCCCTAAAGTCCAGAAAATATTGGTGGCCTAATAACTGTGTCAGATAGCTCTGAATATCCCAAAAACATTTGCAGCCTGATAGGGGCATTAACCCGCATCCCAGACCCCTGAAATTCCCAAAAATACTTTTGGCACAAAAAACTCATCCTACACCCTTGAAAGTTCAGTATAGGTTAGCAGCCCAAAAACGGCCTTAAAATGCATCTTAGGCCTGCAAAAATGTTGAAAACTTTGAAGGGCCAAAAAAGTGGTTTACAGGCATCCTAGACCCCCTAAAGTCCAGAAAATTTTGGTGGCCCAAAAACTGTGCCAGAGAGCTCTGCATGTCCCAAAATCATTTGCAGCCTGAAAGGGGCATTAACCCGCATCATAGACCACTAAAATTCCCAAAAATATTTTGGCACAAAAAATGTATCCTACACCCCTGCAAGTTCATAATATGTTAGCAGCCCAAAAAAGGCCTTAAAATGCATTTTCGGCCTGCAAAAAGGTTGAAAACTTTGAAGGACCAATAAAGGGGTTTACATACATCCTAGACCCCCTAAAGTCCAGAAAATATTGGTGGTCCAAAAACTGTGCCAGAAAGCTCTCCATGTCCCAAAATCATTTGCAGCCTGAAAGGGGCATTAACCCGCATCCTAGACCACTGAAATTCCCAAAACTATTTTTGGCACAAAAAATGCATCCTACACACCTGATAGTTCAGAATATGTTAGCAGCCCAAAAGGCCTTAAAATGCATCTTAGGCCTGCAAAAATGTTGAAAATTTTGAAAGCCCAAAAAAGGGGTTTACAGGCATCCTAGACCCCCTAAAGTCCAGAAAATATTGGTGGCCTAATAACTGTGTCAGATAGCTCTGAATATCCCAAAAACATTTGCAGCCTGAAAGGGGCATTAACCCGCATCCCAGACCCCTGAAATTCCCAAAAATATTTTTGGCACAAAAAATACATCCTACACCCTTGAAAGTTCAGTATATGTTAGCAGCCCAAAAAATGCCTAAAAATGCATCTTAGGCCTGCAAAAATGTTGAAAACTTTGAAGGCCCAAAAAAGGGGTTTAGAGGCATCCTAGACCCCCTAAAGTCCAGAAAATGTTGGTGGCCTAATAACTGTCAGATAGCTCTGAATATCCCAAAAACATTTGCAGCCTGAAAGGGGCATTAACCCGCATCCGAGACCCCTGAAATTCCCAAAAATATTTTTGGCACAAAAAATGCATCCTACACCCTTGAAAGTTCAGTATAGGTTAGCAGCCCAAAAAATGCCTAAAAATGCATCTTAGGCCTGCAAAACTGTTGAAAACTTTGAAGGCCCAAAAAAGTGCTTTACAGGCATCCTAGACCCTCTAAAGTCCAGACAATTTTGATGGCCCAAAAACTGTGCCAGAGAGCTCTGCATGTCCCAAAATCATTTGCAGCCTGAAAGGGGCATTAACCCGCATCCCAGACCCCTGAAATTCCCAAAAATATTTTTGGCACAAAAAATGCATCCTACACCCTTGAAAGTTCAGTATATGTTAGTAGCCCAAAAAAGGCCTAAAAATGCATCTTAGGCCTGCAAAAATGTTGAAAACTTTGAAGGCCCAAAAAAGGGATTTACAGGCATCCTAGACCCCCTAAAGTCCAGAAAATGTTGGTGGCCCAAAAACTGTGCCAGAGAGCTCTGCATGTCCAAAAATCATTTGCAGCCTGAAAGGGGCATTAACCCGCATCATAGACGCCTAAAATTCCCAAAAATATTTTGGCACAAAAAATGCATCCTACACCCCTGCAAGTTCATAATATGTTAGCAACCCAAAAAAGGCCTTAAAATGCATTTTTCGACCTGCAAAAAGGTTGAAAACTTTGAAGGACCAAAAAAAGGGGTTTACAGGCATCCTAGACCCCTTAAAGTCCAGAAAATGGTGGTGGCCTAAAAACTGTGCAAGAGAGCTCTACATGTCCCAAAATCATTTGCAGCCTGAAAGGGGCATTAACCCGCATCATAGACCACTAAAAGTCCTAAAAATATTTTGGCACAAAAAATGCATCCTACACCCCTGATAGTTCAGAATATGTTAGCAGCCCAAAAGTCCTTAAAATGCATCTTAGGCCTGCAAAAATGTTGAAAACTTTGAAGGCCCAAAAAAGGGATTAACAGGCATCCTAGACCCCCTAAAGTCCAGAAAATATTGGTGGCCTAATAACTCTGTCAGAGAGCTCTGCATGTCCCAAAATCATTTGCAGCCTGAAAGGGGCATTAACCCGCATCATAGACTACTAAAATTCCCAAAAATATTTTGGCACAAAAAATGCATCCTACACCCCTGCAAGCTCATAATATGTTAGCAGCCCAAAAAAGGCCTTAAATGCATTTTCGGCCTGCAAAAAGGTTGAAAACTTTGAAGGCCCAAAAAAGGGGTTTACAGGCATCCTAGAACCCCTAAAGTCCAGATAATGTTGGTGGCCCAAAAACTGTGCCAGAGAGCTCTACATGTCCCAAAATCATTTGCAGCATGAAAGGGGCATTAACCCGCTTCATAGACCACTAAAATTCCCAAAAATACTTTTGGCACAAAAAATGCATCCTACACCCTTGAAAGTTCAGTATATGTTAGCATCCCAAAAAATGCCTAAAAATGCATCTTAGGCCTGAAAAAATGTTGAAAACATTCAAGGCCCAAAAAAGGGGTTTACAGGCATCCTAGACCCCCTAAAGTCCAGAAAATATTGGTGGCCTAAAAACTGTGCCAGAGAGCTCTGCATGTCCCAAAATCATTTGCAGCCTGAAAGGGGCATTAACCCGCATCCCAGACCCCTGAAATTCCCAAAAATATTTTTGGCACAAAAAATGCATCCTACACCCTTGAAAGTTCAGTATATGTTAGCAGACCAAAAAAGGCCTTAAAATGCATCTTAGGCTTGCAAAAATGTTCAAAACTTTGAAAGCCCAAAAAAGGGGTTTACAGGCATCCTAGACCCCATAAAGTCCAGAAAATGTTGGTGGCCCAAAAACTGTCCCAGAGAGCTCTAAATGTCCCTAAATCATTTGCAGCCTGAAAGGGGCATTAACTCGCATCATAGACCACTAAAATTCCCAAAAATATTTTGGCACAAAAAATGCATCCTACACCCCTGCAAGTTCAGAATATGTTAGCTGCCCGAAAAAGGCCTTAAAATGCATTTTCGTCCTGCAAAAATGTTGAAAACTTTGAAGGCCCAAAAAAGGGGTTTACAGGCATCCTAGACCCCCTAAAGTCCAGAAAATATTGGTGGCCTAATAACTGTGTCAGATAGCTCTGAATATCCCAAAAACATTTGCAGCCTGAAAGGGGCATTAACCCGCATCCCAGAACCCTGAAATTCCCAAAAATATTTTTGGCACAAAAAATGCATCCTACACCCTTGAAAGTTCAGTATAGGTTAGCAGCCCAAAAAATGCCTAAAAATGCATCTTAGGCCTGCAAAAATGTTGAAAACTTTGAAGGCCCAAAAAAATTGGTTTACAGGCATCCTAGACCCCCTAAAGTCCAGAAAATTTTGGTGGCCCAAAAACTGTGCCAAAGAGCTCTGCATGTCCCAAAATCATTTGCAGCCTGAAACAGACATTAACCCGCATCATAGACTACTAAAATTCCCAAAAATATGTTGGCACAAAAAATGCATCCTACACCCCTGCAAGTTCATAATATGTTAGCAGCCCAAAAAAAGCCTTAAAATGCATTTTCGGCCTGCAAAAAGGTTGAAAACTTGGAAGGCCCAAAAAAGGGGTTTACAGGCATCCTAGACCCCCTAAAGTCCAGAAAATGTTGGTGGCCCAAAAACTGTGCCAGAGAGCTCTACATGTCAAAAACTCATTTGCAGCCTGAAAGGGGCATTAACCCGCATCATAGACCACTAAAGGTCCTAAAAATATTTTGGCACAAAAAATGCATCCTACACCCCTGCAAGTTCAGAATATGTTAGCAGCCAAAAAAAGGCCTTAAAATGCATTTTCGTCCTGCAAAAAGGTTGAAAACTTTGAAGGACCAAAAAAGTGGTTTACAGGCATCCTAGACCCCCTAAAGTCCAGACAATTTTGGTGGCCCAAAAACTGTGCCAGAGAGCTCTGCATGTCCCAAAATCATTTTCAGCCTGAAAGGGGCATTAACCCGCATCCCAGACCCCTGAAATTCCCAAAATTATTTTTGGCACAAAAAATGCATCCTACACCCTTGAAGGTTCAGTATATGTTAGCAGCCCAAAAAAGGCCTAAAAATGCATCTTAGGCTTGCATAAATGTTCAAAACTCTGAAGGCCCAAAAAAGGGGTTTACAGGCATCCTAGACCCCCTAAAGTCCAGAAAATATTGGCGGCCCAAACACTGTGCCAGAGAGCTCTACATGTCAAAAACTCATTTGCAGCCTGAAAGGGGCATTAACCCGCATCATAGACCACTAAAGGTCCTAAAAATATTTTGGCACAAAAAATGCATCCTACACCCCTGCAAGTTCAGAATATGTTAGCAGCCAAAAAAAGGCCTTAAAATGCATTTTCCTCCTGCAAAAAGGTTGAAAACTTGGAAGGCCCAAAAAAGGGGTTTACAGGCATCCTAGACCCCCTAAAGTCCAGAAAATATTGGTGGTCCAAAAACTGTGCCAGACAGCTCTCCATGTCCCAAAATCATTTGCAGCCTGAAAGGGGCATTAACCCGCATCCTAGACCACTGAAATTCCCAAAAATACTTTTGGCACAAAAATGCATCCTACACCCCTGCAAGTTCAGAATATGTTAGCAGCCCAAAAAAGGCCTTAAAATGCATTTTAGGCCTGCAAAAATGTTGAAAACTTTGAAGGCCCAAAAAAGGGGGTTACAGGAATCCTAGACCCCTTAAAGTCCAGAAAATGTTGGTGGCCCAAAAACTGTGCCAGAGAGCTCTGCATGTCCCAAAATCATTTGCAGCCTAAAAGGGACTTTAACCCGCTTCATAGACCACTAAAATTCCCAAAAATATGTTGGCACAAAAAATGCATCCTACACCCCTGTAAGTTGAGAATAAGTTAGCAGCCCAAAAAAGGCCTTAAAATGCATTTTAGGCCTGCAAAAAGGTTGAAACCTTTGAAGGACCAAAAAAGCGGTTTACAGGCATCCTAGACCCCCTAAAGTCCAGAAAATATTGGTGGCCCAAAAACTTTGCCAGAGAGCTCTCCATGTCCCAACATCATTTGCAGCCTGAAAGGGGCATTAACCCGCTTCATAGACCACTAAAATTCCCAAAAATATTTTGGCACAAAAAATGCATCCTACACCCTTGAAAGTTCAGTATATGTTAGCAGCCCAAAAAAGGCCTTACAATGCATTTTCGTCCTGCAAAAAGGTTGAAATACTTTGAAGGCCCAAAAAAGTGGTTTACAGGCATCCTAGACCCCTAAAGTCCAGAAAATATTGGTGGTCCAAAAACTGTGCCAGACAGCTCTCCATGTCCCAAAATCATTTGCAGCCTGAAACAGACATTAACCCGCATCATAGACTACTAAAATTCCCAAAAATATTTTGGCACAAAAAATGCATCCTACACCCCTGCAAGTTCATAATATGTTAGCAGCCCAAAAAAGGCCTTAAAATGCATTTTCGGCCTGCAAAAAGGTTGAAAACTTGGAAGGCCCAAAAAAGGGGTTTACAGGCATCCTAGACCCCCTAAAGTCCAGAAAATGTTGGTGGCCCAAAAACTGTGCCAGAGAGCTCTACATGTCCCAAACTCATTTGCAGCCTGAAAGGGGCATTAACCCGCATCATAGACCACTAAAGGTCCTAAAAATATTTTGGCACAAAAAATGCATCCTACACCCCTGCAAGTTCAGAATATGTTAGCAGCCAAAAAAAGGCCTTAAAATGCATTTTCGTCCTGCAAAAAGGTTGAAAACTTTGAAGGACCAAAAAAGTGGTTTACAGGCATCCTAGACCCCCTAAAGTCCAGACAATTTTGGTGGCCCAAAAACTGTGCCAGAGAGCTCTGCATGTCCCAAAATCATTTTCAGCCTGAAAGGGGCATTAACCCGCATCCCAGACCCCTGAAATTCCCAAAATTATTTTTGGCACAAAAAATGCATCCTACACCCTTGAAGGTTCAGTATATGTTAGCAGCCCAAAAAAGGCCTAAAAATGCATCTTAGGCTTGCAAAAATGTTCAAAACTTTGAAGGCCCAAAAAAGGGGTTTACAGGCATCCTAGACCCCCTAAAGTCCAGAAAATGTTGGCGGCCCAAAAACTGTGCCAGAGAGCTCTACATGTCCCAAAATAATTTGCAGCCTGAAAGGGGCATTAACCCGCATCATAGACCACTAAAAGTCCTAAAAATATTTTGGCACAAAAAATGCATCCTACACCCATGATAGTTCAGAATATGTTAGCAGCCCAAAAGTCCTTAAAATGCATCTTAGGCCTGCAAAAATGTTGAAAACTTTGAAGGCCCAAAAAAGGGGTTTACAGGCATCGTAGACCCCCTAAAGTCCAGAAAATATTGGTGGCCTAATAACTGTGTCAGAGAGCTCTGCATGTCCCAAAATCATTTGCAGCCTGAAAGGGGCATTAACCCGCATCCCAGACCCCTGAAATTCCCAAAAATATTTTTGGCACAAAAAATGCATCCTACACCCTTGAAAGTTCAGTATATGTTAGCAGCCCAAAAAAGGCCTAAAAATGCATCTTAGGCCTGCAAAAATGTTGAAAACTTTGAAGGCCCAAAAAAGGGATTAACAGGCATCCTAGACCCCCTAAAGTCCAGAAAATGTTGGTGGGCCAAAAACTGTGCCAGAGAGCTCTGCATGTCCCAAAATCATTTGCAGCCTGAAAGGGGCATTAACCCGCATCATAGACTACTAAAATTCCCAAAAATATTTTGGCACAAAAAATGCATCCTACACCCCTGCAAGCTCATAATATGTTAGCAGCCCAAAAAAGGCCTTAAATGCATTTTCGGCCTGCAAAAAGGTTGAAAACTTTGAAGGCCCAAAAAAGGGGTTTACAGGCATCCTAGAACCCCTAAAGTCCAGAAAATGTTGGTGGCCCAAAAACTGTGCCAGAGAGCTCTACATGTCCCAAAATCATTTGCAGCCTGAAAGGGGCATTAACCCGCTTCATAGACCACTAAAATTCCCAAAAATACTTTTGGCACAAAAAATGCATCCTACAGCCTTGAAAGTTCAGTATATGTTAGCATCCCAAAAAATGCCTAAAAATGCATCTTAGGCCTGCAAAAATGTTGAAAACTTTGAAGGCCCAAAAAAGGGGTTTACAGGCATCCTAGACCCCCTAAAGTCCAGAAAATGTTGGCGGCCCAAAAACTGTGCCAGCTCTACATGTCCCAAAATCATTTGCAGCCTGAAAGGGGCATTAACCCGCATCATAGACCACTAAAAGTCCTAAAAATATTTTGGCACAAAAAATGCATCCTACACCCCTGATAGTTCAGAATATGTTAGCAGCCCAAAAGTCCTTAAAATGCATCTTAGGCCTGCAAAAATGTTGAAAACTTTGAAGGCCCAAAAAAGGGGTTTACAGGCATCGTAGACCCCCTAAAGTCCAGAAAATATTGGTGGCCTAATAACTGTGTCAGATAGCTCTGAATATCCCAAAAACATTTGCAGCCTGAAAGGGGCATTAACCCGCATCCCGGACCCCTGAAATTCCCAAAAATATTTTTGGCACAAAAAATGCTCCTACACCCCTGCAAGTTCAGAATATGTTAGCAGCCAAAAAAAGGCCTTAAAATGCATTTTCGTCCTGCAAAAAGGTTGAAAACTTTGAAGGCCCAAAAAAGTGGTTTACAGGCATCCTAGACCCCCTAAAGTCCAGAAAATTTTGGTGGCCCAAAAACTGTGCCAGAGAGCTCTACATGTCCCAAAATCATTTGCAGCCTGAAAGGGGCATTAACCCGCATCATAGACCACTAAAAGTCCTAAAAATATTTTGGCACAAAAAATGCATCCTATACCCCTGCAAGTTCAGAATGTTAGCAGCCCAAAAAAGGCCTTAAAATGCATTTTAGGCCTGCAAAAATGTTGAAAACTTTGAAGGCCCAAAAAAGGGGGTTACAGGCATCCTAGACCCCTTAAAGTCCAGAAAATGTTGGTGGCCCAAAAACTGTGCCAGAGAGCTCTGCGTGTCCCAAAATCATTTTCAGCCTGAAAGGGGCATTAACCCGCATCCCAGACCCCTGAAATTCCCAAAAATATTTTTGGCACAAAAAATGCATCCTACACCCTTGAAGGTTCAGTATATGTTAGCAGCCCAAAAAAGGCCTAGAAAATGTATCTTAGGCTTGCAAAAATGTTCAAAACTTTGAAGGCCCAAAAAAGGGGTTTACAGGCATCCTAGACCCCCTAAAGTCCAGAAAATGTTGGCGGCCCAAAGACTGTGCCAGAGAGCTCTACATGTCCCAAAATCATTTGCAGCCTGAAAGGGGCATTAACACGCATCATAGACCACTAAAAGTCCTAAAAATATTTTGGCACAAAAAATGCATCCTACACCCCTGATAGTTCAGAATATGTTAGCAGCCCAAAAGTCCTTAAAATGCATCTTAGGCCTGCAAAAATGTTGAAAACTGTGAAGGCCCAAAAAAGGGGTTTACAGGCATCGTAGACCCCCTAAAGTCCAGAAAATATTGGTGGCATAATAACTGTGTCAGATAGCTCTGAATATCCCAAAAACATTTGCAGCCTGAAAGGGGCATTAACCCGCATCCCGGACCCCTGAAATTCCCAAAAATATTTTTGGCACAGAAAATGCATCCTACACCCCTGCAAGTTCAGAATATGTTAGCAGCCAAAAAAAAGGCCTTAAAATGCATTTTTCGTCCTGCAAAAAGGTTGAAAACTTTGAAGGCCCAAAAAAGTGGTTTACAGGCATCCTAGACCCCCTAAAGTCCAGACAAT
The DNA here is from genome assembly GCF_040938575.1 of Ambystoma mexicanum. Classification (NCBI taxonomy): domain Eukaryota; kingdom Metazoa; phylum Chordata; class Amphibia; order Caudata; family Ambystomatidae; genus Ambystoma; species Ambystoma mexicanum. The sequence goes on from NC_090937.1 coordinate 264,908,908, forward strand.
TTTGGTGGCCCAAAAACTGTGCCAGAGAGCTCTGCGTGTCCCAAAATCATTTTCAGCCTGAAAGGGGCATTAACCCGCTTCATAGACCACTAAAATTCCCAAAAATATGTTGGCACAAAAAATGCATCCTACACCCCTTTAAGTTGAGAATAAGTTAGCAGCCCAAAAAAGGCCTTAAAATGCATTTTAGGCCTGCAAAAAGGTTGAAACCTTTGAAGGACCAAAAAAGGGGTTTACAGGCATCCTAGACCCCCTAAAGTCCAGAAAATATTGGTGGCCCAAAAACTGTGCCAGAGAGCTCTGAATATCCCAAAAACATTTGCAGCCTGAAAGGGGCATTAACCCGCATCCCGGACCCCTGAAATTCCCAAAAATATTTTTGGCACAAAAAATGCATCCTACACCCCTGCAAGTTCAGAATATGTTAGCTGCCAAAAAAGGCCTAAAAATGCATCTTAGGCTTGCAAAAATGTTGAAAACTTTGAAGGCCCAAAAAAGGGGTTTACAGGCATCGTAGACCCCCTAAAGTCCAGAAAATATTGATGGCCCAAAAACTGTGCCAGAGAGCTCTGCATGTCCCAAAATCATTTGCAGCCTGAAAGGGGCATTAACCCGCATCCCAGACCCCTGAAATTCCCAAAAATATTTTTGGCACAAAAAATGTATCCTACACCCTTGAAAGTTCAGTATATGTTAGCAGCCCAAAAAAGGCCTAAAAATGCATCTTAGGCCTGCAAAAATGTTGAAAACTTTGAAGGCCCAAAAAAGGAATTAACAGGCATCCTAGACCCCCTAAAGTCCAGAAAATGTTGGTGGGCCAAAAACTGTGCCAGAGAGCTCTGCATGTCCCAAAATCATTTGCAGCCTGAAAGGGGCATTAACCCGCATCATAGACTACTAAAATTCCCAAAAATATTTTGGCACAAAAAATGCATCCTACACCCCTGCAAGCTCATAATATGTTAGCAGCCCAAAAAAGGCCTTAAATGCATTTTCGGCCTGCAAAAATGTTGAAAACTTTGAAGGCCCAAAAAAGGGGTTTACAGGCATCCTAGAACCCCTAAAGTCCAGAAAATGTTGGTGGCCCAAAAACTGTGCCAGAGAGCTCTACATGTCCCAAAATCATTTGCAGCCTGAAAGGGGCATTAACCCGCTTCATAGACCACTAAAATTCCCAAAAATACTTTTGGCACAAAAAATGCATCCTACAGCCTTGAAAGTTCAGTATATGTTAGCATCCCAAAAAATGCCTAAAAATGCATCTTAGGCCTGCAAAAATGTTGAAAACTTTGAAGGCCCAAAAAAGGGGTTTACAGGCATCCTAGACCCCCTAAAGTCCAGAAAATGTTGGCGGCCCAAAAACTGTGCCAGCTCTACATGTCCCAAAATCATTTGCAGCCTGAAAGGGGCATTAACCCGCATCATAGACCACTAAAAGTCCTAAAAATATTTTGGCACAAAAAATGCATCCTACACCCCTGATAGTTCAGAATATGTTAGCAGCCCAAAAGTCCTTAAAATGCATCTTAGGCCTGCAAAAATGTTGAAAACTTTGAAGGCCCAAAAAAGGGGTTTACAGGCATCGTAGACCCCCTAAAGTCCAGAAAATATTGGTGGCCTAATAACTGTGTCAGATAGCTCTGAATATCCCAAAAACATTTGCAGCCTGAAAGGGGCATTAACCCGCATCCCGGACCCCTGAAATTCCCAAAAATAATTTTGGCACAAAAAATGCATCCTACACCCCTGCAAGTTCAGAATATGTTAGCAGCCAAAAAAAGGCCTTAAAATGCATTTTCCTCCTGCAAAAAGGTTGAAAACTTGGAAGGCCCAAAAAAGGGGTTTACAGGCATCCTAGACCCCCTAAAGTCCAGAAAATATTGGTGGTCCAAAAACTGTGCCAGACAGCTCTCCATGTCCCAAAATCATTTGCAGCCTGAAAGGGGCATTAACCCGCATCCTAGACCACTGAAATTCCCAAAAATATGTTGGCACAAAAAATGCATCCTACACCCCTGTAAGTTGAGAATAAGTTAGCAGCCCAAAAAAGGCCTTAAAATGCATTTTAGGCCTGCAAAAAGGTTGAAACCTTTGAAGGACCAAAAAAGGGGTTTACAGGCATCCTAGACCCCCTAAAGTCCAGAAAATATTGGTGGCCCAAAAACTTTGCCAGAGAGCTCTCCATGTCCCAACATCATTTGCAGCCTGAAAGGGGCATTAACCCGCTTCATAGACCACTAAAATTCCCAAAAATATTTTGGCACAAAAAATGCATCCTACACCCTTGAAAGTTCAGTATATGTTAGCAGCCCAAAAAAGGCCTTACAATGCATTTTCGTCCTGCAAAAAGGTTGAAAACTTTGAAGGCCCAAAAAAGTGGTTTACAGGCATCCTAGACCCCCTAAAGTCCAGAAAATATTGGTGGCCTAATAACTGTGTCAGATAGCTCTGAATATCCCAAAAACATTTGCAGCCTGAAAGGGGCATTAACCCGCATCCCAGACCCCTGAAATTCCCAAAAATACTTTTGGCACAAAAAATGCATCCTACACCCTTGAAAGTTCAGTATATGTTAGTAGCCCAAAAAAGGCCTAAAAATGCATCTTAGGCCTGCAAAAATGTTGAAAACTTTGAAGGCCCAAAAAAGGGATTTACAGGCATCCTTGACCCCCTAAAGTCCAGAAAATGTTGGTGGCCCAAAAACTGTGCCAGAGAGCTCTACATGTCCCAAAATCATTTGCAGCCTGAAAGGGGCATTAACCCGCATCATAGACTACTAAAATGCCCAAAAATATTTTGGCACAAAAAATGCATCCTACACCCCTGCAAGTTCATAATATGTTAGCAGCCCAAAAAAGGCCTTAAAATGCATTTTCGGCCTGCAAAAAGGTTGAAAACTTTGAAGGCCCAAAAAAGGAGTTTACAGGCATCCTAGACCCCCTAAAGTCCAGAAAATGTTGGTGGCCCAAAAACTGTGCCAGAGAGCTCTACATGTCCCAAAATCATTTGCAGCCTGAAAGGGGCATTAACCCGCTTCATAGACCACTAAAATTCCCAAAAATACTTTTGACACAAAAAATGCATCCTACACCCTTGAAAGTTCAGTATATGTTAGCATCCCAAAAAATGCCTAAAAGTGCATCTTAGGCCTGCAAAAATGTTGAAAACTTTGAAGGCCCAAAAAAGGGGTTTACAGGCATCCTAGACCCCCTAAAGTCCAGAAAATGTTGGTGGCCGAGAAACTGTGCCAGAGAGCTCTACATGTCCCAAAATCATTTGCAGCCTGAAAGGGGCATTAACCCGCATCATAGACCACTAAAATTCCCAAAAATATTTTGGCACAAAAAATGCATCCTTCACCCTTGAAAGTTCAGTATATGTTAGCATCCCAAAAAAGGCCTTACAATGCATTTTCGGCCGGCAAAAAGGTCGAAAACTTTGAAGGACCAAAAAAGGGATTTACAGGCATCCTAGACCCCTTAAAGTCCAGAAAATGGTGGTGGCCTAAAAACTGTGTCAGAGAGCTCTGCATGTCCCAAAATCATTTGCAGCCTGAAAGGGGCATTAACCTGCATCATAGACCACTGAAATTCCCAAAACTATTTTTGGCACAAAAAATGCATCCTACACCCCTGATAGTTCAGAATATGTTAGCATCCCAAAAAAAGCCTTAAAATGCATCTTAGGCCTGCAAAAATGTTGACAACTTTGAAGGCCCAAAAAAGGGGTTTATAGGCATCCTAGACCCCCTAAAGTCCAGAAAATTTTGGTGGCCCAAAAACTGTGCCAGAGAGCTCTGCATGTCCCAAAATCATTTGCAGCCTGAAAGGGGCATTAACCCGCATCATAGACCACTAAAATTCCCAAAAATATTTTGGCACAAAAAATGTATTCTACACCCCTGCAAGTTCATAATATGTTATCAGCCCAAAAAAGGCCTAAAATGCATTTTACGCCGGCAAAAATGTTGAAAACTTAGAAGGCCCAAAAAGGGGTTTACAAGCATCCTAGACCTCATAAAGTCCAGAAAATGTTGTTGGCCCAAAAACTGTGCCAGAGAGCTCTGCATGTCCCAAAATCATTTGAAGCCTGAAAGGGGCATTAACCCGCACGCTAGACCACTGAAATTCCCAAAACTATTTTTGGCAGAAAAAATGCATCCTACACCCCTTATAGTTCAGAATATGTTAGCAGCCCAAAAGTCCTTAAAATGCATCTTAGGCCTGCAAAAATGTTGAAAACTTTGAAGGCCCAAAAAAGGGATTTACAGGCATCCTAGACCCCCTAAAGTCCAGAAAATGTTGGTGGGCCAAAAACTGTGCCAGAGAGCTCTGCATGTCCCAAAATCATTTGCAGCCTGAAAGGGGCATTAACCCGCATCATAGACTACTAAAATTCCCAAAAATATTTTGGCACAACAAATGCATCCTACACCCCTGCAAGTTCATAATATGTTAGCAGCCCAAAAAAGGCCTTAAAATGCATTTTCGGCCTGCAAAAAGGTTGAAAACTTTGAAGGCCCAAAAAAGGGGTTTACAGGCATCCTAGACCCCCTAAAGTCCAGAAAATGTTGGTGGCCCAAAAACTGTGCCAGAGAGCTCTACATGTCCCAAAATCATTTTCAGCCTGAAAGGGGCATTAACCCGCTTCACAGACCACTAAAATTCCCAAAAATACCTTTGGCACAAAAAATGCATCCTACACCCTTGAAAGTTCAGTATATGTTAGCATCCCAAAAAATGCCTAAAAATGCATCTTAGGCCTGCAAAAATGTTGAAAACTTTGAAGGCCCAAAAAAGGGGTTTACAGGCATCCTAGACCCCCTAAAGTCCAGAAAATGTTGGTGGCCCAAAAACTGTGCCAGAGAGCTCTACATGTCCCAAAATCGTTTGCAGCCTGAAAGGGGCATTAACCAGCATCATAGACCACTAACATTCCCAAAAATATTTTGGCACAAAAAATGCATCCTACACTCCTGCAAGTTGAGAATATGTTAGCAGCCCAAAAAAGGCCTTAAAATGCATTTTCGGCCTGTATAAAGGTTGAAAACTTTGAAGGCCCAAAAAATGGGTTTACAGGCATCCTAGACCCCCTAAAGTCCAGAAAATATTGGTGGTCCAAAAACTGTGCCAGACAGCTCTCCATGTCCCAAAATCATTTGCAGCCTGAAAGGGGCATTAACCCGCATCCTAGACCACTGAAATTCCCAAAAATACTTTTGGCACAAAAAATTCATTCCTACACCCTTGAAAGCTCAGTATATGTTAGCAGCCCAAAAAAGGCCTAAAAATGCATCTTAGGCCTGCAAAAATAGTGAAAACTTTGAAGGCCCAAAAAAGGGGGTTACAGGCATCCTAGACCCCTTAAAGTCCAGAAAATGTTGGTGGCCCAAAAACTGTGCCAGAGAGCTCTGCATGTCCCAAAATCATTTGCAGCCTGAAAGGGGCATTAACCCGCATCCCAGACCCCTGAAATTCCCAAAAATATTTTTGGCACAAAAAATGCATCCTACACCCTTGAAAGTTCAGTATATGTTAGCAGCACAAAAAAGGCCTAAAAATGCATTTTAGGCCTGCAAAAATGTTGAAAACTTTGAAGGACCAAAAAAGGGGTTTACAGGCATCCTAGACCCCCTAAAGTCCAGAAAATGTTGGTGGCCCAAAAACTGTGCCAGAGAGCTCTGCATGTCCAAAAATCATTTGCAGCCTGAAAGGGGCATTAACCCGCATCAT